>NC_083356.1:111564381-112198965 GCF_030254825.1 Meriones unguiculatus
GGCCAACTTGTCACAGGGAGGTGATTAAAGAGCCAGCCACTGAGTCCATATGTCTTTCTTTTATAGTTAATTAATTTATTCACCTTACATCCCAATGGTAACCCCCTTCCTCCTTTCTTCCCAGTTCCACCCTCCCTCCCTCTTCCCCAACTCCTCTTCCCTACTACCCAGAAAAGGGAGCCCTTCCCCTTACTAACCCATCCTAGCTCATCAAGTTTTATCAGAGCTGAGTGCAGTCTCTTCCTCTTTGGCTTGGCAAGGTATCCACACCAGGGGGAAGTGATAAAAAAACAGGCAACAGAGTCCGAGTCAAAGACAGACTCTGCCCCCCTAACCAGGAGACCCACATGAAGCTTGAGCTGTCTGTTGGCTACATTTGTATAAGGGGTCTAGTCCAGTCCATGCATGGTCCTTGATTGGTGCTTGTGGATCCCCTGTGACCTCCAGGTCCTTTTATCCTTCCCCAGTTTTCCCATAAGACTCCCACACTTGCCCCAATGTTTGGCTGTGGGTCTCTGCGTCTGTTCCATCAGCTGCTGGGTGGAGCCTCTGAGAGGACAGCTATCCTAGGCGCCTACTGCAAGCATAGCAGAGTTTCCTTAACAGTGTCAGCGGTTGGCTCTCTTCTGTGGGTGGGTCTCAGGTTGGGCCAGGCGTTGTCTGGACATTCCCTCAGTCCCTGTTTTGTCTTTATCCCTGCACATATTGTGGCAGATTAAGTTTTGGGTTGAAGTTTTCGTGGGTGAGAAGGTGTTTCCTTCCCTCCAAAAGTCTTATCTAGTTAGAGGCTGTCCTCTTCAGTCTCCATGACCCCTGCTACTAGGAGTCTCAGCTAGAGTCGCCATCCGTATTCTGAGGAGGCTTAACCCTCACTCAGAAGAGGAAATAGAATAGACAGTGGTAGTGGTTGAAGAGCAGGAACAAGGTGGGAAAGGGAGCATGGAGAGAAATGAGGGTAAAGATAGACCTGTGGAGGGTTGGAGGACAGAGGACCTCCAGAGAGAAGGTCCATGGGCAGGTCCATCTCTGTGACAAACTGGAGAGGGAGGCCTAATGTGTCTTTCTTAAAAAACAGATTTTCTGGTCAAAGTAAAAATATACCTTCTGATTTCCGTGATTAAAATAACCAGGCTTAGATTTTTTTAATACCCTTAAAATTTGAGCCTATTAAAATTCTTGCATCGTTTCTTCACATCTTTTCTATACTACTTCGAACATAAAGGCTGCCCATTCAAACTCCTGCCATTGAAGAGCTCTTACGATCAGCCTCTGACCTGAACTCTGGCCTTTGACGGGAGTGAAGAGGCAACGGTGCTAAGCTGGTTCTGAACACACTGCGCCTGCTGGCCTGATTTCCTGTAACTTTTCTACTGTGTCATCATTATCAAAGTGTGAAGGAGCTGAAACAGCAGATTCCTTCAGATTTCACTCCCTGCAGGATTCTCCACTGCTTAATGAAAGCCTTAGGAAAGCGAGGTGGTGAAAGTGCTGGTAAGGTTCCCACAAGACCTGACTCCCCAGTCAGAGACAAATGATAGTGTCTCGGTGTCTGCTCCTTTTATACATTCATATCTTAATTGTTTTGCCCTATGTAGAATCAACGGTATCGACTTCTGCACATTTGCCTGCTTTTAATGTGTTATATGTGCTATATATGCTATTTAATTTAGAATCAATAATTAACCTACATTTTTATTAATTTGGAACGATTTGGAGAAAACTTGTAAACCAGTTTATAATGCTTTTCATAGCATGAATGATCTAAATGCAAAAGAAAGCTCCAGCTGGTTTTTATTGGAGGGTGGTTGTGATACAATCATGATTTGTATATTTATGGAATAATCAAAATGAGATTGTACATTAATCATTTGATGAAGACATCGTAATGAGAATAATAGATGCTCTAGAGTTACCTTAAAGTGTGTTAAGATTAAGATTTTTTTCCTCACTAAAAAGAGTTACACATGTTTGTGTTATTCTGTTAGTCTAGATGATTTTGTATAGAGGACATTCGTAATAGGGACAGCTTTCTGTGTGTTAGCGTCTTCTGGATCATGTAGACTGCAGTAACAGCGGGAATGAAGAACTAATGCTGGGTGAAGATCAACTTCTGCATGGCTGCGCTGTAACCATCTATAGCAGCATATGCGCTGAGAGTTAAGGTCCAACAATTCAACTCCATTTGCTGATGTCTTCAGATTGGTCACATACGTAAAACTAGAAGACAGCACATTTTGAAAGACATGAAAATTTAAACAAAAAAGAGGGGAAACATAGAAATTCTTACTTTAAATTAAGCATTTTTTTTGTAAATTTAAGAAGTTATTTTGTGTGCACGTACGTCAGGGGAAACCTATTAGGAGTTGTTTCTCTTTCTACCTCGTGAGTGCCTGGAATTGAACTCATGTCTTGAAATTTGGTAGGGAGCATTTTAACCAATTGAGCCATCCTGCCTGTACAATAATCATAGCTTTAAAAATAGAATATTATTTTATTCCTCTCCATCCCATCACTATTTATAAGAATATGTTGAAAGATAAATGTCATTTGATTAATATGACTGTAAAATTATGAATATTTACATACTTAGCATTTTGTCAAGCATGCTGAGACAGTTAAATTATCAGCATCTATGAGATAGCAAAGTTAAATACATGGTAACAAATCATCACTCTTGTCTTACTTATAAAAGAAACCTAAATTCTCCTTGCTGGCCATACCCACTAGCAATTTTATATTTGCAAGCTGTCAGTGTGAAGTACAGATAAGTACTGAGGGACATGGGAAAATGTGTAGGAACACACTGTGCTGGAGTTGAAACACTTCTCTTTAAATGATGGGCACGATACATTCATGAAGTCCTTTGTTTGCCCAAATAGACCAACAGCAAGCTTAAAGATTGTTGCCAAAGAATCGGCTAGTTATTTGATAGTCACATATCATTTAATTCAAATAATTAATCATAGTTTTTATTGTGCAGTGGAACTGTATAAGTTAGCAAAATTCCAAGGACAGTGGTTCTTCAGTGAATCTGAAATATTTGCTTTGCAACTCCAAGAATATTCTAAAGATGACTGTCAAGCTCCGAAAGAAGGGACTATGGATGTGAAGCTATTTGACTCCACAGTAAACCGAAAGAATGCTGAGCAGCATGTGGAGAGCACTCGGTAAACTCGTGCGTAAGAAAAGCATCTATGTTGAAAACTAACTTTATAAATATGGAAACACAAGATTTTCATAGTTTGTTTTTCCTTTTGGAGCCAAATAGCATATTTTATAGACACTAGAATTTCTTTGCTATTGAAGAAGTTTGGAGGTAATAAAAGCTAGAATGAAGAAGGCAAATGCTAGTGCTCATTCTGCCTAAAAAAGAACTCTCAAAATATATTGCAGAAAAAGAGGCAAAAACTTATAAGAGCCAGAGAGCCAAGGACTTGTCATCTAGTAATGTCAGAAGCCATGCCCATAAAATCTCATCAGCATGAACTGCACAAGGGCAACTCCAATAGACATGCTAATGCGGACGGAGAAAAGCGCCAGTATCCTCAGCCCTCCACAAAGAGCTCTAGGAATATGAAGAAGACCTTCCTAGAGAGTGGGAGAAACAGTCTTCCCCACAGAGGAGCACACCAACTGGTTATCCAATATCAAATGGTCATTCCTGATCATTCACATACAAGTAGCACACAGAATGAGCATGTTGTATTTATGTGTTCAGGACTGTATGTGTATGTGCACATAGGTATATAAAAATACTTAATAAAAAAGAGACTATGAATCTAAGAGTAGCATATGGAAGAAAGAAAGAAGGGAGAAGCAAGGTATTTTCATTATATATTGTAATAGTAAATCAATTTGAGAAATTAAATTGTGTATAATAATGTGTAGACTAAGGGTTTTATCTGTTCCTGCTTAACTGCATGTCTATATAAAGTTGATGTACTGTGGATTATAATAAGATATATATCTGAAAATGTTTGCACAGAATTTGTGAGATAAGCATTAAATGCATTAAATGTCCGTTGTCTTGAGTTAGCCTAAGCCTTTCCTGACCAGGACTTGAGCATAATGTTCAGAAATTAAATAATGGTACCTGCTTCTTTTATGCCAGAGTCATTCAATAAATAACAAGTTCTGGGTAATGCCCAAGGTTCGTGTTCTAAGCCAGCTCTGTGCAAGGTATTTCCTAAAATATTCTACAAACGTTTAAAGAAATTTTTAAACTGGAGATTTTTTTTTGTATGTTGGTTGGTAAATAACACTGCCATTTGTTTGTTTTTATGAAAAAGTAGTGAAAAAAGCCACATAAATGCTGATTAGTTAAAAAAAAGTTTGTGCTAAGAAAAAAATTTAACACTTCTTTTTAAAATTAATTTATTTTTTATTAATTACAATTTATTCATTTTGTATCACAGTTGTAGCCCCCTTCCTCACCCCTCCCAATCCTACCCTCCCTCTTCTCCTCCCATGACCCTCCCCCAGTCCACTGTTGGGGGCTGCCCTCTTACCATTCCATTTGACCCTAGCCTATCAGGTCTCATCAGGGCCGGCAGCATTGTCTTCCTCTGTGGCCTGGCAAGATTGTTCCTTCATAAGGGGTGTTGATCAAAGAGCCAGCCACTGAGATCATGTCAGAGACAGTCCCTGTTCTCATAACTAGGGAGCCCACTTGGAGACAGAGCTGCCGTGGGCTACATCTGAGCAGGAGTTCTAGGTTATATCCATGCATGGTCCGTGGTTGGAGTATCTGCTCAGAAAAGACCCCTGTGCCCAGATTTTTTGGTTCTGTTGCTCTCCTTTTGGAGATCCTGTCCCCTCCAGGTCTTTCCATCTCTCCTTTCTTTTATAAAATTCTCTTCACTCTGCCCAAAGTTTGGATATGAGTCTCAGCATCTGCTTTACTACCCTGCTGGGCAGAGTCCTTCAGAGGACCTTGGTGGTAGGCTCCTGTCCTGTTCCCTGTTTTCTTCCTCTTCTAATGTCCATCCCATTTGTCTTTCTGAGTGAGGATGGATCATCTTACCCAGGGTCCTCCTTCTTGCATAGCTTCTTTAGGTGTACAGATTTTAGTATGATTATCCTATATTATGTTTCTAATATTTACTTATAAGTGAGTATATACCATGTGTTATTCTGCTTCTGGGTTACCTCACTCAGGATGATCTTTTCCAGTTCCCACCATTTGCCTGCAACTTTCATGATTTCCTTGTTTTTAATTGCTGAGTAGTATTCCATTGTGTAAAAGTTCCACAATTTCTGTATCCATTCCTCTGTTAAGGGACATCTGGGCTGTTTCCAGGTTCTGGCTATTACGAATAAAGCTACAACAAACATGGTTGAGCAAATGTCCTTGTTGTGTACTTGAGCATATTTTGGATATAGGCCTAGGAGTGCAATAGCTGGATCTTGAGGTAGGACTATTCTTCATTTCTGAGAAAGTACCAGATTGATTTCCAAAGTGTACAAGTTTACATTCTCACCAGCAATGGAGGAGGGTTCCCCTTTCTTCTCATCCTCTCCAGCAGGTGATGTCACTTGAGTTTTTGATTTTAGCAATTCTGATGGGTGTAAGGTGGAATCCCAGGGTCATTTTGATTTGTATTTCCCTGATGACTAGGGATATTGAGCATTTCTTTAAGTGTTTCTCTGCCATTCGATATTCCTCTATTGATAATTCTCTGTTTAGCTCTGTTCCCCATTTTTAATTGGATTACTTACTTTGTTGCTTATTAACTTCTTTAGTTCTTTATATATTCTGGATATTAGCTCTCTGTCAGATATAGGGTTGGTGATGATCCCTTCCCAGTCTGTAGGCTGTAGTTTTGCTCTGAAGACAGTGTCCTTTGCTTTACAGAAGCTTTTCTGTTTCATGAGGTCCCATTTATTGATTGTTGACCTTAGAGCCTGTGCTGTTGGTATTCTGTTCAGGAAGGTATCTCCTGTGGCAATCAGATTTAGTGTGTCTGGTTTTATGTCAAGGTCTTTGATCCACTTGGGCTTTCGTTTGGTGCAGGGTGATAAATATGGACCATTTCCATTTTTCTACATGTAGACATCCAATTAGACCAGCACCTTTTGTTGAAGCTGCTATCTTTTTTCCATTGTATGGTTTTGGCTTCTTTGTCAAAAATCAAATATCTGTAGGTGTGTGGATTTATATCTGGGTCTTCTGTTCAATTTCACTGATCCACCATTCTGATTCTTTGCCAGCACCATGCAGTTTTTATTACTATTGCTCTGTAGTACAGCTTGTGGTCAGGAATGGACATATCTCTAGACGATCTGTTGTTGAACAGGATTGTTTTGGCAATTCTGGGTTTTTTTGTTTGTTTGTTTGTTTGTTTGTTTGTCAATGAAAGTTGAGAATTGCTCTTTCAAGATCTTTAAAGAATCATGCTGGTATTTTGATGGGAATTGCACTGAATCTGTAGATTGCTTTTGGCAGAATGGCCATTTTTACTATGTTAATCTTACTGATTCATGAGAATGGGAGATCTTTACATTTTCTGACATCTTCTTCAATTTCTTTCTTCAGAGACTTGAAATTTTTTCAAACAGGTTTTTTACTTGCTGGTTTAGTCACACTAAGGTACTTTATGTTATTTGTGGCTATTGTGAAGGTTATAGTTTCCCTAATTTCTTTCTCAGCCCTTTTGTCTTTTGTATACAGGAGGGCTTCTGATTTTTTGAGTTAATTTTGTATCCAGCCATTTTTTTAAGGTGTTTATCAGCTGAAGGAGTTCTCAGGTTGAATTTTTGGGGTTGCTCATGTATACTATCGTATCATTTGCAAATAGTGATACTTTGACTTCTTCCTTTCTGATTTGTATTCCCCTGATCTCCTTTACTTTTCTTATTGCTCTGGCTAAGACTTCACGTACTATGTTGGAGAGATATGAAGAGAGTAGGCAACTTTGCTTTGTCCCTGATTTCAGGTGGATTGCTTTAAATTTCTCTCCATTGAGTTTGATGTTGGCTATAGGCTTGTTGTATATTATCTCTACTATGTTTAGGTATGTGCCTTGTATCCCTGATCTCTCCAAGACTTTAAACATGAAAGGGTGTTGGATTTTGTCAAATGCTTTTTCAGCATCTAAGGAGATGATAATGTGCTTTTTCTCCTTCAGTTTGTTTATATGGTGGATTACACTGATGGATTTTGGTATATTGAACTAGCCCTGCATGCCTGGTATGAATTCTACTCAGTCATGGTGGATATCGTTGATGTATTCTTAGATTCGGTTTGTGAGTATTTTGTTGAGTATATTTGCATCAATTTCCATAAGAGAGATATGTCTGAAGTTTTCTTTTTATGCTGGGTCACTGTGTGGTTTAGGTTTCAAGGTGACTGTGGCCTCATAGAATGAGTTTGGCAATGTTTCTTCTGTTTCTATTTTGTGGAATACTTTGAAGAGACTTGGAGTTAGCTCTTCTTTGAAGGTCTGCTAGAATTCTGTGCTGAAACCATAGTTAATAGGGATGAAATTCATTTTCTCATGTATTCACAGCAATGCTGCACAACAAGCTACCAAAGCAGTTGAGAAAGTAATTTTGAAGCATCCTGCATTAACTGTAATGGATGCTTACTGAGACAATAAAATGTTCCAAAGGCTCATAAGATAAATGCATCTTCTAAATGAGTATTTTACTGAACCTACAATTTTAAATTATGATCCCTGTGGATTGAACATTCACATGCTTTGGGTTCAGTTGTTGTTATTTTTTTTTCCTTCTTCTTTCTTCTAAATGCCAGAGCTAATACAAGCAAAGTAAAGTGATTAATAATCTAGTTGTTACTATCCTTGTCTGGTTTTGTTGCCGAAGATTCCATAACCACCCTAATTTCTAAACAGAGAGTAATTTTTGAGTCTAGAGAACCAAGCAGCCACACTACCCATCAGCTAGTAAACAGGTAGGGTGCAGGGATAGCAATTCCAAATGTCGTAGAAGTTAAGCAATTCTCTAGTTAGAAATTTCAACTTCCTGGAAGTGTTTGCAGAGCCATCTAGTATAAATTTAACTGCAAAATCACTGTCCCAAGATGTCTCCAATGCAGACACTACACATATTATTTTAGAGTTTCAAAAATGTTGCATGAAAAAAAATTAGAATGTGTCATTATTATTTCAATCATTTTAGAACACAGACTCTCTGTCACCCAAATTCAGTCTTTTGAGACATTCTTTATTATCTTTCTATTGTGTGAGAGCATAAATCATACATTTTTACATTTTAACTTTTTCACCATGTTGTGAATGTAATACTTAATATGCAAATTTTAATCATAAAACAAATTTTATTCAAAAATAAATAATTTTTGTTTTTGAAATACTGTTTTAAAAGCAAATTAGTGTTCAATTTCAAGATAATAAACATTAAAGTGATGTTAAAAACATAATATTTCATTACTTTTTTCTTTCTCCTGTACATTTTTATACAAGAGATTTTTATGGATTAAAAATTATCTTGCTATGTTAAGCATTGCTTCTGAAAGACATACGGAATAGTAAATTTGAAATGTTTTCATTTTTCATCTAAAGATATACAATTTTATTATATAAATGGAGACAATATTAGTTGAATAAAATCTGAATTAAAATAAAAGTCAATATAGTAGTTAAGAATTTTGACTTTCAAGTTTTTTTTTTAAGTTTGAATGTATTAGTTTGCAACTTCATGGGCCAGTATCTTTGAAAACAGGCATGAAAGAGTATTAAGACAGGAGAACTTGAAATTTTATCAGTTCGCTCGTTTTAATAGTTGACTCAATTAATATTGGAAAACCTGTGATTTATTTGCCTACTATGTAGAATATACAAAAGTTAGACTCATAATAATGAATAAAAGTAGTACTTATTGGACTCTGGAGTACATTAGGAAGAGTAGAAGATATGTAACTCAAAGAATATGAAGTTCCAATATGATACTGAAATTTAAGAGATGTGTGCTACAATATGTTGACCATAACTGATGGATGATTGCTTCTTGAAAACTCTTAAAGTAATAATTTTCTGATAGTAAAACAACAAATATGATAGCGTGTATAAGTTAATTATTTAAACTTCACTTTGCATTTGTACTTCAGGACATGTTATTCATAAAAAATTTAGGTTATTTTTACCTGGTAAATAAGTTTATAAATGCAAACAATCAAAATGAACAAAGAAGTTCCTTACTAGCCCTAATTAGTTGTAAGCTATTTTAGTAAATGTAGGGACTCTCTGTCCCCATTAGTATGTGCACCCAATAAACTCTATTCTTCTGCTGATGCTTGCTTGACAGGACCATCAATTTCATGTAGTTTCAAGTAACTATAGATAGACAACGCTTTAATTGGCTGCTTTTTCTTCTATGTGTAATATACTAAGGATGTTTTATCATAAAGATAGAAGAAGAAAGACACCTTACCTTTATCTCTATTTCTTAAAAAAATATACAATGGTTTTACTGAAGTTACTCTAACTTTCCTAGGGTCCGTGCGCTAAAACACAGTATTCTAGATGTAGTATTAGCTAATATTGTCTCAGTCCAACAAGCCCAAAGTAAGTTGTTTAGTGAGAACTTTTAAGATCACTAACTTAAATAATATTGTTACATTAAGAGCCAAGGAGGAACAGGAGAAAAGTAGTTTCTGGAGATTTCTATTGCTTTAGAAAACCCTCATAATTTAGAATCTTTTTAGCAGAATATTTAATAATTAAAAATTATAAAATGTTTTCTTTTTCAAAAATGTTTTTTCAGTAAATCTGTGAGCTGTCTATAACTAATATGCACTCATAACTTTCTTGGATCATTATGTACCTTCCCAGACTGAGAGTCTCATTAGTTTATATTTTCTCCAAAGCCTACTTGTTTACTCTGTACTGATTGTCTCAAGAGGAATGGGCACAATGAAACAAGGAGAGATGATTCCCTGTGAACATAATGGCCATTAAGAAGCTACTAGGTCAGTATCCAAGTGGGTGGCCTAGCAAGGGGAACAGAGGCTGTCTCTGACATGAACCCAGTGGCTGGTTCTTTGATCACCTGCCCCTGATGGGGGAGCACTTGCCAGGCCACAGAGAAGGACAATGCAGCCAGCCCTGATGAGACCTGATAAGCTGTGGTCATATGGAAGGGGAGGAGGATCTCCCCTATCAGTGGACTTGGGGAGGAGCAAGGGAGGAGATAAAGAGGGAAGTAAGTTTGGGAGGGAATGAGGGAAGGAGCTACAGATGGGATACAAAGTGAATAAACTGTAATTTATATAAAATAAAAATTTAATAAAAAAGAATACAGAAAAAAAGAAGATACTAGATGTTACTTAAATAAGGAAAATATCACTGTCTTCATACAATTAATATTTGGGGAGTGTTATGAATGTCTATTAACATAAAATTACAGAATAGATTGTTGTGATGGTTCATTAAAGAATAGTTTCCTCAAAGCTTTGAGAAGTGGTTATGTTTTTGTAAGAGCTTCTCTCACTAGAGCAAACACCTTAACATGAAGCAGAAGTAAGAGGAAGACATAAGTCACAACTAGTTAGGACACACAGGAGTGTGCATGGAGATCACTTGGGCAGATGGCTAAGGGACAGCTTGTTGATTTCCATTCTTGGAGTATAATTCAACAGGGCTGCTCAGTGAGAGTTTCCTGAAAGTGCTTTTCCAGCTAGGTCTCAGGTGGTGCTAACGCTGCTGGTCCCAGAGCAATTAAAAGGGCCTAATACTCCACTAATTTCTGAAACCAGTGAATGAAACCAATTGTCTACATCTTCAAAGCTGCTGTATAAATCATACCCGCCTCTAGAGGTTTAGAGTGTGAGAGAAACAACACTGTTTATGCAATTCTTTAAATTCATTTTCTGGAAAACTGAAATTAGGTAGGAATGTTAAACAATATGAATGAAGGTAGCATGACCTCAAGAACTTGCAGTTTGCTATGTCTAAATATAAGACTAATCCATTCTAGAAAATGACATTGATGCCTGAATGTGGGTTTCAACTAGAACTTGTTTGAGGGTAAAGAAGAGAAACTCTTTTAAAATTGTATTTGTTTATTTTATTAATTACAGCTTATTCATATTCACTTTGTATACCAGCTGTAACTTCCTTCCTCATCTCTCCCACCCCACTCACCCTCCCTCATCTCCTATGCCACTCCCCAAGTCCACTGATAGGGAGGTCCTCCTCCCCTTCCATCTGTTCCTAGCCTATCAGGTCTCATCAGGACTGGCTGCATTGTCTTCCTCTGTGGCCTGGTAAGGCTGCTCCCCCATCAGAGGGAGGTGAGCAAAGAGCCAGGCGCTGAGTTCATGTTAGAGATGGTCCCTGTTTTATCACTAGGTAACTCACTTTGACACTGAGCTGCCGAGGGCTACATCTTTGCAGGGGTTCTAGATTATTTCTGTGCATGATCCTTGATTGGAGTATCAGTCTCAGAAAAGATTCCTGTGCCCAGATATTTTGGTTCTGTTGCTGTCCTTGTGAAGAAGAGAAACTTTTGGGTCCTTCAGAAATCAAGGCTCTCCTGGAATGATAGGACTTTGATATGCTGGAGTCTGATAAAGTCTCTTCTTTTTAAATAAACAGTCATATTACTTCAAGAAGTGAAAACAGAGATTCAGTAAACCTTTCTCTCTGAAGGTACAGATAAATGAAAGTGAGGAAATAAAGAGATAAAGGTACCCAAGTCAACATCTGTTTACTGTGTTGATTAAGATATTGTACTGCTTATAAGCAAGTACTTAATTTCCCTAGACCCTATTAATTTGTTTGCTAATACTTGAACACTTCATGTTTTCAAATCTTTGCATGATGTTATTTTTTACCATATCAAAAAACAATCAGCCACAACTCATCATTTTAAACAATATAAATAACCAAATTAGACAGAAGAATTGTTTATTAATTTGAACTTGTTCATATTTGTCTAGATAGACATTAAACTTCATCTCCTTCAGCAGATAATGTTGGGAATAGGACCTGTAACAAGCTAATTAAAATAAATGTCTCTTATGGGTAGTTCACAACCCAAAAGGATTTGCAGTTCCTAAGAAAAGTAAGAGATGGCAGCAATGGGTGTAAACAAAGCAAAGGTTACATAAGAATACAAGACAATAGATCGACAGATAGATAGATGGATAGATAGATAGACAGACAGACAGACAGACAGACAGACAGACAGATAGATAGATAGATAGATAGATAGATGGTTATGTACTAGTAAGGGAGAGAGTCCTGAAAAGAAATCATCTGTACTTCCAATCTGCAGGTCTTCAAGACATTAAGTCTACATGGTTTAATCCTTGAAATCTGCTGGTGTTTTGTTTTTTTATGACAACTTGAGTTGACTTGTCATTCCTTTATACTAATAGATGCTAAGCACATATAGGTACACATGCATTCATTCACACATGTAAACATGCATGCATAAGAGAAAAAGACAGAGACAAGACAGTTTGTAAAGGACTTGATAGTTAGCTATACCTATGAAATGCTGTCATAAATAAGGTTAAAACAATCCTCTTTCCTACAAACACTGAACATAGACAATTATCTCTACTGAAAGATTCCTCACACCCCACACTGACAGTATATTAATGCTCTTCCTTGATCTGATTGATTGCTACTGAATACTAGATAACCACGCTTTTTTCTTGCTTTTCTGTTCTTATCTTATTAAATCTCTTATTATAGTACTATTGGTAAACATTGGTCCAGCAACTTAAGTTGTTATTATAAGACATTACCAGAATTAGTGTTGGTGATTTTCATTGATCATATACACTACAGAATGAATACGTATGTGTATAAATACAAACTTTCTCTTTTCTATCTATATACAAAAAAGAGCAACAGGAGGAAGGGGGACAAGTTGCATGTGATTTTAAAGAACAGTCATATGATGCTGGACACATTGAGGCCGCAGTTCATAGTACGACGGCTATCTGGGGGCAGCATTACCTCTATTTTTGATTTTTCTTTTTTTATTATTATTAGTTACATTTCAACTCTGTATCTCAGCTATATCCAGCTCCCTCTTCCCTCCAAATCCTACCCTCCTTCCTCATCTCCTCCCTGCCCCTTGCCAAGTCCACTTCTTGGGGAGGACCTCAAGACCCAGCTACACCACTGCTAGGCATATACCCAAAATTTGCTCAAGTACACAACAAGGACATTTACTCAACCAAGTTTGTAGCAGCTTTATTTGTAATAGCCAGAACCTGGAAACAACCCAGATGTCCATCAGCGGAGGAATGGATACAAAAATTGTATTTTTACACAATGGAATACTACTCAGCAATCAAAAACGAGGAAATCATGAAATTTGCAGGCAAATGGGGGAATCTAGAAAAGATCATTCTGAGTGAGGTATCTCAGAAGGAGAAAGACACACATGGTATATACTAGCTTATATAGACTTATAGGTTATGATAAACATAATGAAATCTATACACCTAAAGAAGATAAACAAGAAAGAGGACATGGGGTAAGATAATCTATCCTCACTTTGAAAGACAAATGGGATGGACATTGGACATAGGAGAAAACAAGTAACAGGACAGGAGCCTACCACAGAGAGCCTCTGAAAGACTCTATCTAGCAGTGTATCAAAGCAGATACTAAGACTCATAACCAAACCTTGGGCAGAGTGCAGGGAATCATATGAAAGAAGGGGGAGTTAGTATGACGTGGAAAGGATAGGAGCTCCACAAGGACCAAATATATCTGGGCACAGGGGTCTTTTCTGAGACTGACACTCCACCAAGGACCATGTATGGATACAACCTAGAACCTCTGCTCAGATGTAGCCTGTGGTAGCTCAGTAACCAATTGGTTTCCCATAGTAAGGGGAACAGGAACTATTTCTGACAGGAACTCAATAGCAGGCTCTTTGACCTCCCCACCCCCCAAGGGAGGAGCAGTCCTGCTAGGCCACAGAGGAGGACATTGCAGCCAGTCCTGAAAATACCTGATAAAACAGGGTCAGCATTACTTCTCGAAGACACAACTTCTTAGACTCTGGTAAATTCCCCTCATGAAATCTTGTAACTGAATATGTAGATTATGACAAATTAACTCCAGTATAAGGTCTTTGAAAGTTTAGTGAGGAAGAATTAATTCAAAACCCAGAACCCCAAGTCAGTATTGTATGATGTGACCTCATTTCTGTCTTCATACAAAACACTGAACTGGACACCTTACACTGTATATTCTGCCATAAAGGAAATGCCGAGGAAACTGCCTAAAAGACTTTCTCTCTGAACTGAAATTACCGTGTTATGCTGGGTCCTGTGTTTCCAGCCCTTATAGTAACATAATGACTTATAATACATTTTAAGCCTCATTCTTCTATATATAAGTATCAAATTCATATATATTCAGCTATATAATGTTTCTTTTTAAACACTGTTATTTGATTTGTTTACTAGGGTTTCAGAAAATAAAACTTATAAAAATTTAGCTTGAGATTAAGATGTAATTTTCAACGATTTCTGAAACGACCAAAACGTACTTAAACCATTTTATACTACATAGTTATGAAAACTGATATTCTCAGCATTGGCAACTATAAAATCAAAATATCAGCTGTCATGGAGCAGCCAATGTTTAGCCAAAATGTAATTTCTTATGGAAAACAAGTTTACCCATCACAGTAGTATGTAATTGTGTTATCATATAAATATAGCAAAAAATATTTTAAAATAATTTTTCTTCATCATTTCTTCATCATTAAATGTGAATGAATATTTAATTTCAATGCATATTTTAGGTGCTTATATTCCTGATGCTTAATTAGTGGAAAAAGAGCCCATGAATCTGGAGGAGAGACAGGAGATGTATATTGGAGGGATGGTGGCAGGAGGAAAGGGAAGAAAGAAATTTTGTAATTACATTATAATCTCATAAATAAAATTAAAAAACCATGCAAAAAATGAGTCACTGTTAGAAATTGTTTTAATAGCTCAGGTTTAGGGAATTTTGGTATTTCCTGTTATTTCATAACACCCGTGTCCACTATAGAAAATCTTAAATAAATTACACTTAAATTCCATTTATTTAAGTCAAATTCCATCTTTGATTTTCTATCATAGCAATATATAGGGTGACTAAAAAAATCTGTGAATCATGGTCTAGCCAGATATGTCCATAAGCACAATGGTGTCAGAAATAATATAGAGGTAACCAACTGCCTTTTGATTAGTTTTAAGACTGGCACTTTAAATCTGGCCTAGAACCCGCAGGTGGGAGTTTCATTGGCTCTAGAAGTGAATCAAATACCATTATTTTGTTAAATAGTTCTAGTACCAAGCTGCCTTCTAAACATTTATCTCTATATGGACAGATCAGTGCAGCTCTCGGACCTGCCAGAGAAATTTCTCAGTGCATGGCAAAGCAGTTAAGATGAATTCACAACTGGTCAAGCACAGATAATAAATCCATGTGGCATTCTCAGGTATAAATGGGACATCAGTTTTATCCTTCATCCAACCAAGACTCAGGGACTACTGCAGAAGAATGAGGCTAACAATTGGAAAAGGCAGACACTGAGAAAGACCAGGCCACAAAAGTGTCTTCTGGACATGACAGGACTGCTGTATTTATGACCTCACAGATGTGATTATTTACACAAGATGTTTATACCATCAAAACACTCAACATTCCATCCTGGAGGGAGAAAGGACTTGGGACTTTCAAACCCTACCTGACCATTGACATTCTTGAAGAATGTAGATAGGAGATTAAAAAAATAATAATAATTAACCCCTTTTGCAGGCAAGGCTCTGGTGCCAAGTCTTTTCTTTCTGCTGTGATTTCCTACATGGGGGGCATCACAAACATTTCTCCGTGGGAAGTCTGGCTGTCAGGATCCTATCAGCGGACAACTGACAGAGTCACCCTCTGAGCGACTGAACCACCAGTGCCTCAAAACAGATGCTGAGACTCAAAGCCAAACTTTGGGCAATGCTTGGGGAATCTTAGGGAAAAGTGGGAGGGAAGAGAAAAGAAACCTAGAGGTGACAGGAACTCCACAAGAAGACCAACAGGATCGACTGAGCAGGGCCCAGAGGGGCTTGCTGAGGCTGAAGCATCAACCAAGGACCATGCAGGAACTGGACCTAGGGCCCCTACAGAGATGTAGCAGATGGGCAGCTTAGGCCTCATGTGAGTCCTTTAGTAAGGGAAGTGGGGACTACATTGGACATGGACCCACTTGCCAGCTTTTTGATCACTTCCCCCTAGTGGGACTGTCTTGCCAGGCCACAGGGGAAGAGGACATGCTCAGTCCTGATGCAACTTGAATTGCTGGGGAGGATGGGAAAGGGAGCTCCCCTTTTCTGAGGAAAAGGCAGCCTTGGAGGAAGAAGAGGGGAGTGAGGGTGAGACTGGAAGAGGAGGAGGGAAAGGGCTAGAACCAGGATGTAAGATGAATAAAAAATAAATTAATTTTTAAAAAGATATGCAAACAAAAAACGGAAACAACAACACAAAACAGAGAAATGCCTGCTCCTGCGTGTTAACTGTTTCCTCCAGTTATTGCTATGAGCCTAGGATTACATGACCCATCCAGTGTTCCACTGACATGTTAGGGATTTACCTGTCACTGTCCACCAGTTTCTGTCAGTCTCTGTGTCCAGTGTTGATAGTGTTCATCAACAAAAACCAACATTTTCTAATCTGCATCTTCTGTGTCCTTTTTCTAGACAGAAACTAAGAATTTAAATTTAAGTTTACTTTTATTTTTATTATTGTAAAAGAGACAATACAATTTTCTGTCTTGACGCTTACTGATTTGCTACTCACCCCCAAGTATAATATATTTATAAAATATATTAGTATTTGCAGAAATAAGTAGTCACATTTAATTTATAAACATCTGTACTTCATTTCATTTCTCATTGTCTCACATAATTATAATTAGTCTGGAATTGTGTCCTTCATTGCCAGTTCTAAAACTGATCCCTCATTTGTTAAAAAAACAAAACAAACAAAACAAAACTACGATTTTGGATAACAGATAGATGAGAATTTATTTTTTATTTTTTTCTATTGTGGGTTGAACTTGAGAAAGATACAGTGAATGTTTTATATCAAGCATAGTGTGATGGACATATATCATGAAATAATATAAATTATAATTGTAATTACATTACATAAGAGATTTGTCAAGAAGATATAGCTGGTCAGTTATACTTACTGTCAATAAGACACTAGCTAAATCTGATAAACATAAAATTACATTTTTTTGTAAAATTAATGGTTTAAATTACATACCACATACATAAGGGGAAGAATGAATCAGCAGACTTAAATGGAAATAAAAGATAGTATAAGGTGAATATGATCAAAATACATTACATATGTGAAATTCTCATTACAAGAAATATGACACCAAAAATAGATTTAGAAATTGATTTTATTAACAAAACTTATGATAGATAAAAATTTATACGCATCATATATGCACAGTTCTCAACATTACTTATATACTATTTCATACAAAATATTATAATGCTGTTTTCAGTATTATTGTATAATAGTTTAAAATATAAAGTAAGATGTTTATTTGAATTTTGAAATTAAGTTGTATTTGTTCAAAATGTCTGCACTACCTTTTTTAGTTCACTCCATGAAAGCTTAGACAAAGCTGCAATGGCTGACAGCTTGCGTTGGATCCTGATTTGTTTGACCCTGTAATTTATTCACAAATGGTGAGTCTGGAATACTTGAGGCTTACAGGGCCTCAGTCTTCAAGCTGACTTCCTTAGACCTCTGATAGGTCACTAATATTACCATTATGTAAATTACAGAGGAGGAAAATAAAACAGATTTAGACTTAGTCTTCTTAGCTAAATCCTTCAGAATGCTCAACCAAGTTGTACACTCCTTGAATAACTGGATTTGCTTAAAAGCAGACCAGGCCAAAGAACGAGATTCCCTCTGAGCCCTTCTGTGCTGAGCACCTACCCATTCCAGATCTTTCTAGACCTATGATATCCTGAAGAACTGTTCCTCCATTTTCCATGACTAATAAAGTCCTCTGCATCTAACACAGTAGTCTCATGACTCTTGTCACCCTGAAAAGAATAATTGGATTAAGTTTTAGTTTATCATCACAGTATAAATGTAGCCAAGACCTTTTTATTTAATTAAACTAATGTTAAATAATTATGTAGTCACAAAATTATAAGAAAAACTATTTCTGCATAAAAACTATCCTGTATAACAGTCTTTTTGATTTCCTGACTTTCAACTGTATGTAAAATAATCACATCCAAAATTCAAAGTCCTCTTCTGCAGGGCTCTGGTTTTCTTCCCCTTTTTCTTTAACAATAAGAAGCTACAACAGCCAATGCTGAGAGACTGCATCACTCAATTTTACCTCTATACTTTGGTCTTTGAATTATCAAGTCCTCATTCTTTCAAAGTTGTCAAACTTCAGAAAATCAACCTTTAAATTTATCCTTTTGTGAAGTTACCTGTAGAAGAAAGATGATTTCATTATTTTACCAATGTTCAGTCAAATGCAAAGTCTTTCTGTGTGAATGCCATAGATCAGCCTTTTCCTGGCAATACTTGCTTTAAAAGGAATAATGTTATGATAGGCTTTTTTGTATTTTGGGCTTTGATTATAGCCTACAGCAGAAAATGACTAATACAGAAAATTGTACCAAAAGAGTTTGAAAGTTACTTGATAAACTTTGTAGGGAAAATATCACTATGGCTCAGCATAGAAATAATAGTAAAATGCTTAAATAATTTAGACGGGCTTGAAATGTGTTATTCTTCAATTTTATATAATACTATAATTGATTATGAAAGTTATTTTGGTTGATGGGAAAATTACTATGATAAAGTCTTCATTGATCTTCATATTTTGGAAAATAATTTAATCATCTCTACTCTAAGGTTTATTTAATAATAGATTAAAATATATGAAGCATTATTTAATAATATATAACAGAAAATAAAAATTTGCTTAGCCTCAGGGGCAAATAAATTAGAAAAACCAAAAAATTTTTAAAATCAAATGCATGCTTTCAGCATTGAGTAACATTATTTAAATGCCATTTAATTACTATAAACATCAAGAGAAAATGCAATTGCTTGCTTATAAATATAAAAATGGTAAAACTTTTAGACCAGCTTAATAAGGTGCAAAGAACTATTTTAAATGATAATTTGTGTGGAGGTAATAAATATTAACACAGTGGCTCGGGTAATCTGGGCAGAAGAAAACCAATTGTCTCTTTAAATATGCAGATTGCAGATGACTGACAGCTTAATACACCTGATTAGGCAAGGAGTGCTCTGGAATGATACAAATAAAAATGATGAGGTTTTCAGAGTTAGAGAATTGCCGTTAGACTCCCTCAAATGCACCACTCAAAGTATCTAGGTCAAGTAACTGCCAATAGTACTAGCTAAGTCTGAATGGCCAAGAAGTTGTTAGCTTCTCAAGCGAGATAGAAATACGTAAGACAAAAGGTGAATGGATTATATTAAATTTATAGTTTATAGCTTGTATTAGAAACAGAAGTATTTGACTAAATTTAAGAATTGAATTTATAATACCCTACGGGGTAGACTCTTTCAGAGGCCTTCTGTGGTAGGCTCCTGTCTTGTTCCCTGATTTCTTCCTTTTCTGATGTCCATCCAGTTTACCTATCTGAATGAGGACTGATCATCTTACCCAGTGTCCTCCTTCTTACTTAGCTTCTTTAGGTGTACAGATTTTAGTATGTTTATTTCTTTTTTTAGTATATTATATTTCTTTTTTAATGTAATTTTTAATTTATTATAATTTATTTACTTTGTATCCCAGATGTAGCCCCACCCTCATCCCCTCCCAATCCCTCCCTCCCTCCCTCATCTCCTTCCTGCCCCTTCTCCAGTCCACCAATACTGGAGGACCTCCTTCCCTGCTGTCTGACCCAAGCCTATCAGGTATCTCCACTTACAAGTGAGTAAATAGCATGTGTGTTTCCCGCTTCTGGGATACCTTACTCATGCAGCTTGTCCTGATGAGACCTGGTAGGCGAGGGTCAAATGGAAGAGGAGGAGGACCTCCCCTATCAGTGGACTTGGGGAGGAGCATGGGAGGAGAAGAGAGAGGGATTGTGGGATTGGGAGGGGCTGAGAGAGGGGGCTACAGCTGGGATACAAAGTGAGTAAATTGTAATTAATAAAAAAATTAAATTAATCAAAAAAGAATTCAGTCTTTTAAAAATTCTAATTCTATAATGATGTTGAAAAACAATGCACACATTAAACTCATATATATCCATACACGTATCATTTAAATGAAGATCTAAAGATTAACAATGAGCAGTGTCAATCAAGAAACAAAGAAAAACCTGATAATGAGAAATATTTCCAAATATATAGATATTGGGTACAGGAAACAGTAAGAAAATCATGGTTGGATTTGAGTAACTTTCTTTTTAGTCAAGAATCTAAAGAAGGAGATACCATTCAAGATACAAGAAATATGCAGGACAACAAATAGACTGAACCAGAAAAGAAAAAAAAAAAGGCTCCTCATCACTTAACAATAAAAAACAAAACAAAACAAAACAAAAACACTAAGCACACATAAAGTATGTTAAAAGCTGCAGGGCAGGTGAAGATAAACAACATTTTAAAATCAGACATATTAGAATAACACATTACTTATCTCTGGGAACTCTAAATGCCTATACAGACATTCTACAAACCCTATGAAGGCACAGATGCTATTTCAGGCTACAATACCCAGAAAAACTTTTAATCACAGTATATGGAGGAGAAAAAAAAAAGCATTTAATATATAAAGCAAATTTAAGCAGTGTCTTTTTACAAATCCAGCCCTTCAGAAGGTTTTAGAAAGAAATCTTTAACCTGAAAAAGTTAACTACATCCAATAAACCAAGAACAAAATAGCTGGAATCAATAAACACTACGCATTAATAATTCTAACACCAGTGGTCTCGGTTCCCCAAGAAAATAACAGTAACAGAATGGATGAGAAAACAGGGTCTATCCTTTTACTGCATCCAAGAGACATCAGCAGGAAGGGTATATCTCACCTCAAGGTAAAAGAAAGAGGAAAGATATGCCAATCAAATGAACCTAAAACTCAAGCTGGGGTAACCATTTTATTATTTAAATTTATTTTTTAATTTATTCATTTTACGCACCAGTTGTGACGCTTTCTCTCATACTTCCAGCTCCCTTCGTCTTCCTCCCTTCCCCCTCCTCTAGTCCTCAAAAAAGGGAGACTCCACCACCACCACCAACAACAACTGACCGAAGCCTATCAAGTCTAATCAGGACACCTGCATCCTCTTCCTCTGTGGCCCAGCTAGGCACCGCTAGTGGGAAATGATCAAAGAGTGGACAACAGAGTCCATGTCCTAGACTGTCCCTGTTCCCCTTTCTAGAAAACTTGCATGGAGACTGAGCTGCCCATGGGCTACATCCGAGTAGAGGGTCTGGGCCCTTTCCATGCATAGTCTTTGGATTGTGCATCAGTCTCTGCAGGCTCCCATGGACCCCGATTTGTTGGCTTTGTTGGTCTCCTTGTGGTGCTCCTGTCCTCTCCAAGTCTTTCTCCCCCCCAACTCTTCCATAAAACTAACTGCTCTCTGCTCAAAGTTTGGCTATTAAGTCTCAGCATTTGCTTTGACCCCATGCTGGGTGGAGTCTTTCAAAGGACATATATGGTTGAAAAACAGGGAAGGCTTCGCAAAATCCCATGTCATCCTTGAGCAGGAGGCATGCTAATCTTCTCTGTATCATTCTAATGTTAGTATACATGCTGCTGGAGTGAGCACTTGTGTAGCTATTTTATTATCTGAAAGAAAATATACTTCAAACCAAAACTAATCAAAAGAGATAAAGAAGGACACTATCCACGCATCAAAGGCAAAATCGACCAAGAGGACATTGCAAATCTTAACATCTGTACATCAAACACAGCAACAGCCGCATTCATAAAAAAACACTACTACAGCTTAAATGATATGCAGACCCTCACACACTGATAGTGGGTGACTTTAGTAATTCACTCTCACCAATAGACAGGTTATTCAGACATAGGATGTTGGAGTAACTAACATCATAAATCAAAGAGACCTAACTGATATTTACAGAAAATTCACAAGACACAAAAGTGTCTTCTCAGCAGCTCATATAATTTTCTCCAAAATTGACCACATACTCAGAAACAGGAACATCTCAAGAGATGCAAGAAAATCAATAAAAAAAAAAGACCCTGAATCTTATCTGACCATCATGGATTAAAACTGGATATAAACAATGACAGAAACAAAAGAAAGCTTACAAACTAATAGAAACTGAAAAACTCACTACTGAATGAAGATGGGTAAAGACAAAAATTAAGAAAGAAAATTAAAATGTTCTAGAATTGAGTGAAGATAAAAACACAAGATACCCAAACTCTGCTAGACAATGTAGGCAGCTCTAAAAAGCAAGTTCATAGCCCTAAATGCTTTCACAAAGAAACTGGATATCATACTAATAACCTAACAGCACACTGGAAAGCTTCAGATTAAAAACAAAAAAGTGGAGAAAGAAAGAAAGAAAGAAAGAAAGAAAGAAAGAAAGAAAGAAAGAAAGAAAGAAAGAAAGAAAGAAGAAAGAAATAGAAAGGAAGGAAGGAAGGAAGGAAGGAAGGAAGGAAGGAAGGAGAAAAGGACAGAAAGAAGGAGGAATGAGAAAGAAGGAAAGGAAGGAAGAAGGAAAAAGGAAGAAAAAAGGAAGGAAAGAAAGAAGGAAGGCAGAAAAAGAAATCACACTCAAAAGGAGTAGATGGCAAGAAAAAAAACTCAGCTGAAATCAATTAAATAGAAACAAACAGGCAGCAACAACAGCAACAAAATAAATAAAAAGAGTAAATGAAACAAAAAGTTCTTTCGTCAAGAAAATCAGTAAGTTTGCAAACACCCAAATTAACCAAAATGCAGAAGAGAGAAAATCTAAATAAGAAAATGGGATGAATATGCAGACATATCAACAAGACACCAAGGGAATCCAGAGAGTCACGAAGACTCACTTCAAAAATCTGTTTTCCACCACACTGGAAAAACCTAAAATAAACAGAGAAATCTCAAGACTTAAAATTGTTAAATCAAGATCAAATAAACAATTATTACAGATCTATTACTCCTGATGAAATGTAAGTGGCAAGCAAAAGTCTACCAATGAGGGATGGGAGGAAGCCCAGGGCCAAATAGCATTACTGAAGATTTCTACCAAAAGTTAAAGAAGAGTTTATGTCAATATTCCTCAAATTATTCCTTAAAATAGAAACAGAAGGATCATTGCCAAATTCATTTTTTTGGGATCAGTTACCCTAATACCCAAACCACAAGAAGGACCACCAAAGAAAAAATTACAGGCCAATTTTTCTTACAAATATACATGCAAAATTCTCAATGAAATATTTGAAAACAAAGTCCAAGAATACATCAAAAAATCACCCACCAAGATCATCCCAGAGAAGCAAGGATGGTTCAAAATACATGTTTGGATAAATGCACTTCACCATATAAATAATCTGAAAGACAAAAACCATCATCTCATTAGATACATGAAAGATTTTTATTTTTTACTAAATCCAATACCCGTTCAAGAGAAAATAAAAAAGTTCTGTAGAGATAAGGGATTCAAGATATATTCCTTAACATAATTAAGGCAGTTTATAGCATGCCTCTAGCCAACATCAACCTAAATGGAGAGCAACTGAAAGCAATTGCACTAATCAGAAACAGGATAAGGTTGTCCACTTTCTCCATACTTCTTCAATATATTACTTGAAGTCTTAGGTAAGGCAAGTAAACAACTGATGAGATCAAGGAGATACATAGTGGAAAGAAAGAAGCAAAGTATCTTTATTTATAGATGATATGATAGTTTACATAGGTGATCCCAAACAATTCCACCAGGATACTTCTACAACTGATGAACATTTCAGCAAAATAGCTAGA
Organism: Meriones unguiculatus; assembly: GCF_030254825.1. Classification (NCBI taxonomy): domain Eukaryota; kingdom Metazoa; phylum Chordata; class Mammalia; order Rodentia; family Muridae; genus Meriones; species Meriones unguiculatus. Next base: position 111,588,359 of record NC_083356.1, read on the forward strand.
TACAAAATAACTCACAAAACTTAGGAGCCTCCTAATACAAATGACAAGTGGACTGAAAAAGAAACGTGGGCACCAGCACCGTGGTGGTTTGAACAGGTGTGGCCCTGTGGACCCCTGTTTGTGGTTTGAGCAGGTGTGGCCCCGTGGACGACCGTTTGTGGTTTGAACAGGTGTGGCCCCGTGGAGTCCCGTCTGTGGTTTGAACAGGTGTGGCCCCGTGGACCCCTGTTTGTGGTTTGAGCAGGTGTGGCCCCGTGGACTCCCGTTTGTGGTTTGAGCAGGTGTGGCCCCGTGGACCCCTGTTTATGGTTTGAACAGGTATGGCCCCATGGACCCACGTGTTTGAATGCCTGGCCCATATGGAGTGGCATGATTGGGAGGCGTGGCCTTGTTGCAGTAGGTCTGGCTTTGTTGGAGGAAGTGTGTCACTCTGAAGGAGGGCTTTGAGGCCTCCTATGCTCAAGCTACACCCAGTGTGGCATGCAGTCTCCTCCTCCTGCTCCCTGCAGATCAAGATGTAGAACTCACAGCTCCTTCTCCAGCACCATGTCTGAATGCATGACATCATGACCACAATGGACTAAGCCTCTGAAACTGTAGCCCATACTCAATTCAGTGTTTTTCTTTATAATAGTTGTCTTGGTCTAGGTGTCTCCTCACAGCGACAAAATCCTAACGAAGACAAGCACCTTTTAAAATTGCCTCAAAACTATACAATATCATGGGGTAACTAAATCAAGCAAGTGAAAGAGAGGAACGGTAAAAATTTTAAGACATTGAAGACGATATCAGAAGATGGAAAGATCTTCCATGCACATAGATAGGTAGAATTAATATAGTAAAAAATTGTCAAGCTGCCAAAAGCCATCTACAGAGTCATTGTAATTCCTTTCAAAATTCTAACACATTTCTTTATATATATTGAAAAGAAAATTTCAGCTACATATGGAAACACACACACACACAAAAGAAAAAAACCAGGATAGCAAAAACACTCCTGAATAATCAAGCAGCTGCAGTGTATATCATAACCCTGGTCTTTAATGTACTCTGGGGATATCGTAATAACAAAAATGTAGGGTATTAGCACACACACACACACACCAAAAAAAAAAAAAACCTCCATACTGATCAATGGACTCTAACTGAAGAACCAGACATAAGTCCACATACCTATGAACACCTAATTTTTAATAAGGAAGCCAAATATGCACACAGGAAAAAAGACAGAATATTCAACAAATAGCACTGGTATAACTAGATGTTTTCACTTAGAAGAATGCAAATAGTTCTATACTTCATACTTATCATCCTGTGCAAAACTCAACTCTAAGACCTTGGATCTACAATGGTGTCCTGCCTGCAAGATACCCTAGTGTAACGGTAGCATGAAGCTTGTCACATAACCAACCAGTCTTTGATGTCATTTAAGAACTGTTCCGTGGATGGAACCTGTATCTGATGCTTCTAGGTGACCAAGAACCTGAGACTAAATAGCCCACAGCTATTCTCACAGATTCTGCTGTTCCACAAAAGGAAAGAGGCAGTGTAATGACCTGTAATGACCTTCTGTTATGCTCATAGATATGCGCTTTGCTCAGCCATTATCAGATATGTTCTCTTTTGCAGTCCATGGGAACAAATACAGGGGCCAGCAGCTGCATATTATGAAGCGAATAAGAGATTTAAAGAGATTTCAAAACACATAACTTTAAATGGAATGACTATCAAATCTATCCCCTCAGGCTCAGGGAACCTTGTAAGAAGAGCCAGAATGTATATAAGTAAGAGTCACAGAAGATAAAGGACACCAAGATAATGCCTTCTAAACACAGTAGGACCAAATGTGCATATGAACTCACAGAGACTGTGGCAGCATGTCCTGTTCTGCATGGGGCCCTAGAGCAGAGAGAAGTAGACCCAGGCCCTACATCCCTGATCCAGAAGCAATCTCCAATTGATAACCACTCACTAATGAAAAACTATTTTCTCAAATGGATTCTCACTGGTGAAAAGAAACTACTCTTCGGGGTAGACCAAATGCCCAAGCAGTAGATGTCAACAGAAAATGAACTCATTAGCAATATTGGAGGATCCTTGTCTTATAATGTTATATTGAGGTTTTTTTTTTTCTTTTCTTTTTTCTTTGCTTGGTTGTTACTCTACACGTCCTCTGTTAGTTAATCATGGCTTCCAGTTTAGTGTTTTCATGGGATTTCTGAGTAAGCAAACAAGTCGGTCTCTATGCCATATTGTTTCTTCAGCCTTTTCTTGGGCCCTTTTTCTTCAGTTTGTTTGTTTTGTCTTATTCCAATTTGTTCTTTTTTTATCATATCATATTATAGTTTAATAATTTATTATATTATCCCAGAGATGCTTGTTTGTTTTCTAAGGATAGACAGAAAGGGGAATGGATCCAGATGGGAGGGCAGATGAGGAAGAACTTGGAGAAGCTGGACATGTGTTCATCTGTTGACTGTTCATGGTAGTTAACTCATTTCTGCCTAAACTTCAAGCTACAATTTTAGGTATGTAAAGGTAATTTTGATAAAATAATATAGAATTGTATCTAACGCCTGTTCAGAATTAAAGAAAATTAAAGAATTTAGCAAAATAAAACCTTTCTATAATGTAGAAAGCTATATTATCTCGTCACAATACTTGGAAAATTATATCCCTACACACATGAAGTCAGGGTGACTGATTGAAAATTCTAAGTTACAGCTGGGCAGTGTGATGGCTTAAGCCTTTAATCCTATCCTAGCACTAGGAGGGAGGCAGAGGCAGGCAAATCTCTGGGTTTTAGGCCAGCCTGGTCTACAGAGCTAGCTCCAGGATTGTCAGAGCTATGCAGAGAAACCCTGCCTTGGAGGAAATCAATTACAATTTTTAAATTACAATGTTTTACAAAGGCAGAGGAAAGTAGTAGGTAGTAAGGTGGATCTTACTATCAAAACAGTTAACTTGCAAAAACTTACAATATAAATGCTTCAAAGAAGGGAGACAATTCAGGATGAACAATTGCTGAAGAGGTTAGGCAAACGGTTTCATGAGTAAGTAGAAGGAAAATGTCATAGGTCCAATTTTAGATTTGTCAACATGATGTTGTGGGCGTGTGCTGGGTCGATCAGAGGAATCACGGTCGCAAGCCATGGCAGGGTGTCAAACTCCGTTTATACAAACTTGCAACATACTAGAACTTCACTTTTAGGTGATCCACTGCAGGAGGACAGGTTATAAAATGACCTCCCTTTGGCATTTCTAGTAGCTGTAGCACTCCTAAGACTGAACTCATTCTAAATTTCAAAGATGCCACACTTGTACAAAGTGAGCATAGCTATTGCTAATTTAAGTCGACGACTAGGTAAAATTACCACGCGAATTCTCTTTCAGAATTCGCAGTTTTTTGGAAGACCACCTCCAGTTCATAATAAAGATGGAAAGAAGATCAACAGACATATATAAAACAGTGTGTGAAAGTTACGGTGCATAGGTTGCTTGGAGAGGACAAGTGACTCAGCTACTAACTTTTACATGTAGTAAGCTAATGCACATTTTCTTGAGATGAAGATGATGAGTCCAGGGAAACTATAATCACAGGGAAAAACAACCTTTGTGTTCAGCCAACAGGGCATGTTTTCATTTTTAAAAAATGCCCGGAAGTTGAGGTCATCTTAAATTGCCTGGTACTGCAATGGACAAAAGTTATTACTGAAAATAATTTAATGTATTATCAGTTCCTTGTTTTGCCTGGAAGATTGGCTGAGCCTAGCTTCTGTTACAGCTATAAAATGGAACTAAAAACTCCATTCCGTGAATAAGAAACCATACCAAGAATGCTGCAAACATACATTTCTGGGTTCAGAGAAATTCTGAAGTTCATTAACTTGGCATCAAGAATATTGTTCCTCTGTGTGTTCCAAACACAAACACAAAATTAAATGCATTTTTAATCACAAAAATTATGGAAGACACTGTTTTATAGTCAAAATTTTATTCTCTCCTAAAGCAAAGATAAGAAAACGAGGAGACAAACACAGATGAAACTGATTTCTTCATTAGATTATTACTTCCCTATGATGTACCAAAGAGACCCAGGGATGCGCTTTTGCATATTAAAAGATCATTGAAGAATAACTGTGCATGAAAGGAAGCAGACATAGTTGGCTTTAAAGATCACTTTTGGTGCAATGATAATACCAGGGTAATTAAGGTGTAGAGTTCAAATAAATCAGGTTTTAAGAATGCATCATACAGCATTTTTATAGTGTGAGATGCACACTGGAGAAAAATACTTATATACCAGTAAGTACATTTTGCACATTAAATTTGTGAGATCAGACTGAAATGTTTTTGTTTTTTGTTTTTGTTTATTTTGTTTTGTTTTGTTAGTGGTTTTTTTCCTAAGATTTCTGTTTGCCTAAACTACTCTGGTTTTGTTTGAGCTATGATTTGTGGATTCCCTGCCTCTATGTCTGTAGTATCCATACCCACAGAAGTTAAAGCTAGTCAAAACACTGTGACACTGATATTTCTGTGTTCTAAATAAGGAACGACGTTGACGAGCAGGTTACTTATATGCTGTAATATCACATTTAAATGTAACATTTAAACAAATCTACTCGATCCTGTTTTGCATCCTTTCATGTCTTCAATTTTGGGCGACTAAAGCATATTACATTCTTACCTCCATAAAATTTCAATCCCAGTTTCAATACAGTTTATTTGTTTTATCCTGCAAATACTCCTGTTCCCACCACTGTACCATAACTGTTATGTTCGCATCTGCACAACAGGCTTTATTTTTTCAAGATTCACAATAGATAGGTAGATGGTAGATAGATAGATAGATAGATAGATAGATAGATAGATAGATAGAAAAATAGCTAGATACTGGCTGTATTTATAAGTTAACATACTATGTAAGGCAGAACTCTTAAATTATATAACCCAGTGTGGATTTTTAAAATGGAAACTCTGTTTTCTTTCACTTCATTAAATTTATTTACTTTCTGCTCTGGTTCATATGGTGATAATTATCTAAATTTAGCTTCTAGAATCAAAGAACAGACACTGTATTTGATAAACAAAATAACAGCTATATCCCTGGCTGGTATAGTCATTCATCAGTAATGAATAAATTCCAATATTCATCCCTAAATGCAGCTTGATGTGACTTGATGGCCGAGGTGGAGGGGGTGGGCTCCTGTAAAGAAATCTTAATTCAGACGTTGGCTGCTCTGACAAGAGATCTCATCCAAAGACTTTCTAGGTCTGTGTGTTTCCGTAGGAGTACAGATACACCTTTAGTCCCAGGAGATCTCTGCATTCAAGGCTAGCCTGATATAGAGCAAGGTTCAGGTAAAGAAAACCTAGGCCCAGGTGTGGTGGTGCACACCTTTAATCCCAAACGAAGAAGGTAAAGTTAGTGTGTAGAAAGAAGAACCCAAGCTTGAAAGTGATGCGTAATTAGTGTCAGAAAAAGAGACAAATCAGAGAAAAGATCTGACAGAATAGGATTCTTCCAACTCTCAGGAGAAGAGAAAGAGAAGCTACTTAAGGGGCAATGAGAGAGAGAGAGAGAGAAGAGGCAGTTTTTACCAAGACAGTAACAGGGAGCTGGATGGCAGAGAGAGAACTCAGGTAAAATCCAAGTGAGGGAGAGAATGAGAAGGAGCCAGGAGATTAGAGCAGATTGCTGGAGTTAGTTGGAGGCCAGTCAGAACAATTCAGTAGTTGAATAGAAAAGCCAAAAAGAATAAGTCATCCATCGGGAGAGTAGTTTGAGCCAGAACAGCTGAGTTGAACCAGCCAGCTCAGAGCTCAGTAAGAATAAGAAAGGATAAGTTTATTAAGCCATAAATCTCAGAGGCTGATAATCTTCTAGTCATAGGTTAGATTGTATGGAGGATGGAAGTTGCCAGGACGAGGCCTCGGTTAGCAGAAGCAGGCAGTAAGCCTCCAAGACAGCAACTGAAACAGGCAAATAAAAGTGAATTAAAATGTTTTTAATTATTTTGTTATATTAATTACAGTTTATTTACTTTGTATCCCAGCTGTAGCCCAATCCCTCATTCCCTTCCAATCCCACCCTCCCTCCCTAGTCTCCTCCCTGCCCCTCTCTAAGTCCACTGATAGGGGAGGTCCTCCTCCCCTTCCACCTGACCCTAGCCTATCAGGTCTCACCAGGACTGGCTGCAATGCCCTCCTCTGTGGCCTAGCAAGGTTGTTCCTCTCACAGGGGGTGGTGGGGAAGTCAAAGAGCTAGAAACACTTAAAGAAATGTTCAACATCCTTAGCCATCAGGGAGATGCAAATCAAAACAACCCTGAGATTTCACCTTACACCCATCAGAATGGCTAAGATCAAAAACTCAAGTGACAACACATGCTGGAGAGGTTGTGGAGAAAGGGGAACCCTCCTCCATTGCCAATGGGAATGTAAACTTGCACAACCACTTTGGAAATCAATCTGGTGCTTTCTCAGACAATTAGGAATAGTGCTACCTCAAGATGCAGCTATACCACTCCTAGGAATATATCCAAAATATACTCAATTACACAACAAGGACATTTGTTTAACCACGTTCATAGCAGTTTTATTTGTAATAGCCAGAACCTGGAGACAACACAGTTGTCCCTCAACAGAGGAATGGATACAGGAATTTGGTACATTTACACAATGAAAATTTTTATTTTTTTATATTAATTACATTTTATTCGCTTTGTATCCCCACTGTAACCCCCTCCCTCATTCCCTCCCAATGCCACCCTCCCTCCCTCATCTCCTCCCATGTCCCTCTCTAAGTCCACTGTTAGGGGAGGTCCTCCTCCCCTTTTCCATCTGACCCTAGCTTAGCTCCCCTATTGTGAGGAGAAGGGGGGGAGAGGGAAAAGTGGGAATGGGAGGAGAGGAGGAAGGGGGCTATGATCAGGAAGTAAAATGAATAAAAGAATTCTGTCAATACTGAAATATGATTAAACTTTACTTATATTTATTTTCAGAGATTTAATATTATTTTATTAGTCTGCTTTTGAATCACTGCTCTCTGATGGGATTCCCTATCAAGCCAGAGGGGAGGAAGACAAACTCATTCCTAATGTGAATAGATAGGCAGGTGTGTTTGCTTGGGGGGGGGTGCTCCCCTATTCTCAGGAATAGGGGAGAGGGGATGCAGAAGGGAGGGTGGGACTGGAAGGAGAGGAAGGAGGGGCCTATGACCAATACATAAATTGAATTAATTAAGTAAAAAATGAAAAACAATTAAATTCTTAGTTGATAGGAATATTTTAGCTAAAGTCTTATATACATATGTGTTTGGAGTATTAGACATACATGCTTCAAAACAAAGACTAAATAAGAAAATTGATACAATTAAAATGAAACTCAATGATGAAGATAGGAAGTATTCAAAGCTCAGATTACTGTTGCACTTTAAGTTTGGGTGGCATGAAGTCCTCTTGTGTGAGAGCCTCACATCTAAGTAGAGAGCTGTTGGTTAGCATCCGGACATGGGTGCACTATCCCACCCTGAGGGTTATCATGCCATGCTGAGCTTTGCTGTGTCTCCGAAGTCTTGCAGCTGGGTGGGACTCTTGGTTGCTTCCCTCACTGGAAAGTTAGCATAGCACCTTCTGGCATTATACACGTAGCTCGCAGGAAGAATGCTCCCAGGTCCTCTTATCCGACTGGGCTGTGTTTAAAGTGCATGGTGCCTTAGGAATAGAGGCTTATCTTCAACCTCTGAGAGGCTACAATGGTGCACAACAAAAGTCTAAATTGTTTGAGGAGTCTCATGAACTCCCATGACCAACAACTCAAGAGGAGTTTCTTCCTGTTTGATATTGGGGTTCCTTTGGGGAGAGTATTGCCAGCCCAAGTAATATAGCTTCATCTTGACTGTGTATGTATATTCATATGTGTATGATGTATATGTAATTTATGTATGCATATGTGTATACACATAGCTTAGTCTATTGTGTAAATTTTAGGTAAACAATAACATGATTTCTTACGGCTTTCCCAGACCTATTTGTATAGATTTCCTGTATTCGTTCTCTCTACTTCTGTGTTGAGAACCCTACCTCAACCCAATTAAAGCCCCCTGCCCATTTTACATATTTCCCCCTTGAAAATGAATCTCCTGTCCGGTGGTACATCTTCATAGTTACCTTTTAAATTTCCTGGGTTTTGTGGTTATTCACATCTGAAATTTTGCTAGGAATCACAGGTGAGAAAGAACATGTGCCCTTTTGTCTTATTGGTCTAGTTTACTCGAGAGCAAATCTCTTTACAAATACGTGTGAAAGTATTGCGGGAAGGAGACAGTCAGCACGAGGGGAACGGGGAGCAAATAGGGAAATAAAAATCGCTTGAAATTATATTTTGTTTTATAATGTATATGCTAATTCTAAAAATTAAATATAAAAATAGCATAGTATTTCACAGTGTAGTATAGTATAGTGTTTCAGCATAGGATTCTGGGGAAAACAGTAAGAGTAATAATTTTAGCTTTGTTTACACCACTTCAATGAAGTGTTTCAAGGTCTCTCTCGTCATTCTGGGAGCTCTGCCTCTCCTAAGTTGAAGTATGAGTCTTTTAAAGTGCAAGTCAGAAAACCAGAATGTCAATTACACGTCTACAAAGGGTGAATGAACTCCTTGGTCCCTCTCAGACACCTGTCAGGTCCCAGCTTCTGGAAGCAACACGTCTCCTTTGCAGGACTTCACTAATGTTTACCTTAAGTGTCCAGTTATCTAAGGTAGCTGGCATTGTTGTTATTAAGACTAACATAACCAGGATTTACAAAGTGGAGCTTATTTATGACTATGAAACAACATGTGTTTGCTGTATGTTGTTTCTTAAGCTTGGAGGAAAAATAATTGGTAACATGTAGTTAATGCCAAAGTGAGCTATCAACCTTCATGAAATAATTATGACTAAGTCATTTATATTATTAAGACATGTTATACCAGTGTGGTATGGTGCCATTAAGGATTTTTTTCAATGATCAAAATGTACTTGAAAATCAAGTAATATTTTTCTGTACATTTATTCATGTTCCAGAAAGATATACTAAATATTTTAATCCTTTTCAGGAAGACAGTTTCTATAATGAATCATACAAAAATAATACAGACGAAGGCTCATAGGAGTTTTTCATTTAAAAGAGTTTTAAAATCCATTTATATGTTCTCAACAGGCCCTTGTTTACAAATTGGTAGACTTGCTTCCCTCTGCAAACAGCCTGGAAAAAAGACCTGGAAATAGTTATTTCAGCCAGTGATATTGAATAACAGTAGTGGGTAACTGAGACAATTATAATAAGAAAGAAGAAAATAATAAAAAGTGTAGATTTTTAGTCTGACTGCTATGGAGTAAGAGGAGGCTCATTCCCACTATAGGACTTCACATCCATAAGCAAATAATCTCAAGCCAATTTGCCAAAGTAAAAGAGCAAGCAAAATCCTGCAGGTCTCAGTGTCTCGGTATCTAAAGTCAACAGGGCACCATGAATGTTGTAATGAAGTTATTTTTCTTAAGCTTTTCTTGGCCTTGGGCATTGTGGCTGCGGTGGCGATCTGTAGAAGATGTTGGACATCAATCAAGGCAATGAAATGAGCAAAGCAATACAGCTGGTAGCTGGCCAAATGGTGATGGCATTAAGACTGCAGGCATTCCCTCATAGGAAGAGTGGGTGAGGTCAGCAGATTTTCATCTGAGGTTATAATCATACTGTTCTTTGGAGAAGTTTCTCAAGGTATTAGGGACTGACAGAGGGTATAGGAGAAGTGATGGAACTCATTACGGTACATGTTTCCTGAGGTTTATCTTATCCTTGGAGCAAGATATTTGAGTGATATATTTGTCTGTTAATTACCCTTTCCCCTGTAAGAAGGACTAATAAAGTCATTATGCAAAGCTGGGTATGGAGTCTTCTCATCATCCTGTTGGCACTCTCTATCTGGGCATAGTTCCTTATAACTCCTTCTCGAAGGCCATTCACCCAAGAGGCATTAGCACTTTCATTGTTCCACATATGTACACGTCAGAACTGCTGACATGTTCATTGGGCATGCCATGCATATTTGAGCAGGGATGTCAGTATGCAAAGTTAGTGCTAAGCAGCTTACAGACTGCGTCTGCATTCATCTGATTTTCACAGCCATCATCACAGTAAAGTGACCAACAAGGTCAGGGTAAGGTTAAAGTCATGTCTGCTTAGGTTTAAATCAGTTACGTTTTTATTTTACATCTGAGGGTTTTTCTAATATATGTGACTTGCTATTTATATTAACACATAAGCAGAATGAGCTAGTAGTTCTATTTGTTAGATAGCTAGCTATATATTAGGAGGCTTGAAGTGTTGGCTCCTACCCTTACTGTGCCATGACCACTGTCTTGGTAAACTAAATGCTAGAATTCCTGTACTCTCATTGAGGAGAGAAGTGAGGCTTCGGTAATATCTTTGTTACTAGGAAGAGCTATAATATGTTGAACTCCAAACAAGGTTTTTGATTGATAACTCTCTAAACTGGTTGTAGGAACTTTGTACCTTATAAGATTACTAGCTGGCGGGAGGCATAGCAATCACTGTGCCCTCCTGAAAGAATCAACGGAAATGGGTTGGGGAAAACTTGAACAACAAAAAAAAAATGCTCTACAGAGAAGCTGTCTCTCCCAGAGAGTTAGACTGTGTTATAAACCCTGACTAACATGTAAATCAATGCAATGATTATTTTTGTTCACAGTTCATTCTCTCCTTGGGCCTATACTCTTCTCCACACACACACACACACACACACACACACACAAAATAAACAAACAAAAACTACCTATCTTCTACACTATATTCTCTGTGTCTCTCTAAAATTCGTTGGTGGGCAAAACAATGAAAAGCCAGGCCTCTGTGGCAGGGGAAAGAATGAGATCAGAGTGACTGTCATCAATATAATATGGAAGCATTTTCTCATATCATATTGTATGTAAACAGTATTCTCCAAATGTTCTACATATAAAAAGTAAGAATATCATATGTATGTAATTATTGGATGTATGAGATACTTGACACTAAAGTAAAGGCGTTTAGAGAAGTCACAAGTCGCACCTTTAGGTCATTTGTTGTCACTGTCCTCAGCATACAGACAGACCTAATCTATATCCAGAGAAGGGGCCAGACTTCCGGAACTCCACTGCTGAGAAGACTTTAGTCACGATTCCTCCTTATGATGAAAGAATTTCAGTGTTGCCCTCTCAATAAAATATGTTCTCTAGAATTTTGATTAAAAATAGTCTTTGTTTCCAGTCAATACACATTTTAATAGACAAACACTTTCTTGTACTGTTTTCTTGATATGCTGTGTGAAATGATAGATTACCAGCAAAAGCTGGGTAGAATTTGAAAATAAATTACTAGAATTGGTGATAAATTCAAAGAATGCCGTGAAACCTCTATGAGCTCCAGGTGACACCAATATGTCTAACTGAGAATTGTGTTCCTATCCAACATGCATATTAACCTGAGAGTTCTACCACACTCACTCAAGCCTTGTACTCAAGCACTGTTTCATGATAGTTTTCTAAGTAAAAGAGTGTGATCAAAGAGCGTAATTATTTGGAAGCTCAAATTGTATCTGCACCTGCAAAGTTAAAGTATATATTTGATTCTTTATCTGTCAAATCACCTGCTTGCTTTAACTTTCAAGAACCAACAGAAGATTTTTAAAAAAAATCGTTATATTATTTTTATCAGTTATATGGCAACAATTTATTTTTATCCTGCAGTCCTTTTGAAACTGCTGATAGGTATAATTTAAACACAGTGTATTGAAAGAAAGCAGAGATAAATATGAGCACCGATTTTCCTTTTGATTTTGCAGGCACCATGATTCTTCTCTTTATAGATATGTCCTCTCACAGTACACTATTCAAACAAGAATGATATTTGTACTCTTCCAAACATGTTTTGTCTCTGACATGTCTGCTGATGCTTTCTGGACTGTGATTTACAACTTGCTTTAGAAGACTGAATTTCTCATGTATATGAATCAAGTCTACATAATCAATGGAATTATTAATCTGCTGAAAAGATTTTAAGAGCTCCCACATACAGCATCCAGTGCTTGCTGTAGGATAATAGAACACTCAAATTAGGCACTTACTAGTCTTACACAGTCATTTTTGAAGAAAAGTTATGAAATGGGCAAAAACATGAAGTAAAAAAAAAGTTGGACAGTGAGGATGGTAGAAAGGTTAAGAACAGTGAAGCAAAAAGTATTACAGAAGTCAGAGGTTACTCTGGGACTGGATGAAGAAATAATGTTTCAGTCATGGAAGAAAAGCATTCAAAGATTTAAAAACACAAGTATCTAGCAAACGGGGAAAAGTTATATATTGGGAAAGGAGACTGGTATGAAGGCTCTTGAGATAAGGCCATGGCACAGAGCATGGGATATATGGCAGACAAATGCCAAGGGATCCATCTCAAAATTCTGAAATCAAGCAACTGAGTTCATATGTTGTTGTAAAGGAAGTGGCAGGTTAAACTAAGGCATGCTTATGTTAATGCTTTTAGCTCGGAAAACAGTGATCTGAGAAAATTCTGTGTTGAGGTCTTTTATTATATTAAAGTTTGGAGTTATGAAAATATGAAAAAATAAAAAGGAAGAGAGAGGGTAGACAGAAGCACAGCCCTGTGGGTTGGTGAATGAAGAAAGTAGAAGAATTTTCCCTCACCAGATTGGATGAATGGAATGAAATGGAATCTGTTGTTGAAGTGAACTCAACTTCTCTGGTTTTTCCCTGTGAAGGGGAGTATATAAGTCAATTACAGGGACGAGTGAGGTATAAATCAATTTGGGAGGAAATACATTAATTTCAGTTGCATTTCATCATCTTGGGCTGAGACAATGGCATACCACAGGGGGGAAAATAGGTAAGATCTCAGAACCAAAAATGCCAATTCAGGGTACGGCTTCATCATTGAGAGAGTCAATGATATCGTATTCAGGAGGCCTTAGAGAGAAAAAATGAAAAAGGGAATGATGAACTTTAAAAAAGGAAAGAAAGACAGAATTAATGAACAGGGAGATGTAAAAAATATGACCAGACAAGGTAAAAAAAATGAGAAATCTTGTAAAAATAATTAATTTTACGAATATGGCACATATATTTACTTCAATGTACTCTGCTTTCTTTCATAAGATGCTTAAGGTAATTTTAAAAATAACTGCTATTTTCCATACAATAGGAACATCAGAAAAGAAGAAAATTTGCTATGACTTACTCGGTCAACCCGACAGTGCCAGGGAATAACCTCACATCTGTATTCTTACAAAATGGGGGAATAAACATCTTCAGCTGCTTTGAGCTTCTTCCAGACCTGTTTGCTGCGTGATGCAGTGTGTGTGTGTGAGGATTTGGGGCTTGTCACAGATCACATCTAAATGACGTTCGTTGGGCTGTTGTTGAGCGTAATTCTCAACTGTACGCACTGTACCTGTTTTATAAGCCTCAGACCCTCCAACACGTAAGTAGACACATCAACAACCGGGTGGGCTTGTCATCCGTGGCACACCAAGACCACCAGCCGCTGAGCAAGGTTTCTTAAAGCCATGGAAAGAAAACAGATTAGAGGGTTAAAGACCAGCAATGAACACGGCGCTCTTAATATGGAATTTACAGGATTTGGCTCACCAGAGTTTTAATCTCAGGCGAACAGCTTGCTGCATCTTAGTTAATACCATTGGGTGGAAACTAATTTTACTGTTGAATAGTTGCGAACATATTTGAACTTGTACCACCATGAGAAGGGACAAAGATCGAAGCAGTATTTTACTTTTTTCACTTTAGCAATAATTTAGTACTGAGGGGTATGTATTTATTTACATAGGTAGACTAGATACTTAGGAAATTTAATTCTTTCAAATAAAACAAAGTTAAAACTTCCCTTAAATATAAGCCTATTTCAGTGTTAAATAAATAACAAATAATGTAATCTCCAAAATTTTATTTGTTAGATGCTCAGTGTTGAAATTAAATCTTGCCTCCTGAATATGCACTTACTATATTTTTGTCAGAGACACACAAAGCTATTCCCAAATTAAAAAGCATTAAGGATTCTCTTATCCTCCTTTCTTTTCCTCACTTTGCCTTTCTTGTTGTTCCTTTTAAATTAAAAGTTCTGACAAGATGCTCTGTATCATGTACCACTGAAGAGCCAACATCCCCCTCATGATATGCTATGCACTGAGGCTTCTCAATGAGATCTTTGTCGCTGCTTTTTAAAACCTTCAGTATTTATAAAATAACTGTAAAAGAGAAAAGTCACACCAGGTGCCATATACAAAAAATTCAATGATGCTTTCATCTTAATTTTATTTCATCATATTTTTTTCTATTATGCAGATTTTGTTAGGTTTTTAGGGTTTTGTGTGTGTGTGTGTGCTAATAATATTATAAGTTATGCACAGTTATTTTTTTTACATCTAAATGCATATAAACCAAAATATTTCACCATTTTCCCAATGTGTTTATTGTATCCAGACAATTTGCTAATATTGTTATCAGACTTGTACCATTTTTAATAGCTAGGATGATTAAATCTCACTCAGAAGGGGAAATAAAACATATTTAAAGTAGATGGAGGGAACTAGGTGAGGTGGGGGGTTATCAAGTGTGGGGAAAATGAGGAGGGGGCTGGTAGAGAACAGAAATGGGGATGTCATCTCGGGAATGGAGGAGCTCCCAGAAGTCTGTGATGATTACCCTATTTGAGACTCCTAGAAGTGGGATATACAGAGCCTAAAGTCTTCTCCTGTAACCAGGCAGGACTTCCAGTGGATGAAGAGGAAACCAACCCACAAAGAAAATCTTTGACCCAGCCAACCAATGACTGACTCAACTTGAGTCTCGTGCCATGAGAGAAAGCCCACCCCTGTCAAAATTAATAATGCTGTGCTATACTTGAAGACAAGAGGTTAGCATATCTATCATCTGAGTGGCTTCACACAGAAGTTGATGAAAACAAACTCAGAGAAACCATAGCCAATCATTACATGGAGCTCAAGGAATCTTAGGAAAGAGAGGGAGGAAGGATTGAAAGAGCCAGAGAGCTCAAGGACACTACAAGAAAATCTCAGAATGTACAAATTTGCCCATAAGGGCTCACAGAGACTGAACTATCAACCAGAGAGCATCCATGAGATGAACCTAGGCATCACACAGACACACACACACACACATATCAGCTGTACAGTCGGGTCCTCATGTGGGGCCTCTAACAGCAGGAGCAGGGTCTGTCTCTGACTCTGTTGCCTGCCTTTGGATCCCTTTCCTCTAAATGGACAGCCTTGTCTAGCCCGGAAAGAAAAAAAAAAAAAAAGTGCTTAGTCTTATTTGATATGCCAAGGCAGGTTGATACCCATTGGAGAAGAAAGGGAAAGGGCCATAGGGAGGGGAGGGGAGGAAAGAGGGAGGTACTGGGAACAAAGAAAGGAAGGGAATTTCCTACCAGGATGTAAAATAAATTAATTAATGGAAAAAACCTATAGAAATTATTTTTGTCTATATAAATTTCAGAAGTGAAATAAGATTAAAAATTCTACAATGTATTGCAGTTAGGGAGACCATCAGGTTTTATAATGCATGTATTTATTAAAAGAAGACAGACAATGTGAAATTTTAATGAAGAGAGCAAGGTGATATATGGAAGGGTTTAGAGGAAGGGAAAGAATATAATTATATTATAATCTCAAAAGAGAGAAATAATTTTAAATGGGAAAATTTAAAGAATTTCTACCTCTCTGTTAAGCCAATACATAGAAAATTTAGTACTCAAAATGTAGTCAAACTGGGCATCTCCTCCATTGTTAAACAGATCACATGCCATCATAGGTACACAAAAGAAATAAACTCTGTGCATGTAAAATGCATTTGAGTTTCAACTCTTATTTTTTTTTTTCAATGCAGTTTATTCAGGAACCTTGAACAATCATCTGACCCTGGGTAAAGCCAGCCCACAGCTTAAATAGCCTCTGGGTAGCCAACCCAGGCGTGCCACGTGGGCAATGCAGATAGGTCCACATACATGGAAGCAAGCCAGATCCTCAGCCTTAGCCAAATGTGGAATTGTTCGTGACATAGAGCACTCACCATCGGGAAGCACTCACCACTCACCAGCTGGAAGGCGGAAACCAGCTCCATCTTTAAGGCATAGCATTCCGCAGCTCTCTACAGTTCCCCCTTTTTGTTTTAGACGCATCAGGCAAGAGTAGAGGTCTGATCTCTGATATTAGAAATAAATTGGGACTTTGTACCGATGTTCATTTAGGTGTCATCCACCCAAAGAGCATCAGACCCGTCTGATACCTTTTTCTCAGAGGCGGGACCTGGGGCATCAACCCGCATGCAATCAGACATGCTCTTCTCTGGGTCCAAAGCGGCTGACCCTGAGTGCAGTGCTTAGCCTCGCATCCTGAGCGTAACATTTTAGCTTTTTATGGTATCCAACCATGCTTGGGGAGAATGTCCTGCTTCAATGGCTGTAAAGGCCTGAATGATCATGGCTGCATCACACTGTTGTGAGACTCTAATCTTGCATATATACCACAGGCAAACCAAGGAGACCAACACCAGAAGGCCTGCTAACGCTCCCATGCCCGCCCATTCCTTCAGATGATTCATGGTTGCAGCAATCTATGATGATAATCCTGTGGCTAGTCCTGCGTCCACTCTGGTAGAATTTACTGTGACAATGGCCACTCTCAGCTGCTCCATCGTAGTATCGAATTCTTCAGTCCAATTACCTAAAATATAGCTCCACAATTGTTTAGACAGATTTGCAGCACAGGAAAAATTCTCATGTTATATGCTAGTGACTCAAAGTCCAGCATATTTTCATTGACAGCCAAGTTGAGTGATTTGCCATAGGGTATCAATTTGCTCCTGCACGAGGTCAATCCTCTGATTGAACACCATCAAGCTTCCTTTTAGTTGAGCATTAATTCCTTTATGTACAACTAAGGCATGAGCTACATTGGGGAGTGGCATGCAAGCAGAGGGAGGAGGGAGGGTGGGATTGGGAGGGGAGGAGGGAGGGGCTTATGGGGGGATGCAGAATGAATAAAGGGTAATTGATGAAAAATTTAAAAAAAAGGGAAAAAATAATTTAAGAACCTTAAATGACTTTCAAAAGTGGAGGAAAACATGGAGTTAGTCAATTTACATGGAGCACGTCTCGCCCCTGGGGGCAATGGTCTCCTGAACCTACTCAGACCTCGGACACCACCACTGCTAGTTCTAGAACTGATGCAGGATGTTCCAACGAGGGGGTTAAGGCTTCTCATAATATTTCCTATAAGCCCACACCTGTTTGTCTATATCCCCCATTTTTATTCATTATTAGCCAGATAGAGCTAAGTAATTGTGGTAATGATACTTGCTTTTTTGCCCAATGCTGGAATGCTAGTAAATTTAGGTATGCCCTGGTTACTCGCATGCCTCACTGGGTGACTGTGCCCATTGATGCCCCTCACGCTATGACTCTCTTCAGACAGAAAAGGGATCTTGGAACTACAGCCACCATTGTTACTACCATCTCATTGGCAGCTGTTGGAGCTACCACCGGGGCATTAGCCATGAGTCATACTGGGCAGACTGCTCAGACCCTGAATAATCATTTAGCTAATGTAGCTCTTGCCTTAGCCTTAGTTGTACAAAAAGGAATTAATGCTCAACTAAAAGGAAGCTTGATGGTGTTCAATCAGAGGATTGACCTCGTGCAGGAGCAAATTGATACCCTATGGCAAATCATTCAACTCTTATTTTATGTAGTAGTATTCCCAAGGTATTGATCTATAATTTATTCCAAATACTTCAGGCAAATACTTAAATTAAAAGTAAATCATATTAAAAATCTAACTGTTCACCAAGTATGGACAATTAAAAAGATTCATAGTCAAAGCTCTGTACAACAAAGATCTATACACGGCTCTCTAGCTCTCCTTCCTGAAAAGCACAAAGCTGCTTACATGATGTTTGATTCCCTATCTGTATCTCCAACAATTCCCATTTAATTATTACAAAAAACAGACTACGAAGTTTTTGAAGTGATATTTTAATAAAACTAGTTTTTCCTGAGAATGAAAAACATTAAAGCAAAACTAGAATCCATAGCTAAAAGTAATTTACAGATGTCTGCAACTGTTTTTAAGCTTAGTTTTCTTTAATATATTACTTATATCAATAATGTAATAATTTATTAGGAGGAATAAAAGACTCCTTATACATTTTATGGCAAATATTCCACTAAGGTTGGCATCCAACAAAAGTAAAAAGGAAATTCCTTTTGTTGCTGAATGATGCCATAGGTCAAGATAGCATGGCTGATTCACAGCTACAGGTTATCAATTTGTGGAAGCAATCAAAATGAAATTAGAAATTAGCATTGTAAGGCTACAACTTGATCAGCTTGTGTTCCTCTGGTAGAAGACAATGACACCTGAAGAAAGATGGTGTCTTATGGCCATAAGAAACGGTTCACCTATGAAACTTCTCCAAAATAGTGGGCAAACAAGACCTACATAATAACTGCATCAGTCAACATGCCAACATGCATGAGGGAAACTTCGTAAGGCCCATCCCTAGATGAAGAACTACAGACGGCTGCTGAGAGAGGGAGAGTCACTTTTCTCAGGAATGAGGCCCCTTACATCCTAGCCAACCCCCAATGGCCAGCCCTCATGCACATAAAAGCAACTCTAAATAGTCAGCGTTTTGCATAATACATATTTATGTATATATAGTTATAGAAGAGGTAATTAATTTCAGAGGGAAAAACAGGAGTTGGAGGGTGAGACAAAGGAATAGAAATGTAAATACAGTGTTCATGTAGAAAATCCTAAATTACTTTAAATGTTGTATCATTATTATAATTAATTCAATATATAAAGTTCTTATAATATCATCTAAAAATCCATGATCACAAGGGTTTAATGCATAAAAAATTATACCACTTATATGTATTATATATTGTGCATCATAACTACTACATAACATATAAATATATTGGCATTTTTTTCATTCAATGCAGATTCTATCATCTCTCAACTTTCAACATTTTCTCCAATATAGTCTATTTTCCCCTCACAAAATTCTGGTACATACCTGTGAATGTTTGGGTTAAACTAGGATCACTGATAAAATATTTATGCATATAATCCAGTAAATGTAATAAAGCACAAAAGTTTAGACATCACATAGTATCTCCATATATTTATATATTATATTTTATGTGGTGTAGCTTCTGTAAACATATAACTATATTGTCATCCTTATTGCATTTAATAAAAATTCTACTTTCTCTCAGTTTTTAACTTTTCCTCCAATATATTCCATTATTAAAAATAATCCCCCAAAATAATCCCCCTCACAAGGCTATGATTCCTTTATAAAAAAAGCATTGATCAATTTTTATGCATACTTAATTAAAATTTGTTCCTATTAAGGAAGAAATAAAATGCCACATTGAATCAAAAATTGTAAATGTGGAGTTCTTTCATTGGCCCTTCAGATGTGTATCTTCTTCCATCCTTCTACACGAGGCTGGTGAATATAATAACGTGGTCCTGTTTGCTCTTGTTTCAATGATGTCTAGACAAAATTGCGAGTCTCATACAAACACAGTGATGTGCCAATGATATTTTAATGGTTCCTATTGATTGTCAACTGTGCAAGATCTAAAATTGCCCATGAGACAAGCCTCTGAGTACACTAATATGGATGTTTTTGATTAGGTTAATTGACTTTTATTACTTTTGAGAATTTCATGTCTTTTATTTAAATTTCAGCTCCCTCCCAGTTCTCCCAGATTCATTCCTTCCCTATTGTTGTTGTTTTAGGCTTTGTGTGTGTGTGTGTGTGTGTGTGTGTGTGTGTGTGCATGTGTTTATGTGTGTGTGTGTGTGTGTGTGTTTGCATGTGTTTCTCACCCTCACATCCAAATTGTGCTGCACATGCTCTCCTGAATAGACTTTCACTGGAGTGAGATTGAGACAGGAAGCCTTGCTCTCAGTGTGAGATACATGGTTCTGCAGAGCCCCAATTAAAAGGAAGTCTAAGGGAAACGCATTCGCAGTGTGCCTTCCCATTTTGCTGACGGATCCCAGTAACCCTGATAGTCCAGAGGCTGCTGCCTGCATTCTCTGACATCAGAACCATCAGCTTTCTAATATGAGCTGGAGAAGTGTGGCTCTCCAGGAACCCTCTGAGACCCTATCACCAAGCCGGAACTGCTGACTGTGGTTTCCAGCCTCTTGGACGGACTGAGCAGCTGCAGGACTCTCTGACACTTGAGCATGAAAACAAAACAAAACAAAACAAAAAAACATAGTTGGACTACCAAGATCTTTTGATGTAAGCTATAAATAAAATAATCTTTTAATACAACCAACCCAGTAGTTTCTGTTTCTCTAGAGAGCCAGGAAGGATACAATTTTTCCAACTTATTATTTAAAACGGAACCATAAAAATCCCTTAAAGTGTGATGTATGTGCCAACGGCTGTTTGCTACCAGCAATGAACAAAGTCCACCACACAAATCTCCTCGTAAAGGGAATGGCTTTGAAGAGGAATTCTTGGATAGTATTCCTTGCCGATAGCGAAAGCATGGATGTGCAGGTCCTCGCTCGCTCAGTTCCAAAACCTTACATACGTTTTAAAGAGAGAGATCGGCAGAAGCGCAGGCCAGTTAATCCGTCGACTGTTTCTTTCCTGTGTGTCAAATGGGGCAGCTTCTGATGTTGCCCTAGAGATGACTTTCTCTAAACAAAGTGTTCTCCACGCAGGTTCCTGAAACTATTTCCTTCATTCCCTGTCGCCCTGTCGGGTACAGGGGTGGTGACAGGTCAAGATTATTATTCTCTCCTTCAGGCTCTCTGAAGCTACACCTTTGCCATAAATTCTTATCCAAGAATTCTGTTTTAAGTCAGAGAGTTAAGACGGTGAAGATCAGATCTGGGGAGAGCGAGGGTGAGAGGTCAGAAGGCCTGTAGAGAAAAGAGAAACTGAGGGTGGGGACATCTCTGTGACAAGCTGGAGACCTCAGTCAGGGTAGGCTCCTGGGAGGATATGAGGGGGATTCAAGCAGAGACTCCTAGTAGCAGAAGCCATACAGACTGAAGAGGACACCCTCTAACTAGAGTGTCTCCTAGTGGAGGTAGGGAAACACCAACCCACCCACAAAAACTATGACCCCAAATTTGCCCTGTGTACAATATGTACAGATATAAGGACAGAGCAGATACTGAGGGAACGCCCAACCAATGCCTGGCGCAAACAAACACCCACCCTACCAGAGAGTGCCAGCCCCTGACATGACGAATGATATTCCGCTCTTTGGAGTCTGCCCTTTTCTCCTAGGATCTTAAGTGATACAAAGGGAATCTTCTCAGGAGGAGTAGAAATTTTTTATAATAATGTGGTCATAATAATGTGCTTGGAGCAGAAATATCAATAAATGAATCAAGATAATTTTAAGATAAATAATAAAATAGAGTTAAAATAATAAATATGCATGTAATTTTGGAAAACATAAAGCTAACAAATGAGAAAATATTTGGGAATCCTATTGAATGGATGAAGTAAAAATCATATATTCACATCTTATGAAATAAGAAAGTCCTGACCTCTCAGAAACCTTTTTAAAAACAAATAAAATAAAATAATGAAACAAAGAATTTGGTGCTCTGATCCTTGTCTGTAAGCTCAGCTTGCTGCAGAGGATACATCTGAGTTAATTCTGTAGAGCAGAGGCAGGCAAGAACTCTGTAGACCATTGCTCAAACAGTGCAGCCCGGTAAACAACATCTGTGTTCAGTGAGAGAACACGTCTCAGAAATGTAAGGCAGATAGTAGCTGGGGATGACACCTGATGTCAATCTCTGGTCTCTACACACAAACTCTCATATATGTGAATTCACACACATGCACAAAATAAAACTGTATTGAAAATTAATGAATAAGTTGTAATTTTTTCAATATTTAAAAAATTATAGTTAACACACTTGCTATTTTATTTACCCTTTCATGTAGCTTTGGTTCCCCATGAATTAATGTGTTTTAATTAGTGTTTGAGAGCCACATATTTACTTTATTTTTTAATTTATTTATTTATTTATTATAATTTATTCATTTTGTATCCCCACTGTAGCTCCCTCCCTCTTTCCTTCCATGACCTTTCCTGAGTCCCCTGAGAAGGGAGGACTTCCTCCCCTTCCCTCTGACCCTAGCTTAATTAGGTCTCATCAGGAGTGGCTTCATCATCTTCCTCTGTGGCCTGGCAAGGCTGCAACCCCCAGGGGGAGGTGATCAAAGAGCCAGCCCCTAACAGGACAGGAGCCTTCCAAAGAGGGCCCCTGAAAGACTCTACCTATCAGTGTATCAAAGCAGATGCTGAGTCTCATAGCCAAACTTCGGGCAGAATACCACAGTTTCTTCTTACGGAAAGAGGGAGATAGAAAGTTCTGGAGGGGACAGGAACTCTACAAGGAGAACAAAGCCAAAATACCTGGGCCTGGGGGGCCTTCAGAGACCAAAACTCCAACCAAGGACCATGCATGGAGATGACCTAGACCTCCTGTTCAAAGGAAGCCCATAGGCAGCTCAGTCTCTTAGTGAGTTCCCTAGTAAGGGATACAGGGGCTGTCTTTGACATGAACTGAGTGCCGCATATTTAAAATGAAATATTCTCAATAGTATCTTAATCCAAGTAAAACAAAGATTTGTTTTGTTGTCTGTATATATCAGTTGTTCAAACATTATGCACTTGTTTTAAAGAACATCTTTTTTTAATCTGGTGATAAAATTATGTATTAGTTGTAACTACAGAACATACTCAAAAACAAACAAACAAACAAACAAAAAACCAAAACTATTGATTCAGAAATGTTTGTCTTCCTCCACACTATGATAGAAAGCAGTTACATTGCTTTCCCTTGGGGAATCTCTGACAAAGAGAATCTCAGAATTTTTTTTTTAATTATTGTATTCTTTGGATGTAGAGAGACAGTTCAAATGGCAGAATGATTACATACAAGCATGGAAACCTGACTTACATCCTAACACCTACAGAAGAAAAAACACATGAGCAAGCAAACAACTGGGAAAATCCTGCTGCCTGCGATGTTTGACACTGTTATCCCACGCTGGGGAGCAGCTGCAGGTGTGTCCATGAAGCTGCCTGGCTCCTGGGCATACACAAATGCCTGAGCTCTATGTTCAGTAGGAGAGTATGTCTGGACACATAAAGCAGGGAGAGAGGAAGGAAGATACACACACACCAGCATGCACATATGAACACACACAAATATGCACACACACACACATCTCACAAATAAAAATAATTCATAAATATGTATTCTGTCACAAACTTACACACCAGAGGTCAAATTTATGAATGCTTTCAAAGTAAATTATTAATGTTGTCTCTCCTTAGGGATGGGCCACATGGACTTGTGAATTTTTCTCAGGTGGAACACCTAATTCAGGGAGGATGGAAATTCATTCAGTTCATAAGGTCTAGTTGGTATTTTCACATAAATGTGGTTTTGTTTGGATTTTGCCTACATCACAGTCTGATCTCTTGTTGGTACAATCCTCTTTGGGATATAAATTTCCCATTAAGTAATTTTCTCTGTGGCTGAAGAGCATCTGCGAAGAACAGATAATTCAAAAATTCCTCTCAAGTCTCTTGGTGAATGCAAAGCTATCTTACAGCCTAAGATCTAAGCATTACTATGAGTTTATGTCTAGCAGGTACATTGGATATAAACTATAGTTCATGCATGCTCAAAGGTACCTTGTTCCACTACAAGTTGTAGAATAGTTGAAACCTACAGCCACCAAATATTAATATTAGAATAATTTAATTGATTAAGTAAGAACACGCAGTATGTTTAATACAAATGTTAAATGTCTGTGCATCTCTCAAAGTACAAAGTCTTAGTACAAAGTCCACCCCCTTGTTTTCACAATTGTTATGACATGTTCCAGGCTGAGTTAAGTTTGCAAAATTTATTTGTATTACTTTTTCTCATCCAGTTGTAACAGCTCCCCTCAAACCCAGATTCTTATACAATCCCAAGCCTCTAAGATGATTTTTTAAGTAGCTACCATAGAAATACACTGGTTTTATAATTCCCAATAAAGAATAACTGTGTAAAAATATACTGACTTTTGTCATCAAGTTATCCTTACCACCTTTCTGAACACTAGAGGTGTGTTTATTTTCTAAGGACTTTCAGTGTGTCTGCAGGTAAATACAGCCCATAGCAACGTGACAGTGGCTCATTTCTGTCATCACAGTAATACGATTTTTGTACATTTTTCTGTTTGTCTTTAGTGGTGGAGATAAGTAAAATGCCATGTAATAGACTTATTCATGGCTCTTCAACTTCCTGAAAATGTTTGTGTTTTCACTGAGAGTGTAAATAAACACTACTAATTTCATACAACACAGTATTATTTAGTCTGAAGCCTAAGACAACAAAAGCCCTCCCTCCAAGGCACTGACCATTTTATTTAGAGGACTAGGGAAGGTGTGAGTAGAGGAAGGTTTCTAATGAGATATGCCAGTGATCCCACTGCGCATGTGGAGACATTTCACAGACCAGAGCCAAGGTGGTTATTGTTTCCCAATTTATGCTGGAAGTGATTTTTTTTTTTTTTTTACTTTATTTGACTTTTTTTGGTATGTCTTTAATACAACCTGGTTTCAATGGACTTACTGCTTATGTGTATCTTTCAAATTCATGAGCTGAATCCTTAAGGCCAACGTAAATTGAGGAGGGAGCCTCGGGCTTCTGACGGATTGGTGTCCTGGCTAAGGGAGAGCACAGTCGTTCCACAGCCAACCTGAAAAGTGACCATCATAATGCAACCCTGCAGGCACCCTGACCACAGACTCTCAGCCTCCTCGCTGAGATGGAGCATGGCTCTGCGGTTTATGAGCAGTCCAGACCGTGTTCTATTACATGGATGCAGTGTGAGTTGACTGAGATGTGTCTGCTAAATGTCCAAATGTAACGGGAATATTATCCATTTGTTTGCAATACTAGTCATCTATAAATCTCTGTGGTATCTGGAATATACTTTATAGCAGCAAAAGAGAAAATCTGAACTCTCCAAAGACTTTTCTGCTCATGGTCTGAATCCAAACTAATGAACAAATATTTTAAGTGATTTATTTCTGCTGCCAGGATGAGAGATATGAGGTCCAGGAAGAAATGTAATACTGATCAGGAAACAAATTAAATCTTCAGTACCACCTGGTGATTGCGTTGCTCTTTTTTCTGAATAAATCGTTGGAACTGACCCAGTTAAGATGTCTTATGGACTTCTTTGGATGCTTGGGACACAGGTGGGTAGTTCTGCTCTTCTAGTAGAATGAACCAAGCAGGATACCTGGGAAAACATATTGTGATGGAAATGTCCGTTCTTAACAACATAACAGGTATATGGGGCATCAGCACAATGTTTCCATTTAAGGGAGATGATAAACAGTTTATAGTCACAAGAAACAGACATGTCTTTAGACTTTGACATACCTACATGCTAATTCTTCTCTCTTCATTTCCCTTTAGAAAAAAATACATTTTCTTTTCTCATACAATATATCCTGATATGTGTTCCCTTCCCTCTATGGCTTCCAATTTCTCCTACCCAGACCAAACCCCTTTCTGTCTTTCATTAATAAACAAACAAGCTTCTATGGGCTGATAACAAAACACAATAAAATAAAACAAAAACTCTGCTCCAGAACAAGGCAAGAGAGACAAAAAGAATGAAAGAATAAAAAGAACCCAAGAAAAGACACAAGAAAGAGGTATAACATAGCGCCCCACACATGTGCACACTTGGGAAATGCTCCTGCCCAAAACAAACAAACAAACAAACAAAAATAAGCAAAACAAAACAAAACTGGAAGCTATGAGATATACACAAAGGACCTGTAGGTTAAAAATAGAATATGTGTGTGTGAATATACAAATATATATGTAAAGAGTAAAATTAAGGAACTTAAAAGGCCCTAAAGCAATTTCATAAGAAAGTCACCTCTAACGATGCCAACGAGTTCAGTTTCTGTTGGCCATCTACTACAGAGCATGCAGCCTATGCTCTAGAGTAGTCTGTTTCCCCAGGGAGCCTCTTTCGGAGAAAACTTATTTTTCATTTGGAAGTCAGTAACAATTGGAGATTGCCTCTGGGTTAGGGATGGGGACATGTGTCCAGGTTTTCCACTGTACAGTTCCCCAAGGCCTGAGGATTTGACAGAGACATCCCATTTAGGGCTGGGTCTTCCATGGTCTCTCACTCTCTGAATAATCTGGCTTTTGTTCTCAGTATTTGTCCCCTTCTGCTGCAATAAAAAGCTTCTCTGATGATGGATGAGGATGGAATCCATCATCTGTGGATCTATGAGTATAGCAGAGTGTCATTAGGAGTCATTTTATTGTGGCATTATTTAGCAGGACAGATTATTTGGTTCATCCCAGATCCCTGGCATAGCTAACCTCAGGTTCTTGGTTACCCAACTAGTTTCCTGTATGGTTTCCATCTCACACTATGTGCCTTAAGTCAAAGAAGATGCTGATTGGGCTTTGCAGAAGCTGTGTGCCACCATTGCATGGCCATGTCTGGCCGTGCAAACCATTCATTGTAGATTGAATGGTTTACAGAAGGGTTAATGTCTACCTTGCACATTGGTACCATGCAGGGTAGCTTCCAGCATCATGAATACTAGTCAGATGGGGAAAAGGCTCTGTGCAGAACTAGCTCAATTTCTCTATATTCAATGAGTTATGTAAGTGTCTTCACCAATAGGGCCTTAAAATCAGTTAGTGGAGAACAACAGAGTCTTGGCAACACAGTGGTTATTTAGGGGTTCCCATGGGACATACTTCTCTTGCTAATTCTTTTTACTATTATCAGCTACGGTATATGTAAAATCTCTATAGATGGTAAAAATATTCAATCACTGAAATAATTCTGGTCAATCGGAGGTCTTGGAAAAACATGTTTGCTACTAAAAGTTTAAGATATTTTTTAGGATAATTTAGGAATCGGCCACCAAGGTAAAGATGCTAGGGATAACATTATTGGAGACAATCATGGAAATAAATGAAAACAAGTTATACATTTTGAGCTTTTTATGTTGAAGCCCTAGTAATACCTGTTGTGGATAGATTTTTAGACAAGACCACTAAGGGAATGAAATGATTAAGTTAAATTATGTCCTAAGGGTAAGATTATGATGCAACAAGATGATTGCTTCTGTTACATTATCAGGGCACAAGCTGCGATGCCTCATATAATGTAAAACTGTATTCATAATGCCAGGATCTTACTCCTACCTCCTTTATTACAATGGGGGTTCCATATTTTAATTGTGTTGCTTTCCACATGAGGTATCTAAAAGATTTACCTGAGGATGCTTAGTGTGTTTAGATATTTACTTGATCATTTTCATGTTTTCTTAAAACTATATAAAGGCCCACAGAATTTTCACATCTACACAACGTTACTTATAGAACACAAAGAGGTCTATTTGGGTGTCATTCCTACTGTCTGCTGGTTCCTACTGGTTCAAGATGCAGCAGCTGCTCTGTATTGGAGCAGCATCAGTAAGATAGAACATTATTCTCTAGGACACAGCAGTGAGGGCTTTAAGGACTTTTATGTACCATTGTGTTCCCTGTAGGAAGGAAACACAAATTCAACAGTGGAGCAAGAGTGATTGTGCTTATCATTGCAGGCAGTGACCTACTTGGGGAATTTATGTTTCTGTTGTTTTAACTGTGGGCTCTGCCTGCTCTGTGACTCTGGATCTTAAAGGGGAAGCTCTTCTGTTAGGATAAGAATAAAGTGCCCTGTTTCATAAGAAGCTACATTGCCTCTCTAGGCCCAGAATCCTCTTGCTAAGAGACCAACAATAAAAAGAATTATATTTGCCCTCATCAGCAGAAACCAAGGTTATTACTTGGGGGTGCTTTTAGGTACCAGCTGATATGTCTGATAATTCACTTTACTTGTTACGAGGTTTTACTGTACTGCAGAGAAATTGTTTTAAATTGGGAAAGATTTATTTTCTATGGTTTCAGTCCGTGGTCATCGGGTTGCAGGGTTGCATTGCTGTATACAGGAAGCACAGATCAATGTCTTAGGGTGATTATGACAGACAGAAGGCAGAGGGGAAGAAAGACAGAATGCGAGGGAATGGAAGGACAAGCTTCAGGGACATTCCCCATTGAGGCCTCCTCCAAATGGCCCCACTTCTTACCAATTCACTACTTTCTCAGATTTTTTTTTCAATTTAAATGTAATATTGTTCTAAATCATTGGTGAAGGCAGAGTCATCATGGTACAACCTCTTCCCCAATGACCTTCCTGTGCCTACTGCTTTTATGAGGGAACAAGCCTTCAGTATGTGAACCTTTTCTTGGCAGCACTGACTAACTATATCATAGCATCCTCATGCTGGGACCCAGGAAATAAACTTAACTCTTATTAGAAGTGCTAACCAGGAACTGGAAAAACCTTAAGGAAAAATGAATTTGGGTAGAAAAGTATATCAAAACTGAATCTACATTAGTACTTTGGCATTTGGAGGAGAATGGACATTTGTCGGAATATGCTATTTGAGCTACACAGGAGCAGTTATTGGAATGTAATATGGGTAGATAGGTGATGAACTGAACTCCAGGAGAAAACTTGCATGTACAGCATCTAGTCAAGAAATCAAGCCAGACTGTGCAAGCCATTCCTAGAAC
The DNA here is from genome assembly GCF_030254825.1 of Meriones unguiculatus. Taxonomy (NCBI): domain Eukaryota; kingdom Metazoa; phylum Chordata; class Mammalia; order Rodentia; family Muridae; genus Meriones; species Meriones unguiculatus. The sequence continues at coordinate 111,617,183 of NC_083356.1, forward strand.
TCCAGCGGAGCGCCACAAAACCCATGCATTCCAGTGAATGGAACAGGAGCGACTTCAGACCTCACAGGACCAGCCTTTAATCTGTCTTTAGAAGGGAAAATCTGCTTTTTCCTGAGAACATTTCTCCTCTCATTTCTGAGTGAGGCTGCTCTGGCAGCTGCCCTCATGAAATCTCAGGCCAGCCCTAATAAAAGCTCCAAGTATGCATTCAAGGCTCAGGTGTGACCACTCCACCTCAGAACAGATCTCCAGACCAGTGAAGATTTCCTAACTCTTAAATGATTTATGTAATATTATATCTTCTAAGATTATGAAAATCCAGACTAGAATATAATAAAGAAATATGAATATCATCCTAAAATCTCTACAGGAAATTAATACCCCCAAACACTTCAAACTGCAACACAGTGGTTTATTATGTCATTGTCAATGATTCATAAAATTCAAGGGGAAAAACCCCAACTGAATTGGAGAATTATAAGTATAAAGAAGTGAAATATTTCTGTGCTGGTATTTTCAGAATACTTACTTTATTAAAATAGCAGCATGCATATATTCTTTTTTTTTTACCTTTCATTTTTTGGAGTTTTTATTTATTGGCGGAAGTGTTAGTGATTCAAACTAGACCCTTGTGTGCACTGTGCACAGCATAACAGTGAGTAGAGCCACAGCACGTTTAGTGTTTATTAAAGAACTAAGTATTTAAATACCTTACAGTAACGCAGTGAAGACGTAAACAGCCAGCCCTCTAAAACCCTTCCTGTTGAAGACGGCTAATACATGTGCTAAGCATGTCTTGTTGCTCACTATTGTTAGATGCAGCACAATGTGCATAGTAACTGCCTGACTCCCTCTGTCTGATTGCATCCAACCGTCTGAGCCTAATGCATGCCGTGTGCTGTGGTGGACTTCTTTTATGAGGTCCTCACCTTTCCTCGCTTAGTTTGCTAATGTGGGTTTAGCAGGGTTTATGATCTGTTCTCACAATGTGGTTTGGATGTTAATTGCGCCTTCTGACCACTTCTCAGAATGCATCTCCTGGGCTGGTTAAACATTATGGAGCCTCATGGGATAGGTCTGAGTCATTGGACCTGATTTCCGGAGGAGCTAACGCGGACCTTGTGCTGGGATTACCGGCTTGTACCATCAAGTTTGGCTTGGTGGTTAGTTTACCACCCAGGCTCAGGCTCAGGTTTGTAATTATTCAATCTCTTTCTCCTCTGCTGATGCTGTCTGCTCCAGTAGAATGCGTCCAGAGGGAACACTGTCAATGCATGTGCAGTGCTCTTCGGCTTTACTAACTCTAAGACTGTAAGCTTCATAAACATCTCTTCTTTTTAAAATATTCACAGTTATTTTGTTCCAGCAGTAGCTGAAGGATGTATGCACTTATATTATGGTTTGTAGGGTATATTGGTTCTTTGTTTTGTTTTTTTGTTTATGTTTTTTTAATTAATTAATTAATTAATTTTGTTCATTACAATTTATTCACTTTTTATCCCAGCTGAAGCCCCCTCACTCCCAATCCCATCTGCTCTCCCTCTTTTACTCCCATGCCCCTCCTACAGTCCACTGCTAGGGGCAGTCCTCCTCCCCTTCCATCTGAACTTAGCCTATCAGGTTTCATCAGGACTGGCTGCAATGTCCTCCTCTGTGGCCTGGCAAGGCTGCTCCCCCTTAGGGGGAAGTGATCAAAGAGCCAGCCACTGAGTTCATGTCAGAGACAGCCCCTGTTTCCATTACTAGGGAACCCGCTTGGATACTGAACTGCCAAGGGCTACATCTGAGCAGGGGTTCCAGGTTACCTCCATGCATGGTCAATAGTTGGAGTATCAGTCTCAGAAAAGACCCCTGCGCCCAGATTTTTTGGTTCTGTTGCTCTCCTTGTGGAGTGCCTATCCCCTCCAGGTCTTTCTATCTCCCCTTCTTTCATAAGATTCCCTGCACTCTGCCCAGAGTTTGGTTATGAGTCTCAGCATCTGCTTGGATATCCTGTTGGGTAGAGTCTTTCAGAGGCCCTCTGTGGAAGGCTCCTGTCCTGTTTCCTGTTTTCTCCCTCTTCTGAAGTCTGCCCCATTTGCTTTTCTGAATGAGAATTGATCATTTTACCCAAGGTCCTCCTTCTTGCTTAGGTTCTTTAGGTGTATGTTTATCCTGTATCACATGTCTAATATTCACTTATATGTGAGTACATACCATGTGTGTCTTTCTGCTTCTGGGATACTTCACTCAAGATGATCTTCTATACTTCCCACCATTTGCCTGCTTGTTTGTGTTATTTTTTAAGCGGGGCTTAAAATGAATTCCAAAAATGAATTCACTTTAATTGACATAAATATTTTATTTTTCGGTAGAAGTTTTTTTTTTTTGCAATATATTCTACAGATAGTTTAGCATTTATTTAAGCAATATCTACTCAATAACATTCCTATTTTACTGTTCTTTCTTCATTTGTAGATACGTCTTCAAAAGAACTTGACTGCCAGTAGACTGCCTGTTTAATTCCAACTTATGTAACTAGTGACAGACTGACCTTTCGAAAGGACTATGACAATACATTTCAACCAACAATGGAACAATCACATTCTTTTCCACAAATACCATTGAATCAATGACATCTTCTGATCACCCTCTGTTTAAGTTATGTTTTATTAGAAATGAGACAATAGTAGAATACTACTCACAATTAAATACAAGGAAATCATGAAATTTGCAGGCAAATGGATGGAACTAGAAAAGATCGCCCTGAATGAGTTAACCCAGAAGCAGAAAGATACACGTGGTAAATACTCACCTATAAGTGTATATTAATAATATAATATAGGATAAACATAGTAAAATCTGTAGTCCTAAAGAAGTTAAACAACAAGGAGAACCCTAGGGAGAGTGCTTGAATCTCATTCAGAAGGGGAAATATAATAGATGTCATAGTGGATGAAGACAGAGAACTGGGGGAGGGGAGGGATCATTTGGGGGGCAAGAAGGGGGTGGGAGGTGAGAAAGCTGAGAGAGAAAGGAAATCGAGTGTGTGGAGCATCTCTAGGACAAGGTGGAGACTTGATATGGGGTAAGCTCCTGGGAGGATATGGGGCTGATTCTAGCTGACACTCCTAGGTAGGTAAATATGGAGATTGACTTGTCCAATATTCAGGCAGGAATTCCAGTGGAAGGAGGGGGACACCAACCTACCCACAAAACCTTTGACCCAAATTTTACCCTGCATACAAGGCGTGCAGAGATGAAAATGCAGAGACTGAGGAAATGGCCAGTGACTGGCCCAACCTGAGACAAACCCCACGGGAGAGAGCCAACCCCTGTCACTATTAACGATACTCTGCTATGCTTGCAGACAGTAGCATAACTCTCCTCTGAGAGGTTCTACCTAGCAGGTGAAAACTACAGCAGAGCTCAAAGAGTCTTGTGAAAGAGCTTCAGGAAAGAGAGACCTGAAGGGGACTAGAACTTCACAACAAAAGACAAACAGAGTGAACTACCTGAGAACCATGGGGACTCACAGAAACTGAGACACCAACGAAAGAATATTCATGGACTGGATCTAGTTCTCAAATATACGTAGCTAGTGGGCAGCTCCATCTTTATAGGGGTTCCGTAGCAATTAGAGCAGGAGCTGTTTCAGATATGGACATTTTGCCTGCTTTAGAATCACTTTCTCCTGGCTGGGCTGTCTTTCTGGGCCTCAGGGGATGAAGATGCGCTTAGTACTGATGTCACTTGATGTGCCATGGTGGCTTAGTAGGAAGAGGGGCTTTCTTTTTCTGAGAAAAAAGGGAGGGGAGAAAGGGAAAAAGAGTGGGAGAGTCGGCCTAGGAGGAGAGGATGGAGGGCGATAAGCTAGGGATGTAAAGTGAACAAATAAATAAATTAAAAATAAAATGAATAAATAAAAATTTAAAATAAAAATAAATGAGACCTCATTTTTACTTCATTGTAAGACTGAACATCTTTCTTCATGTTTCAGCTCTTTGAACTCTGTTTTTGCTTAAACTGATTTTTAGCAGGCTTTTCAACTTTTTATAAGTTCAAAGAAGAAAGGGCAGAAAGATTGTAAGAGTCAGAAGAACATAAATTCTACTGTGAGAGTGTGTCATGTCTCTTAGAAATGTCAGGGAAGCTAAACCCATGTAATCTCAACAACATGACTGTCTAAGCAAGACATTAGCAGGGGTGACACCAATAGACATGCTAGCATGAAACAGGGGACTCTTATGGTCCCCTACCATAGACAAAGAAAAACAGGCAATGAAGGATTTCAAGGAGGAGGAAATAGTCTTCCCCAGGGAAGAGCACACCAATTAATTATCTAATACCACATGGCCAGCTCTCAAATCATATATATACAATTACATTATATGAATTGAACAGCTCATATTTGTATATTTTGGAATATATATTAATTGTTGATATATAGAATATTATCTGTATGTATTATATAAATTATTATTTATATATAAACAATAAAGGAAAAATGGGGGAGAAACCAAGGAGAAGAACATGATGGTAGGAGGAAGAAGAAGAAAAATAATGTAATTATATTTTAATAAAAAAATCTTATTTAATTAGAAAAAAAGGAGTTTCGCTGTAAAATGTCAAAATGTTATCACACACACACATATATGTATTCTCCATTTTTGTTCTTTTTTTTTTCAGTTTTAAAATACCTATCATCATCTTCATAGTTTTAGGATTTTTTCCCTTTTTTAGAAGTCCCTTTAGTGTATAATATTTATTTTTATCGTGTTCTCATTTTCTGTAAATACATCTATAAGTAAGTTGGCTATGATGTAAGGGTTAATGCCAACTACACAAAGTTTAACATCATTTGAATACTCTTGCTACAGATTAACTTTCTATAGATATGAAGCTATATTGCTTGATACTATTTTATTTTATTTATTTATTACAGTTTATTCACTTTGTATCCCCCCTGTACCTCCCTGCCTCCTCCCCTCCCAATCACACCCTCCCTCTTCCCCACCCCGTCCCTCTCCCAGTCCACTGATAAGGAAGGTCCTCCTCCCCTTCCCTCAGACCCTAGTCTATCAGGTCTCATCAGGAGTGGCTGCACTGTCTTCTTCTGTGGCCTGGTAAGGCTGCTCCCCCCTCAGGGGGAGGTGTTGAAAGAGCAGGCCAATCAATTCATGTCAGAGACAGTCCCTGTCCCCATTACTATGGAGGCCACTTGGACACTGATCTCCCATAGGCTACCTCCATGCAGGGGTTCCAGGCCATCTCCATGAGTGATCCTTGGTTGGAGTGACAGTTTCTGAAAAGACCCCTTTGCCCAGACTTTTGGATATATTCACTTATAGGTGGATATTAGACATATAATAAAGGATAAACATACTAAAATCTGTATGTTTAGATAAACATACTAAAACCTAAGGAAGCTAATCAGGAAGGAGGACTCTGGCTAAGATGCTCAATCCCCATTCAGAAAGGCAAAGAGGATGGACATCAGAGGTGGGAGAAAACAGAGAACAGGACAGGAGCCTACCACAGAGGGCCTCTGAAAGGTTCAACCCTGCAGGGTATCAAGGCAGATGTAGAGACTCATAGTCAAACTTTGGGCAGAGTGCAGGGAATCTTATGAAAGAAGTGAGAGTCAGTAAGACCTGAGAGGACAGGAGCTCCACAAAGACAGAAAAAGATCCAAAAAGTCTGCTTGATACTGTTTTAATCTATACATCTACTATTCTCCTCCTGCACCATCACCCACAGTAGAATACTGGCCACCATATGAAGACACACATAAGTGAAACTTCCCTATGCTGCATAGGTTTAAATGGACTGGTCCTGATGTCAAACCCTCGCAGTATCAGCTATTAGAGAGAGGCCATGGACCATTCTGTATTGTAGATGCATATGTTAACATGAAATGTTAATACAAAATTGGAGAAGAGGAATTCGTTATAGTCGCTTGGGTCTATGTGGACATTCAGTGAGCTAATTCACTCAAAGTTTTTAGAACAGAAGGAGGCAGCTCCTGAACAGTCAATGGACTATAAACACTAATTCTTAACATGACCACAGCATCGTAAATTACCCATTGGTAGGGTATATTACACCACCTTCCTGAGGGTTCTTTTCCCATCAAGAAGTCAAACAGCAGCAGAACAGTTCATCCAATTAAAAACCGGGGCACAGAGCTAAGCAAGGAACTCTCCGTACAGGAATATGGAATGGCAGAGAAACACTTAAAGAAATGCTCAACGTCCTTAGTCATCAGGGAGATGCAAATCAAAACAACGACCCTGAGATTTCACCTTACACCCATCAGAATGGCTAAGATCAAAAACCCAAGTGACAACACATGCTGGAGAGGTTGTAGAGAAAGGGGAACCCTCCTCCACATTCTCCACTGTTGGTGGGAATGTAAACTTGTACAACCACTCTGAAAATCAATCTGGCAATTTCTCAGACAATTAGGAATAGCTCTTCCTCAAGATCCAGCTATGCCACTCTTAGTTATATATCCAAAATATGCTCAAGTACACAACTAGGACATTTGTTGAACTATGTTCATAGCAGCTTTATTCATAATAGCCATAACCTGGAAACAACACATATGTCCCTCAGTTGAGAAATTGATACAGAAATTGTGGTACATTTATACATGGAATACTACTCAGCAATTAAAAACAAGAAAATCATGAAATTTGCAGGCAAATGGTGGGAACTAGAAAAGATCATCCTGAGTGAAGTATCTCAGAAACAGAAAAACACACATGATATATACTCACTTATAAGTGGATACTAGACATATAATATAGACTAAATCTACAAAAATATGTCGTAGGAGGAGCAGCCCAGCGAGGCCACAGAGGAAGACATTGCAGCCAGTCTTGGTGAGACCTGATAAGCTAGGGTCAGATGGAAGGGGAGGAGGACCTCCCCTATCAGTGGACTTGGGGAGGGACTTAGAAGGAGATGAGGAAGGGAGGAGGGAGGGAAGGACACCTGAGATACAAATTGAATAAACTGTAATTAATATAAAAATTAAAAATTAAATTAAATTAAAACAAGCATCAGCAATCCACTTTATTTTACTTTCAGATAAATCGATAATAATTCTGGCTTTAAAACAAAGTACTTTCATATTATTTTTTTACTTTTAGATATAACATAATTACATCATTTCCACCTTTCTATTTCCCCTCTAAGCCTTCCATACCTCTTCTTGCTCTCTTTTGAATCAGTGGCCTCCTGTCTTCATTAATGGTCTTTACATGCAAATATGTATACACACATACACTTCTAAATATCAACTGCTCAGCCTGCATAACTGTGATTGTTGTGTTGGCCGACCATTTCGCATTAGAGCACTGACTGCTGTGCTCTTCCCTGTGAAGACTCTTTTCCCCTCTCTCAGCATCTTTACTTGTCCATTCTTCTTTGTACAGTCTTGAGCCATGTATGCTTTTCCGTGTCCACTTTAGCGTTTTCATTGTGGTTGTCCTTGTTCAGCACATGTTTCGGCAGTAATGCTTGTGAGACTTTATGTGTATAGCATCTGGCCTTCCTAGGAGACATAATTTAAATCAAATGCACTGATCCTGTGGCTCTTACAACTCACTCTCCCATCCTTCACTCCTCAATGTTTCTTTTCCCTTTGCTTTCCAAATAGTCATTTTCTTTACCTTTTTCTTTTCTTTTTCTGATTTGCTTTTATTTCTAGCCAGTATAGGGGATTCCATGCTGTGTCACCCGTATATCCCTGGTCGACATAAAGCTGTAACATCCCCAGCTTCATGTAGCAGTAGCAGTTAACAAACATCCTTGATGCAGGCCCTTGATCAGAAAAGCATCTCATCACCCAGACAGCCTCTTGCTCAGTCTAGAACAAATACAATGAAACATTTCACCTAGAATGATCAGTCCAACATTGGCATAACCCTTGAGAACAATCAACATCGTAAGTTTTTGTAAGTCAGTCTCCATCTCAAAATGATTGCCTAGCATTTCCTCTTGCAGCAGATTGCCTGAAAAAGATGTTCCATGTTGGGACTAGATGGCTGCATTCTTTAATGTCTCAAATGTCTTCATACCTTCCAAACAGGAAAATGTACTCTCTGTTGTGTCTAGTATTTGCAATTCATATCATTTCTTCCTTGTGTTCTGTAGATAGGCTGGTATTTGTAGCATTCACTAAAATTGGTGACATCCTATGATATGTTACAGTTATTTTTTAAAAAACTGAGTTTCTCAGTTTCTCTCTTCACACAAATAATTTAGACTCTATTATATCTGTTTATTAATAAGCTTCACAACATAATAACGTAGCAGTTGTTCCTCTATTCTTAACCTCTAACCTAATTTGTCTTCCTCTCAGTGTACATCCAAGAGACTCTTGTACTTTGTAACTTTCCTATTCCAGCTCCTCTCTGCTATCTCCTGGACATCACTCATGGTTGAATCCCCTACTGTATCCTTAAATTCCTCCTCCCCTGGCTGGCAGGAAGTCCAGCCCTATTCTCTTCCCTGCTCAGTGACTGGCTGTAGAATGATTTATTGGCATATGAGGGAACAATTGGGAAGCACTAGATACACCACTTTGACGCAGGAATTTCTCAGAACAAAGATTGAAACCAGATATGCAGATACATAAATCAGCATTTGAAATAGACAGTAACCTCCTGCCAACAATTACTTCTGTCCTTGCTAGTGTTTGTTCATTTCGTTTTATTTATTACACATTTTCTAATTGTCACTAGAATCAGCATATAGCAATGAGGTCTGTATGGGTGTGGCTTCATGAAGTTGGTTTTATAAGAATTTTTCTTTTTTAATTTTTGAGATTACAATACAAATACAGTATTTCTTTCTTCCCTTTTCTCCTTCCAAACTCTGCCATATAACCCTCCCCATGCTCCTTCAAGTTCATTACCTCTTTTCTAAGTAACTGTTATTGTATGTATATATGTATAGACATGTATATTCCTAAATATGGCCTCTTCAGTTCATATGATGATGCTTGTGTGTGTGTTTTCCGGGCTGACCACTTGGCACTGGAAGACCAATTGGTGTGCTCTTCCCAGCATCTCTCAGTTGCACATAGCTCTTTGGGTAGGATTCAGGCCTCATGTAATTTGACATCTCCATTGATGTCACATTGGTTTGATCAATCATGTTGGTGATACTTTGGGGGTTTAGCTTTTGACAATACTAGGAGACACACTCTTAGAGGAAACCCATTGAGCCTCTGGCTCTCACAATGTTTCAGCCCACTCTGCTGCAATGTTTCTTGAGCCACATTCTGAGAGATTTCTGGACGTGCAAGGGATTTTACCTTATTAGTGTGCTTCACTGGATAACATGCCTCATCTTCACCTCTTTTAGGAAGAGCAACTATTTACATGTTTCATATTCTTGTTGAAAATGTTTTGCTTTTCTACTACTCTGCACTTTTGCTTGTGTTGTACCATTATTTTTCCCTCTTATTTCCTGGTTCTCATTGTCGTTTTAGGTCATCTACTAACACTGATAAATGCTCTGTGTCATAGCTCTACAGTAGTCAACTTCAGCCATGATACTTTTTATGCTTTGTTTTGTTCATCTTCTTCTGGTCAAATTAGGAATTTTGAATCCACTCAAGGTATTTTTGTTGTTGTTGTATTATTTTCCATGCTTGTTCTTCTGTCTGATTACTTTGGATTTTTGAGTAAAATACAAGCACCCATCAGTTCTAGTAAGGTCTACCGGTGTGCTAACCTGTTGAGATGTCAGATGCTAAGGTGGAACTTAGCTTTGACACTTCTCAGCTCTATCTACAATCAAGAATAAGATGAGCCTCGAAAGAACGTGTGAGTCTCTTCAATCTTTAATACTGTTTTCCCCAGTGTGCATGATTTTCTGTGTGAGGCTGATGCCAAGTGTTCATTGAGAAGTATGAGGTTCACATCTCTGAAGGAATGATATCTGTTTGTTTTACTTTTGTCACACCAAGAGCATGTCAGGCTCTCCTCCTGGAATCCCAACAGAGCTTGAACACAGGAGTGTTCCACCCATATCAATCATGACAGAGGTGTGATCATCACATCTGAGTTTAGGTATCTCTACAGCAGCAAAGCTATGCCAGAATGTTATCTAATAACTAGGTAAATTATTAGGTGATCATACAATGTAAGCACTGATAAGACTCATCTGAGGCAGGTAAGTCTACATGAAGGAGTAAAAGAAGGCCATAGCTGTTTTTTAAAATGTGATAAGGAGAAAAAAACTGATGGTAAAAGAAATCCAAGTATATTACACTTTCCCTGCCCTATAAAATAAGGAGAGTGAAGGCACAGGGCAGGTTTTTGAAGGTAAAAATGCATATTTATGTACATTGACGTTTCAAGGACTCAAGGCGTTTGTACTTTGGAAGTAGAGAGGGTACAAGTGAATTAATGTCTTTATGATGAGTCAGCAGAATCCCTAGTAAAACGCTAAACAGAACTATGATAACTACATAGAAATACATATTTACCATTAAAAATGCAATAATAAGTTTTTTAAATTATCCACCTTTGTGATTTTAGAATAATTGTTTCCTTCTTTGATTCTGTCTTTATTTGCAAATTCAACAAGAAAAAAACAAACACACAAAACAAACAAACAAAAAACTTCCCTAAGTTCTTCTAAAAACATAAGTGGGATGTGGACCTATCTGCATCGCCCACGTGGCACGCTGGGGTTGGCTACCCAGAGGCTATTTAAGCTGTGGGCTGGCTTTCTCCAGGGTCAGAGGATTGTTCAAGGTTCCTGAATAAACTGCATTGAAAAAAAAATAATAATAAATAAATAAATAAATAAATAACCTAAAAGACAACAGTATTTGTACAATATTGCTAAATTTTACCAAAATGATTAATAAAAATGTCTACTCACAAAAAAAGGAAGCCACAATTCTATGTAAGGACATCATTAAGTAATGTATTCTTCCTGGTCTTGTGTGTACCCATGGTGCATTTATTAAAATTTAGAATTTATTATAAAAAAACATTAAGTATTCAGTCACCTGTCCAGTGTTATACCCTTTCCAAAAAACAAAGCTGGATGTACTGACAAGATCTCTCTGTTTATCATGACCCTGACCTTCCAGAGCCAAAATGATAATTAAAACTGCCAAATTCCTTATATAACAACAGAGTTTCATTTTCCTGTGAAATAGAAAAAGAACATGTATCATCATGTATACTACACAGTTTCATTACTCAAATGTTCATCCTTTGTGACAAAATGGCTTATATTCTAAATAATTATAAACAAGAAATAGAAATTTTTCATATTATTAGAAGTGAATTTATTCCATATATCCTTCGTAAACATTTGTCTCCCTGTCTCCCTTCCTTCTTACATATAAAAATACAACAAAACAAAAAAAACATGCTCATTTTAATAATTAATTTAATTACAATATTAGTTTAATATCTAATCACGAATTAATTTAATTACAATAGATATTTTTAATTAAAAGAAAGAAAATATTTTGGATATTACAAGTTTATTTAAGTTCATATTTTAAGGTAAATAAAGGCAGTGTTAATATGTTTAGACTATTAACTTAACAATTGCACATTTTACTTTTAAAATAATCCTATATATTTGAGAAAAACAAGCCAAATTTATAGGTAGACTAGCTAACTGCTTAAGTGTTGAATTTGCTGAACCTTTTCAAATTCCCAGGTGACAAATTGTCCTCTCACTATATCTATATAGGTCTCCCTACATCTAGTGTATATCAGGTATGACTCTAGGAGGCAGATAATTAAAAATGAACAACTAAGTAGCCATCAAGTAATACCATAAAGTCATACAGACTTGACAAATAAGCCTTGGGATGCTGTTAGAAGTGGTTACTGTGCTGCAACAGTCTGAAACATTTATCAAAGGGCAGCATTCAGTCTGGGCCCTAAATAGAGGGTAGTAGTTTGCTGGATGGAAAAGCAGAGCAGGAAGGGTGGATGCAAAAATAAACACAGGAGCCAGCTTAGGGGCTCATCAGACAAAGGCGCCCACGGTGAAGCCACACCTAGCCATCACGTGAATTAGTGGCATGCATGTGTATGCATGCACACAAACATACAAGCAAATGAAATTATAAATAAATGAAATTATAAATAAATCTAAACACAGAAGTAAGAAGCATTGGGCAGAAACTCAGAGAAAGAGTAATGCACAAAATTAAATTCTCACTCTCAGAAATAACAAAACAATAAAGAAAGAGGTTTTCAAGAGATAACAAGTGATTTAAAAATGCCTGATTAATTTTAAATAGTATAGCAAAGGGCAACAAACACAGGAGAGGTTGAGCTTCCGTTACTTAAAACGATTAGTTAGTAGCAGTCGGGAATGTCAAATGTTGGCAGGTCGGAATTTTGTGTGGTCCTCACCCCGTGAATGCAGGTGTGTAGTCTCTATTTGTGGCAACATGAGGGTGCTGAAGAGTTTGGCTTTTGGAGCAGTTTAGATTTAAGCTACTTAAACTAAGGGTGAGATCTGGCTCTGCAATGATCACAGCCATTCATTTCATGCTCGGCAAGCAGACATTTTCTTCTGTGATTTTTACATTCACAGACCATTATTTCTTTAGATAGTAAGAATCAAAAGGTCATAAATAAATGCATTTTTTAAAGAGGGAGTCACTGACCCGTGAGAAATGTCAAGGTGCCATTTGTTGGAAAAGGGTGACACTGGTTTTTGTTGCTGTGGTTATTTTTCATTTCAGGATATAAAATGCCACTTCTTCCTAAGTAATAGGTGTGGCTTACATACTTGTCCTTAATAGAAGGAGGGCAGGAAGTCAATTTTGTTTTTGCAAGAGCCAACTGGGTAGTTGATCCCAAAGATAGAAAGAGAAAAACCACCAACCCAAGCCATCATGGCTAAATTAATTAAAGCAAACAATTAATTAAAGCGAGATATTTCATTAGTGTGCATGGGCTGCCTACCCCTAAGGTAGGTTTTAAGAGGTCAGCATTGAGGTGAGCAAGACAATTTTAATAGCTTGGGGGTAGGAGGTTTCCAAGTGGGGCCCAAAAGAGATGGGGTTACAAGAGCAGAAGATAAGCATAAAAAGTTGATCATTGCTGAGTAATATTCCATTGTGTAGATGTACCACAATTTCTGCATCCATTCCTCAGTTGAGGGGCATCTGGGCTGTTTCCAGCTTCTGGCTATTACAAATAAAGCTGCTACAAACATGGTTGAGCAAATGTCCTTATTGTCTACACAATGGAATATTACTCAGCAATGAAAAATAAAGAAATCATGAAATTTGCAGGTAAATGGTGGGATCTGGAAAGGGTCATCCTGAGTGAGCTGTCCCAGAAGCAGAAAGACACACACCACACAGTATATACTCACTCATATAGACATATAATATAGAATAAACCTACTAAAATCTGTACATCTGAAGAAACTAGTCAAGAGAGAGGACCCTGACTAAAATATTCAATCCCCATCCTGAAAGGCAAAGAGGATGGACATCGGAAGAAGAAGAAAACAGGAAACAAGTTAGGAGCCTGCCACAGAGGGCCTCTGAAAGGCTCCGTCCTGCAGACTATCAAAGCAGATGCTGAGACTTATGGTCAACTGTTGTGCAATGTGCATGGAACCTTATGTAAGAAATTGGAAATAGTAAGATCTGGAGAGGACAGGAACTCCACAAGGAGAGCAACAGATCCAGAAATTTGAACACAGGGGTCTTCCCAGAGACTCATACTCCAACCAAGTACCATGCATGGAGATAACCTAGAACCCCTGCACAGATGTAGCCCATGGTAGTTTAGTGTCCAAGTGGGTTACATAGTAATGGGATGAGGGACTGCCTCTGGCATAATCTGATTGGCCTGCTCTTTGATCACCTCTCCCTGAGGGGGGGGCAGCCTTACCAGGCCACAGAAGACAACAATGCAGCCAGTTCTGATGAGACCTGATAGACTAGGATCAGAAGGAAGGAGAGGAGGACCTCCCCTATGAGCAGACTTGGGGAGGGGTATGCGTGAAGAAGGGGGTTGGATGGTGGGATTGGAAGGGGAGGAGGGTGGGGTTTATGGGGGGATACAAAGTGAATAAAGTGTAATTAATAATATATATATATATACATAAATTTGATCATAGTGATCTTAAAGACATGAATGCAAGGTGCTCTAACAACAGGCAGCCATCGCAAGGGAGACCTGACAACAACCCTTTCGAAGCAAACGTAGGGTTGCAAGATGTTTATAAACAACTTTTTTAATCAAAGACACAATTGCCATTCCGGGGACATTTGTAGTTAAGGTTATAGGCAGGGCATAGCCCAATCCCTGAGAAACAGAGGGTTAATCATAAACAGGAATGAACATCGTTTGTCTTTAGTGTGAGATGGCTTTTAAGCCGAGGATGAAAGTGTTAGGGTTTATGTGGTGGAGTCATGTGGCTGGCTCATGAATCATGCCATGCGACAGGTCCCACTGGGAGGTTTTACTAAGGGAAACGGAAGGATTACATGGGGTCTGGCCATAGAGATACCTGTTTGCCAACTCCAACAGGAAGCAGCTGATCTGGGGCTCTTGTTTATTGTTGTTGTGGGGGCGGTAAGAAAGGAGTGTAGTCTGAGATAAGAAGGGAAAGCTTTGGGAAACCGTGGTACCCATGGCTCCTGAGGTCAGAAGGCCTCTTCTGTGGTTAGATGCCCTTTTCTCTGCAGGTAGGTTGTTCCCAGTGGATCAAGAACCGGGTTCCAGGATGTCTTCCCAATCATCACATCATCAAAGGGCCAGCAACTCCCAACGGTTCCAATTTCTTTGTAACATACGTGAATAGTTGTTTTGGTTCTCAAATCTCATGAGAAGGTTTTGCGAAAGGAACGTAAGAAGAGATTGCTTATGATACCTGTTACAATATAAATGACAGATGCCATAAAGTCACACAGGAGACAGTTTCAAGGGGGAGGCTTATTACAGAGGCCTATACGGAGGCTACTTCTGGGCAAGGATGGAAGGAAGAGGAGAGCAAGCAGAGGGGGGACTGGCCTTTGAGAAGAGAATGCAGTGCTTGCGTTGGGGGAGGTCCTAACTTGGCAGCTAGGATGGAAACCTCACCTAAGAATACAACACTCATTCCCTAAGTATTTGTGAAAACACGTTGTGACACAGAAGCTCCCCGCTGCACCATTTGTGGCTTCTCACTCCAGTCAGGAGTTCTTGTTTAGATTTGCTTCATTAAATAAATTCCCACTCGGGGGTCTGGAGAGGTGGCTCAGAGGTTAAGAGCACTGGCTATTCTTCCAAAGGTCCTGAGTTCAATTCCCAGCAACCACATGGTGGCTCACATCCATCTATAGTGACATCTGATGCCCTCTTCTGGCCTGCAGGCACACATGCAGGCAGAATGCTGTATAAATAATGAATAATTTAAAAATATAAAATAAAATAAATCCCCACTTAAACTGTGTCTCTCAGCTGGTTTCCTTCTTTCTAGAAAATAAGAGGCAAGAACCCTTCCATAATGTGGGCATTGGCCATCACCGTGTTAATAAGAGGACACGGTCACCCTGGAGAGATCATTTTGGTAATGAACTGGGAAGAGTCTAACCTCAAGATTCCCACCTCTAGATGCTTTCTGAAAATCCATGATTATAATGAGTGTACCCAGCAGGTGCCTGCTGTGACAGTGTTTCAAAGTTAGGATCACATCAAATGACCAAGGTCAACCACTTATTCTTGAGAAGCTCATTAAAATAAGTGAGTTAATATACAACAAAACCAGATCAAAACAAAGAATTAAGTATTAAAAACCAATCAAACACACAAACAAAAAACCCATTGAATATATACACTGAGAGAGGGACAAAGTGATACAGTGACTGCCATCCACCCTTCCATCCGGGGACCTGGAGTGAAGTTAACATTTTAGTAGTTGGCCAATAATAAGTAGATCAAAACAGCCTCCGAGGTATTCAGGCAAATCGCTGATTGTCTCTGTAAAGCTGCAAATCTCCCTCCCAGAGAGAAGAGCTCCTGATCTGAGGGGCACAAGCTGTTCTCTCACAGAATGAGATTCCTGGAGAAAGGAGTCTCTCTTAGTGACCATTATTTAACCAATATGAAAGCCAAAATGTTTCTTTACGATGTAGTCCTTTCTGCCCTTTACAACAGCAATTCGCAATCAGTTTGTCTTTTTAGTGATGCAGTATCTTGATGCCGGAGAGTAGCTTGCCCATAAGGAGGAAACCCCACTCAGGATTCAGAGGACGGTTTCAGGGGGGGAAGAACACCTATTGGAACATGATCGACAGGCCCCTTCATGGAAGGTGGCCCAAATGAGAACCAAGCTTCAGTATCTATTCCAGCTTCTTGTTAAGAATATATTTCCATAGGAAAAACATGTGAAAATCACACCAGTCTTTCATTAAAACAGATTTTAAAACAATACAGTCTTTCCCCTACACTCAAACTACACCTTTGGATAAAAAATAAGACAATGTGATACATGAAAAGAAACATGTTCTGTTTCTTGTAAATGAAACAGAAAATAAAAGTTCGTTCCCTCCACTTTTTTTTTCCTTCCTGGAATGCTTTGCTAATGCAATGTTCTTAATTCTCTCCACCTACCAGCCCGGGGCCAGCTATCTTGCAGATTAGTACCTGATCCACAGGAAATGGAATGCATGCTCTAGGTGAGAGCAGACCCAGGCCTTCCTTTTTGGGTCTTTCTCTGCTAATGAGAAGTCTTGTTCTATCCTGCTGAGAGGCCTCACGCCCTCATCCCTTGCAGATCTTGCCGTTCCTACTTGGAATCATTTCGGTGGGACTGCTTGTGGAAGCTGTATGCTTTCTTTGAGAGATTTTCCCACAAGTCTCATAGACTATCTGATTCACCGCCTCTTGCTAACCTGAACTTGCCCTGCCTGCTCGGCTCCCAGCTTTTGTCCCTAGTCCCACCTGCTTCCCAGGCTGGCCCTTGCTTTCCTCTGAGATACATCTTTTCTTTTTCACACAAGCTTTAAACACTTCCCTCGATGCCTGTGAGAGCTGGGAAGACATGGCCGAATGCAGATGCTGCGACCTGGTGACGTAACACATGGAAAGTCAGGCGGGAACTAAGAGAAAAGCTTACAGTGGACGTTGTTAAAAGGTGGTAACAAGAACACAGCACAGGGGACAAGGGAAATGAGAATCCACATCACCACTACGTGGGTTTACTTTTATTATCAGGCTTTGTTCTGCTGTTGTATTTATTCGTGTCCCCTATGAGACTTGCCACCCAGTGCTCCGCATTCTCCTTCTTAACTCCCAAAGGACTCAAGCGACACACTTGCTACCTCTGTAGAAAGGCCGTAATTGAAGAATCCCCGTGCCCTTTCATTAGCAGCTCATCTGCTATTCTGTCTTGAGTTTTCCTGCCTCTGAAGAAATGTCTCAAATCTCCCTTCTCTGCATGTGCAGTGGCCCCTTTAACTGATCTCTACATGACTGATTCAGACTGAACTACAGACATTAAGGAAGAAAACAGTGTCAACACCAAAGGGAGAATAATTCTTAACACAATCACCAAAGATCCATCTGGGCATGACTTTCTAGCCCTCTCTGTCAAGGGAAGTGGTTAAAATTTCCTTAACTAATTTTGCAGTTTCCTATACTCATTCTAAAGAGGCCAAATAATGTTGTTTTTCTCTCTCCCAACTTTAATATATTTTAACTCAGTAAAACAGAACCCTTCAAACGTGCTTTTCCTTACTTTGTGTTTTCTGTAAGGTCTTGAGGTTCATGTTCACATTTTTTGTTTCACTTTAATTAACTGATATAATTATAATTAAAGGTCTTAATAAATCATGGCCAGATCTGCAGAGGATACATTGAGCTGTCCAAAGGATTTCATTAGTGTGTTTTTTATCCTTGTTGAAGAGTAGAAAGTCTCCATTTAAACACAACATGGGTATCATAGCGTGAGTGACAGCTCTTATTCTTCAGCAGAGGCACTTCTTATGAGGCAGATGATTTAGATTTGCTTCCCATTACAGCCAAGATTGAAAGCTCCAGGTTCAGCTTCTCTGGGTTTCAGGTTGGGTTTTTCCTCCATCTCTGTATCTCTTCGCAAAGTTCTATACTTCTTGGTTCCTCTGCTTGTTTTTTTTCTCCTTCTAATGAACATAAGGTATGGGTATGTGTGTGGGATGGATAAGATTGAATAAGAAAAGAAGATGTGCTATGGTCAACCCTTCCATAAGTAAAATTCAATGATAAGTCTATTTTAATCAAGGTACTGGTAAAGTTCAGAAAATGTATATCATCATCAAGATAGAATTAAGTATTTATCCTAGTAATAGGAAGAGTTATTTTCTGCCAGAGCTCACCAAGTTACATTTATTCCTTACCATGACCTGTGCAGAGAAGAAAAGGGGAAGAAGAGATTCTAGGAAAAAAGAACACACCACACATGGGATGGAAATGCAACAGGAGCGTCATAGCAGAATGCAGGAGAGAGCTTCTGGAAGTAAAGCAACTCCTTGGGCATCAGCTACCAAAAGTGCAAAGACGGGCCAACTGAGTCTTTACGCCCTGTCAGCAACCTCGTCCGGAGCTTCCACACCGGCTCTAGCAGATGATTCTCACCTGTTGCTCAGAACGCCAGCTTGTCCTCCGGTGTTACAGTAGCCTAGCAGAGCGATGCGGAACGTTTCTCCACTTCCTGGTATGCTGCTTTGAGGTTCTCGGCATTGCGGTCACTACCCTGAGGTACCGTAGGCCGACCATGTGGTGTGTTCTGTGTTAGAAAAAAGGGAAGCAGATTTCTGAAAAGTAGTAGTATTTCTCTAAAGAGCATGGTGTGTGGACCACGGAGAGGGTCCATCTGTGTTCATGGATGGACATATGCCTGACAGTGTCCGAGTCTCACTACCAGATGTCTCTTCACACTAATTGAACTGAGTGTATCCAGCCTAAGCTTAAATAGTACTGGATTCTAAGCATACATGAACATGTAACAGCTTCTGTAAAAGCATAGTTTATAAATGGTAATTTCATAATTAACTGCCTCAGTTCCTGGAGGGGGGAATTGGAGGAGTCAACACTTACCTGCAGGAACGCTACAGCAGAGAAACCTTTGCAAAAACTGAATTTGAACATGTTATTCTCAACTGACATTGTCAGGTAGAGAAGCCATAGGCACAGATCAACTTGCTCTGTACACAGACAAACTCCTGATAGGCTAACTTAAACCATGCTTGCCGTGGCTCTCCCACATGCGTAATGACAAGTTGTTTGGGGTTATGTTTTATTTTGTTTGCGTTTGTGTTTAGTATTTAATGACTCTGAGTTTCTACCACCAACACGTACCTCCCCCTTTGGGTTCTGCAAACCATAATTGCTAATTGGGTACATAGGGAAAGAATCAATTTAAGCTAACTGGGTCATAAAGCACATACAGGTTTCTAAACCAAGGGAACAACCGCTTAAAATTGCACTCGAAGGGTATGACTAACTCACTGGAACAGTAAACCTGTGCAAATGGCTTCCAGAAAGCTGCAGCCTTGGTGCCATCGCTAACGTTCGGAAGATTCTTCTGCTACGCTTATGCTGATCCACCTATGATACTGCCTAATAAAGGGACAATGAGCATTAACAGCTTGATCCTTGGGGTCAATTTGTTTCAATTAAAAGTATTATTTGCCCAAAGCATGCTTTTATTTCAGGACTGTGCTTGGGTATTAGAGGTAAAGTTAATATTGTTTGCATGGCAACCATTAAAAGTATGTAGATTCCAGGCTTCCGGAGACCTGAAGCAAATGAACATGTTTACAGTTTTAAAAACTAGAGCTTCTCAGTTTTCTAGAGTGTTATATGTCTTTGCTTTACTGTCAAACACTAGGTCTTGGTGTTTGATTATATATCAGTTCACATGAAAAAAATGTAATTATTTTTGCCTGGCCAAAGACAAATTATGGGAGTACTTTTAGAAATAAGAATGGCACCTGCCATCCCACCATTCAGTGTGAGATGCACTGCTCAGGAACCCGGCAGCCAAGTCTGGTGTTGGGGAAGGCAGCGCTGGGGTATTCTAAGCATTTGTGTGAGTACAGACTTACTACTCCTGTAGATCTGGACTTCAATATAAAACAAAGTCCCTGGTTATTCTATGCAGATTAAAGTTAGAGAAGATCTTGTAGCAAACTTGATGCAAAGACTTCATGGGACATTAATTACAAGGTAGGAAGTCACCCAAAGGGTAACTTTTTAAAGTTTTACTGGCGTAGTGTTTTAGTCAACTATGCGGAATGCTGATATTGAAGAGTAGTTTAAGGTATAATGAAAGGGCATCTGCCCTCTAATATAAAATAATTTGTTATATTAAAAGGGATTTTACTCACATGGCAGGAGAAGCTGACATTGACTAATCCCCAGGAATGATGACAGTAAATAGAGCTACTTTGTATACGATTGACCATTTCTAAGACACTGAAGCGATATATTTTAAACAGGAAGTCTCTTTCCATATCCCACAACTACAAGATATAACATGAATATTTTATTGAGCAACCTAAGAACAAGTGGTCATTGATACATGTAAAAAGACATAATTGAAATATCTATTCAACCACAAGAAAACAAATCAAGGTCACAGACATACTGATTAGTGAAAAGTTGGTTTTGCCAGAGACCGATTAGAGAAAACTGTGCTGTTCTGATCAACCTCTTCTGATTAAGTATTCTAAACGTGGCTTGTATAATAGCATTTAAGATTTAGATAGCATTCACAGAAAAGATACCATGTGATAACGTGTTGATGCAAAAACCTTCAGACAATGGGTACATAAAACAAATCTTTAATAAGGAACATCGACTTTGTGGTCACACGTTCAGTGTCAACTGTAATGATTTTCACCATAATACAGTTAGTCTGTATTCAACTAATAAAGTGTATTTATAAGATCTTCTTACTGTGCTATTACTAATTTATGACAAATGAATTAATCATTTTGATTAATATATAATTGTGACTTATTTACAATATCTTCAGAACACAAGCTTTCTCACAAATAAACAGTAGTAAGAAATTTTACAAAAAAATTATAATACTACATTTATAATAATAATTGAACATTAATGAGAGGAAATATTAAAATACAATGGTAAAAACTAGTATGAAGTTTTGGAGGAATGGCTCAATGGTTATGATCACTAGCTATTCTTTCAGATGACCAGAGTTTGGTTCCAAGCACCAATGTAGGGTCATTCAAATCATTGTCACTGAAGTCACAGGCAATCCAACATAGTTTTCAGGACTCCACAGGAACTAGCACTGTAGAGGAATTTCAACCCAGCAACATGGATACTCTGATCACACAAGCACAGACCTTCTAGATCTGGCTGATCCAGCGGGAATGCAGACACGCCCTTAGTGTACACCTTTAATCCCCAACAATAAACTTGTCAGTTTGTAGAAGGGAGCACCCATGCCTGAAAGTGGTGACTAACTGCAAGGCAGAAAAAGTGACAGATTTGGCAGAGTGAGTCAGAATAGGATATACCTAACTCCCATGGGAATAGTGAGGAAGGAGAGCCAACATAAAAGAGCAGTGCAGAGGAAGAGAGAGGGGAGGCCATTTTACCAGGATTGTTGTACAGAGACAGGTTGTAGAGGGAACAAGTTAAAAAAGCCTTCAAGGTCCAGGCTTACAGAAGATTAGACTGTCAGGAGGCCATAAGCTCCCAGACCTTGGCCTGGGGGAGTTCAATAGAAATGCTCTGGGTTTGGCCCAAGCCATGTCTTCATAAAGTTTGGGTGAAGCTCTAATCTCCTCCCCTCACCTGAGGAAATGAAATCAATATTTACAGGAGACAACAAATGTAGATCTCCTTTTACATTTTACTTGTTCACTGTCTGTTCTTATTTACCACTGTGGACGTGTGAAACCTTTGTCTGAAGTTATTGAATTTATATCAGAATATATGTGTCTAAAATGCAATATTGCCTTTAACTGAAGCAAAAGCATGGAGGCTGTTATAATCGCAAGTGTTAAAGCATGTCTTATAAGTGTCTCCTCTTGCTTTTCACATGAATCTGGATATCATCTACTACTACTACTACACACACACACACACACACACACACACAGCCCAGACACAAATTACGTAATTTTTTTTATGATTGCTTCAGGTTAATTCCATATACAGTAAAAAAAATATAGAGTATACAATTTTCCACTAAATTTAGTTCAGAGTATAAAGTAGAAAAAATACATTTACAAATAATATATGTTTTGTAAGTTAAAATTGAAATCATAGTCCAAATTCTTCAACCAATTTAACAGAATGGACTACAACCAGGCCTCTCACAGAAAACCATTTCCTGTTAGGCTCCCTTTATAGATCTTTCTTTGATTTGGCTGCCTTCACCTGTTATGTGTGAGTATAGCCTTTTTCTTTATTTCTGTGTATAGCCTTGATAACTAAACCATGATTATCACACGGCTCTTTACTTTCTCATCATTTATAGACTATATTTCATTTATATACTAGACTAGCTCAGTGTCAATTTTTAAAATCTGTACATTTGAAACATAAGAAAACATAGATGACTCCCCTAAATAGTCTATCTCCCCTAATGTGGTAAGTCTCAAGAAGTCTGTTGCCATAGAGGCCCACAGTCTTTAATGGAACAAACTGTAAGAGAAGCCTGTTTTGACCTTACTCAACCTTTGAAAAAAATCACACAATAGGGGACAATTCATCAGCATGTCTCTATTGTCCCCTCTACTCCAGATTCAGTGGCCTAAAATCTGCTTACTCTCTAATTTTACAGTGCAGCATTTAATGAACAACACATACTTATTGGGCCTATTAACAGATATAGAAGATAGAGTTAACACCCGCATGAAGGACTTCGTGCCCTCCACAGCAAGGCACATGGGTTTTGAAATTTTAAATACTAGGTTGCATATGCTCATAATGGACTAAATGCTTCAGAATTCATAGGCTTGCTAAAAGATGAATTGAATAGTTTTAAATTTGCCAAGCTTTATTACTATCTTGTCACTGTCTTTAGTGACATCTGACAAGGTAATTATGATGACTGCATTAGCAATGAGAAAACAAAGTTTTAATAGACTACTTCCTTAATTACAACCAAGTTTCACTTCTATTGACAGGGTTTTCAAAAGAAAGAGGGAACTTTTAAAATAAATCTGATATGATAGGATGAAAAACACTTAAAACTATAGATTACATCCTTAACTTTTTTAACAGATATGGAATTAATCTTATTCTCCTTCTTTGTCACAACTATTGTTAAACATTGGGTGGATTGTGAACATGCTATTCAAAATTTATTAACATATTATTAAATAGCAGATATGTTGTTCATTCAGGACTTCATTTGTATTACTGAAATAATAAAAATTCTTACAAGAGATGCTATTGTTATAACTACTTTTAAGAGACATTATGTTATGCTAAGAAGAAAAGGTTTAACATATTTACTAAAGTTAGTAGGTTGTAAATCTTGGACTTTAATTTATGCAAAGTTATTCTAAAGTCGGATGTTAATCGTTTGCTGTGCTGCCTCTTTACCATCTTAACTAATGGTTTTTAATTCCAACTCATATTTTCTCAATAAGTCAAGAATTCTTGTTTAGCTAAAATTTTCTGCTATTTTATTTGAGGAGAAAAACTGAAATCAAAAGATGAGAAAATCATATTATGTGGAAAGCTCACTTCAATAACTTTCCCCTTTATCAGGTATCAAGTTAAGCCTGACACGGTGTCTGATTTTCTGGGGACTCTAGAAAAGAGGATTTTCCTTTCATATCTAATGCCATTGACCTGCTTTGTTGCTTCCCTTTTTTTCCTCCCTAGCTCCTCGGTAGTCATGCGGAGAGAAGTCAGACTGAAGATTAGCATTATATTCTCAACCTTAACCTCAGTTCCAAAATAAAAGATGGCTTTCATACGATCGAAAAAAATAGAGTAGAAGTAAATCTGTAAGATTTAGACCGTCTCTACTAAATTCTACTACTATCAATTTTAAAAATGTGGATTATAAATGAAAATAGAGTCAAAATAATAATGTACAAATGTTATTAGGCAGTATATAAGTTCTCTGTTTCTATCATTTACCCTATCCATCTGTCAAATTACATACTAAATTCTTTAACAAGATAAAGCTATAAATCAGTATGTGTTCTTTAAAAAAGAAATTTTCAACCTCTGGCTATCACAAATATAGCTGCTACAACACGGTTGAGAAAATGTCCGTGTTGTATACTTGAGCATATTATGGTTATATGCCTAGGAGTGGTATAGCTGGATCTTGAGCTAGCTAGTCCCAATTTTCTAAGAAAGCACCAGATTGATTTCCAAAGTGGTTGTACAAGTTTACATTCTGACCAGCAATGGAGGAGGGTTCCCCTTTCTCCACATCCTCTCTAGCATGTATTGTCACTTGAGTTTGATCTTAGCCATTTCTGATTGGTATAAGGAGAGATCTCAGGGTTGTTTTGATTTGCAACTCCCTGATGACTAAGAAAATTGAATCTAGATGTCGCTCAATGGAGGAATGGATACAGAAAATTGTGGTACATTTACACAATGGAATAATACTCAGCTATTAAAAACAAGGAAATTATGAAATTTGCAGGCAAATGGTGGGAACTAGAGAAGATCATCTTAAGTGAGGTAACCCAGAAGCAGATAGACACACATGGTATATATTCACTCTTAAGTAGATATTAGCCACATAACATAGGATAAACATACTAAAATCTATACTCCTAAAGAAGCTAAACAACAAGAAAGACCCTAGGAAAGATGCTCAATCCTCATTCAGAAGGACAAATGTGATAGACATTGGAAGCAGAAGAAGACAGGACACAGGACAGGAGCCTACCACAGATGGCCTCTGAAAGACTTTCCTGATGGATGTATCAAAGCAGAGGCTGAGACTCATAGCCAAACTTTGGAGAGAGTAAAAGTAATTTTATGAAAGAAGGGGGAGATAGAAAGACCTGGAGGGGACAGGAATTCCAAAAGGAGACCAAAATAGCCAAAAAAAATTAGCCCTGGTGGTCCTGCAGAGACTGATACCCCAATCAAGGACAAAGCATGGAGAGGACCTAAAAGCCAGGCTCAGATGTAGACCATAGACTCATTCTCCAAGTGGGTTCCATAATAAGGGAAGCAGGGGTATTTCTCTGGCCTGAACTCAGTGATGGGCTCTTTGATCACCTCCCCCTGTGGAGTTCAGCCTTGCCAGGCCACAGAGGAAGACAATGCATCCAGTTCTGATGAGACCTGATAGGTTAGGGAAGGAAGACCTCCCCTATCAGTGGACTAGGGGAGGAGCATAGGGGGAGAAGAGGGAGGGTGGGTGGGATTGGGAAGAGACAAGGGAGGGGGCCACAACTGGGAAACAAAGTGAATAAATGGTAATAAATGATAATAATAAAACATTTTAAGAAAACAGTTATTACCGTTTAAAAGATAAGTATATTTACAATACACATTCAAGAGATCTGTGTAGGCAGAGATTTACCATGCTACAGGTAGCTATTTTACATAAGCGAAGTGGAGAATTAATAAGTTTATGAAACATTGTTAAAAGTCAAAGAATCCAATAGCTTCTGCACATAACTCTAGATATATCCAATCAACCATCTTGGGTAGAAGAATAATTTATTAATAAAACACAAAAGCAATACCTGAACAAAAAGCATTACTTAAATAGATCTGACATGAATTGTGCTCGTAAACAAAAGAAGCAAATCACATTCAGTTCAGCCTAGATTCATATCAGGGTGGGGGGGGAGCAGCCTTGCCAGGCCACAGAGGAAGATGATGTAGCCAGTCCTGATGAGACCTGATAGGCTAGGGTCAGAGGGGAGGGGAGGAGGACCTTCCCTATCAGGGGACTGGGGGAGGGGCATAGTAGAAGAAGAGGGAAGGAGGGTAGGGTTGGGAGGGGACTAGGGAGTGGGCTACAGCTGGGATACAAAGTGAATAAACTGTAATAAAAATAAATTAAAAAAGAAACGAAAACAGAAATATTACAACAGATACCAATGAAATTAAAAAATAATAGGAAAAAAAAGTATGTTTTCAAGCCATTGTGCTGGGTATAAAGGACAATCAAAAAGGAATTCTGAGCTGCTATCAGCCAAAAACAAAAACAAAAACAAAAACAAAAAACAAAACACACACACAAAAAACAAACAAACAAATTAGAACTTGAGTAGCCTAAATCCTTGATAGAAAAATATATTATATACATATATATATATATATATATATATATATATATATATATATATATTGGTCTTGAACCCAGTATTCTCTTTGCAAAATTTTTTCAGTCATTGCTAAAGAGCAAACTAGGGAAGAAATAGTTCTTAAAGACATTGCACACAGCTTTGATTGGATTAATGTATAGAAATAAAATTCATAGTAGAACTGAATTCTTAATTCTCCTGGGAAGATATATATCATTTCATATCTGAATGATTTTTTGTATAGGATATTTAAAATTTAGAAAGTAAAAATAGAAAAATAAATAATATGTCACACAGGTAAGATAGAAATACATGACCACATTTAAATAGGAAGTAGAAAAAAACATAGGAGATACTGATATGTACTATGTAAGAGTTTGGTAGTTTAAGGTAATTATATATGCTCTGGTCAAACAACCAAAGTATGCAGAATTTAACCATATGCAAAAGTGAATCCAAATTGATATTTTCAACATAAAATAGGCAAGGCATAACTTTTAACTATATACATTAAGTGATAAATTGGCTAAGCACTGATTAGAAGATATCAAAAGAAATATTTACATTGAAGTATAAAAGAAATGATGATACGAAATATTATTAAATAGAAAGGCCTAATCAGCATGTCTCTATAGAAATGAAAATGAAGAAAAGAAGCAACAATTTTGTTAAATATTTAACTTAAAATTTATCAATTGACCTGAAAAAGTTTATTTCAAATGGCAAGGAAAATTGCACATTTAAGTAAAAAATTTCGTAAAATAAGCACTAAAATTACTGTAGTTTAAAACTGTTAAACTCTAATGTCAAATATTATTAAATATAACTATAGTTAAATGCATTTTTTCTAAAGAGTAAAATACAAACAAAAACTGGCTTCCCAGTAGACTTTATGGACTTGAAAATATAACTTTGAAATTGCTAAAATAAAATGAGAAAATGATGCAGAATGTCTTGTCAGGGAAAATGTTCTTAACAGAGAGAAGCAAGCGATGGGATGGAGATGTTGAGGGGAAGAAACTGGAGCCAGACAACAGCAATGACAACATTGAATCGATTTTATCAACCTAGAGAAAACTACATCAAGATGCAAAAGGCAAAAAAATAAAGAGATAATATTAAATTAAATGCAAAGTGATGTCTGTTAAAATAGAAGTCAAAACTTCTTGTTGGGTATCAAGTGTACAGAAAATAAAAATATTTGAGCTACTTGGCAAAAATGGTGCAAAAGAAATCAGAGTGGTAAACAAAGCTAAAATCTCATGTGATCCTAGTACTAACCATAAAATAGTATTAGATCCTCTAGTCTACTATAAAACACAACCTCAGTCATAACAAACAACAGAAGATGAAGCTAGTGACTAAACGTATTTGCCTAATCTACATACGTATGTGTCCTAATTTAATAATATTTTCTATGTATTATATGGCTTGTTGGTTAAAACTTAAGTGTCAAAAAATCAGTATTAAATATGGCAGTGGGATGTGCTTTGTTAGCAGTTGATTAAAGGAAGAGGTCGGTGTGATTAAAGATCTAAAGCAAACTCTCTCGCACGCACGCCCGCAATCACTCACGTTCATGCTCATTTTGCTTGTCATTCCCCCATTCACCCCAGGGCCTCACTCTTGTGTATGCTAGAACAGTACTTTACTCAGCCAAGTTCCGAGCCACGGGGATGGATATCCGCTTTGACTCATTTGCATTTCAAATTAAATAGAGTGATAAATGTCCGCTCTCTATACCCTTTCGCTTAGTCTTGGTACAAGCACTTCTCCTTCCTTGTAACTATCCATACATGAAACTTTTGAGAGACAGTTACACAAACAGCAACGCTGCTTGGAGATAAAGAATGTGGGTTGCCGGACAGTAATTCTCACAGGTAAGCTGGTGCACTGGGCTAGAAACTGCCCTGCGGGGCATTGTATGACACCCTTCCCTTTGATTCTCTAACTTCACACAAAGCAAGCACAACCCACTAACAGGGGCATGATCTCTCCATGGCCAGTTAGGCCAAACTTCTAATGTCCCATGCGTCTCTGTGATTAGAATCTCGTCTTTTTTCCGGATTGTTTTTCTATGCACACATTTGGCATTAGCAATCTGCATCAGATATAATTAGATATAAACTAATCGATCAATGATTTCTCCATAAATTTTCTTAGAAAAGAAATGTCACAAGCTCTTAGTCTCTAAATAGGACCTCTTTATGGATTCGATAATTATTGTACTACAACCCGGGGCACTTCTGTAACTCCAGTTCAATAGACGAGGACTCTCATCTGTTTCCCTAAGAAGGCATTCTAGATCTAACATGATCAACAGGATACTGCAGGACAGCTGGAAATAAGGCATTTTAAGGAGATTTTAATAAAATATATTGTTTCATAACTGAAGTTTTGAAGTACAAATATATATGTAAACATATATGA
Source organism: Meriones unguiculatus (assembly GCF_030254825.1). Classification (NCBI taxonomy): domain Eukaryota; kingdom Metazoa; phylum Chordata; class Mammalia; order Rodentia; family Muridae; genus Meriones; species Meriones unguiculatus. The sequence continues at coordinate 111,645,861 of NC_083356.1, forward strand.
AATCCATTCCCATTATAAAACCTGAGAGGCAAAAATCTTAAGAAATGACATATAAAATCATATTATTTCTTTTTAAAGTGTGTTTCATTGTAAGTTATATTTTTACTAAATATATTGCATTAAATATGCTGGCAATCAGAATGACCCTTACATATATTCCCTTTCCTCTATCAAAAATTGTTAATTCATCTTATAAATATTTAACAAATTTAATTAGAAAATAATTCTAGTCTTATAAAAATTATTAGTTTATACTCACTAAAAGTACTTTGGCTTTATTGGGGAAGGTTAAAATGTAGGGTTTTTTCCAATGCCTAGATATACTGTTAAAGAAAAAATTAAAAAGGAAAACTATAATCATATTTATATCCTCACTTATGATTACTGATGTGTGTACAATAGTGGCTGAAAATTACAGATGTAATAACATTTGTAGCATACATAAAAACTGAGTTATATCCATGTTATATTTAAACATGGAGTAGCATGTTATTTTATGTATTGAAATAACTTATAGCTGTAAGTGTAACATTATTTCATATTGGACAGCAGCCAAGGCTCTTTCATGTTTTGGTGAAAATCTGCTGATGCAAATTGTCTCAACAATTGGCACCCAAATTACTAAACTTAATATTCACTGCTACATCTTGCAAATATTCACAAAACATAAAAGTTTTATTTTCTTCATCTGGACATCCATGTGTAACACCATCTGGAAACTGCTTTGTTATTTGTAAAAATAGTTATATTTTCTTCAAAGATAAGTAAATATTTAGAAATATCATTATATCACTTGTAATAGACTTAATTATGATTGAGAAATAATGAATAAACCACTATCGTGGGTTGTCAAACAGATGTACTTAAAATTTTCTAAGTAATTCTAAGTCAGTGATTATAGACTTGGAATCTACATAAAAACAAAACTGTAATAATGAATGTGAAGATTTATAAAGAAGAATTAGCATGGGATTTTAGGAAAATAACTTCCAATTATTAGCCTTGGGGCTGGAGCAAAACCTTACAGGACAGTAAGTGGACAGGATGGGTAATACAAGGTCCATAGACTTTGTGGGTGCAGCTTTTACCTTATTAGGAGGTACAGTCTTACAGTAAATTCCCCATCACAATCGGTCTATGTCCTTCTCTGCAATGTTACCTCAGCTGTGGGTATTGGGGTTGTTTTGCAGATCTCCCCATTGGGATGGGGCTACAGAATTTTGCATTTTCATCAGGACTGCCTAAGCCTAAGCTGAACAATGGCAAGAGCAGTGACAATAGACACGCCAAAGTGGGGTCTCAGCACTAGAGAGAACTTGCGAGCACGGAATGCCAGCAACAGGAGGAACAGTCTCCCCGGGAAACACACTGAACGGCTATCCAGTATGAAATGGCCAGCACTGACAGCAAACGCCTACAAGGAACTACAGACAGAGGAGGTAATATTTAGAAATATGTGTGATATGTGTGTGTGTGTGTGTATTTAGAAGTATATATGTGTGTGTGTGTATATATATATATATATATGCATGTAACAACAATGACATGATAGATAATGAATTTGAAAGAGAGCAAGGAGGGATATATGTGAGGGTTTAGAGAGAGAAAAGTGAGGGGAGGAAATGATGTCATCGTAATATAATCTCAAAACTAGAGTTAAAATGGAGATAACCTAGAACCCCTACACAGATGTAGTCCATGGCAGTTCAGTGTCCAAGTGGGTTCCATAATAAGGGGAACAGGGACTGTCTCTGACATGAACTCAGTGGCTGGCTCTTTGACCTTCCTCCTTCCCCAGCCTCAGGGAGGAGCAGCCTTGCCAGTCCACAGAGGAAGACAATGCAGCCAGCCCTGATGAGACCTGATAGACTAAGATCAGAAGGAAGGAAAGGAGGACCCCCCCATCAGTGGACTTGTGGAGGGGTATGGGTGGAGAAAGGGGAGGGAGGGTAGAATTGGGAGGGAAGGAAGGAGGGATCTATAGGTGGAATACAAAATGAATAAACTGTAATTAATAAAAAATAAATTTAAAAATACAATAAATAAATAATAATAAAAGACACATGAAGCCAATGGAGAGACATGATGGCATGGTGTTGGAAGAAGCTGATGGAAAGTGAGTAGGGATGGATTTGATCAAAAGACATATTATAAAATTCTCAAAGAAGAAATAAAAGGTGTATCTAACAAACTTCATCTTTCTTGTTGAAAAGATGTGGAAATTGAAACAAGTTTAATACTTTTGCAAATGGAAGCCATTTCAATAAAACTTAAGCTCTAGGGAATAACCCAGATTTCTCTGAATTTCTGAATGTCTTAGTATTCATAATTTTGTTATTATGATATATATATTTACATACAGTTTTGATTTGCATGAATTGAGATCTAAGTCTGCCATTGCCAGAAACTGATTTTATATTGTCGCTGATGCTAATTTAAATATGATTAATTATTGTACACAGATACACCATTGATGGGCTTAGGCTAACAATAAATTCATGACAAAACAAGCACATATGAAAAATAAATTTAACATCAATTAACTTGTTTAATTTTTAATCTGGTTACCTTAATAATCCAGGTGCTTATGATATAGTCTTTTGCTTATATTAAATTTATTCCCCGGGGTCCGAGGATTGTTCAATGTTCCTGAATAAACTGCATTGAAAAAAAAAAAAGAAAATGGAAAAAAAAATAAATTTAACTATAAGTAATGGTTCTTATATTTTACTCTTTAGAATTCTGTGTTTTATATAGTAAAAAATGTGCCAGAAAATATTTTTATGCCAACAGCTTATAACATCATATGTTAACATCTTGAAAACTCTCTTATGATATATTGTCATGAAAAGTTAACTGCATTTATCTTACTCTACAAAAATATTAATATTCTTTAAGAAGTATTTTAAAAAGTAACGAAAGTTTAATTAGTGACAATCTAATTATTCTTAGGATATTTATGAGAGTGAATATCAATTATGTTTTAAGTGATATATATGTGTCACTAGAGAATATACAAACTCAACATGTAACATCTTTATTCTCCAATAATGTATATCAATACTTGAGAGAACATTTCTTGACTTGATGACTAGAAAAGCTATTGATTTAAACTGGTTTGCTATTCTGACACTTTGCTAAAGTTACTGATCTTTGTTTCTGGTGGAATTTGGGGGGCTTACTGATATTATCATCTGAAAATAGGATAGTTTTATTTCTTTTCCTATTTATACTTTCAGTTTGTTTTGCATGCCTTTTTGCTCCATCTCAGACTTTGAACACAATATTGGAAAGGAAAGGAGATAATGAACATCCCTTTCTAGTTGCTGATTTCAGTGGGATCGCTTCAAGCTTTTTGCTATTTAGGGTGATGTTGGCTAGGTTTTTCATATATATATATATATATATATATATATATATATATATATATATATTAAATGTTGTGGTTTGTTCCCTCCAGTTTCCTAGGAAAATTACTACAAAGACATACTGGATTTTGCAAAGAAAAAACTTTTTGCTTACCTCCATCTATTAAGATGATCATGTGATTTTTGTCTTTAAGTTCATTTATATGCGTTATTGACTTACATAAGTTGAACCACCATGCAAGTCAATAAATCCTACTAATCATAGTGGATACGTTTTATATTGGCCTGTATTCAGTTTACTAACATTTCATTGAGAATCCCATGAATCCCATCATAGATATTGGACCATAGTTTTCTTGTTTTTGTTATATTTTTACCTAGTTTTGACATTAGAATGATGGCATTTTGGAAATGCTTTTTCTGATTCTATTTCCTGGAATAATTTAAGGATTATTGGTTGTGGATTTTCTTTGACCATATGGTAGAAAGAATTCTGCTGTGAGTTTACCTATACCAGGGCCTTTTTTAGTAGGAAGGTTTTTCATTCCTGTTTTAATCTCCTCACTTGTTAGGACTCTTAGTCTCTGCTTGTTCTAGCTTTGGTAGTTTGAATGAATCTAGAACTTCATTCATGTTTTTAAGATTTTATGACTTAATTGGGTTATATAGGTCAATAATGGAGTTGGATGTTGGTGAGTTATGGTAGAGAATTTGGAGTTAGAGAGAGAAGGTCACAAATAATGCAAAACCAGTATGAACATATAAAATTCTAAACAAAAGAGCTCTTTAAGAGATAATATACACAACTTTTTTGATGAAAAATATGAGAGAGCTCTTAAATCTGTTTTTCTTATAATTGAAAATTCAATGGGGGTTTTAGTAATTTTCTCAAAATAAAAGCACAATTCAAAAGGTTCTCATATCACTAAAATTTTCAGATCTGATAGTTTACAAATATAGATTTATACAAAGTGTCCTTTTTCCATGCTTTAAGAAACTCAGGGTTCAGAGAAACAATAAGACTGGAATTAATATTCACAGAAATACAATGTGTAAACTAATTTACATATAAACTAATTCACATATAAGCATATAAGCACATATGAATGTATAAATGTTTTGAGTGCATTTGTAGATATGAAAAAGTGGAAGAATTTTAAGAAATTCAATTTTGTATGCACAGTCAATTCATTAATAAAGGACGATACTAGTTTCTTAATAATTCCCCACAAAGATGAGGAAAGCTGACAACTTCATTGTGACAAACATTACACATTTCATGGGTCTTTTATTAAGGCCATTCAATTTTCCTATAATGTTAAATCCTTTTCTTTTCTCACGCATTCTTCTTGTTTATTACTCGTACTGTTGACCTTGGTTTTATTTAGGGAAGGTATTTAAAAGGCTTACACATCTTTATGAAATACATTGTGAATAAGATAAAATTTTGAAAGGTTAAATCTACATTTTTGTTGTTACAAAGCACTTTCTTTTACTCTTTCGACCTTATGACTAAAAATAATTAATGTCAATTATTTTAATTTTGAGAATCAGACAGTATTGTTTTGGTTTATAGCCACAATTTTGAAGAGATGACCCCTGAACACCCACATTCGCACCAAATGACACAAAATCATGTTAATAGCAACAATTATTTTTTTCACGATTATTATTTTCAAACAGAGAAACTGGCACTTTCTGAACATTGCCTTTCACGATCCTTGCAGTAACCTTCTTAATAGAAATGTTTGCTTGTCTAGTATCAAAGAAAGAGAGTTTCAGTTTAAACTCTGAGTATATTTGCCAGCATGTGTAGTGTGGGCAACTGAATCAAAAGCCCCGCCCCTTGTTTACATCTTCCCAGTCCTAGAGAATGTTCTTGCTACTGACTTTGTTCTGCTATCCCAACAGCTTTGTGAGGCTTGGTGAAGAATGGTTAACAAATAATTCATAATTTTTTTTAAGTAATAAGAAATAGAAGAGATTCCATCCACTCTGCCCAATAATTGGCCATAAGTCTCAGCATCTGCTTTGACAGTCTGCAGGGCAGAGCCTTTCAGAGGCCCTCTGTGACAGATTCCTAACTTGTTTCCTGTTTTCTTCTTCTGATATCCATCCTCTTTGCCTTTCAGGATTGGGATTGAGCATTTTAGTGTGAGTCCTCCTTCTTGATTAGTTTCTTTAGGTGTACAGATTTTAGTAGGTTTATCCTATATTATATGTCTACATGAGTGAGTATATACCATGTGTGTCTTTCTGCTTCTGGGATAGCTCACTCAGGATGATTCTTTACAGTTTCCACCATTTACCTGCAAATTTCTGGCCAACTGTTGGGCAGAGTGCATGGAATCTTATGAAAGAAGTGGGAAATAGTAAGAACTGGAGAGGACAGGAGGTCCACAAGGAGAACAACAGAACCAAAAAAAAAAAAAAATTGCACACAGGGGTCTTTCCAGAGACTCATACTCCAACCAAGTACCATGCATGAAGATAACCTAGAACCCCTGCACAGATGTAGCCCACGGCAGTTCAGTGTCCAAGTGGGTTCTGTACTAATGGGAACAGGGACTGCTTCTAACATAAACTGATTGGCCTGCTCTTTTATCATCTCCGCCTGAGGGGAAGCAGCCTTACTAGGCCACAGAAGATGACAATGCAGCCACTCCTGATGAGACCTGATACACTAGGATCAGAAGGAAGGATAGGAGGACCTCCCCTATCAGTGGACTTGGGGAGGGACACACGTGAAGAAGGGGGAGGAAACGTGGTATGGAGAGGAGGAGGGAGGGGAATACAAAGTGAATAGAGTGTAATTAATAAAAGTTTAAAAAAAAGAAATAGAAGAGAAAAAAACACAGAGGACCCAAGTGCACAGATATTAATGTAATAAGACTTATTAAATAATAACAGTGAATCAAATACCAATATTTATCTTCTTACATTTATTAAGAATAATTTTCCCCCCAAAATTTAAAGATTACTTGTTATCTTGGTTGCGTTATTCGTGGTTGACTTAGTAGCTTGTATTAGGGAGAAAAAGAAAATTGTCTTAAACAACACTCACCACACTTGACATGATGCCTTTAACATTCCTTTGTTCACTTACCTGTTTCACACACTGATTGATAGTGCTTAAAGAGCTTAAAGAGTTTTCAGAATGTTCTAAACCACCAGTTGTAAAATAAGAAATGCCCACTTATTTGGCATCATATTAAAAAAAAAAACAAATATAAGGACATAACATTTATATTTGTAGAAAAAAAATGTTCTAGCTTGAAAATACAATTGAAAGTTCCTTACTAACATCCTTACTTGTTCACCTTGACTGGTGAACAACCAAACCCTGGGAGGAGAAAAATCACACCAAGGGAGTCTCCCTCACTTGCTTTAGACAGATGTGTGAGACTGTTTCATGCCAATATGCCAAAAACTAGGTATTTCAACTTCAACTTTCTCAAATACGCTTCAACATAATTAAGCTGTTTAGTGTACATTCCCCATTTGTAATACTGATAGTGCAGTTAACAATAGGTTGTGGCATTTTAAACATAAATTTTAAGTCATGCCATGGCATCAGGTATCATTTAAAGTTCCTCAAAGAGTCGGAAAAAAATGATACTAAATTTGAATTTCCTAACCAGGTACAATGACACATGCCTTTAATCCCAGCACTTGAAAGGCAGAAGCGTGTGGATTTCTGAGTTCCAGGCCAGCCTGCTAAACAAAGTGGGTTCCAAGACAGGTAGGGCTACCCAGAAAAACCAAAAATAAAGAAAGAAAGAAATAAACAAACAAATAAGCGAAAAAATTGAATTTCTTCTGTGCACCTTTATTATCTGTATCTGCTACAAATCATCCTTTTAAAATAAGCCCTGGAAATAAATACTAGTAGCTTTATAATCACCTTCTGTTTATTATCAGTATTACAATAGAAATTGAATGTGAGTTTAGAATAACAATGTTACAAGGAGTGATATACTTTTGTTTCAACTCTAAATTATTCAAGAATAAAGAAAGGAGGTGCCAATGGAATAAATCATAAAGGGGTGTGTCAAGCTGCTGGTAGAGTGGCCAGAGCAGTGAACACAAGTTTCTCCACGTGAGGAGTGTAGGCCGCCATTAGCACTCTCAGTCACTCAATGCCCATTCCAGGTCTGATTTGCTTTAGGTAAGCAGCCTTTTCTAAATACGTAAGATCATGTTTATCAGACTATGTCGGTCTCTAGTTCTTTCTTGTCCATTTCTAATGGCTGAAAACAAGCCATTTCCTTCACCATTTGATTGCCCTCATAGGCCCTGAGTCCTGATATCAAAAGGAGGAGGGGGAGTAAACCCTCAATCTTCATTCAAAGAATTCAATACAGTGTTTCAAAATGCTCTATGATAAGTCCAGAAAAGTATGGCACGTGGAGCAAAGATGCAGTGAGGCTAAAAAGAGAAATAAATAACCCACACATACTGCTCCCCCAAACTACTAAGGATCAGAGTGTGTGCTCTACTTGGGTTTTCCCTGTACCAATCTGACTCTTAAACTTTTGCTAATTTTGCATACATCCAATTTTACATTTTAAACTTTCGCTAATTTTGAATACATCCAAGCTCAATGAACAAATGAAAGCCAACAATTTCTTCACCATAATTATCTATAATCAGCCAGAACCAACATTCAAAGAATGGGTAGATTTCTCGCCTTTGAGAGGTTTTATTTCCATAATGTAACGAATTAAATTAACCTAACTTGAAACTTCATCAACAAAATGACTTCACATCAGTTTTACCTGTAAAATAATTAGTATTGCAGTTTTCTCTCACTTCTACAAAGCGTGGGTGTATTTTAAAGAATCCAATGAACCCAAGAACCCGCTCAGCTGAATTTTTGAAAAGCTTCCTTCTTTTACTCATTCTAGGCAAGTTTTGATCATTGGACAAATTGAATATTTTTAGTTAGTTCACTTTTACATTATTTATCTAAGAACTGACACTCCTCTGATCTGCTTCCACTTTTCCTTCAATTATCAGACAACGCCTCCCCCTGTCTGCTTCTCCTTGACTTTGTACTATCTCAAGCAAAGTTAACACCAACATGGAATTGCCTTAATTTACTGTATGACTCAAATTCATTTTAATTCTTCTCCCAGGGCCACAACTACTGTAAGGAGACTTTTCACTTGTATTAAAACTAAAAAACTCCCAATTTTCATTATTAATTTTTTTTCCTTATGGGCTGGGCATCTGATGCAGAGGTATAGAAATTGTCTCATTTGTATAAAGCTATGGGTCAATGGCCACCAGCCCCAAGAGTCATTCTTCAATTACATTTAATGTCATGTTTATATTTTTATATTAAAACGGGACAAGAGCACAGTCGATTTACTTCTTAAACAGAACAGCTCCACGCCCACCTCTCTCTGAATGTTACTGCAGCTCCATTACTTTATGTGTAACTTCAAAACCAACCATTTTCTCGGGAGAGGCGGGGTACTCTGTTGGAGAGAAGAAAGAAGATGACAGGATTCAGTGGCTTAGTGGAGAAAAAAGATCTCAGAATCCATAGATTTGTGTTGCCGATCAATACATGGATCAGATCCAGGAGCTATAACCAAGCTCCTTGAAATCAGAATCTCATCAATGTTCTGGAGTAAACTTTCTATATATCCCTAGCTGAAATTATAATTAATATATGAAAGAATTCTGAGACATTCCAGTGCATAATGAACATTGGTGAAGACCCGAGAAATTATGAACTTGAATAAATTTCTCCGTGTGTACATAAAATAACTGACAAAGACAGAAATTTAGGGAAATGGATGTTTTTACAAGATTATTTGTTTACTTCTTCCAAGATTATTGGCTTAGCTGTGTAGCTGTGTCTTGCCAATTCAAACTCCCTCACTGAGGTTAGGAAAGGCTTAGGAGTCTCTGAGAGATGTTTACTTTCAATGGCTCATGGAGCTTCTTGGATTCACAACTTATGTGAGCAGACAACAGTTTCTGGCAAATGGAGAGCCCTTAATAGAGTATGTGCCTGCACATCACTCAGAGGACTCCAGGGATGCCGTTCCCCGAATCCACGTCTGTGCTGTGATGAACTTTTGAATGATGTAACTCACCAAACCATCCAACTCCTGAAACAACCTCCCACATCTGCTCCTATGAGTAAGCCCAGGAAAGCCACTGCATCGTTGCCTTGATCTGTCGTTGTCATCTCTATTTGCAGTGAGCAAAAACAGACTCCCTAGGAAAAAATAACAGACCACTGAATATACAGCCACATCTGTGACTCTTAGGGAACTACGTTTACAAAAAAAATATCTGGAGCTGGAGAAATAGCTCAGTGATTAAAAGCACTGTCTGTTCTTCCTGAATTTCCGGATTTGATGTACTGATGGGCAGCACATTTTCAATGTTAATTTTTTAAAAGGAAATTATTAAATGTTTTAAAATATAAACACATAATTGTCAAAATTTAGGAAAAAAAATCAAGAACAAAAGAACTCATCCACCAAATATTAAATTAATGAGAATGAATCAAACGAAGGTTCCTCAAAGTTAATGAATATACAGAAAAACATAAGGATCTTTAAAGAGCGTTACATAAATTTAAAAAAAAAGGGGACTTCACAGTGCAGCAGTAATTCTAGTATAGCAACAGAAAAAAAAGGTGTTATGGAACATTTTTTGTTTGCTTGTTTGCTTGTCTGTTCCTTGGTTTTCCGAGACAGGGTTTCTTAGTGTAGTCTTAGCTGTCCTGGGCTCACTCTGTAGACCAGGAACTCTGTAGACCTTGAACTCACTGAGGTCCACCCGCCTCTGCCTCCCTGAGTGCTGCAATTATAGGCATGTGCTACCATGCTCTGCTTTATGGAACATTTAAAAATACCTGAAGGAGCATATTATCTCTCATAAAAGAAAGTAAGATTTGTTTTCAAGGTAGGAAATGTTGCCTGGATGAGCCACAATGCCCTCCCTCTGCCCTACGACACACACGTGTCCTTTCATATATCATAATTCTTTAACAGGTTCTTTCTGGGTCCAAGTGTCTCTGCGGCCCGATAGAAAGCTTTCATTCTCCTCCAAGTCCCTGCACAGTTGCTTCCACATCAGCGGCAGCCTGGCACGAGTCACACGTGCCTGAAAGGTTCCAGCCTCAGGATCCCGGCCTGTGGGGAGCTGTCAAGGTGAGGCCCTAGCTAAGGCTGACACGATGCCCATTAAAGTGGAATCAATGCCTTGAGACTAAGCGGGAGAAACTAATTTTCTCTTGAAAAACAGAAATACTATTTTAATTCTGCAAACAATGAATATTTATTATCTGCCAATTGAGAACTTATGAACTATAATTTAAAAATGAAGAATATTAGAACCTAACCTATTTTATGTTCTAATTAAAATGGCTATCACTATTATTATTTTTATTGAACTAGGAAAGTGTTATATTTTACATTTTAATGTTAAAAGTTTTTATAATTAAAAAGTAGCATTCCACATTTATAATCAAATATTATTACTTTAAATTCACATTCTTGTCTTTGCTGTATGTGTGTGCATGTATACTTTTTGATCATATATATATGTTTGTCTATTTTCCTTTGATTTTGATTTTCATATTTGTGTAATTTCAATATATATTGTGTGATGGGAGTAGTTTTCAGCTATGTAATTTTTAGACATCCCTTCAAGCACTTGGCATTATTTTTGTATTATCTGTTTATTTGAAAAGAAGAAATGATTTGATGAAAGACAATTATAATTCTTCAATGAATCATGCCTTTAGTGTTAATGTTATAACTAAGAAATTGTTTACTCAAAACTTACTACCCTACTTTTCCTGTGGGTTGCTTTAGGCTTTAACATTTTAATATGATGATGTAGAACTTTGAGAGCAATGAGTCCTCTCATGGCACAGAGGAATTTTGCTGAGGACTAACGTGCTGGACAATCAGTGATCACCCAAGATTAACCTGGAAGTGTAGCCCTGGAGGTCATTGTCTCAGAGTGATGAGAAGGCAGGACAGACAACACAGTAAGGCAACGACCAACGCAATATCAGAGTGAGTAAGGAATGTAAGAAGCAAAGTAAGGAAATGTGAGACACCCTGCTGAGAACAGCGCGGGTCTGCTTGAGAGAGAGATGCTGAGCTGTTTGACCATGGACTTTCCATGGGACTTTGGCAGAAAAGGACAAGGAACCATTACTTTTCCTGAAATTAGCTAATTTTCTTTGTAGATCATGGCAGGGCCAGCGGGAACCCCACTCCCTCCGTGCTGCCCCTCTGGAACACATCCTGAAGAGATAAGCATATCTCGTTCAGTAAATCAGCACAGCCAGGAACTGAAACCTCTGTTCTGTCTCTTTTGTAACTTGACAAATTACTGACGCTGGCTTATTCTACCTGTCACCAGCCACTAGCTGTTGACCTTGCTTCGCCAATCCTGACTGACATGGCTAGTTCCTGAGCATTGCAGATGTTTCCTGTCAATAATACTCTGTTCTCTGCGCTTTCCCATTTACAGCACTAGTTTTATCATGTGTCATTTCCCTTTACTGTTTACCACAAGCTAAACCCTGCCTCAACTGCTTGCCGCTGCTTACAATAAAACTACATGGAAATGGCTTGGTTAAAATGCAAACATTCCAAAGCAGCTATAATAAACTACTGTAAACTCATTTATTTCTTACTATTCTTAGGGCTAGATACCAACAGACGAGGTGTGTAGTAAGATGCAACCTTCCTGGGTTGTCTTCACACTGTGGAAGAAACACAGTTCTGCATGCTGTCCTTTACATGAGTACCAATAGAAATCTCTAAGAATCCACCGCCATAATATGGTCCTTTTCAACATGCTAGAAACTAGGATGACACAAGTGAGAAGCTGCTGAGTATCTCCGTGTGTGTTTACCTACCATAAGCTGCTTGTGGCTGGAAATCTCATCCTAATGTGGGGCTTACCATTCCATGGTGAGGAAATGGACCAAATGAAGGAGGAAAAGTGACCGGAACACAGCATTCATTTCCCCTGGTGGCTGGCTGTGGATGACTACTGTCTTCAATTTCCCAATGCTAGGACTTTCCATCCTTGGTGGACTGTACTCCGGAACCCTGAGCCAAACAAATGCTTCCTTAAAAGGCCTTCACCAGGTAGTTCATTGATGATAAACCTAGCAAAATTTTAAGGCCTCACGTCTTAACAGTTCTGGAATGCATGGCATAAATATCAGACCATAGAAAACACAAATCAATTGTAAGGTGTGAACTGACAGGAAAGGTGCTCAATGAGAGACTGTGTAAACAAGATGTGTAGTGAGACTAGTAGCTGACCACTGAGAGAGGTTCTTCACTCTGAACAGTTGCCTATCACCAGGGAAACAATCAAAATTCATTTTTTAAAACTTTTTTTGTGTAAATCATATGGGTCGAGTCTGAAAGGATAGGAATGAATTAAATAATATTTAGGAACAAAGATTCTAAAAGCTGTATATGATAGTGCAGCAAAACTGTGGCATTTAAAGGTTTTTTTCTTACCTCGAATATGGCACATCATCAAATAGATTTAATAGTATTCACTTGAAGATAATTTACTAAAGAACACCAGTGATAACACTTCAAAAACAATACTGCTACCTCTATAATTTATGTTGTCACTTGGATTAGTTTATTGTTTTGTACAGAGAGCATACCTTTGTTTAACTTTGCCAAATTGACTTAAATTACAAATGCAATCAACATCTTCATATTGTTGCAGAATATCCCTAATTATTGCATTGTATCAACACTTAATCATACAATCACTGAAAACTAGTAAGGAAGAAAACATTCTCAGAACTTCTTGTACAAGACAGAGAAAATGGGAATGAAAGTGCTTGAATATTTGGAAATTATATTGCATTGTATTTAATAACTAACTGTGTGCCTCATGAATGTAAAAACACTTTGTAACACTGCACACTGCCATCAGACTCAGCTTTTTAAATTTCTTTCATCATTATTATTATTACTATTATTATTATATATTACAATTTATTCACTTTGTATCCTGGCTGTAGCCACCTCCTTTATCTCCTCCCGATCCCACCCTCTCTCCATTTCCCCTCCTATGTCCCTCTCCTAGTCCACCAATAGGAGAGGTCCTCCTCTCCATCTAGCCTATCAGGTCTCATCAGTATTGTCTGATCCTCTTTCTCTGTGGTCTAGTAAGGCCACCTTGCCAGGAGGAGGTGATGAAAGAAGGGGCAATAGTTATGCTGATGACTGCCACTGCTCCACTTACCAGGGAACACATATGGAACCTAAGCTGCCTATATAAGCTAAATCTGAGCAGGGGGTCTAGGTCCTCTCCATGCATGGTCCTTGGTTCATCAGTCTCTGTAGTCCTCCTTGGGCTCAGATTTTTTTTTTTTTTTTTGGCTCTATTGGTCTCCCTGTGGAGTTCCTGTCCCCCTTCCAGGTCTTTCTAACTCCCCCTTCTTCTATAAGGTTTTCTGCACTATGCCCAAAGTTTGGCTATGAGTCTCAGCATCTACTTCGAATCCCTGCTTGTATAACCACTTTGGAAATCAATCTGGTGCTTTCTCAGAAAACTGGAAATAGTGCTACCTCAAGATCCAGCTATACCACTCCTGGGCATATACCCAAAAGATGTTCCACCATATAAAAAGGATTTGCTCAACTATAAATACTATAGCATCTGTATTTATAATAGCCAGAATCTAGAAACAATCTGGATGATCCTCAACAAATTAATGTATACCCAAATTGTGGTATATTTTCACAATGGAATACTACTTAACAATTAAAAACAAGGAAATCATGAAATTTGTAGGCAAATGGATGAAAGTAGAAAAGATCATCCTGAGTGAGGTAACCTAGAAGCAGAAAGAAAAATATGGTATGTACTCACTTATAAGTGGTTATTAGCCATATAATACAGGATAAACATGCTAAAATCTATAGCCCGAAAGAATCTAAACAACAAGGAGGACATTAGGGAAGATGCTTAATCAACATCCAGAAGGGCAAACAGGATAGACATCAGAAGTAGGAGAAGACAGGGAACAGGACAGGAGCCTTCCACAGAGGGCCTCTGAAAGACTCTACCCAGTCTTGTCTTTTTTAAATCTTGGAACTACAAGGCCATAGAAAGCCTATAACATTAAGCATGTTTTATTTTATGACTATTTAATACATTGTTCACTCTAAGAAAATTTGTGCATATTATAACACTTAATATATTTATATTTAAAGTTTGTTAATACAAATTAATATAACTTAAATTCTCAACAGGCAAGGATCTTAGGCAACATGAATAAGGCTTATGATACACTTCCATATTTTTATAGTATATTCTGTTTCCTCTGAAGCTAGGTCATTCCCCTTTTCACTTCCTTCGACTTCTTATGTTCTGTAATCCTCATGGTTCAACAATAATTTTAAAACTGTAACAATGTAAATATCTCTCAGCATAATAAAGGATAACGAAATTGTTTGTTCATATTGTCTGATTTTCATAGAAATTGTGTTGTTGAAAAAGTAACTATAGATATTGTAATATTCCATTTATGTAAATTTTTGCTAAACTGACTTAAATTGCAAATGTAATCAAGAACTTTGCAGTGTTATAGACTATCCTTAATTATTGCCTTTGTATCAACACTTAATCATACAGTAGCTGCAAGCTCCTAAGGCAGAAAACATTTAAATGAGTCCTTCATTTCTCAAACATGAAAACACACAACAGAGGAAATAGGAATAATAATATTTGAAGACTTTCATTTTGTTAATTTTATTTTTATGAAGAAGCGAAAGTAATCTATAGTGACAGAAGGTAATAATAGTCATTTGACCTCATGAGTTATTATCATGAAAGGTATTGGAATGCCGAATTGTTTTTATTTATTCCTCTTAATTTAGTGAATATTTTTGCCAATCTCATTTAATGACATACTTTGTACTACAAGTATACTTTATCTCTAACTTGCCATGGGTTTGGGGTTTGTTTAAAAAGTAGGTAAAAACCATGGAGGCTGAATAGTGTCCCATTGTGGATATGTACCAAATTTTAATTGTCCATTCATCAGCAGGCTAGTTTGACGTTGTCAGTGTTGTGACTATCACCTGTATTGTTATGCATTTCCTTGAACCCCGCTTCATGACATTTAACTGACCTTCTAACTTCTATGAGTACTCCAATGTAAGCACAACATCCAGTTTCAAAGACAGCATCAGTGAATGAACAAGGACGAGAAGGTATCATTGTAGTAGGACATAAAGTCTTTTAGGAAGCGCTATTCCTATTTGTCTGATGGTGCGCCAGGCAGACTTCCAGAGTGGTTGTACAAGTTTACATTCCCACCAGCAGTGGAGGAGGGTTCCTCTTTCTCCACAACCTCTCCAGCATGTGTTGTCATTTGAGTTTTTGATCTTAACCATTCTGAGGAGTGTAAGGTGAAATCTCAGGGTCATTTTGATTTGCATTTCCCTGATGACTAAGGATGTTGAGCATTTCTTTAAGTGTTTCTCTGTTATTTGACGTTCCTCTATTGAGATTTCTCTGTTTAGCTCTGGCACTTTCTCAGACATATAAGAATAGTGCTACCTCAAGACCCAGCTATACCACTCCTAGGCATATATCCAAAATATGTTCAAGTATATAACAAGGACATTTGCTCAACCATGTTCATAGCGGCTTTATTTGTAATAGCAAGAAACTGGAAAGAGCTCAGTTGAGGAATGGATACAGAAATTGTGGTACATTTACACAATGGAATACTACTCAGCAATTAAAAACAAAGAAATCATGAAATTTGCAGGTAAATGGTGGGATCTAGAAAAGATCATCCTAAGTGAGGTATCCCAGAAGCAGAGACACACATGGTATATACTCACTTATAAGTGGATATTAGACATATAATATACGATAATCATACTAAAATCTGTACACCTAAGGAAGTTAATCAAGAAAGAGGGCCAGTGTATCAAATCAGATGCTGAGACTCTTAACCAAACCTTGGGCATAGTGCAGGGAATCTTATAAAAGAAGGGGGAGTTAGTAAGACCTAGAGAGAACAGGAGCTCCACAAGGACCAAATATATCAGGGCACAGGGGTCTTTTCTGAGACTGTTTCTCCAAACAAGGACCATGTATGGATGCAACCTAGAACCCCTGCTCGGATGTAGCCCATGGCAGCTCAGTATTCAAGTGGGTACCCTTTTAAGGGGAATAGGGACTGTCTTTGACATGAAGTAAGTGGCTGGCTCTTTGACCTCCTCCCACCCCAAGGGAGGAATAGTCTTGCTAGGCCACAGAGGACATTGCAACCAATCCTGATGAGACCTGATAAGCTGGGGTCAGATGGAAGGGGAGGAGGACCTCACCTATCAGTGGACTTAGAGAGGGGCAGGGAGGAGTTGAGGGAGGGAGGGAGGATTTCGAGGCAATGAGGGAGGGGCTACAGCTGGGATACAAAGTAAATAAACCGTAACTAATATAAAAAATAAAAATTAAAAGAAAAATAAAAGGAGGACCTCGGGTAAGACGCTCAGTCTTCATTCAGAAAGGCAAATGAGATTGGCATCGGAAGAGGGAGAAAACAGGAAATGGGACAGGAGCCTTTCACAGAGGGCCTCTGAAATACTCCACCCAGCAGGGTATCAAGGCTGAGATACACAGACAAACTTTGGGCGGAGTGCAGGAAATCTTATGAAAGAAGGGGGAGACAGAAAGACCTGGAGAAGACAGGAGCTCCACAAGTGGAGCAACAGAACCAAATAAATCTGGGCCCAGGGGTCTTTTCTGAAACTGGTACTCCAAAGAAAGACCATGCATGGAGACAACTGAGAACCCCTGCACAGAAGTAGCCCCTGGCAGCTCAGTCTCCAACTGGGTTCGCAATAACAGGACCAGGGACCGTCTCTGACATGAACTCATGGGCTGGCTCTTTGATCACCTCCACCTGAGGGGGGGAGCAGCCTTACCAGTCCACAGAGGCAGACAAAGAAGCCTGTCCTGATGAGACCTAATAGACTATGGTCAGATGGAAGGGGAGGAGGACCTCCCCTATCAGTGGACTGGGGGAGGGGCATAGGAGAAGAGAGAGGGAGGGTGGGATTGGGAGGTAATGGAGGAGGGGGCTACAGCTGGGATACGAAGCGAATAAACAGTAACTAAAAAAATAAATTAATTAAATTGAATTTTTCAAAAATAAAGTCTTTTAGGAATATTCACAGGAAAGAAATAGCTGGTTCACATGTTAGATTTATATCTAGATCTTAAGGAACTTCCATACTGATGATATTCATAGTTTACCAATTTCTACCCCTACCAGCAGTAAATAAGAGTTCCTCTTTCCCAACACCCGTGCCAGCATTTGCTATTTTGATCTTGGCCATTCTAATGGGGGTAAGATGAAATCTCCCATTGTTTTAGTTAGTTTTTCACTGATGGGTAAGCATATCAAACACTTTTGTTGGGAGTTGGTCTGGTGCTTGTATATTGTTGCCTGGATACACCTGTTGTTGTTGTGTAAACCTACCTAGCACATACCTGATTGGTTGGTTAAACAGCCTATACCTGAGCAGGACAGAATGGGTAAGTGTGGCTAAGGTTCCCGGACTTTTGAGGACAGGAGAATCATGGGAAGGAGATGGACTGGAAAAGAGGAGGAAGGAGGATGCCACGATGGGTTAAGTGGAAGCATGTTAGCTGGGAGGAAGGACGCCAATAATGGCATGAAAAAGCCCAGATGAAGAATACAACAAGTATATTGGAATTATGAATGTAAGACAGTCCAGATGAGGATGATTAAGGTAGATGGCATTGGTTGAGGGCTGGGAGATGGATGGTGAGGTTATTGAGACAGTGTAGAATAAATATCTGTCTAGCCCAAGGAAATAAGGTAATTATAAAATCTAGCAGGTGTTATTGTTTTATTTAACTGTGATCGCGAGTTAGATAATACTGCTGTGTTAATCACAGAGCAAATGGCAAACATTACATAGTCCAAGACTATTTTTTATTTACTACAACACATTGTTTTCTTTTATATTTCTCAGAAATGTGCATAATTTTTTGAATTCTGTTCAGCTCAATATCATAATTTTTAATTAGGTTGTTTTTTTATGTAGTGGTTTTTAAAATTCCATTTAGATAACAAACCTCTGGCAGAATTGGTAAGGTTTTGTTTTATTTTTGTTTTTGTTTTCATTTGCCTCTCTGGAAGCTGTCTCTTAAATGATGGTTTGCTTTAATGCACAGAAGCATTTAGTTTCATGAAGTCCCATTTAACCAATGACAGGATCACACTGAGAGTCCTTCCTGCCCCTATAAGGTGTGGAATATCATTTACCTGTAAGGAAAAACAAAACTATGATATTACAGGTAGGTGCTTCTGTGCCCCTCCCCCCCTTACTGGATATTACCACTGTTCTTGTTTACCATCTAAACCTTGATGTTAAAAGTTTATTCCTGGACATAACACGTAGATATAACTGAAGAGAATCATTTGGATTGAGGTAACCCAGGCATAGAAAGGCAAATATCACATGTAATCTTTCATAAGTAGGTGCTATATTCAAAACTGGATTCTGAGCTTACATTGGAGTACTCATTGAAGTTGGAAAAGCAGTAAGAGGCCGTGATAACACAAGTGGCAGGAATGAGAAAGAGAAGAATGGAAGAAGGTCGAGTGGACCCCACGGCTAGGAGAGGGAGTATGCGGAGGAATAATGATGCTGGAGAGCTCCGAATGTGTCAGAGGAATACCTGTGGATGTAAAGCCTTCCTAAAATACACATACACATATGTAAAAGTTTAGATAGTGATACCCTATAATAAGGACATCAGTGCCCTTTTCAGACATCATTGCTATTAATTCAAAACTTATATTGGCGTGGAAGCTTCATCCCAAATATTTAGGCTTCATAGTGCTGATGGGCTTTATATATGCAAACTGGACAAATACTTATCTTATCATAAAGTGAATGTTATGACCGTCCTTCTAATATATGTCACTTGGACAGTGGTGGCACTTTCTGATTGCACTTATGAACCATCCTAATATGGATCTCATCACTGGTACTGTTAACTGGAGAAAAACCAAACAATGGCTAGGTCAGAAGCCTTAGGAGAGAGCCTAATCCAATTATTCTGGTAAATAGATGTAGTATTAAGTCACCTCTAAAACTATTACTTATGTGTGCATATATTATTTCAGCCTTAATCAGAGAAGCTTCCTTTTTTAGTAGATAATGATCAATGCAGTGATCCATAGCTGGTCAACATGAAGAAAGTGGGAATGTGGAGTATTAAGTATGGGTATCTATACTTAATGGGTATCTATATCCTACGCCAAGGTTGGGGTATTACCACAGAAGAAAGGGTAGAAATAGTGTAAGACCCAGAAATAGTGGGAATCTTCCAGGAAGCATTATATGATGCACATAGCAGGGCCAGCACACACATGAACTCCCAGCACCTGTGACTGCATGCAAAGCTGTACACAAGATAATGGATGGGGATGGATGGGGGCCATGGAGGCCTATGATGCTCCACCCCTAGACAAAAGTTACTGAGAGCTGATGGCTGCTGCGGATGGAGAACACGTTTTCTTTAGGTATGTGATTCTGAAAGGCTGCCTGTGTTCTAACAGATGGTCCCATGGCCACGCGCATACAGGCAGTATGAAGTGGTCTATGTGTTTAAAAAGAACTAGAGAGAGTGAGTGCATGAAGTTAGGAAGAGGAAAGGGGGTAGGATATACTGTAGGAATAGGCAGGGAACACAGGTGGATTAGATAAGCTATTATAGCCATCTGTTATGTTATTAATAAAAATAGCAACGTTTCTCATACTCTTTTCTTTACTATCTACTCCTTGAGGAGTCCTTTAGCATCTGTCCTTATTATCTCAGATGATATATCATTATCACAGCATTATCTATTAGTATATCCCCCAAATATCTTCACCTTATACCTAATGGGTAAGAATTTTAGCTCCTATATCCCCGACAAAGAACATGCTGGCATTCAGTTTGGAGAGTAATATTGCTGTCAAGGAAAACACAGGAACCAGAGTCAGTTCCTTATATAGTAAGTTATAAACAGTAATATATAAAAATATAATATTATTATCAGTAATATTAGAAATGCAGTTCAATACAAAGCAGTTGAAGCCAGATAGTCACATAAAATTACAAGGCAGTGAATAAATTACTTAGAGAAATAAAAATAATTTTGTGAATCACAAATTAATAAATCTGACAATGTGTTAAAATTAGCAAAGTAAAATAAAATTAATGTATGGAATTATGTGAAATTGTCTCTATAAAATAAATTGCAAGTATCAATATTTGAGAATCTTAATTTAGTTAGTAAAAATTATAAAATAACACACACACACAAAATCTATTTGTCATAATACCATAATACCTCCTGGCCTTGGCAGATGTGGGTCTTCTCCATAGTTCCATTTCTCAGAGACTGTCCTTGGCAGTCTCTGCAGGCGGGGTGCTCTGAGCCTGAGAAGTAGAGAGCAAGCGCCCTGCAACCTTGGGAACCAGACAGCAGACTTTGTGCAAACTTGAGTGAATCCCTGCATGCCGTGCCAGGAGGCACAGATGTGTTGCGACTGTGAGAAAATTTTGTTTGTAGCCTTTGCTTTATAAGTGTTGTTTGCACGTTCAGTAAACTGACACTTGATCAGGAATCTGTCTTGTCTCTTGTCTCCATTCTTTGCATCTCTGTCCCCCAATTTCCACTCCCTCTTTCAGGTGGACCCTGTTCGACTAGCCTGCGGGACGGGTCACTAGTCACTAAACACTGGAGAAATTCTGAAAACTGTCACTGCGTTTTAACAAAAGTGAGGATTAAGAGTCAAATAAGGGCAACTGTTGTGGTTTCAGGAGCTTGTAAATTCCTATGTTCAGAGCCAAGTACGGCCATTCCAAAAGATACTCCAAAAGCCCTACCTCACAAAAAATACAAACAAAAACAAACAATGGCCACCCCAAATTTCTACCAGTACACACAGGATAATGTTATCAGCAGGATTCAGTCTCTGTATTAATTTCTGAACTGGTGAAGTCCAGTCTCTGCAGCTCTACTAAAAACTCAATATTTTGATCAAAATTCCCTGAGACATTTTTTAGGTCAGTCAATCAAGCAGCCAGTAAGCCAGTAGTTTTAATGAGCACCCACAGGGCACGGAGATCCCACCCTGCCTTTCTGCTTGACCCTCCTGCAACAGCTTTTCTTTTTTCTTTTTCTTTTTATCAACTTTATGAAGCAAAATGTTTTTAAGTTCCTCCTAATATATTTAAGATTTCAGTTGAAGCAATTTCATTATTATTTTGTATTATATTTAAAGTAATTACTTGAATTAAAAAATAGACAATTTTCAGACAAAATTTTTTTAAAAAATCAAAAGAAAATATAGTAGCCAATTTTCCAGTCTTTCATTTTCCAGGAAGCAGGAGTGAAAGCTTTATGCTTGATACATAGTTAACAAGTGCCAGTGAGCTTCTTGGTACTGAGGTTATTGCATAAACTGAAAGATTAAAAAGACAGCAAAATTCTCCTTAGTTTTATGAAGAAGTTTTTTTTTAATTCTTTATTAATTACACTTTATTCACTTTGTATCTCTCCCCCCCTGTGGTTCCCTCCCTCCTCTTGTCCTGTAGGGTTGGTGAAGGACTTTTCCCAATCTGTAGGCTGTTGTTTTGTTCTGACGACAGTGTCCTTTGCTTTACAGAAGCTTTTCAGTTTCATGAGCTCCCATTTATTGATTGTTGCTCTTAGAGCCTGTACTGTTGGTATTCTGTTCAGGAAGTTGTCTCCTGTGCCAATGAATTCAAGGCTCTTCCCCACTTTTTCTTCTAAGTGGTTTAGTGTGTCTGGCTTTATGTTGAGGTCTTTGATCCACCTGGACTTTAGTTTTGTGCAGGGTGATAAGTATGGATCTATTTGAATTTTTCTACCTGTAGACATCAAGTTAGACCAGCACCATTTATTGAAGATGCTGTCTTTTTTTTCCATTGAATGGTTTTGGCATCTTTGTTAAAAATCAGGTGTCCATAACTGTGTGCATTTATGCCAGGGTCTTCTATTCAATTCCCTTGATCCACCAGTCTGTTTCTATGACAGTACCATGCTGTTTTTAGTATTGTTGCTCTATAGTACAGCTTAAGATCAGGGATGGAGATACCTCCAGAATATCTTTTACTGTAGAGGATTGTTTTTAGAAATTCTGGGTTTCTTGTTGTTCCATATGAAGGTGAGATCTTTTCTTTCAAGGTCTGTAAAGAATTGTGTTGGTAATTTGATTGGAATTGCATTGAATCTGTAGATTGCTTTTGGTAAGATGGCCATTTTTACTATGTTAATTCTGCCAAGCCATGAGCATGGGAGATCTTTCTATCTTCTGATATCTTCTTCTAATTCTTTCTTCAGAGACTTGAAATTTTTTTCATACAAGTCTTTGACTTCCTTGGTTACGGTTACTCCGAGGTACCTTATGTCATTTGTGGCTATTGTGAAGGGTGCTGTTTCCCTAATTTCTTTCTTTGCCCTTTTATCTTTTGTATACAGGAGGGCTACTGATTTTTTTAGTTAATTTGTATCCAGCCACTTTGCTGAAGGTGTTTATCAGCTGTAGGAGTTCCCTGGTAGAATTTTGGGGGTCACTCAGGTATACTATCATATCATCTGCAAATAGTGATAATTTGACTTCTTCCTTTCCAATTTGTATCCCCTTGATCTCCTTCAATTGTCTTATTGCACTAGCCAGGACTTCAAGAACAATGTTGAAGAGATATGGAGAGAGTGGGCAGCCTTGCCTTGTCCCTGATTTCAGTGGGATTGCTTTAAGTTTCCCTCAGTTCAGTTTGATATTGGCTATAGGCTTGCTGTATATTGTCTTTACTATGTTCAGGTATGTGCCATGTATCCCTGATCTCTCCAATACTTTAAACATGAATGGATGTTGGATTTTGTCAAATGCCTTTTCAGCATCTAATGAGATGATCATGTGGTTTTTCTCCTTCAGTTTGTGTATGTTATGGATCACATTGATGGATTTCCATATATTGAACCACCCCTGCATGCCTGGGATGAAGCCTACTTGGTTGTGGTGGATGATGTCTTTGATGTGTTTTTGGATTCAGTTTGCAAGTATTTTGTTGACTATTTTTGCATCAATGTTCATGAGGGAGATTGGCCTGAAATTTTCTTTCTTTGTTGGGTCTTTGTGATGTTAAGGTACCAAGGTGACTGTGGCTTCATAGAATGAGTTTGGTAGTGTTCCTTCTGTTTCTATTTTGTGAAATAGTTTTAAGAGTATTGGTGTTAGCTCTTTTTTGAAGGTCTGGTAGAATTCTGCACTGAAATCATCTGGCCCTTGGCTTTTTTTGCATGGTAGACTTTTGATGACAGCTTCTATTTCCTTAGTGGATATAGGACTATTTAATTGGTTTACCTGGTCTTGATTCAGCTTTGGCATGTAGAATCGGTCAAGAAAATTGTCCATTTCATTTAGATTTTCAAATTTTGTGGCATATAGACTTTAGAAGTAAGACCTAATTGTTGTTTGGATTTCTTCAGTGTCTGTGGTTATGTCCCCCTTTTCGTTTCTTATTTTGTTGATTTGGATAGTGTCTCTCTGTCTTTTTGGTTAGTTTGGCTAAGGGTTTGTCAATCTTGTTGATTTTCTCAAATAACCAGCTCTTGGTTTCATTGATTCTTTGAATTGTTTTATTTGTTTCTAATTTATTAATTTCAGCCCTGAGTTTGATTATTTCCAGCCATCTACTCCTCTTTGGTGTGTCTGCTTCTTTTTTTTTCCCTAGGGCTTTTAAGTGAGCCATTAAGTTGCTTGCATGAGATGTTTCGAATTTCTTTTTGAAGGCACTTACTGCTATGAACTTTCCTCTTAGCACTGCTTTCATTGTGTCCCATAAGTTTGGGTATGTTGTGCCTTCATTTTCATTGAATTCTAGGAAGACTTTAATTTCTTTATTTCTTCTCTGACCCCACTGTCATTTAGTAGCAAGTTGTTCAGTGTAGGCCTTTTGCTATTTTTGTCATTGAGGTCCAGCTTTAGTCCATGGTGATAAGATAGGATACAAGGGATTATTTCAATCTTCCTGTATCTGTAGAGACTTGCTTTGTGACCAAGTCTATGGTCTATTTTGGAGAAGGTTTCGTGAGGTGCTGAGAAGAAGGTAAATTCATTTGTGTTTGGTGAAAGGTTTTGTAGATGTCTGCTAGGCCCATTTGATTCATGACCTCTGTCAGAGTTATTGTTTCTTTGTTTAATTTCTGTTTTGCTGACCTTTGTTGAGAGTGGGGTGTTGAAGTCTCCCACTATTAATGTGTGAGGTCTATGTGTGGTTTAAGTCTTATTAAAGTTTCTTTTACAAATGTGGGTGACCTTGCATTTGGGGCATAGATGTTCAGGATTGTGATATCTTCCTGGTGGATTTTTCCCTTGATGATTATGAAGTGTCCATCTCTATCTCTTTTGAATAATTTTGGTTGAAAATCTATTTTATTAGCTAGTAGAATGGTTATTCCTGCTTGCTTCTTGTGTCCTTTTGCTTGGAAAACCATCTTCCTGCTCTTTACTCTCAGGTAATGTCTATCTTTGTGATTTCGGTGTGTTTCTTGTATGCAACACATTGTTGGGTCTTGTTTATGCATCCATTCTGTTAGTCTGTGTCTTTTTATTGGAGAATTGAGTCCATTGATATTGAGGGAGATTAATGACCAGTGGTTGTTAGATCCTTTGATATTGATGTTGGCCATGGTAGTGTGTTTGCATGCTTGGCTACTTTTTGTTTTGCTGTAGTGAGGTTATTTATTTCCTGTGTTTTCTTGAAAGTAGTTAGTTTTCTTTGGTTGTATTTTTCCTTCTAGTATCTTCTATAATGCTGGATTTGTGTGTAGGTATTGTTGAAATTTGTTTTTGTCGTTGAATATCTTGTTTTCTCCGTGTATGAGGACTGAGAGTTTTGCAGGGTATAATAGCCTGGGCTGACATCTGTGTTCTCTTAGGGTCTGCATGATATCTGTCCAGGCTCTTCTGGCTTTCATAGTTTCTGTTGAGAAGTCAGGTGTGATTCTGATGGGTTTGCCATTATATGTTACTTGGCTTTTTTCCCTTGCAGCTTTTAATATTTTTTTCTTTGTTCTATATACTTACTGATTTATTATGTGATGGGAAAATTTTCTTTTCTGGTCTAATTTATTAGGTGTTCTGTCAGGCCTCTTGTATTCTTATAGGCTTCCGTTTTAAGTTGGGGAAATTTTCTTCAATGATCTTGAGCCGTTTTGTTGATTTCCTTCACCTGTCTGACTGTATTTTCCTGTTTTTCCTTCAATTCCTTCAGCTGTTTTTTGAACATTCCTGTGATTCTATTATTTATTTCAGTGATTTAATCATTTCCTCTCTGAACGCCACAAACTGTTTGGCTGCATCTTCCTGTATTTCTTTACGGATGACCATAATCTGTTTTATTATATCTTCCCCTAATTCTTTACACATTTTATTTGCTTTCTCCATTCACCTCTTCATAAGCATAGATGTAAGGTCATCTTCTTGAATTTCACTTATGTTAGAGTGTCCAGGGCTACTTGCCCCTGGATAACTGGGCCCTGGAGATGCCATATTGCTTTGCCTTTTGTTGGTTGTGCTTTTTCGCTGGCTTCTACCCATCTCTTTGTCTCAGGTGTTATGTGTTAATTTCTGGTGCTTGCTGCATCCTGGGGTGAGGAGAATCCTCTTGGTGGAGTTCTGAAGTTCTCCTCTGCATTTTGGGAATGGTCAACTGAATGGTTGTGCTTCTCAGGAATTGTCACAGCTCACTTCAGTTTTATGGACCTGAGTGGTAACTGTGGTGTTCAGGAAGGCTCTCTTCTCATCAGGAGAGGTCCTAGTGATGGCTGCCCTGCTGCTGGGTTTCTTGCTCTGAATTTAGTGAGCAGCAGCTGTTGCTCTTAAGGTGTAATTGTTAGGTGCAGCCCTCTTGAAGAACCAGAGATTCCCACAGTTTTGTCAGTTTAGCTAGGGATAACTGGTTGATCCTTGGCACAGTATCTGAGGGCTGCTGTAATGGCGCTCTGGCTTTTGTAGGTCTGAGGATGCAGCTGTGTGCCCCAACGCCCTAGCAGTACTCAATAATGGTGGATGAGCACAGTGCTCATGCCAGCAGTAGAAGGCTAGAGCCTAGAGCCTGCATGAATCCAGAAAGTCTTTTGGAGCTAGGTATCCTGAGCATTGGACCTGATAAACCCCCCCTCCCCTGCTATGGGGTTTCCTCCTGACAGGGACACCCAGTCTTTGCTTTGGGTACAGCTGTTCCATCTGTGATGGTGAGTAGAACCTGCAGGCACAGGTTTATGTGGCTCCGCCTTTCTGCCTTTCTGGGGATTGGGTGCCTGGGCGTTTGACAAAACTGGGTAATTTTTCCAGAGACCTTTTCAGGGTGGTGGTATCGGCTGAGTGCTCTGAGTTCAGACCAGCCATTCCCCTCCCTGTGGGTTTGTCCCCGACAGAGAAATTCAGTCTCTGGTGCCCTGGGGCCCACAGTTCTATCTGGGGCAGTGAATCAGGCATGCAGGCAGGGCTCTGTGCCAGTGCCTGGGTCCCAGGCTCTGGCTCTGGGCTGGCTCCTGACAGCTTGCGGGATGTCTGGGTGACCTAAGGTTGGTCCCAATCGTTTCCTGCACTGTGGGGTTATCTCTCTATTGAAAATCTCAGTCTGTGATGTTGTGGTGTCCACAGTTCAGTCTGGGTCAGTGATCAGAGCTCCCTGGCGTGTGGCTCCAGGCTGGCGACCAAGTGCCTGGTGGAACCAGGGTCTCTTCTGCGGTTTAGCTGGGTGAGTTAAAGCTGATTGAATACCCCACCGTGGGGTATCCTCTCACCTGGGAAACAATCACTTGTGTTTTGTGGCTGCGAGTTTTGACTGCTGGTCACTCTGCCGATCCTGCTGTGCTGCTGGTCAGAACGAGTCTTCCCAGCACCGCCATCTTGCTCTACTCCCCTGAAGAAGGTTTTATAAAAATAATATATAATTATAATTGGTTTTATTTATAAAATAAAATAAAACTGATACAATGTATACAATTCCAGAATAAGAAACAATATTACCAATAATTTGTACACCATTTTTCTGTAATCCTCATATTTCTTTTCTAGTGTTATGAGTTAGGACAGTATTTTAATTTTAAATTTCACTGCACTTTACAATCTTATGTTTCATTCTTAAGCAGCACAGAGTGTACTGAGTTACGCTTGATGTTAAAATGTATAATATGGTATCTCAAACAGATAATTTTTTTCTTTGAAAATTCGCTTGTTCCATAAAATACAGAAAGTCGGGTGCAATTATTAATGTGCTTTCCTCACTTCCTGACATTTGGCCAGAACGTATGACCTGTCTAAGCTCAATATTAGTGATTTGGGAAAGGTATGAACCTTTTTTTAGAAGAAACTGCAAAACTATTCAGGAAAGAAGTTGAGCAGTGATCAGTAAAAAACTTGAGAATGTTACGGCTCGCATCCACGCTGAGATCATTGTCATCATGTCAGCTTAATTTCTGTATAGCATTACACCTGCAGACAGTGCTACAGTCTCTCGTTATTCTATGTGTGATAGGTTGGAGGTTGTGCTCAGTTTTGGTTGATTAGACATCTAAGTGCTGTTGGTGTTATTTAAACAGATTCTCTGTGTGTCAGTATGTGAGTCCTTAACTCTTTGTTAAGATTGCTGGCAAGATTTCGTGGCATGAAAAGACGTGCCACCAAGCCCGATAACCCGGTCCTAGTCTCCTGGATTCACACAGGGAGACAGAGAGGGAACCAGCTCCCACTGCTGTCCTCTCATTTCTACATGCATGCTCTGACCCATGAGCACGTCTCCATCCACACAAATACAAGCTGAAATCCTTAAAGTAGGTACCTCGTAGAAACTATTCTATTCTATTCTCTGTTCATTTGCTTAATCATGATTTTGATCCATGTCTGCCCCAGCCAGGAAGAAAACTGGTGTGAAGGGCATTTATTACCAGGCCTCCAGTGTTGCAGTAAAATTTCAGACATAGAAGTCTTTGGCCAGGCATCAGGAATTTCATGTTATTGGAGCTTTTATTTTCTCCATGGGATTGCAGCTTCCTATAAGTTTGGTGTGGTTTACATAAGAAAGAAGGCATATACAGATTTCTACAGAATTTATGGTTTTGCGAGTGATTTTGAAGACTGTGCAAAGTGATTTTGAAATACAAAATATTTCTTTGAATTGAGTGACACAGAAGCTTATCACTGGCCTCTGTTCCTGAATTGTGAAACATGGATATGTAAGGCGAGAAAACATCTTTTTCTATAAGTAATTAACAATTACAAAAATTAATTAATTGTCATCCACTTTTTCCATAAACAGCACTAGAGTCAACAGTTTTGGGCGACTTCTTTGAACTAATTGTATACTATTATATTTTATGTTTTCTTTTTAAACCTTAGGAAATTATGGTGTACTATCTAAAAGCAGAAATGTGTTCAAATTTTTTATTATCTTATTGTGATTGGCAATTTGTATCGATTTTGTCATCACTGACCCAGTAGCTAATAGAAGCCACTTGCAAATAAGAAATGAACGCTTTGGTTCATTGTTTCAGAGAATTCAGTCCAGAGGCACTAGCCCTGTAATACTGGGCAGAGCATTATGTTGTCAAGACATGTGCTGGAAGATAGAAGCTCAATGCATGACAAGATGGAAGCAGACAGAGGAGGCCAAAACTCATCTAGCATACAACCACCCTTCTTCCAGTGAGGTCACAGCTTCTACTTTCTCCATGTCCCGGTAAGGCCACCATTTTATAATTCCATGGAGGGGTTAATCCACTTACTAGGTCAAGCCATCAGTGTATCTGTAATCACACACACACACACACACACACACACACACACATACACACACACACACACACAAGTGACCTTTATTACTCTCCAAAATGGTTATCAATCCACTCAAGCTTATAACTAAGACTCACCATTAATTACCTTACAATGTTGAGAACACAGCCATACAAGGCAACATGGCATGCTGCTCTGGGAGCAGGTAGATATGTGGGTATGGACTACAATTCTGCAAGAGTGAATTTTAAAATACTTTTACTGGTTTAACTATTGAGAAGCTGACTGGCCCATCGCTTATAAAAGAAACTGACAATTCATCTCTGTTCCTGGGAGAGTTACCCTAAGTACTAACAGACATGAAATGTCAGATGCATGAGCAATCTTAAAATCAGTATAGTTATTGCTGTAATGGCTTCATTATATAATTTATGTGTAAATTATTTTATTTAGAAAATCAATTCTAAAATTTTTTTGAGATTTTTAAGATTGTGGGCTCTAGAGTATGGAGTATTTTAATAGATATGGACAAAAATATAATGTGTAGAATTTTTAGAGACACCTAAGAAGGAAAAAATACATAAAGAACTAAAGTGTGTTATAGGTGGGTATCTTAGGAATTTTTCCGGTGTTCTAAGTGATGGTTGAAATTAGCTCGTGGTGAGGATATTTGCTCCATTCTGGTATGCCAACAAGGAGATTAAAATCGTTCTGTGGATTTGTTTTACCATTTGAACCAGAGGAGTAAGAGGAAGGATCTATCAGCGTTTTCCTGAGGACTCTGTGCTATTCTCTGTGGCATCAATAATCTAGCCTCTATTTGTCGGGCATTTTCCATATCAAAGTCCTTTATACACAACAGAGCTATTCCATGTAAAATTATAACTCTTATAAAAACACTCAAAATACATTTGAATGCAGAACTATTTTGTTGTCATTGTTGTTGTTGTTTTCATCTAGATGAATTTGTGTTTAATTTGAATGGAAGAAACATAAATATTGGAAAAACGATCCTCATACATTTCACAGTTTAAGGAAAGAAAGTCTGGAAGGTGATATTTTAAAAGATAGTTGATAGAAGTTTTAGGATCAGAATTTTTATAATTTTCCCATTTATTAGTATTTTATTTTTGATTGAAAATGGGTAAGATACTAAACAGTAAGAAAAATTGAAGCAATTTCTCCTTGAAGTAGAACTTTGAATTATTTGTATTCAACTGAAACATACTGCTTATATTTCAAATACATTTTCAGTAATGAAAGAAGAAAATCAAGGTATTTTTGCTCTCTTCATAATCATATGTTTTTATTATTCAACTCTGAATACACATGAATTAGACACACACTTTCTGAAAATCCAAATGAAGATACAATTTACTTTGCTTATTATCATCTTTTAGTTGTATACAGAAAATGATAAATTCAAGATTGTTCTTTCCTGGAGGGAAATTAATCACATCTCATGTAGTAGTTTAAGGTTTTGCACGAAACAGAGTACCTTTCACTACAGAGTAGCAGGAGCAGAACAAGCGGAAAAGGATGCCTTAAAGACGGCATTGTCCTGTAGTGAAGGAGTAATCCCTGGCATGCACCCTTCCCGTGTCGTGCCTTCAGCTGCACTCTCTGTTGCTGCAGAAGCTCACAGTTCAGAACGAAGTTTCTGCTTTCTAGATCACTCATCCAATGGTTTCATTTCATGGCAGAACACATTTGTTTCATCTGGAAATATTGTTCATAAAGTTTGGCCATCTATCTTGTATGAATTCAGGCTTCAAAAAATACAAAACTATGGGCCAAACGCAATTTGCTAAAGAAAGATCAGTATATCGTGCCTCTGTTCTTTAAGACATTATAAGGAGCATGAAAGAGCTGTATGCTTGTGTCTCCATCAACATACTACATTAACTAAACAGTGAAGATTAAATGATAAATGTATAATTATAGATGTCAGAAAAAGAGAGACAGAGAAATGGAGAGACAGAGGGAGACAGACAAAGAGAGAAAGAGAGAGAAAAAAAATCATAGCAGGCTTTTCCCTACAGGAATAAGTTTTATGTCTATCTGAAACTAATGTAATGGGATGTAATCTGTTTTTTATCAGTGTAGAGACAGTTTTGTTTTTCACTTTTACTATAGCTGTCTTACATGTTTTTAAAATCTGTAAGTAGTGTTCCATGTACACTTTATACTTAAGAATAAAAAAATGCATGATGAACAATAAACAAAGGACATCATTCATCTAGGCCAAACAAAGGTATCTTGGGGTTAATTGAAAGAATAATTCTCAATTTCATAGGGAAAAACAAAAATCACAGAATATCTAAAACAATGGTGTACAATAAAAGATCTTCTGGAGGTGTCTCCATCCCTGATCTAGAGCTGTACTATAAAGCAACAGTAAGAAACATGGCATGGAGCTGGCATAGAAACAGAGTGGGTGGATCAATGGGATTCAATTGAAGGCCTAAAAATAAACCTACACAACTATGGACATTTGACTTTTGACAAAAAAGCCGAACCCAGACAATGGGGAAAAGACAACATCTTCAACAAATGGTGCTAGTCTAACTGGAGGTCTCTATGTAGAAAAATGCAAATAGATCTGTACTTACTTACTACCTTGCACAAAGTAAAGTCCAAGTGGATCAAAGACCACAATATAAAACCAGACACACTATATCTGTTAGAAGAAAAAGTAGGGAAGAACCTTGAACTCATTGGCACAGGGGACAACTTCCTGAACAGAACACCAAGAGATCAGGCTCTAAGATCAGCAATCAATAAACAGAACCTCATGAAACTGAAAACCTTCTGTAAAGCAAAGGACACTGTTATCAGAACAAAATGACAGCCTACAGACTTGGAAAGAATCTTCACCAACCCTATATCTGACAGAGGGCTAATATCCAGAATATATAAAGAACACAAGAAATTAAACACCAATAAACCAAGTAATCCAATTTAAAAATGGGGCACAGAGCTAAACAGAAAATTATCAGTAGAGGAATATGTAAACACAGAGAAACACTTAAAGAAATGCTCAATACCCGTAGTCATCAGGGACTTCACCTTATACCAACCAGAATGGCTAAGATCAAAAACTCAAGTGACAACACATGCTGGAGAGGATGTGGAGAAAGGCAAACCCTCCTCCATTGCTAGTAGGAATATGAATTTGTACAACCACTTTGGAAATCAATCTGGCACTTTCTCAGAAAATTAGGAATAGTTCTACCTCAAGATCCATCTATACCACTCCTACGCATTTATCTGAAAGACGCTCAATCATTAAACAAGAATATTTGCTCAACTATGTTCATAGCAGCTTTCTTTCTAATAGCTAGAATATGGAACAACTCAGATATCCCTCAACTGAGGAATGGATTCAAAAACTGTGGTACATTTACACAATGGAATACTACTCAGCAATTAAAAATGAGGAAATCATGAAATTTGCAGGCAAATGGTGGGAACTAGAAAAGATCATCCTGAGTGAGGTAACCCAGAAGCAGAAAGACACACATGGTATATACTCACTTGTAAGTGGATATTAGACATTTAATACAGGATAAACATACTAAAATCTATAGCCCTAAAGAAGCTAAACAACAAGGAGGACCCTCAGGAAGATGTGTAATCCTCATTCAGAAGGCAAACAGGATAGATATGGGAAGTAGGAGGAGACAGAGAAGCAGACAGCAGTCTTCCACAGAGGGCCTCTGAAAGACTCTACCCAGCAGTGTATGGAGGCCTATACTGAGACTCATAGCTAAACTTTGGACAGAGTGCAGGGAATTTTATGAAAGATGGGGGAGATAGAAAGACCTGGAGGGCACAGAAGCTCCACAAGAAGAATCATAGAGCCAAAAATATCTGGGCACAGGGGGTCCTGCAGAGAACAATGACCCAACCAAGAACAATGCATAGAGAGGACCTAGACCCTTTGCTCAGATGGAGCCAATGCGCAGCTCAGTCTCCATGTGGGTTCCCTAAAAGGTAAGAAGAAACAATCTCTGACGTGTACTCAGGTGCCTGCTCTTTGCTCACCTACCCTGGAGAGGTGGCCTTAGTAGGCCACAGAGAAACAAAATGAGGCCTGAGAGGCAAGGGGCAGATAGTAAGGGGGGAGGACCTTCCCTCTCAGTATACTAGAGGAGGGACATAGGGGGAAGTTGGGACCTGGAGGAGATGAGGGAGGGGGCAACAGCTAAGACACAAAATGAATAAAATGAAATAAATAATAATAGTAATAAATACATGTGAAATAAACCTATATAACCATGTGATTGGTTTTCTATAAAATATTAGAAAATCAACATAATTATAAATGAACAGCTTTCCATGAGTTACTGAAAATTTACTTTCAATTTCATGGATTAAGTATAAACACCCAGTACACTAATGCTAGTAAAATTAATTATTAGTGATATTTTTACTTATAGAGTATATAACTAGTAAAACTTTAGAAGAAAATGCATGAGGCCGCAAAGAATTTTACAATCTGACACAGACCCTAAAATAAGAAAAAAAAATCAAATCAAAAGAAAGCACCC
Source organism: Meriones unguiculatus (assembly GCF_030254825.1). NCBI lineage: Eukaryota > Metazoa > Chordata > Mammalia > Rodentia > Muridae > Meriones > Meriones unguiculatus. The sequence continues at coordinate 111,679,683 of NC_083356.1, forward strand.
AGTTTATACTTTCTTGAATTTCACAATAGTGCTTAGGCCAAAGGTGAAATATGAAACACACTATATTTCTGAAGCTATTATAATTTTTATACTCATTCAAGTATTATATTGGTATGAGCATTTTTTTATATTTGGCTAAAAACCAAAGCCTTACTGTACTAGGAGTTGTTTGATCATTCATTTTACATTTTCATCTTTTGATGAAACCAATAAATAATAAAAACCACCCCATATACTAAATGATGAACTGAAAATATGCACCTGTGTTTTTAACTATAAACACATGAAATGTATTAAAACCCCCACAATAATACAATATTATTTACAAAACACTCAGGAAAAATAATACCAATATTGATTACAAAGAATCTTCAAAAAATCTAGAACTGAAAGCAAATTGCTTTGTTCATAAAACTCATGAACAATATTTAAAACTAAGCTTTGAAGATACAAATGTACTTACAAATGCAGTGAAGTGTAAAATGGCTAATCCTAGAAAAACATCAAGATTCTTTGTAGCATAGTTACTAAAGTACATAATAATCTAAAGGAATTCAAATAACACAAATGTTTTCATACAAATGCAAAGTGTTGACATACAAATATTTAAAAAATTTAGCAAGCCCCTCTCAAATAGAAGAGAAGCCTGAGTTAATTCTGAGATAATGTGCTGGGTTTGTGTGTTTGTTTGTATGCCAAAGTTTTGGAACCCCTGAGTTTGGAAGGCACAGTGTTTCTGGAGAGTTCTGGTAAACTTCTTGATCAGTTCTGGATTATAAATTCTTGGGAGAAAATTAAAAGTATTCAAACCCACAAATTTACATTTGACTAACAATAATTACCTGTGCCATTTATGTAATTTCATATGATCTAGCGATGTGTTTATAATGGCAAAACTAGCTGTTGAAAGTAAAATTACTTTGAAATTAAAAATAGGTTCAAGTTTAATCAAGTTTAAAAGTATTGAATTGATTCATGACATTCTCAGGCAGGGTGAGGCCTGTGCATCCTTGAATGACATAATGGCTTATAGGAATAAATTTTCCTTCATGCTCTCTGTTTAGATGTCATTTATCTCTGCAAACTAGTTAATGTTTGTGTTCCCATTCTCAGATAGACTGGTTGGTGCTTTGAAAGTTTTTCTTGTTTCATTCCCTTATTTATTTGCATTTTATTCTGAAGTACCCAAACATAGTCAGTGAAAAACTCATTTTTCCAGTGGACCCCTTGAAGCTTAAGAACCTTCAGGTATTCAGGTATTTGAACCACAGTCTCAACATTTTTCTGTACATTAGAAGACATAATTTTCAAATTAAATTTTCATGAAAATTTGTTAATTAAAATTATTAATATATTTACTCAGAATTAAAAACATTAAGAGAGTTTTGTTACTGTGGACAAAAATGTAAGTCAGATGATGAAAATTCAAATATATTTCATATAAGCAATACATTATTATATACCTTTACCGATAAAAAACTTTAATTGCCAGTTTTGAATAGGAGTTGTTTAAATGTCCCATTTTACACTCAAAATATTATATTGAGATTAAAATTCTATTGTTCTCTTTCTGATCATTTCAAATTTTGCTTCTCTGCTAGGGAAACACAGATGTCACGACAGACATGGTCTTTTAAAATAAATGTTTCCATTTAAAGTGTTTTATTCGCTGTGGTATTTCTTAAACATTACAGATAATAAAAGGAGGTTAAAAAACATGCCCTTCCATTTGTCGCTGTTTGGCTTTTGCAATGTGAAAGCGAGTTTAACCTTTTACTACCTAGAACAGACACTATATGAAGAATGTGAACCGTATAATGACTTTGCTCTGAGTGAGCTCCTGGCCTCCAGGTAAGTATTCTGACATTCGATATTTAAAGCTTTAAATTCGTGCTCTTGTAAAGGTCAAATGAAAAAGAAAAAAGAAAAAATAAAAAATAAAAAAAAAACTAAGGCATTAAATGCAATAGGAGAAAACTTTGCAATCTATTGAAAGTCTTATTTGAAAAAAAACATAGTTTCTAGAAAAAAAATTAAGAATGCTCACATAAAAAGCGGTGAGGAAGACAGGATGGAAGAGGCAGCTCAGCGTTTAAGAATGCTTGCTGCTCCACCAGAGTCCCTAAGTGTGGTCGCCAGCACTATGGCAGGACGCCCACAACTGCCTATAACCCCTACTGCAAGGCAACCAACACCCATCAGTAGAATCACCTGTACATGGGTGCTCACACACATAGGTGCACACAAACACATACACACACAAGCACACACAGAAAAAGGATGTGCATGATTTACCAAAATAAAAAGAACATCTATCAAGAGAGGTGGACTGATAAGGAGCAGATGTGTCATATAAGCTTATAATGACATGTGAATTGTGGAGGGATGATTAGAAAACCCTTAAAATCATTTCCCACCACTTGTAAGCTGATGGTTGCATTTACTTCCCAAATTACTCCAAAGGATGGAAACACATTCACTATGAATCACTTGTTTGGTTGCAATGAAGGAAATGGCAATTTGCTATACCACTTCTATTAGTACATTCCAAAAATGACTTTCCCTGGTAATTATAAGCTATTTTAAGATACCAAAATCCCAAACACCATCAAGAGAAACAACAGAGGATCATTGTCAGATTATTTACAAACATCTGCTGTTGGTCCTTCAGGGAAACCCTCTATTATGCAGCCTAATTTTTTTTTCCAGAATGTATCGTTAGACAAATATATGTTAAATTTTTTTTGAATATTTAAATAAGAAAGCATTTTATCTGTGATTTTAATTTTTAGTTTATTTTACCTCAAGAAAAGTTTCATAAGTTTATAGGTTTAACAGCGGTGTTGCCTGACAATGTAAGTCATAACAAGACCATTTTATTTCCAGAATACTGTGTAGAAGACTCTGTATCTGTCATGAAAGAATATGTTTTGTGTTTTATTATAAACATCAGGCTTGGAGTGATTTTATTATTTCTGACCTATCCTATAATCAGCATATATAAATAAAACTAAAATTAACTAGGATGTGAATTAAATTCTATTAAGATTACATTGGGTGGCACATAGCATCCATATGTACACAAATCATTGACATAAATTGTTGAAGCAGTTTTTAAATGCTTTTGTGAAGTTTACCACTGATACAAATTATCACCAAAAATAAGTTTTTTTTAGAATAAAATTTCTAGCATTTTAAAAATCATTTATCTTTCAATTGTCATTACATAGATAGATAGGTAGGTAGATAGATAGATAGATAGATAGATAGATAGTGAAGAAAACAAGGAAATAATAACTTAGAAAGTAAAAGTGTTCATTACACCCCTAAGAAGGTGAAAGTACAAAATCAGAGCTGAAGGCATTTTAAAGACCAGGATGTATTCTAGAAATATTATGATTTTTCCATCTAAAAATTTTATTTTAGTTAGTCTTTATGCCACCATTTTTATTTTGATAATTTTTATGGGAATAGTATCTCTCAATAAGGAGAATTAAAACATTCCTGTTATTTCCAACAGAAAACATCAAATATGAAATATTTGTAAATATTAGCCTGTTCTCAGAAATCTAGACAGTAAGGCTCTGTGAAAAATGGTGAATGTGGGTTGTTATAATAAGGCAAATCTAATAGTTATATTGTGAAAATTAATGCAGAAAATAGCATTGTTTATTAGAGTCATAACGGAATTGTTTTCATTTAAAATAGTTTTCTTTTTACTAATATGTGTGTGTGTGCACGCGCATGTGTGTGGCTTTGCATATGTAAGTCTCATATGAAGATGGTCTCCTAGGCCAGAAGAGGATGGCAAATCTTCTGGAGATGAAAGTACAGTCAGTTGGGGGCTGCCAATTGTGGACATTGGGAAATAAATATTTACCTATGCAAAAGTTGCTGAGATTTTTCTCTAGCCCAGAATACTGTACTTTATAAATAAAGAAAAAAATCAAATAGCATGAAAGTGAGATGGTGAAATTGGAAAACAAAAACAAAAACAAAAATACCTATGTAACCAATCAATTAAATTATACAACTTAATACACGCATATGGGTGAGCTAACTTACAGAAATGCTTGCTTCAATAGCTCAGTGATTCACACAACAAACATCATTTACGTTGCCACTTCATTGACCAGATAGACCAGAGAACCAGCAGGATCTCTGTCCTTGGTCCTCACTCACAACACAAAGCAGCTCTCTCTCTAAATGGTTACCTTCCCCATGGAAGGTCACAGTGGGGTTTAAGGATTTTTCCTTTCACGCTCTTTGTCTTGCAAAGTTGTGTCCCTATGTAAATTTGAATGCAGAATATTCTTCCTAATCTCATATTTTGAAGCACCACTCCACTGTAATTGCATCTGAAGTTGGGATTTTAGTAGGTAATTATATTAAATGTGATAATCAAGACTGGTCCCTGCTCCAGAATATGGTTATTTTAAGAGTTAGCTACAGTTGTCAGCTTGAAACACTCCGAAAGTAGAGACCTCAGCGGAGGAGTTATCTTGCACAGACAGGCCGTGGCCACACCTGTGAGACATTTTCTTGATTGCTAATTAACGTAGGAGGGCTCAGGCCCTGTGAGGGAGACTTTCCATAGTCAAGTGGGCCTGGTCTGTAGAGGGAAGGAAGAATTCTGTTCTTGGCTGTCAACTTGACTACATCTGGATTTAACTAAATCAGTTTCACACACCTCTGTGAACTGGATTATTTGAGGTCCCAACACACACCCTGAATCTGAGCCAGGCCTTGTGCCCGCAGTCTATGTAAGGAACATTAAGGAAAGGAGCTTGTGGATTTTGCCTACTTGCCCTTACTCTCACTGGCAATTCCGTCTATCCTGAGGCTGAGACACTCCTTCACTGCCATTAGAGGCCATTTCTTTAGGAGTCCCTGACAGATAACAAAGACCAGTTGAGACCATTATGGGTTCAGGAATAACTGCACACTGACAACTCATACAGCAGACTCAGAACAATGAACAAAAACTGACAGGTCAAGGCCATCGTTTGGACTTGGGAGCCAGACTATGGCTTCTGACTCTGGTCTGTTGTAAGGCAGTTTATATATGAAAAACCGTAATCAGATAACAACCAGTAGCCAGGTGCAGGAAATGAGATGAGATGACATGAGGATGGGCAGCATTATATCACTGTGACTAGCTAAGCATAATCGATTTTGTCCCGAGTGTTGGTTCCAAGTGTACAGTAGCTAGGCAAAGCACTTTACACTGGTTGGCTGGGATTTAGGGTAGGGGAGCTCCTGTGGGCTTTCCAGCTCTCTGGGAGTAAGGAACGTAAAAAGTGTTGTGGTCTTAACTCTAACAGAATATACATTTACCTTTTTCCCCTTTTTTCATGTTTTATTTTTTATTTATTACAATTTATTCACTTTGTATCCCAGCTGTAGCCCCTTCTCTTATCCACTCCCAATCCCACCCTTTATCTCTCTTATCTTCCCATGCCCTTCCCCTAGTCCATTGATATAGGAAGTCCTCCTCCCCTTCCTTCTCACCCTAGCCTATCAGGTCTCATCAGGACGGGCTGCATTGTCTTCCTCTGTGGCCTGATAAGGCTGCCTCCCCCCCCCCCCAGGGAGAGGTGATCAAAGAGCCAGCCCCTGTTTCCCTTACTAGGGAACCCATTTAGAGACTGAGTAACCATGGGCTATATCAGTGCAGGAGTTCTAGGTTATCTCCATGCAGTCCTTGGTTGGTTTATCAGTCTCAGAAAAGACCCCTGGGCCCAGATTTTTTGGTTCTGTTGCTGTCATTGTGGAGCTCCTATCCTCTCCAGGTCTTTCATCTTCATTTCCTTTCATAATATTTCCCGAACTCTGCCCAAAGTTTGGTTATGAGTCTCGGCATCTGCTTTGATACCCTGCTGGGTAGAATCTTTCAGAGTCTCTCTGTGGTAGGCTTCTACGCTGTTCCCTGTTTTCTCCCTCTTCTAATGTCTATCCCATTTGCCTTTCTGAGTGAGGATTGCTCATCTTAGCCCGGGTCTTCCTTCTTATTTAGCTTCTTTATGTGTACAGAGTTTAGTATGATTATGATTAGCTTGTATTATATGGCTAATATTCACTTTTAAGTGAGTATATATCATGTGTATCTTTCCGTTTCTGGGATACCTCACTCAAGATGATCTTTTTAGATCTCACCATTTGCCTACAATTTTCTTGATTTCCTTGTTTTTAATTGCTGAGTAGTATTCCATTGTGTAAATGTACCACAATTTTCTACATCCATTCATCAGATGAGGGACATCTGGGTTGTTTCCAGATTTTGTCTATATGAATAAAGCTGCTACAAACATGGTTGAGCAAATGTCCTTGTTGTATATTTGAGCATATTATGGATATATGCCTAGGAATAGCCTGGCTGGATCTTGAGGTATAGCTATTCCTAATTTTCTGAGAAAGGGCCAGATTGATTTCCAAAGCAGTTGTACAAGTTTACATTCCCACTAGCAATGGAGGCATTTATCATCTATTGCTTTATTCTGAACAGCAAGTATTGAACTATTGAATTGTATCCTTGTCTCAGACATGTAGGGACCGAGAACTTGAACTTAATTCCACCTTATGATCAACATGGAGACAGGAAGGCCACATGGCTTCTAGTATGCTAAAGGAGACAGGAGGTTTTAACAGAGGAGCCACAGTTATGCTAAGAACTCCACAGATGGACTACAGAGGTCAAGGAGCTTAAGAACATTACAACAGAGGCACTCAGCCTCACTACTGAACCAGTGTGGGATTCTTGGCCTTTTGGTTGGAAACAGCCAGTAATGGGCTAGCTGGACCACAGCCTGTCATGTGCTCTAATAAATCACACTTTTGTACATTCATCCTCTCAGTCCTGTTCCCCTAGAAAACCCAGACTAATACAGAAAGGTAGCTGAATGTGAGCCAGAAAAGAGGCAGCAACAGAATTCTTACATGGTCTCAGCTTCAGTTCCTATGTCACGTTCCAGCCTAGAGTTTCCACCATGGATTCCCTTTATTATGGGCTGCAATATTTAAGATAAAATGAACACTTTCTCCCTGAAGTTCATTTTCACTAGTGTTTTATTATATATACAAAAGATATACCAAAACATTTGTCTTTTCATTATTTATAGTATTTTACTGTGTATCCCAGTTGTAGCCACCTCCCTCATCTCCTCCTGGTTCCACCCTCCCTCCATCTTCCTCCTCTATTCCTCTTCCCTAGTCTACTGATAGGGAAAGTTCTCTTTCCCTACTCTTTGACCCTAGCCAATTAGGTCCCATCAGGATTGCGTGGATCTTCTTTTTCTGTGGACTGGCTAGGTTGCTCCACAAGGAAGAAGTGATCAAGGAGCAGGCAACCTAGTTCATGTCAGAGACTGTCTCTTCTACTCTCTCTAGGGAATCTACATGGGGACTGAGCTGTCTATGGGCTACATCTGAGCAGGGGTTCTATGTCCGCTATGTATGGTTTTCCCCAGGGCCCTGCTTTTCTGACTTTTTGTTCTCCTGTCCCCTCCTGGCCCTTTTATATCCCACTACTTCCATCACTTATAAGTGGATATTAGCCATATAACGTAGGATAACCATACTAAAATCTACAGACCCACAGAAGCTAAACAACAAGGAGGATCCTAGGGGAGATGCTTAATTTTCATTCAGAAGGGAAAATGGGATAGACACCAGAAGCAGTAGAAGAGAGGGAACAGGACTGTAGCCTACAACAGATATAGTCTAAAAGAATCCAACCAGCAGGGGATCGAAGCAGATGCAGAGACTCACAGCCAAAGTTTGGAAAAGTGCAGGCAGTCCTATGGAAGAAGGGGGAGAGAAGGACCTGGAGGGGACAGGAGCCCCACAAGGAACATTTGTCTTAAGTAAGATCTCGATGCTTGGGCTCACTAGATGGCTCAAGGACACTGAGCCAAACAACCTTCGTTAGCCCAGGATCCACAGGCAGAAGGAGAGAACTAACTCCTACAAGTGTTTCTCTAACCTCCAGCTAGCACAGGGAGACATGTGTGTGTGAGAATACACACTTACATTCGTACACATGCACAGACACACGCATTAAAATAAACATTAAAAACAATGAAACAGAAGAGAAGAAGCAGAGGTGATCACTTGTTGTCCTGTAATATACAAGCATCAAAAAGAAAAATGCGTGGGTACGTGAAGGCAGCCGTCAGCAAGCCACCAAGCACATACTCCACACTGGAACTCTGCTCTCCAACCTCCATCGAGACCACAAAAACATGTGTGTTTGTCGTTGTTTTGTTGCTTGGTTTTCTTCAGTTTTGGTTTGGTTTCTGTAGTAACCTGAGAATGAGAATGGGGTTAGGCATATAATTATACCACATTTGGAAGGTATAAAACCATAAATTATTTATGAAAAGCTCTGCTATATATTGTAATTATAAATATTTAAAATATAATGTTCAAAATATGAATAATAAAAATTTGTCAGAAATACAGAGATAGAAGAGAAGCAAAACTATGTTCAACTGCTCAATTTAATAGTAAAATATAAGTATACATAATAGAAAAAAATTACCTAAGAAAAACAATTCTAAAATAAATAAATATATATGTAATTTAATTTGGGACAATTCTCTTGGGGCACACATCCCTTGTTGTCAAATGATTTAATTTTAACTTCAGTAATTTATTTACTATTTAGATTCTTTGTGATACAATTAAAATTTTAATATTAATTTTACAAACATCATTTTATAATCTCATTTTGAATACTTTTTTATATTTTAATGTGTTAGACTCATAATCTATATTACATTTAATGCTTCAAGAAGCCTTGAAAAACAAGTACAAAAACGAAAAGTAGACTAGAAGGCACTAATTAGCTCTGTTAATGGTAAAGAACATTGCCACTGTGACTTCTTAGACATAACGCTTCCGCGTGTAGTATTGATTGTTTTATAAATTTTATTATTTGTTTTAAGTCTTCAGGAGGTTCACCTGTCTCATGCCAGTACACGATGAGTGTTCCTCAAAAATGTGCCAGCACATCTTTAATTTGTTCTTCTCGAATTACCTGTTAGCTCAATTATAAAAGGGGAGAGTCACAATCCTATAAATACCTGAAGAGAGACAGCATTAGAATATAATTACAGTGAAATGTGTTTTCTCAAGATTTTAAATAAAACACGTCAGTTCTACAAATGCAAATTAATTTTGAACTTCATGCCCATTGAAAACAGCTTATAGTCTGTGCAGGGTGAAGACCAGGACCTAAGGTTACAAGTGAAGGGGTTATTGTGAGGGTGACGTGCAATTTTAATTGACAAATAGTGGCTATCACGCGTGTTTCCAGGGCTTTCTGTTACCAGCAATATCAGAATCATCAAAACACACACCATACGAAGAAAAATATTTAGCCTATAGAAAGATGAATAAAATTAAGTTAGTTTGTGATTCTAGGGAGCACTTTAATATTTACCAGAAAACAATCTTTAAGTTCATCCTGCAGGAGTTTATTTTAAGGTTCTGGGAGCTCAGTCACTGCAAACGGCAGGTCCGTAGAGCAGTTTGCTCCATTAGCTTTAATCTCCATCAAAGCAGGCCCGCACTACTCATCGTTAAATGAGCTCCTGGGCCGTGCAAATAGAAAGATGTAAAAATAAAAACAGGAAAAATGTGTATTTGAGGAGATCCGCAAAGATTATGACTTTCAACTATCCTCCCTCTGTGGGGGAAACCGTCAGTTTATTTATTTTTCATTCCTTTTATTATGTGAGAACTTCATCCGTGTATTCATTGTATTTGGATCGTACCGAAGCCCCCATCTCTTCTCTCCAACCCTCTTCTTCGTTATTCTTTCTCCTTTCTTCTCATCCTCCTGTTCTCCCGCCGCCTTCATCTTTAATAAACCGCTGTGTTCGATAACCACTGCTATCCAAGTGCGGATGTGGTCAACTCATCAACCAGAGCTTGGTCCGCTGTGGAGCTACAACCCACAGCCATGAAGAAACTCACGCCACAGCCAGCAGACGCCAGTAGACAGCAGCTTGGTGACGAGGAGGGCTCGCTGTGCCCCTCCTCCTCCATTTATGCTCAGATGTGAATGACGTGATCCTGGGCAAGCAATCACGGTTACTGGAGGTTCACCTGTATTTCTGTATTTTAACATCTCTCTTAATGCATCATTATAACTTTTGCATCATAGAAATTAGACAATATGCCCAAATGTCTTGTGGATATAAATTATATTAGTATAAATTGGAAATCTACCATTTCATATTATTTTATATCGAAAAATTTCATGTTGTTTTAAGTAGTCTATATGATTAACAGACATAAAAATTTCTGTTTTTAACTGTCTCTTAATGTTAATAGTTATGTCTCTTAATGTTAATAGTTATATCATATTTTTGTCCCCAGAGTTTCTGCTTTTGATCAGACAAGACTTGGGAAAATTCAACATCTTCTCAAGATGAAAGTCCTAGAGAACTTAGTGATGCAGCCAACTCAACATAATAGAGTCAATATACAACATCCTTTAGCCAATGACATGTTAAGTGGAGTCACACTCCTACATGAATAAGGATGAACACTTTTCTCTATTCTCTTTCAATGTAGTACTTTAAATGTTTCTTGAAATAACACCATCTAAAAAGTGATTTCTGAAAAAAATTTTTAGTAATAATGTTTAAAACACTACTAAGATAAAAAAATTCTCAGGTTACTATAAATAATTTACTGAGTTATCAAAAATGATATCTTGTCTATAGTAAATGCTGAATTAATTGTAAGGTAAATTATAAAGTATAAAATGGAAAATCGAGCATTTCCTTTCTGTAATCTCCTTCACTGAACTATGTTCTCTTTAAAGATATTCGTACATGTTAGTAAGAAGAATGAGAATAAAAACTGACCCAAGTGATCAGGAATCTACTTTATCCTACAGATTTTGTTTGTTTGCTTGCTTCTTTCAGAAAATGCTTCTTTGAAGTTACTTGATCTATATTTCTATTACTCCTAGGATTGATCAGAGATGCTTTGTTTCAGAAGTTCCAATCTACCTGATGGTGCAATGAAAAAATATAAAATATATAGGTGGGAAGAAAGACAAGAGGCACAGTCAGAACCTTTAAATTCCCACCAGGACAGATTGAATTCACCAATATAAAACTGTATCCATGATATCAGTTACAGTATTCACATATCAGCACAACATCCCAAGGTGTGTTTTAATTAATTTAGAAACACAAGGTAGAATTATCAATACCAACTCTCATTATCAATAGATGACGTTAAAGCCTCTTTAAATTATTTAAGATTAATGGCATTTAATGCTCACCTGGTAATTCAGTCTTCTTATATAAGTCAAAATCACATTTTGTTGAACAAAACAACTGTCTAAACTTTACCATGACATTTCCTCCACAGGCTTTTAAATAAATTGCCAAAGTACCCTTTTTGTTCTTTTTATAAACTGTTGACCTATTAGACTCAAAACTATTTCTAAAACTCCTTTTAAAATCAGTGTAGCTTAAATAAAAAAAAAAGTCACTGAATACATAGCTGAACATTGCCAAGACATATTATATCTGTCAATGGAACAAATATACATAAAATAAGGTAGGAAAATAAAGACTTTAGGTGAAATTAGCTTTAATAATTGAAAGAAAATGTAACTTTATTGAACACATAAAAATGCTGAAAATTGTGAATAGAATTTACCCTTTCTCTTTAAAAAGACTAGCATTAATGTTGGAAAGGTGATATGCATTGCCATACAGTTTGTTCTCATAAATAGAGTCTCATTTTTCTGAATCAATCAAATTATGTAAGTCCAGGTGCAGATTGTTTGTTTTGTTTTTTTTTTTGTTTTTTTTTACATAATCTTTTCTGTTTAAAAGCCATGGGGAAACTGGTCTAAATAATTTTTACTTTTCTATTGAGGAGAGGCAGTGTTAATGCTAGTGCTAGTGTTAATATTAATGTCACAAAGACATTCCGGTCATTATACACCTTTTTGAACACAGGTTATTTTGAAACACCATCTTCCTACCTAAGATTTAGAGTAGATAAGCTTCTTTTTGTAATGGTTTTCTGGAGGACAACTTGTGAGGGCACCTGAACTGATTTATATATCTTCTCTGAGCCTACGTTCCTTTAGTTTCAGAAAGATGTAACAATTATTGGAAAGCGCCTGGAACAATTTTATACATTCATGAAGCTATCAGTGGATGTGGATAATATGATTATCTTTATTATCCAGACAGTAAAACAATTTCATTCCCTTATGTTTGAATAAGTTTTAACCCTAATTGAAGCAATCATAAATATATTACATAAAAATGCCATTATATCTGACTATCATGCTGAATTTTACATTTTGTAATTTGAGTTTTTAAATGTAATAAAAATGATAAGCTTAAGCTAATGGAGACTGTGCACACCTTTGTATGAATATAATTCTAGGTTAAAGAGCTAAAAGAAGAAATAACTCCCATCTCTCCAACCGCATAAGACAATTTCTTGCAAATTGCCTTCCAAATACAGTCTCTCCTCTGATATCTATCACTGATTTAATTCAATATTTTCTGACTTCTCTGCTGACCACGTCAATTGTGTGGAACTAAGTCCCCTTAAATGGACAAAATGTCAAGTTCCTTGCCTGAACTCGAGAGGAATGAATTCTAGCACGATTCCCAATAACGTTGCTGTTCCCATCTGAATCATCAGAGAACAGCCTGATCTCTCTGCACTTACAAAGGCCATTTTGTATTTTAAACTCCCACCAGAATTATCCACTAAACTCTAATTATATAATTGTAGGAATTCTGCATGCTGTGCCTATAAACATGTCTACATTCATCGCACAAGCTACTTCTGAAGACATGAGAGTCACATGTTCAAATGCCACTACCGGAAACCCACTCATTGGAAACAGTTTTCTCTATTTGTGAGTTTTATTGAATCAGTGTGACCAAATATATGGCAAATATACAGAAGAAAATGTGATTATTTGAATTAATAACCAACTTGACAGTACCTAAAAGCACTTGGGAGACGAATCTCTGCAGGTATTTGTGAAGGAATTTTAGATTATTTTGATTGAGGTGAAAGGATTGACTCACATGTGAGCAATACCATTTCATCAACTGGGGCCTGAGACCATGTAAAAGTTAGAAACTTGTGCGGCGAGGTGTTTCAGTGGCGAAGAGACCCGTGCTGTCGTTCCAGAGAACACAGCCTGTTACCCAGCACCCTTGCGAGCAGCTCACAACCTCATAAGGCTCTTACCCTTCAAATGGCCTCTGAAGGCACCTACACACCATGCCATACTCAGGCACATACACATAAAGAAAATTGAAAGTAAACCTTTAAACATGCAGAAATCTAACAGAGTACCAACAGTTCCTATCTCCGCGCACGTGTGTGTGTGTGTGTCTGCCTCTCTGCCTCTCACTGTCTCTCCCACCCTGGGAATGGATGGAGGATGGCCTGCTGCCTCCCATTTCTGCAGCCATGCCTTTCCCGCCACAGTGAACTGCAGCCTCAGAATGTGTAGAAAGTCTACGCTGAAATAAACCCTGCAGCCCATGAGTTGCCTTTGGTCGTGTGTTTGGTTACAGCAATGACAAAAGTAGTGATAAAGATTCATTTGGGCTCCCAATTTAAAGATACTGGTGGAGCAGAGCAGCACTCGTCATGCCAATTAGGAAGGAGAGAGAGACAAAGAGAGAGAAGCCTACTATTGGGAGTTTTCTTCATGCCGCCATTGATTCCATCCCAACATCTACAATATGGCGGTGCCCACCTTGAAAGTGGTCTTCTATCCTTAGTAGATCCTGTCGTAATATCCCTCACAGATACTCCAGAGGCAAGCTTTACTAATTCAGGCACTTCTCAATCTAATCAATAAACAACCCTGATAAATCATCACAGACCCTTTGTGCTCCAGGCCATCACCCACACAGTTAATAAAACAGTTATGAAAGCAATTACGATAGTGTAGCCAACTGCTTGCTCTCTTGCAATTCTAGTTATGAAACGAAGTTAGATTTCCTTGAAGTCTGCTTCGGCCCTTTGATTCTCCTCTAAATTCTGGTTCTGAACACATAATCTCTCATTCCAGCTAGACTTGAATAGCCATTCACCATTTAAGGTGTCTTTTGTATATAATTACCCATTGCTTTGAATACATTCTCCTTTGTTCTTTTCTTAAAATCTCAGCTCAGATTTCCCCATATCTGAAGCCTTTTCCTATCCCCTAAAACTTTGTACCCTCCCTGTACTACTGCATAATGCACTGCTCCAGAATCATGTTAATAATTATTTTGAGCACTCTCTGAACACGCAATCCAGGGGCTTCTGCCCTTGTTTCTTACTCTGTATGTTAGGTGATCTTTGAAACTAAGAGCCGCATGAATTTATCTTTGTCCTTTCATGTGCTATCCTGTCCAGCAGACAGGAGAAAGCAAACCACCTCTGCCTCTGCATCTATCCTCAAACCACCCTTGCTTCCTCCTTACACAATTTCATAAAGGCTGGATATTTCATTTAATAATAATAACATGCATATATTATTTATTCCATCACTTATATAACACAGGAAATCACAGAATAATTGAAAGTTTCTGAAATTGGCCTTCTTGGTTTACATTATTGCTTTAAACTGTATTAGCTAAATGATCACAGGCAAGTGACTTAATCTCAGCCTAATTCCTCTATAAATGATGACGAGGCCTTCAGTAAAACAGAAGACATCTGTTTTGTTTAAAAAAAAAAATCTTATTTGAGGACCTTAGAACTTTTCCAGTAAGTTTAATGAAGAAATAGATACGCTTTTGTTAATCAACAAATGTCTTAATTTTAACTTAGGTAATCTTGATATACGACCTCTTTTTAGAATTTTTTATGTTTTTGTTATGAATCTGCCTTAGAATTTGGGCGTTGAGAGCAAACTTAGAACTGTAGTTGCAAAGTAAACATAATCAAAATCTATAATCTAACAAACAGTGTTCTGTTCATGTGTTTCGGTCGCTGCAGAGACTGTCTCTACTAAACTGGATGAAAGTAGACGCTAATATTACGTAAGGGCTAGAATTCGGACTGTGACTGTCTCAGTCAGTGTTCTATTGATGCGAAGAGACCAGAGCAACTCTTATAAAGGAAAGCATTTAATTGGGGCTTGCTTACGTTTCAGATGTTTAGTTCCTTGCTGTCACGGCACAGAGCATGGTGAGCACCAAATGCTGCCCAGTTACCCTGTGCTCACAGCGGTAGGAAAGGCACCATCACTGCCCTGGAAATGATCAAACCAGGGAGGCCTCTTCAGGTGAGGTGAGAACACTGGCTGTATCGGTTACTCTTGGCAGAGAATGAGTGACTCAGCCTCCTGACAATTGTTGGTCGTTTATTTTCTTATAGTAAATATACTCCACAGACACTGTGCTTCCCAAGAGACCGGAGCTCAGAAGGTGAGTCACAGAACTGAGCAGCGCAGAAGTGCTGTGTGGAGGCAGGTGTCTCTGGGTTTTACAGTGGGCTGCAGGGCTTTGCGCGTTGCTTGTCTCATTTGTAGAAGGTTATTTGGAAGAGGGTAGAGCTCTGTGAGGCTACCTTTACGGGGACGTGGGTGTTACAGGATTCCTAGCACAGAGTGCCCATCTGGTTCCTTTCAGGGCAGAGACACTTGTTTATGGTCACTTATTATGATCACTTATTAACTC
Organism: Meriones unguiculatus; assembly: GCF_030254825.1. Classification (NCBI taxonomy): domain Eukaryota; kingdom Metazoa; phylum Chordata; class Mammalia; order Rodentia; family Muridae; genus Meriones; species Meriones unguiculatus. Next base: position 111,695,369 of record NC_083356.1, read on the forward strand.
GAAGGATCACGGTGGCTCATGGAGCCAGAGGTAGAACTGAAGGGAAAGGCGCTAAGACAGAGACACTCAGTGGAGGAGATAGCAGCACTAGGGGAAGTCTGTCCGTTTCACTGTCAGATCCTTTCAGTTCTCGAGCATCCCGATGCAATCCTCTGACTACCCCCAGAGCTAAGACAGCAGAAGCCCTCTCATAATCCCCTCATGGAGGCTTGAACCACCTCATCCCTTCCAGTCGCATACACCACCTTCTCCTGAGGCGCACCAGGTCTGCTGGTAGGCATTGCTGCTTCCTCCTAGATGAGGTGAAGTCTCACGTGATGGGGATGGATGACATGGCAGCTGCGTGGTTGAAGAAGATGACCACAAGGCTTTAAAAGCTCAGCTTAGAAGAGGGAAGGAATGTGGCTGACCGTTAAGTCAACGAATTCAGGGTGAAAAGTCTTGGGCCGTCTTGACATCTTGGTCCATTTGTGCTGCTGTAACAGAACACCATAAACTGAGTCAGCTCTGGATGACTGGGAATTTGTGTCAGAATATTGAGATTTGTTAAGGGCCGTCTAACACTGCAGAGATAGAAGGATGAGAGATCAAACATGATTTACAAGATCTTTAAACACTATTTTTTAATTATTATTTTATTTTATTTAAAATGGATTTTTTTTTTCTTTCTCACATAACATATACAAAAGTAAAAGAACAATCCCCGTCCCCCGGAAGGCACAGAAAACAAACATAGGTGTGGAGATCCACTTGTTCTCAGATTCAGGAATCCCATAAACACACAAAACTGGAAGCTATATTATATGCACAACGGAAATGTGAAGGTAAAGAAGAAAAGAAAATGTAAAAACAAACAAACAACGAACAAACAAACCAAAAACCACTGGGATTATAACATGGTTCTACCATCCACAAATAAAGTTTTATGAACTTTGATAATTATCACAAAGAAAGCCAAAGTCAATGTGTTTACAAAATACGTAGGTGGAGGGTAGGAGGTGAGGGGGTAGGGAGAGGATGGGGCAAAGTCTGGGACTAGACACTGTCTTTGTCCAGTTCTGAGCCCTCGGGCAGGGTGGCTAGGTAGTCAAGCTGGGTAGATAGCCCAGGAGTTTTATCATTAGGTAGGAGATGGGTAAGGAAATGTGGCTATTTAGAATAAAAAGAGTCTGTGCAGTTATGATCTTTGTTTACAACATGAACTTAGTATTTTAAGGTTATCTTATTTTATATTTAATTAAATATGCATGTGAGTACAGGAATATGCAGCAACCTGAAGAGGGTGTGAAACCCCAGGAAGTGAAATTACAGGCAGTCTGGTTGTGATCCACCAGACTTGAATCAAATTCCTGCTCTCTGGAAATCAGGAAGCACTCTTAAAAACTGAGCCACTATTCTGAGACTGATAGTTTTATGAATAATTTTAACTCTTATTCTATCAAATTTAATTTAACTGGTATTTATCTTTTTAGACTTAGCATTTATCATACTTTTAAAATTTAACAAGATTTAATTGACAAAGTACTCTAGGCCAATGGGGCAATTAGTAAGTGAAAACAGATTTTATTGCTCTATTTACATATGTATATAATATCTCTTAACACATCATTCATAGGCTGCTTCTGTGTGTGGATACTGACGAAAATGCTTTATTATGGCATTTCCACACACTATGTAGTCTACATTGGTCCTCTTTATCTCCTGTAATTCTCATTGTAATCTTACTGCTGGCTTCCATCTTTCATTTTACTTCATTTCCTTTTTGGTTTCATACCCTTTGTTTCTGTTTCTCCTATATTCCAAATACCAAGGAAGACCACGCCACCTGTGTTTGTGGGACTCCTTTATTTCATTTAATATGATCTCTGGGCCACCCATTCTTCAGTAGGACTTGGTCTGTAGATGTTATCTTTTCTTTTGCATGGCTCTCAAAATGTGGGTGCCAAGGTTGAGATCACAGATTGGTTGTTGTGAATAGTGCAGCTCTAAGCATTAGAATGAGAATTCATTACTATAAACTGACTTTGAATTATTGAGTTAGTTGTTTCATATAATATCTTTTGTTTAAATTCTTGAGAAATTTTTCATTGTATTTGGCTGTAATAATTACACTGCCATCAACAGTATTTAATGTTCCATCCTCAACTGCTTGAACATTATTTGATGTTTATTTTCTTGATGATACTCATTCTGACTAAAGTGAGATAGAATATCAATTTATTTTTAATTTTAATTTAAAATATGTATTAATGTTGCTTTTGATAAACTATTGAAGCTGTTTTTAAATTCTATTAATGTATTATTTAATTTTAAGAAATAAATTTTTCAAACTATGACAATATAGACTCAAAATAGTGAGCAATTGAAATTTTTATAGCTGTATATAACATTTTAGTTTAGTAATTCATACTATATGTCATAATACCTAATTCAATAATCTGAAATCATAATATATTTTAGCATTATCAATGAAAATGATCAACCTTATAAATTATTCATCATGACAAAATTGGTTAAAAGATGCTTTAATAACTAAAGACATAAAATATTATGCAGCTGAATTTTATTGAAATTTAATGTATTGAAATATTTTGATTATTTTAAATTTAAAAGTATAAAACATTTAAAAGAAATAAAGAAGCTCAGATGAAATCTCATATTTAGCAATGATTGAAAATAGGAATCATATTTGAAAAGCTAAATTGCTTCTTTTATTGAAAATTGTTTAATCAGAGTGAACTCATTTAATTTGAACATAATATTTTCTTTAGCATTTAATTATGCTTGGCAATAAAATTTTTCAAACAAAACTGTGTCATTCTTAAGGATTTTTAAAAGATTCAATAAAGATTCAGCAATTTTTCAACTTGAATTTACCGAAGGAAGTTTAAAATTAACGTCTACACCAACTACACAAGTAGCCATTTATATTAGCTTTATTAATAACTCCCAAAATTTGAGGGGAACAAATTTTGTTCTTTAGCTGGTCATTAAACAACCATTTTTATGGTAAACATCGTATTAGGGAATATAGTTCAAAAACAAAACAAATATGTATTGCAATCATAAAAAGATGTAGAACTTTAAATATATTGCAAATTCAGCAAAGATAATTTGAAAGATATTCTCATTGCGTGACTCGAGATCGATAACACTCTGGAACAGGCAAACCAATAGAGAAAATATCAGTGTCTGCTACATGTTGGGAATACTGAGAGAACAGACACATACATGAAGATCATGGTGGAACCTGAGACACTGAAACTAAGCCATCGCATAATGAACCATGATAGAGACAATGTTTCCGTAAGCCTGTAGAATTATACAACTCATTGTGTTGTGTGAGCTCAGGGGATGACACTCAGCTGGACATGTCTTGGCCCATGATAACAGACTTGGGTTTCATCTCTAGTACAGCTTATGACACCAGGCATGTGCTAAATGTCTCAGTACTCAAGAGGTAGAGGAACCCAAAGTATAATGTCAACATTAGCTTTGTATGGAGTTTGAAGCCAGCTTGAGACAAGTGAGAACCTATCTTAAAAACAAATAAGGCTTTGACTGAGAAATGGCCTAGTGGTTAAGAATGCTTGCTGCTCCTCCAAAGACCCAAGTTCTGTTTCCAATGTTTACATCATATAGTTCATAACCATCTACAACTCCAGATCTGGAGGTTTGGTTGCCAGTGACTTTTGTGGACACATGGTATATTCATGAACATAATTAAAATATTAAAATTAATCACAACAAACAGTGAACTTTAATGTAAAATACAGACTCTAGTTAACCCTAGTTTATTAACACTGGTTCAAATTTCCAAATGTATACTAGAAACATGAGATGTTCATGGGGGAAGCAGTTGGCAGGAGACAGAAATGAAACTTTCTCTCCACTTTTTCTAGCCCCAATCTATGAAAAAGTAATGCTATGTATGTAATATAAACTTCAAGCCTATATATGAAAGGCAATAGGGAAGGTGGGTTTGTTAGGTGAAGAAAGTATACATTTTTCTGAATTATTGAGGTTTTAAATAATTAATGTAATTTCACTTTCCAAACATTTTTGTTACTGTACAGACATGCAAGCATGCACAAAAGGCAGGAATAAATACTAACATTACACAGTTACAAAGTAGTCCTGTTAGACTGCCTTGGAGATGCACCTTAGATACTGCCCCACTGTTAGCTAATAAAAGTATTCTAGAGAGCTTGTTCTTATAGAAATGTATTTTTCATTCACTACTGGAATGAAGAGAGATTGTCTCAAGCTAAGAATACTCATGCCGTTCTTTATCTGAGGAACAAGGCTGTTTCTGTACTATGCACAAACTTGTGCAGATGAATTCTCATTTCTCTTACATTATATTCTGCAGTGTTCCCCCTTGAACTTGCAAAGTATCCTGTAAAAGGCTATCAGGAGAATCCTTTCTATAGCTTTCTCTCATTTAATCTTTCTCGAGTCTGAGAGCAGAGTGCACGCACGGTGAGATCGCTTTTATAAATCACAAACGAAGGCTTACAATGTGATTCGTATTTTAAAAACACTTCATCGCAGAGTGCTTTTGTCCAACTCTGAAAGAATATCAGCACCTTTGCAAGCACATTATCTCTCTATTTCCTAATCAAAACAACCCAGACTGGGGGAGACAGTGGGAGCTATTTAAAACAATGAATATCACTGCAGTGCATTTTCATTGAATCATTTGCTAGATGCAGAAAACAAAACAAAAAAAAAAGGTCATTTCAGTGAAATCTGAACTCATGTAAGAACACAATTTTATATTCCAAACACTTTGTTAATCACTGACTGAGCAACACCGTGCCTGGAGCCGACTGACAGGAATTTTAACCTGATTAAATATCACAGTATAGCTTAATACCTTTAAATGGCATTTTTATGGCCTGTTCTTCACGCGTATTATTAAAACAGTGCCATCAGGAAAACCACAGACACGCATAAAAGCTCATCAATTTGTAACTAAGCACTTTGACCTTGAAAAATCAGCTGTCTTTCAGATTAATGTAGTTACATTTTCGTCAGGAAAGGAGGCTATAAAATTATCATGCTTATTTTTGTAACATGTCAGGATGAGAGTTAGGAGGAAGGGCCCTGCCGATGGCTTCTTATCGATATTGCCAGCAAACCCTGACATTTGGATTAGAACTTCAGACCCCATCCGAATATTAAAAAAATCCACTTAAACATTACAGTTCCAGTTAAAGGGAAGCAAACAATATACACCAGTAAGATGGAGGGTAAAGTAAGAAGTGTAAGCCCCACTGAAGGTCACAGTTTTTAGAAACTTGAAAGGAAGAAAAAGTCCCTAGGTTATCTTCCTTCTTTCACAGGCATGTGTGTATGCACAATAGTAATGAAAGGATTCAAAGGGAAGTCCTTGAAGGGCCTACCAATGATTAAAATGGGCAAGAAACGAAAAGGCGTGTCAAATGTAAAATCAGCAAATTGACAACTACCAGCAAATTATCTTTGATCCTTAAAATAGGCAATCTGGAATTAAGGATGTAATGTTAAATACATTTGGTGATTTTTTTTTCCAGAAGGGTAATAATTTTACAGAGAAAGCAAATTCGGTCTTTTCAGAAGCTACAAAATGAAATTGTGTAACACACCGTTGAAACCACAGTACATAATATGAAATGTATGTCTCACCGTCTCATCATAAGGCACTATTTATCTTTTCATTAAATTGTGGGGTTAAATTCAGGAAAGATTGTGAGAACTGACTAACAATGAAAAGAATATTTAGAAATGTTCAAGACCAGGATGGAACAGAGCACCGTTTCGGGCATTCCCGCCCATCAAAAACAATGGCTGATTCATAAACGCCCAATTAACTGCTGGTTTGTGATGTCTCCAACTCCTCTGACATTCTAAACAGAGTTTTATCCCTTGCAATACAGTGTCTACTCTATTTTTCTCTAAAAGCCACAAAAGACGCTTTGGCCCACTCAGAAGTAAGGCTAGAAACAGACTGCTTTTTATTTATAATCAGAATATTATGTTATACTAAAGAAAAAAGATTATTCTCAAAACATGGTTTGTATGGGCCTTCTCACAGTGCCTGCCTGAAAGGAACCAACCATTATACCAGTCAGAATCCTGCCCGTCACTGGGGCTAAGACAAGGGCTGCACCCTCACTGAAGGCAGAGTTCTTGTACTCTTGCTGAGTATCTCGTAGCAGCCCTTCCTGGGAGCTGCTGGGACTGACAGCATCCCTGAAGTGGTAAGTAAAGAATTTCTATATTGTGACTGACATTTCCTTGATTACAGTTGGGCAGGAAGTGAAGATTCCTCAAGAATCTTCATTACCAGAGACTATGGCAGGGAAGGCTCTGGTGGTCATGGTACTCACTGGACTCTGTGGTTTGGCACTCTGACAAGAGACATACATGAATTCATTCTCAACCACAGAAGAAGCTGTAAACAAAGGCATAATTATAGAATATCTGATTCTTCCCACTGAAATGAACTTGGATCAGAAGGCTTAGTGCATAGTTTGTAAAATTAACAGAAACTCTCTTACACGTTAAGCACTAAAATATTTTACTGCATTATAGAAAATCTGACACCGAACTCCAACTTCCATAAAAATATTAAAATTTCAATAACACAGTGAATCCAACAATATGTAAAAACAGTAAGTCATGTTTACATGTGTTTTGTTTTTGCAGTATATTCAATATGACATATTAATTAAATTATGCCATTTTCCCAAAGTATCTCTGTTTTCTAGAAAAAGAATACATTGAAAAAAAGTACAAAATATTAAAAGAACAATAGGAAAAATCTTAAGATAGCTACCGTTTTCATAAATAGCAGAATCATTTGAATGGAGGATTGTAGAGATATGTTAATCCAGCAACATGGCTACTTCGGATCACACCCAAAGACAAGAATATGGACTCTTCTTTAGTACATGCCTTTAATCCCTCTGGATGGAATATAGACACGACACATGTTTAATCCCTGTGAATAGAATACAGATACAGCTTTAGTACAAACCATTAATCCCAAAGAATAACATCTAATGAAGGAAAAGACAAAGTGAAGAATCAGAGAAAGATTTGACAAGTCAGAGTTAAGATACACCAAATTCTCATGAGATTGAGGGAAAAAGAGGATGGACTACGTAAGAGCAGTGAGGAAGAGAGAGAGGAGTGTAGTTTTGTGAAGCTCAGTTGACTGCAGTTTAGTTAAGGTGAGTTCCATTCAGGTCCGCTGAGTTTGTGCACTCAGTGCAGTTCAGATCGTGGAGTTTAGACACAGTTTTCCCAAGCAGAGCAATTCAGTGAGAAACAGAGTGAAGCCAGTTTGAATCAGTCATTTGGAGAGAAGTTTTGAGCTAGAACAGCTGAGTTGAACCTGCCAGCCAGAGTTCAGAAATAACTAGGGGTTATTTATTTAAATAACTAGGGGTTATCTTATTCAGCAGGAATTCTTGGAGGCTGGAAACATGAATGACCTAGGTTAGCAGATGGAGGCTGGAAGCTGACGCCTTCAAGATCTGGCTTGCAGAAGATTAAACTGTAAGGAGGCTAGGAGCTCCAGACTTAGGCCTAGGGATAGTTAGACAGAAATGCTCTGGGCTCAGCCCAAGCCATGTGTTCTTAAAGCTTGGGTACGGCTCTCATTTGATCCCCTCCTCTGAGAAAATAAAACCAACATTTATATCTGAGGAAATTAAAACTGTATTTACAGATAGTACATATGAATATTTGGTAGAAAAAAAACACATATTATTAGTCATCTTTCCAGTACTAGAATAAAATGGTTGATGTAAATTAATATGATCAAGATTTTACAATTTTGATGTTGCCATTGTTGGACACTCAGCCCTAATACTTTGGGCCTTTGGTGGAATAAAATCAAACAGTAGAACTGCCTAAGATAGGAGACCTGGCACCTCATGGCCAAGTGTGAGAGACAGTGTATCACTGCTGTCCCCTAGCAGCCTTGGGGGGCAAAGCACTTGCTTCCACAAGGCTCAGGACCTTCAAATGTTTCATTAACTGTTATTCTGAAGGACATGGTTGAAATCTGAAGACCCAGGAGATGTGTGTTTGTGGTGCTCTTGTGGCCAGCTGCCCACATTTCCTACTTCCTAAGCTGCAAAAGCAATGACTGTTTGCTCAACTCAGATTCTCAGTGACCTCATTCAGGGTTTTGCTTTCTCCTTTGGCGCATTACACTCATGACTGCTTGATGCAAGAATATGAGTCCCCTTCCATTCCCCCAACAGGGGACACCTCTGACAGACCTTATTAGCTTAAAGGTATCTAGTACCTTCGGGTCAGCTGAGCCTTTTATAGCTGCATTGAAGGCGGCTTCCTTTCTATCAGTGCTGCTACCTCTACTTCCTCTTGCATTTGTTGCAGAAATAGCTTTGAAATATTTCCCATGAGCACATCTCAGTTCTAGCATGCATATCTTGAAAAACTGGATCTAAAATTGTCTGTGTCTTTTCAGATAACTTTAGAAATTATTTGACTTATAGTTCACCCTTCTATAGCATTGTTTTACAGCTCTCTAACTTAAGTAACGTGAAAAATGGCCTATAGTCTTTTGTTAGAAAAGGAATCATCCATTTCCTGCAGACTGCCCACTGCATACAGTCCATTGACTTAATGTAAAAAAAAAAAATAACAAATCATCGGATCAGCTCAATAATATCACCAAATGGTTCTACTCTGGTGCTGACCAAAAGGACAGAACTGTCTATGTGCATCTATCCCTATCATCAAAGGCACAACCTGATGAGTGATGAGTCTGTTATGTTACCAGATTCATTAAGGTCAAGTCAGGTTATGAAGCAGGAAGAGAAAATAATGGAAAACCATGCCACAGCAGCAATATTAATGATTCATTGGGTGACATTCTCACCTATGGATGTTCATGAAATAATCTAAATCCTAAGTGTCGTGGCACCTACACCAAAGTCATGACACAGTAATAAGGCTATGCCAAGGCATATCAATGGACACGTCAAAGTAATGTGTTATGTGTGCTTTCTGGTGGTGCTGAAGATGAGCATAAAGTATGGAAAATTCAAAGATTATATATTTGTTGTGTGCCTAGTTGTCACAAGTCCGTCTTAAATTTATGCTTCCGTTTCCAGTTTACAGTCATAAGGTCTTCTGTACTGATTAAACCTAAAATGAAGAAATGTTCCTTTTGGCTTTGTTAAAAGATTTCCCTTAAACTAATATCTAATGGGTTATTATCCTACTAGGAATAGTTTCTTATTATTACTATTTCTAATAAACTTTTCGTATGAGGTTGACCACGGGTCAGGTGCTTTTCTAGCTTCTTCCCGTTCTTGAACTCAGCCAGGAATGGCTTCATTGGCACAGAGTGTCGGGGCTAGGATGGTTCTCGCTGGCTTTTGTTTATTTGTCTGTTTGGTTTTGGTCTTTGGTTTTCTGGGTGTTTACAGAACTTTTTGGGACTACTGGGACAAATTTTTATGCTTTACAATTAAACATTTGAAAGTAAAATACAAAAAGATGAAATTTGTGAATTCAAAATGAGCTAAAATGTTTAAAAGTGTCCTGTTTATGTTTCAGACAAACAGGAAATGAAGGCAAAGGTAGGATTAGCATTTTGACCTTAACATTAGAAGGCCCAAAGAATAAAATGTAAATAAGGAGCTCAAATAGATAAAAAAAATACTGTAAAAATCATAAATCCACTCCAACACACAGCACTTAGAAGAATACAAGTGTTTTGGTATGCTAGAATAAAGGTGCTTGCTTAGCGACAGTGTGGGTAGTCAGATGGTGCTAATAGTCATCAATTTTTCAAAACCTTTTCATGTCACTTTGCCTCATCTAACCTTAGGGAAATTTCCCACGGCTTTTAAAAAGCTCTGCTTGTGAGGTAGTCACGTTCCTATGCCTCCAGAGATTCCACGTCAGAAATTCAGATATTAGGTCCACAGACAGTAGCAATAGCACCGGCGTTGCAGTAGCTGTAGTAGTCCAGCGAGCCAATACTTGCAGCTCTAATAGTAGTTGTTGCTGTTGTAGTAGTTACAGCATTTGGAAACTTACTGGTTGAAAGGATGGTGCGCCACATCCTTCCCTACCTTAAGTTAGACAGGAAAAGCGACCCTTGTTTTCCACAACAGTGTTCATAAGAAACCTGAGCAGGGTTGAGAGAGCCAAAGAAGGACAGAGAAAACTCAGAGACTGTTCTCCACAACCTGAAAATACACAAACATGGGGGAATGTGATCAGAAGATATAAAATCCAATTCTGAAAACAGAACCGGAGGTAACAGACAGGCCCACCACAGAAGCACCACATAACAGGAGACCGTGCAATAGTTCTGCATCTTGGTGCTAGACTACTGAGCTGCCTGCGGCTGGTTCCAAAACTCTCAGAGGATGGGCAGAATCTTCGAAGAGTTACCCGCAAATGTGACTGGAGCCTAAGCCGACCTCTGCTCCGCATTTTCTGGAGCTGCTCAAGATCTAGAAATCAATGTCTGCTTACTGCTTGTGCAAGCTTATTCAGGCAAGAAATCATGACTTATGTGAAACCAGGTGACTGAACGTAGATAAAGAAAATTCTTTAATCATCTGACTTATAACCTCGTACCTTTTAACGCACATCATACCTGGAAATCAGTTGTGAAGAAGTGTAGGTGGCATCACATGGATTTGCAGGACTCCAACCAACATAAAGAGAATGCTGCAGGATGAGAGCAGAGGCTAAATGCAGACCGGCAGATGTGAGCGCAACATTAAACGCCGGCAGCCAGAGAACTGCGTTTACCGCTTAGTTAGCGCACTCCCCCCGCAGGGAGCACGAAGGACAACCGTGATCCGAGTCCATGGGCGAAAGAAGGAAGTATCGACTCCCTTTTGGTAGTATAGGTGCCTTTGTTCCTTTAACCTAGAATAAATAAAGGCCCATACACAGAACGAGTTTGTGTGTGTGCGCATACATATTTACATACATACAAATATACATATTTATATGTCATATCTACTGACTATTCATAAATGGAAATTGTTTTTTGCCAAATCTGTGACACTGAGAAAGGACGTTTCAGATGGCTTTGGGACTTAAAACGTATTTCAAAGCAAAGCTGCAATTCTTACTTAAGAAATAACCAACATATGAAGGCTACAAAGATCCCCTGGGACTTACATCGCTCATGAGACTTCAGAGTTCTGTTATGCATAAGACGTGTATCAGAAGTGGAAATGGCATTATCAAGGGTAATCCTTAAGTGAATAAGAAATAAGAAATCCTACCACATGGTTCTTGGACAGGCCACTAGACTAAAATGGAGGGAAAGTGTAATAATAATTATTATTACTTTAGTTCACAGCATTATTAGTCTTTGTTCACTTGTGAATTGCCTTCTGTTTGTCTCTTCTTACGTACCGCACACATTTGAGCACTGTTGAAATGAACACTGATTCCCATTTTGAAATGGGATTGCTAATCCCTTTGTGCAGTGTCTTAAGATATGGCTGCTACTGAGTAGAATAAGTAGCAGAGGGAACACTCACACACTTCTGATAAAACAGTGTCAGACGTAATCTGCACCTGAAAGGGTAGTACTTAACATTGGAAATGCTTATTCATTTTTGTATAAAATGATACCTTTAATGGCCTTAGAATACAGATTGCTGTTCAGAAATTTAGCATTCAGATCATTGACTGAAAGTGAGCTCAAGCTAACATTGCATTATTTTTGTTCTAAAAGTAGCACAGGACAGAAAGATCAGCTTTCTTCCCTGCACCAGCATTCCATCACAGCCCTATGCCTCTTTTTTAACATTTCCAAGCACGGTAGCTCCCTTGTATGATCTGAAGGAAGCACTCAAGTTTCCCCTCTTTTCCTTTTAATTTGTATCGTGTAACCATAGGTTTAGATTTTTCACCAAATCTACTTTTTTCAGGATTATTCATTAGTTTATTTACTTATTTACTTATTTATTTGTTACAATTTATTCACTTTGTATCCCTGCTGTAGCCCCTCCCTCATCTCCTCCTGGTGCCACCCTCTCTCCCTCTTCTCCCCCTATGTTTTTTCCTTAGTCTACTGATAGGAAAGATCCTCATCCCTTTCCCTCTGACCCTAGCCTATCAGGTCTCATCAGGACTGGCTGCATCTCTGCCTCTGTGGCCTGGCAAGGCTGCATCAACCCGGAGTGGGGGGGAGTGATCAAAGAGCCAGCCACTAAGTTCATGTCAGAGACAGCCTCTGTATCTCTTGCTAGGCAACCCACTTGGAATCTGAACCACATATGGGCTTCCTCTGAGCAAGGGGTCTAGGCCCTCTCCATGTATGGTCCTTGGTTGGAGTATGGGTCTCTGTAGGCCCCAGTGGGCTCTAGATTTTTAGCTCTGTTGGTCTCCTTGTGGAGTTCCTGTCCCCTTCAAGTCTTTCTATCTCCCTTGTCTTCCATAAGGTTTCTGGCACTCTGCCCAAAGTTTGGCTATGAGTCTCAGTATCTTCTTCAATTCCCTGGTGGGTAGAGTCTTTCAAAGGTCCCCTGTGGAAGGCTCTTGTCCTGTTCCTTGTCTTCTCCTTATTCCAATGTCTATCCTGTTTGCCTTTCTGAGTGAAGTTTCAGCCTATTCCTTAGGGTTCTCCTTGTTGTTTAACTTCTTTAGGACTATAGATTTTAGTATGTTTATCCTGTATTATATGACTAATATCTACTTATAAGTGAGTAGATACCATGTGTGTCTTTCTGTTTCTGGGTTACCTCACTCAGAAGATGGTTCAGCAGTTAAATGCTAGGCTCACAACCAAAAACATTCAGGGCTCTTAAGCACCTTCACCTCCCTTCCAGCTACCACACACACAAGCCCTGTAACCTTAGGTAGGAGATTAGTGGGGAAAAGAGCTGTAGACGTCTTTTATCTACTTCCTACTGATTAGAGTCAATGGGTCTTTAGGGGATTACCAAATGTAGCCTTCAGGATACCAGCAGTCCAGTCCAAAGGCCAATACCAAGCAGCAATAGGATTCAGAAGATGAGGACAAGTCAGCAAAAGCTGCAAGAGTCAGTTGGATTGCTCCAAGAAGTTCTCCGAAATTATCTTTCTGTGAAGTAAAATGTCAAAATATGAAGAACAGTGCAGCAATGTAAATCCAAAAAGCAATGTCCCACTGTGAGTGGGCTTTTATATCTCTCCTCCTCAGAGTCCTCCCGTGGATGGTCTCAGCTGGCCAAAGTCACGTCCCTTGTACGTGAGAACTCACAGCAAAACATCACGTGCCCTCTCACAAACCAGTCTGGCAAAACATCATGTTCCCAGGTTGCAGCAAAACATCATATGACAAAACTGAGTCTTCAAGGAAATCAGAAATTTCCACTTCATGTAACAAAAACATTATCGTTTGTGTTTTTAATTTCTCTGGCATACCTCTCAATATTCTGAAAGATCTTTGGCCTACTAGTCTCTACTTTGCTTTAAATAAGTGATTTTATCTATGTAGATGTATTTGCACACATCTGTAGCTGCAGAGTTATACATATAAATGTACTTTATATTTATTGGAACCTTTGTTCTAACTGACTTCTGATTCCTTTGAATATTCTCTTCTATCATCATTATTTCCCTCCAGCTATTTTTTAATTCATATATGATTATATGTGATATCTGCATATGTATATCATTATATAGTATGGTTATATTCTATTTTTTGTGTCTTTCCAGTCTCATAAAAGCACTTTATTAAAAATATTCAAATCACTTTTTAAGATTCATCACATCCCTTTCTCCCGCAATATATATCTATCTATATGTGTGTTTGTATTTCCTCTGATTTTATTTAACCACTTATCTACTTAAGCAAATTCATTAATTTTTTTAAAAAGTTGTTCTGCCCTGAATATTGAGCTGGTAATATCTTAGAAATCATAATTTAAATTTCTTTATATAAATATCCTGAAGCAAAATTGTAGCACAGTAGTTTTATTCTTTTTTAATTTTTTCTTCTTTTTATTTTATTTTATTATTAGTTATATTTTATTAACTGTATCCCAGCTGTATGCCCTTCCCTCATTCCCTCCTAATCCCTCCCTCCCTCTCTCCCTCCCTCATCTTCTCCCTGCCCCTTTCCAAATCCACTGATTGGGGAGGACCTCCTCCCCTTTCATCTGACCCTGTTTTATCAGGTATCTTCAGGACTGGCTGCAATGTCCTCCTCTGTGGCCTAGCAGGACTGCTCCTCCCTTAGGGGGTGGGGAGGTCAAAGAGCCTGCCATTGAGTTCATGTCAGAAATAGTCTCTGTTCCCCGTACTAGAGAAACCAATTGATTTCTGAGCTACCACGGGCTACATACAAGCAGAGGTTCTAGGTTATATCCATACATGGTCCTTGGTGGAGTGTCAGTCTCAAAAAAGACCCCTATGCCCAGATATATTTGATCCTTGTGGAGCTCCTGTCCTTTCCACATTATACTAACTCCTCTTCTTTCATATGGGTCCCTGCACTCTGCCAAAGGTTTGGTTATGAGTCTTAGTATTACTTTGATACACTGCTAGGTAGAGTCTTTCAGAGGCCCTCTGCGGTAGGCTCCTGTCCTGTTACTTGTTTTCTCCTATGTCCAATGCACATCCCATTTGTCTTTCTAAGTGAGGATTGATCATTTTACCCTGGGTCCTCTTTCTTCTTTATCTTCTTTAGGTGTATAGATGTCATTATGTTTATCATATCTTATAGGTCTATATAAGTGAGTATATACCATGTGTGTCTTTCTCCTTCTGGGATACCTCACTCAGAATGATCTTTTCTAGATCCCACCATTTGCCTGCAAATTTCATTATTTCCTTGTTTTTGATTGCTGAGTAGTATTCCATTGTGTAAAAATACCACAATTTCTGTATCCATTCCTCTGTTGAGGGGCATCTGGGTTGTTTCCAGGTTCTGGCTATTAAAAATAAAGCTGCTACAAAAATGGTTGAGCAAATGTCCTTGTTGTGTACTTGAGCCTTTTTTGGATATATGCCTAGGAGTGGTATAGCTGGGTCTTGAGGAAGCACTATTACTAATTGTCTGAGAAAGGGCCACATTGATTTCCAAAGTGGTTGTACCAGTTTACAGTCCCACCAGCAATGGAGGAGGGTTCCCTGTTTTCCACAACCTCTCCAGCAGTTTTATTTCAAGGATTCACAATAGTCATACTCATTCCTATATTGGTTCCACAATTTTGTATGCAGTGCACAAGACTTCATTTCTATTCATGCTAACCAATGCTTATTATTTTACATTATTTTATTAGTGTCCATCATGAATGGATATGTAGGTTTTATTTGCCTTTCTTTGAATATCTGTGTTCTTAGGTTACCTTTTATACATATATAGAGTAACCTTAAATATTAAAACGAGGAAAGATATCAAAAAGGAGAATATACAATATGTTAGCCCATAGGTGAGCCCACACTGTTTTGTGACATAAGTCAGCCACACAGTATTCTTTCTATAAGAAATATGTAGAATAGTGATCTCCTACTCACCTATAATATCTGAGAAAATGGTGAAAGCAGGGAGACAGTGAACACAGATTAAGATGTATGACTTCTCATCATACAGGTCCTATTTAATCAAAACTCTGGTATTTTGTACAGTTCTTATAAGTATATCATATGTATGAAGATCTTTTTAATTTCGATTTATTTTTATTTCGTGTGCATGAGTGTTCGCCTACATATATGTATGTGTACCATAAGCATGCCACGTACTTCCAGAGTCCAGAAGAGGGCGCTGGGCTCCCTTGTACTGGAACAGAAGAACTGTATGTGCCTCCATGTATGTGCTGTGAATTGAAAGCCGGGTTTTCTGAAAGAAGAGTCAGTGCTGTTAACTGCTGAGGCATCCCTCCAGTCTAGGCCTATTTCAAATATTTAATTTAGAAAGGAAGATGATATATTTTTATTTTCAATTTGCTTTTGAGAGAATAATAGTAAATTTTATCTTCACTTCAAACTACACATTGTTCATTTGTTTCTGCAAGAGATAATGTATCCTTGGAAACTAATGGGGTAGATTAGAGATGACAGATATAAAGCAGTAAGAAAATAAACACAAAACAATATCATTCTTAGAGCTGAGTCTTAATAAATCATTAAATTATATTATAATAATTACCATAAAATGTTACCATTATTAATATATGCATAATTTGTAATAAAAATCTATTTCTAATTTTATATATATGTGACTTAAGAAAAGTAAATCATCTTTAATTAATTTTTAAATATCACTAAGTAATGATTATGTCAGCATTGGGGTATAATCAATAAAAATAAATGTTAGTAATATAAGACATTTTGTTGTCAAGAGTTTGATCTTTATGACAATATTTAATATAGAAAAATAATTTTAATATTTGACACCTGAATACATTTTACATACACCTGAGTACATGTCCTATGTACGCAAAGGAAAGTATGTTTATGCACTCATGTGTATATACTAATAATGACTTCATTATAATGCACATACCCACTTTACAAATGGGACAGCCCAGGCACAAAAATATTATCACGCAGGACCTATAAGACAGAGATAATTAAAATCACATGAAGGATTTGTGCTTAGATATCTAACCCCAAGTTCATTGTCCTAACAGTTTTATTCAGGCCAGCCATAACCGAATACACCCAAACCACTTTATAAGTGCAAAAGATAAGTCTCAGCAAGCAAGCTCAATTAATTACCAAGCATGACCTGACTAACAGTAACACAGCTGCCTTAATCATGGCACCGCAACCCTGACTGATGAGAATAGTTACAGTCAATTAGTCATTGCTAAGTCCATCTTCTGTTCCATAATGATCCATTTAGTCAAACACTGCACTGATAACTCTTCCCATAAGTAAAATGGAATCACTTTAGGTAAACATCTGAGCGGCATAGTTAATCCAAAAGGACCAAGATATCTGACTAGATATGCTTATTGAAGACACCATAAATTAGTTTTCTTCTTTGCTGTCATTGCTGCACTCAACATTTCTTGTAAGTCACAAAATAACTTTCCTTGAGGCCATGATTTCTAAATGTTTCCATTCCTTAAAAAAAACAGGCATGAAATGGTAGTACAAGCAATGATGCAATTATTGTTTTTCATCTACCTACATTACATGCATTCATAGGCTAGTGTTGCGGATATAAACACGGTTTGTTTTGGTCCCAGGTGTGGGGTATGGGACAGATTCGATGGTCCATAGCAGCAGACTGTTCTCCACATGCGGGCTCTGACAGGAGCTCTTTGCCAGCTGCAGAGAGTTTAAATCTGAGCAATCAGGAGGGAAAGTAAATGCCAGAGCCCAGAGAGTGAATCAAGAGAAAGGACAATGCTGCTCTTGCTTCCTCCTCTAGTGCTCTTGGATGCTGTTGTCAGACAAGAAGTAGGAGATCTCCTGAAACAATGATTGGAGGATTGGTCCAAGGAACCCAAGGGCCCTAGCCAGCAGGGAGCATCTAAGAAAGAACTACTCCCCTTCTCCCATTAACCCTTTCTCTCTCCTACCTGGTATTGGGATGTCAGAAGGGATTGGGGTGGAGTAAGGAGAAAAAGATATGAGACGTAAATAAGAGTTTTTAAAAAAGTATGCCAACAGGCTTGTGTCTGCTTAGAAGAAAATACCGAGTGAGGTTATTTCAGGTAAAATATTTAATACAGAGAAGCATTACATTGAAGCATTATCACCAAGTGTGTAAAAAATATTGAATTCCAGTATATTTTTGTAAAGTAACTGCTATTTTTAAAAGAAATATGTGCCAGACAACTTAATTTTCTCTAAGTATTATTTCTGTAATTTTCTTTACATAAGATTTTAGTCTTGATATTTAAAGTTAAAAAGTTACAAATGCAGAATTTCTTCATCTGCATAGTTCCCAAATCATCAGCCAATATCTATCACATCTATGTCCTTCCACGGGCACATTTATGCTTTTTGGTTTTGTGTGTGTTGTGGCTTGAATGTGAAATATCACATTGGAGGACTTGTTCCCCTGGTGATGGCATTCTTTCAGAAGGTTGTGGAGTCTTTAGAAGGTGGAGATTTTTGGAGGAAGGCTGTCACTTAGCTGGAACGTGGGTACTTTATAGAACAACCCCTTTTTCCTTCTCTGCTTCCTGCAATGTGACCATGCAGCTATTACAGTTGTGCCCACAGTGATGAGCTGTATTCTTTCATATATTGTAAAATTACCTCCTAGATGCCCAACCCCTTACTGTACTTCTCCTTAATTACCTGGACATGGTGACTGCTACAATGTATACAACACAACATAAATATGTAATGCAAGAAGAATATGTGTAGATTTCAAGCTGCCCCAAATAGATGGGTAAATAGATTCAACAGAAGAAATAAATCAGAGGCCTGGGAGGGTAACAAGTTTGCCTATATACAGATAACTCACAAGATGTGATAATAATTGCATGATAACAACCTAAAAAAATGCCTCTATCTACTGTGAATCTTCTTGTTTTCAGAATGTTAACAGCTAAAAGGATGCTCACATTAACATTTTCTATCAACTTTTTAAGCATAGTAAGATTTATTAGATTTGTGAACCAGCTATATCAAATAAAACTAATCATTTCCAACTCCAGTTCTAAATGTAATTCAATATGAGCCAACCTGCGCTCTCTTTCCTATATAAAACAATAGTGTTGATATACCAGCAGCAAGCCAGGACTGAGTTTTTCAAGGCAGCCACAAGAGAGTTTTTCTGATGTGCTTACACTACCTTGGGGGGGTCCTTACCCTCAGCAGTCACATGCTCATTCGTCAGCGGGGCTTATTGGAGTCTGCACATGTGAATCAGAGCAGAGCCGAAAGCCCTTATGAGGGAAGACAGCCTTGACTCAGCACAGTGCCCCAATTAAGTAGGCTCTTGAGCTGTAGAGTCCTGCGCAATTTAATCAGCCAACCGCACAGAAGGGAACATGGCAGCTGAGGACAAATACCTGAGAATTTATATCCGAGAAATGCTAATCTGTTGCCCTAGACTTTTTTAAAATTAATATTAAAATGAAATCATCTCAATCACATTATAGATGTCCCAAGTGAGCCACAAAGCCATTAGTATTTTATAAATCAGTCTATGATCAACCAAATCCTCTTAAGCAATTAGCTGGTGGGAAATGAAATTGTCAAATGATTACCCATCCACTGAGAGGAAGTTCTTCATAGCTGTCTACTACTGTCTGTGTCATTTCGCTGTTCTTCAGAGATTGTGAGAGAGTTATTATGATGCATAACTTCTCTTGGTTCTTTTATTTTAATTTTCTAAAGTTTTAAATATAAATACTATGTTTATGACATTTCACCCCTTCTCTCTCCCTTCCAACTTTTGCTGATATCTTAACAGAAGTCTGTCTAGAGAAACAAACAACAAAAACTAAGGCTAGTTGCAAGGAAATTAAAAGCATACAATAACAACAATAAAAAAAACCTACTTAGCAGGGTTCTTAATCTATTAACATAATCTTTTTTTTTTTCATTTCCAGGTTTGCCCTAGAATTAAACCCTTCAATCTCTCCATGAGAATGATAGTGGTGATACAGTCAGACTTTTCTGCAGGCCCTTTCCTTAGTCATTTCATCCTCCACATAGACATATACTTTATAATACTCTCATCACTTTTACTTTATAATGCTGACATAAATGCTAACATAGAAACATCTAGGTATCTTGTTCATACTCAGAAGCCACTTTCTTTGTGAAACTGAGGTTTATTCAAAGTAGTTTTACTTATGGTAGGACTTTTACCCACTTGCTGTGGCTTATTGAGATAAAATATGTCTATTTCCTAAGTCAAAAATATTGCCTTGGCTTAATTTTGCTCTTTCACAACCTGACCAGATGGCCTTCCTTTTCTCTTTAATGTCTCACCCCTCCCCCCCACACACCTTCTTAATTTTGTTGCTGCACCCAGTGCCATCAGTTTCTGTGTGCATCCTCCACGTGACAGTGATTGCTTTGATGCGTAAAGACTAGAATTAAATCTTTCATTTCTTTATAACTAGCGTAAGGACTGATGCAGAAAAGGAGACGCTTATATTGAATTAATTAAGCAGATTATTCATCTCCAGCTTGAATACCTAATATAACTGCACTATAACTTTAATTTTATTTCATGACTGGAGAATTTCAAGACTGATTTTACAAGTTCTAATTACATGTTTGGTTTTAGCTGAGAAACGCATAAAATTCTGAATAAGGAAGTTGGGTGATTCTGACTTCTTGATTTGAAAGTCTAAAATCAAGGGTCCAGTAAGTAAGAACACGAACAGTAAGTAAGCAGTGAGATGCATGTATTTATGTGGGAAGGGACTAACAAAAAGTACTAACAAAATGTCCGCTCTTCTATTTTTATGAACACAATAACTAACAATATTTAAAAGACCACAAAATGTGCCAGTTTAAGAATGAAATGTCCTCGGCGGTCTCACGGGTCAAGTCCTTGCCCCCCAGCTGGTGGCATTGTGTGGGGAGATCGTACAGTCTTTGCGAGTTTGGACTAGCTGAAGGACGTGCAAGACCAGGGCTTACCGACGATGATTGTATGGGTTACATCCTTGCCTGCTCGCTCTGCTTCTTCTCCATCATAAGCCTAGATCCTCCTCCACCCAGGCTCCTGAGTGAATAAGTAATTATGGACTGAAATATATGACCATGAATCAAACCATATCTTTCTCTCTCTCATGTTTCTGGCAGATATTTGGTCAAAACTTACATAATTACACAGAGATGTGGAAACAGTGTGCTAAGAAGTGTCTATGTGTATTATGTCAATTTGACACATATGAGTTTCATTTGGGAAGATGAATTTGACTCTATTAGGGTCTGATAAATGCCTCCATAAAACTCAGTCCTCGTGTGAATAGATGAGCTAGGGTGTCTAGATAGGGTGCGCCCCTATTCTAAGGAATAGGGAAGGGGATATTAGGGAGAGAGGGTGAGACTCAGAGGAGAGGAGGGAGAGGCTATGACCAATATGTAAATTGAATTAACGCCTCCGCAAGATTGGCCTACAGGCAAGTTTGTAATTTGTTTTCTTGGGCATTGGTGTGACATGCCCAGCCTATGGGAGGTAGTATCACGCCTGGCCTGGTGGTCCTGAGTGTGAAAAGAAAGCAAGCAGAGCAAGGAATGAGGGAGCGAACCAGTGAGTGTCACTTGCTCCAGGACTTTACATCCTGCCTGCAGGTCCCTGCCCGACTTTCTGACGACAGAAAAGTCTTTGTGTCGCTTACTGGAACACAAAAAGCTTCAAAAGGAAGTGTTGTAAAACAACTTGTATTCTTCAAAGTTTACTCACTCAGTAATTTAGGGCTAGAGACCAAGGCCATCGATTGTACATGCTCACCCAGGACACTCAGACGGCTGTGGTCACTGGGAAGCTTGAACTATGCAGGAGGGTGAAGTTTCCACCCACATTTCTGGGCACGGGGTAATGGGATTGAAAGGATGACCTCTGTTAAGTAGCTTATTTTCATTTAGTGTGTCAAATCAGCCTTCTTTATCAGCTCTCCCTATATGCAAGCATTTGTCAGACATTCCATTATCTTTCATTTCATGCCACTTTTTTGATCAATTCCAGACATGATGAATCCTAATGCAGACTTGAGAGTGGACTTTCATGCTAAATTTTAAGGGCATAGTTAGAAAGTCATCGTGAGGCATTTTACATCCTAACTGGAGAGAACCTGTGTGTCCTTTTCAAGACTTTGTTTTCATACTGTTTTTTAAATATTAGTTACAGTTTATTAACTTTGTATCCCAGCTGTAGTCCCTTCCTTCATTTCCTCTCAATTCCACCCTCCCTCCCCCATCTCCTCCCTGCCCCTTTCTAAATCCACTGATAGGGGCGGTCTTCCTCCCCTTTCATCTGACCCTAGCTTATCAGGTATCTTCAGGCCTGGCTGCAAAGTCCTCCTCTGTGGCCTAGCAGGACTGCTCCTCCCTTGGGGGGTGGGGTTATGTCAAAGAGCCAGCCATTGAGTTCATGTCAGAAATAGTCCCTGTTCCCCTTACCAGGGTACCCACTTGGATACTGAGCTATCATGGGCTACATCAGAGCAGGGGTTTTAGGTTATATCCATACATGGTTCTTGGTTGGAGAATCAGTCTCATAAAAGACCCCTGTTCCCAGATATATTATGTCCTTGTGGAGCTCCTGTCCTCTCCAGATCATACTAACTCCCCCTTCTTTCATATGATTCCCTGCACTCTGCCGAAGGTTTAATTATGAGTCTCAATATCTGATTAGATACACTGCTAGGTAGAGTCTTTCAGAGGCCCTCTGTCGTAGGCTCTTGTCCTGTTACTTGTTTTCTCCTCATATTGTTTTAGAGTACATGAAACTGCCATTACTCATGGAAGTCTGGGGTGGGAAGGGAGGTTAACCACCCTCTGTAGCAGAGACCGGTCTCCTTCCTCTGACCCAGAACCTCCCCTTCCCTGGGACTCTCTGTTTTTTAACCTACACTGATAGAATCTGTAGATGCTTTCTTGAGTTTCTTGTGAATACAAATATATTCAATATTTTCTGCAAGTGCCACATTCATAACTATATATTTTTAGATTAGTCTCTCTTTTTGAGGCTATTAGTAAAATAACTGTAATGTCTTACAATTCCTGAAAACCTTTTTTAAAAACTAATAGTACTAAGCACTATCTTCAATATTTCAGATTTCTTAACAAGAGTTCTTTCACTTAAACTCTCATTTTTTCTTTTAAATATTTTTGTCATGTGAAAGAACTAGACATGTGAAACTATTTTAAATTTTAACTTCTGAAAAGTAATTATTTTATTCTTTGGCTTATTTCTCCTTTGCAATACTTCGTAAAGCTACTGAAAGAAACAAATTGAGGCTTTGAAAATTCTTCCAGAAAATCTTCTTACCTAAATCCCTTGCATTTACTCTGTGCAATTCCTATGTTCTAAGTTACCAAGTGTAGTGTTTTTATCGACTCTTGCGTGTCACTGTGGAGCTTAATTTCTCTTGGCATCAAGAACAATGTTCTCAATTGTTATTTAATTCAAATAAGGAAACCTATTATGCCACTGCCCTCTAGCCACTACCTGGTGCTACTCTTAATGGCACATGTTTTAGATTTGTTTCTTATGGGAATACCCCCATCTCTATACATTTTTTTTTTATTCTGTTGTTTATCACCGTATACCAAACCATCCCAAAATACAGTGACTAAAAATTACTCAGATTTCTTTTGATTTAGATGTCCTTAATTTTGCCCTGGTGAGACTTAGGCATTCTTTGCTCGACTTGTGTAGGGTTGCCAACACAGACACATTTGCCTGATGAACTCATCAGTGTTGAGGATCCTTAGCTGGCTTCAAAGGTATGTACTTCAACCTTCCTGAGATTGAAAAATTTGGATGCTCTCTCCATGCACTGATCCACGCCCCTGTAATTTGGTACTATAGCTCACTCATCTATTCCAAAGAGTTCCAAGTAGAAGCCTGATGTATCATTATTTTCTAAGCTTTTACTTTGCCTTGTCTACACTTATATACCCAAGCCTGTAATCATGGTTGTGGAATGAAATGTTAGTTCCATCAGCTTCAACCAAAACCTGTGGCAGTTATTAACCATTTCAAGAATAACATGTTCCAAAACAAAATAAATGCACTTGTACCATTTAGCACTTAAGAAAAAAAAACTGAATATAGATTATGTGATCCAGATCCTAAGAGGAAAACACATACGGTTATCTAAAAAATGTATTTCTAATATTCAAGAAAGTGATGAGCCATATGCTATTTCCAGTACTAAAACTCAAATGTTTTATTTCTAGAGTAAAAAGATAGTCTCTATGTCATGTCTCATTACTAATATTAAATAATACTTGTATCTAGCAAACATAAAATTTACCTCGAAACAACATTGCATGTGACTATACTATACTCTACATATTTCTCTGATGGGCAGAAAAATAGACCCTAAAAGATAACTATACCCCAACATGTGGGTCTCAGAATTACATTTTCTTAAACTTTACAGGGGCTATAGTTATAGATCCAATATAATATAAATGTTCCTTGGGAGTAAAAATACAGCCAGATAAAGAAATATGATTATGATGACAAATGGAACCTAAAAATACTAAAACTATTTGTACAGAAAAGGAACTTACCAGAAAAGGAATGAGGAAGTCCAGACAGTAGGAAAGAATCTTTACAAATTTATTAAATTTGATAGAGAGTTAATATGCCGAACACACAATGAATTCAAAAATTAAAGCCAAGAAGCCAAGGACCTTAATTAAAAGTTAGCCATGGGGCCGAAGAAATGGCTTATCAGTAGTGAGAATGTATCGTTCTTGCAAAGGACCTGAATTTACTTCCCAGCTCCCACATGGCTGCCCCCAGACATCTGTAAATCCAGTTATTGAGAACTTGATGCCCTCTTCTTGCCTCTTAGGAAATCAAAGATACACCTGATGCACACACATACTCTCTCTCTCACGCACATGCACACAAGCAAGCAAAACACCCACATAAAAATAATTAGACATTTAAGAGAGGTCATAAAATTAAACAGAGTTCTTAGATGAAGTAATAATAGCTAAGAAATCTGTCAGAAGTGTTCAACATTCTTAGCAACTAGGAAAGGCAAATTAAACCTCCTTTGAGAATCATGGCTAAGATCAAGAAAACTGAAAAGAAATGTTGGTGAGGATGCAGAAAAGGAAGAAACTTGTTCACTCTTGCTGGGATTGCAAACTAGTAGAGTTACTATAAGATTATTATGGAGAATTCTTGAAAAGCTAGAACTGAATCCCTGCTGTGACCCATCAGCACTACCCCATGGTGGATGCCCTAACGACTGGACATCATTCTCCACAGATGTTTGCTTAGCTGAGACACCTGCTACTGTTTGCAATAGTTAGGAAATAGAAACAAGGTAAATGAGCTTTAAGGGAGGAATGGATACTAAAAACGTGTACATGTACGCAATGGAATACTATTCAGCTATGAGAAAAAACGAAATGATAAAATTTACAAAGAAATTAGTGAGCCTAAAAATGTGGTTAAATGAGGTAACCCAGACCCAGAAGGACAACACCCCATTTTCTTGCAATACTTCTAAATGTTAGATAAATGTTAGAAATAAAATTTTTTATCATTTTAAATTTTTGACATATCTATAGTGATGCTATTAGCCTGATCTATGGATATAACAAGTACATTGTGGTCACATATGTTTTCACTTGAAATACAGATGTGTCTACTTGGTTGTGATTCTCTCATATCAAAGAATAATGCTATATCTTTTATTCACTTGAGTTCAGTTTTGTGCAGGGTGATAAATATGGATCTATTTGCGTTCTTCTATGTGTAGACTTCCACTTAGCCCAGCACTTCTATTGAAGTTTCTGTCTTTTTTTTCCCCATTGTATGGTTTTGGCTTTTTATACAAAATCAAGTGTCCATGGGTGTGTGGATTTCTTTCTGAGATTTTGATTCAACTCCAAAGATTTCAACATAAAACTGATTACACTAAATCTAATATAAGAAAGTGGGAGATAGCCTTGAACACATTAGCACAGGAGACAGCCTCCCTAACAGAACGCCAAAATCTCAGGCACTAAGATCAACAATTAATATAAAGGACCTCGTGAAACTGAAAAGCTTCTGCAAGGTAAAGAACACAATAAGACAAAACAGCAGCACACACAGCGGGAAAAGATCTTCACCAACCCTATATCCAACAGAGGGCTAATATTCAAAATATATAAAGAAGTCAAGAAATTAAACACCAACAAACCAAATAGCCCAAATAAAAACTTGGGTACTGAGCTAATCAAAGAATTCTCAACAGAGAAATCCTGATTGGCAGCGAAGCACTTAAAGAAATGTTCAGCACCATTAATCACCAGGGAAATGCAAATCAAAACAACTCTGAGATTCCGTATCACACCTGTCAGAATGACTGAGATAAAAACTCAAATGATACCACATGCTGATGAGGATATGGAGAAAGGGGAACCCTCCTCCATGGCTGGTGGGAGGACAAACATATTCAACCACATTGGAAATCAAATTGGCAGTTTCTCAAAAAATTAGAAATAGTTTTACCTCAAGTCTCAGCTATACCACTCTTGGGCAAATATCCAAAAGACCTCTACCCTACAACAAGAACATTTGCTCAACTATGTTCATGGAAGCTTTATTTTTAATAGCCAGAAACTGGAAACAACCTCAATGTCCCTTAACTGAAGAACGGATACAGAAATTGTGGTACATTTACACAATGGAATACTGCTCAGCTATTAAAAACAAGGAAATCATGAAATTTTCAGGCAAATGGATGGAACTAGAAAATATCATCCTGTGTGAGGTAACTCAGATCCAGGAAAACTTGTATGGTATATACTCACAAAGTGACACCAACCCACAATAAAACCTTCAACTCGGCCAACCAACAACTAGCTCAACTTGAGTGGAATTCCATGAGTGATATCCCATCCCTGACACTATTAATAGTATTCTGCTATACTTACCGACATGGGTCTAAATTAACAGCCATCTGAGTGGCTTCACACAGCAGGTGATGAAAACAGATGCAGAGAATCCATAGCCAAACAGTAGGTGATGCTTCATGAATCTTGTGGAAGAGGGGGAATAAGGACTGTAAGAGCCAGAGAGGACAAGGACACCTCTGATTCCATGAAGTCAAGAAAAGCTACAGAATCAATTAACCTATGCCCATAGGGGCTCACAGAGACTGAGCCACCAACCAGAGAGCATCCATAGGTGCTTCTAGGCCCCACAAATATGAAACAGATGAACAACTTTCCCCTTATGTGGAACCCCTAACAGCAGGAACAGAGGCTGCCTCTGACTTTGTTGCCTGCCTTAGGATCCCTATCCTCTAACTGGACAGCCTTGTCTAGACTCCATAGAAGATGGGCCCAGTCCTATTTGATATGCAAATGCAGGTTGATACACATGGGAAGTCAGCCTCCCCTTCTCTGAGAAGAAAGGGAAGGGCCACAGCGAGAGGGTAGGAGAGGTGGGAGAGAGGGACTGGGAGGAAAAAAAGGAAGGTAAAGTAAATTAATTAATTAATTAATGAAAACAAGGATATAGACTAGTTGATAGAGAAATAATGGCATGGGGAATTTTGGGGGCTGAAAGAGGTTTGAGGAGGGGTAGAAAATACAGAGAAAAATTAATTCCTCATCTTTGTATACAAGATTAACTTTGGCTTAAAATAATCTAGGATACATTTGAGAAGGGTTAGAAATAAGAACACAAAATTCTCAGTATTTGGAGCTCAAGAGATAGCTCAGGTATGAAGAACAAGTACAGTCCCTACAGAGGACTCTAATTCAGTTCCCGGTCACCACATCAGGGAGCTCCCAACCGCTGCCGCTCAGCTCCGGAGGCTCTGACTTGGACTTGTGTTTGTGCCGTGTGGCAAACTCTTTGTACCTGCCTGCGATTGGTGGTGAAAATCCCTATATCAGATTTTATCTCAACGGTAGGCTCTTCACCTGCACTGTGCACATACATACCCTCACTGAGAATTTTATACTGCTGTGTACACTGCATTTGCGATAGGTTTCTTTCATTAAAAACATGTTCTGGTGGGACTACAACGGGAGGAGGGGGGGTCTGTGACTCTCGTCTGCTCTTAAGACCCACTTCCTCCTACTGGGTTACCTCATCTAGCCTTGACCCGAGAGTATGTGCCTCCTCTCGTTGCATCTTGTTGTGCCATGTTCAGCGGCTATCTCTGGGAGGCCTGCTCTTTTCTGAAGGGAAATGAAGGAGGAGCAGATCTGGAGAGGGGAGAGTCGGAATGTAGGGGAGCTGGGAGGCGTGGAGGGAGGGGAAACCGCAGGGGGATGTAATGCATGGAGGAGAAAAACAACAAAACCATCCCCGAATACTCTAAAGGGAAGGGAGCACTGAGGAAATACTGAACAATGTGCAACATTGGAGAGGCAGAGGAGTTCTGCATTGCACAGAAGGGCAACTGTGCAAAAACACAACGAAATGGGTCAAAGACTAGAAAAGGATTTTGATGTTTCACAGAGTGACAACTATTAAAGGACATAGATTTCTTTAACCTATTAATAGCTTCTGGGATGTGTACATATAATAAATACAACATGGTATCTCTTCAACGTATAGATTTTTATGGTTTATGTATGAGTAAAATTATTGAAGGAAATAAAAAGACGTTTTAGAAATGGAGGCAAAATTCTGATTATAATATTTCAATAATACTATTCTTAGATTTATTTAGCTGAGGCGGACAAACACAGACCTTCATATCACAAAAACAAATGTAAAGACAATAAAATTGCAAAATAAAAGATGCTAGACTTTAAAACATATACAAACAATTACAGACAGTCATGAATACTTTTATCATTCTTTACTCTTTCATTTGCTCCTAAGGATCCATTATCTCTGAGATTTTTCCTTTACTTCAGTTTGAAGTATTTCTGTAGTATTTCTTATAATGTGAGGGTGGTGGTGAGGGGTTCTGTCAGCTTTTCATTTTTACGAGGGAAAAGGTCATTTTAAGGACAGTTGATATGCATAAGATTCTAGGAGAGTGAGCTATGTTTGTTATTTTGTACGTCAAAGACTTGCTCTGTTTCCTTCTAGTATTTAATATTTCTGGAATTTTTATTATGATTTTAGTTCCTATCAATGTCATGTTGCCTGTTTCTTCTCTGCTGTTGTAGTGTTTTCTTTACCTTCAACTTAAGTCAATAATGTACTAAATACTAATTTTAATTTTTTTCTGAAGTTTTCTGAATTGCTTGCTCAAGAGGTACTCTACTATCTCTTGATGGATTTTTTAAAGTCATGTTATCTTAACTTACAAGCTTAATGCAAACTTAGTTTGAATGTTTCTTGTTACTTTCAGTGCCAAAGTTTTGATTCTGTTGTTTGTCAAATCTCCCCTATTTCTTGGTAATTTTCATGGCCTCGCTGTGTCTGTTGCCCTTCTCTGCCTCTCTGCTCAATGTGTTGTAAACCTTAACTCTCAACATCTAATTCTATATTTTCAGTTCCAAAATCTATTTTGAGTCATAGATAGAAATGCCATTTATTTGTTTGAATCACTGAACTTTCATTCATTCTGTCCTATTTTCCTTCTAATTAATTCAACATGTTTGAAATAATTGCTTTGTCTAATTGCTAACTATAGCATCTGGATGAGCTCTGACAAAGCCTCTATCAATTATTTTCCCTTTAATTGTAAATCAGATCTCAGCTGTTCCTCACTCATCCCATTTTAGTTCCAAAAGGTTGGAATGAAAGATTTTATTTTTTAAGAAAAAGAAAATTTGGTAAATACTATTTTCCTTGTGGGCGCCAACCATTTCCATTGCTCAGCAGAGTCTAGAGGCTTTTGGTCCTTCTAACTGAGTTGGGCATTCTGCCAGTGGGGACTGCACTGCAATTCATAAGATAAACTTTGTGCTGAGTCCTCTGGGGAAAATCCTTTAGTATGTGTTTTACAGAACTCTCCTTGAAGAAGATTTTTGTATCTTGACATGGAAATATGATAGAGAGCTCCAACTTTATTATTATTAATTGCAATAAATAATTGTATATTAATATATTATAATTATATTAATAATATGTTAATATATTGTAATAATTTATTGCTTTTGTTTTTTTAATAATTTATTTTTATATTAATTAGTTTATTTACTTTGTGTCCCAGCTGTAGCCCCTCCCTCACTCCCTCCCAATCCTGCCCTCCCTCCCTCATCTCTTCCTTGCCCTTCTCTAAAGCCACTGATAGGGGAGGTTCTCCTCCCCTTCCATCTGACCCTAGCCTATCAGGTCTCATCAGGAGTGGCTGCATTGTCTTCCTCTGTCCTGGGAAGTCTGCTCCCCCCACAGGCAGAGGTGATCAAAGTGCAGGCCACTGAGTTCATATCAGAAACAGTCCCTGTTCCCTTTACTATGGAACCCGCTTGGAGACTGAGCTGCTATGGGCTACATCTGAGCAGGGGTCTAGGTTATCTCCATAAATAATCCTTGGTTGGAGCATCAGTCTCTGCAGGGCCCCCTGGGCCCAGGTTTTTTGGCTCTGTTGGTCTCCTTGTGGGAGCTCCAACTCTTTAGGACACATCCCAGCTCCCTCAAAAGTACCACCACGTTTAGGAAAAAGGAGGCCCTTGAGGTACACAAAGCACAAACTCACTACGCTGCTAAACGTGTGTATCTGCGTGAGTGTGCTGGGGATATGTGTGGTGTTTATGTGCCGATCTGTGCGTGTATGCGTGAGGTATGAGTAGTGTGTGTATGTGTGTATCTGTGTGTGAGTGTGCTGGGGACATGTGTGGTGTTTATGTGCCGATCTGTGCGTGTATGCGTGAGGTATGAGTAGTGTGTGTATGTGTGTATCTGTGTGTGAGTGTGCTGGGGACATGTGTGTATGTGCCGATCTGTGCGTGTATGCGTGAGGTATGAGTAGTGTGTGTATGTGTGTATCTGTGTGTGAGTGTGCTGGGGATATGTGTGGTGTTTATGTGAGGATCTGTGCGTGTATGCGTGAGGTATGAGTAGTGTGTGTACGTGTGTATCTGTGTGAGTGTGCTGGGGACATGTGTGGTGTTTATGTGCCGATCTGTGCGTGTATGCGTGAGGTATGAGTAGTGTGTGTATGTGTGTATCTGTGTGAGTGTGCTGGGGACATGTGTGTATGTGCCGATCTGTGCGTGTATGCGTGAGGTATGAGTAGTGTGTGTATGTGTG
Organism: Meriones unguiculatus; assembly: GCF_030254825.1. NCBI lineage: Eukaryota > Metazoa > Chordata > Mammalia > Rodentia > Muridae > Meriones > Meriones unguiculatus. The sequence continues at coordinate 111,726,141 of NC_083356.1, forward strand.
TATCTGTGTGTGAGTGTGCTGGGGACATGTGTGGTGTGTATGTGCCGATCTGTGCGTGTATGCATGAGGTATGAGTAGTGTGTGTATGTGTGTATCTGTGTGTGAGTGTGCTGGGGATATGTGTGGTGTTTATGTGAGGATCTGTGCGTGTATGCGTGAGGTATGAGTAGTGTGTGTACGTGTGTATCTGTGTGAGTGTGCTGGGGACATGTGTGGTGTTTATGTGCCGATCTGTGCGTGTATGCGTGAGGTATGAGTAGTGTGTGTATGTGTGTATCTGTGTGTGAGTGTGCTGGGGACATGTGTGGTGTTTATGTGCCGATCTGTGCGTGTATGCGTGAGGTATGAGTAGTGTGTGTATGTGTGTATCTGTGTGTGAGTGTGCTGGGGATATGTGTTTATGTGCTGATCTGTGCGTGTATGCGTGCGGTATGAGTAGTGTGTGTACGTGTGTATCTGTGTGAGTGTGCTGGGGATATGTGTGGTGTGTTTATGTGCCGATCTGTGCGTGTATGCGTGAGGTATGAGTAGTGTGTGTGTACGTGTGTATCTGTGTGTGTATTGTGTATCTGTGTGTGAGTGTGGTGTATATGTTTGTGTGAGTGTGTGTGTAATGTGTGCGTGATATGAAGTGTATATCTGTGTATCTGTGTGAATGTGGTGTGTATGTGTGTGTGGTAGGAGTAGTGTGTGTGTATCTGTGTTTGTAGTGTGTATGTGTTTGTGTGTGACTGTGTGTGTGATTTCAAAAGAAGGACTACTCTCCTGAAAGGCACTATTTATGTCACTGTGGCAGCAGGTAGAAGGGATTTCCTATGTCTAGCTTTAAGCTAGCATTTTGTCAATCAAGAACAAATAAAAGCTGTCAAATATGTGTATGTGTGCATTTCTCTGCGTGTGCCTGCGGACGTCACAGGTCAATAGTGCTGTCTCTTTCATTCACTCTTCTGCCTGAGGTTTTCATCCAGGCTCTCCTGCTCAAACAAGGACTCCTGGACTCCACCAGGCTGGCTGCCAGTGAGCCCCGGAGATCCTTTTGTCTGTGCACCATTTTATTTTATTCTCAGTTTGGGTACAGCAGCTTTTAGGATTTTTTCTTCATTTTAAAAATGATATGTGGCTTCAATGCAGTTGTAGCTTTCTCTTTATACTGCTTGTTGATGTTTGAGAAAAAATTTAGGTTATTATAGTTTTTCTGAAAACTATAAACAATTAATAATAACTATGTAATAACTTTGTAATAATTTCATTTGTATTCACATTTGTAAATAAGTTACATCATGTCGATTATTTTTAATCATTAAAATTACCTTTCATAGTGTGAGAATATCCAATGGAGTCAATAATGGTTTTCATCCCAAACGGAAACAGCTAAATTTTCCGTAGTGGTGGAAACAAGCATATGTCCGGGAACAACACGTGAGTCAAAAGTCACAGGTGACTTCCAAGACTGGGGCGAGGTCCAATGCAGATTTCCAAGTGCTCTTCGAGGTGACTTAGTATAAACTGGCAGAGCTGGCTCCGTGTGACTCAGCTGTTAGGTGGCACAGATCTGTCTTTCCCTGAAAATCGAATTATGTGTCGCCTGTGCTGACTGGTAAATCTGCTGCGCTGATGCTTGCGCCACGTGTGGTCCAACCCCACCTGCGGTCCAACTAAATCTGTCCAAATTCCCCATTTTGAGTTTGTTCATTTCAGCTGCCAATTGCCCTAAATCTCCCATTTTTAGCATGTTAATTTCTCTGGAGCTTGAGCAGGACGTTGAGCAGCAATTCAATTACCTGGACCCATTCCACTCTCATTTGCCACTGCTAGATAACTTTGCTGTTTCCATTCTAGCTTGTTTCCATTTAATATAGTCCTTTCCCTCTTGACGAAACAGTGTTTGAATTTACTGCCAGGATAGTGCAGTTAACCCATTCTTCAAACCTTGCTTCCTCCCACCTGAATACATTACATACATGTTGATGGTACGTTTTTCAGTCTCCTCTTTATGTAGCGTTTTGGTAGAAACTGAATTTGGTACTAACCACTCACTATTCCTAGTCAATATTATTTTTCTCATTCCAGCAACCCTCATCGAACTTGAGTTTCATCATAATCCCCTGGAATTCTATATAAAGGTTCCGAAGCTACTCTTGGCTAGAAGTCATTGCTGTGGGTTTGTTTGTTTGATAGATGTGAAGAACAGAGAATGGAGGATGATAAACACTCAAGTACTGAAAAGCTTTGGTGAACAAACATGATACTTTCAGTAGGAAAAGAAAAAAAAGGAACCAATGACTTAACAGAAAAGATATACACAGATCTCGAAATCTTTTTTCAACACTCTCATTTTAGGTTTGAATATTTGAAGAATTCTATTTGTAGACAAAGTGTTAATTTAAAGTTTGTCAAGCGCAATCTCCTCTACCTGATACTCTGGTGACATAAATGGACCTGTCTGAAGTTCATGCAGTCTGCTGAAATAACTCATATTAATTATTCATACCTTTAAATTTCATTAGAAAAAAGACATTGCTTCAAAGATATTCACAGCTTAGTTCATTAAGAAAAACCAATTATTCTACTAATGCTTTAGGGTTACTCTCTTTGTAAATTAATAAAATCATAACTAAATTGTTTATTAAAACTCATGATTTTTTTTCTTGAGGAAAAAATTTCTTAGAAGTCCATGATCACTAAAGAAAAAAATATTTTGAAATAGAGATTTGATTCTCCTAACAATAAACTCCTAACATAAACTCAAAATGTAAAACAGAGGAAATTATTTGATGGGATGACAGTGTTTGAAATACACAAAGGTTTCATGTAATAGAAATATTTATTTATAAATCAGTTATATGATTTTAATTCAAGACAAAAGTCACAAATGTTAGGAGCAGAGTATTCAAACTTTCTTTTTTTATATACCTAGAAAAAAATTTTAAAAATTCTCACCATGTATGCTAAAATAATGCTATAGCTAAATGGAACAGTACTAGTGACGGGTTTAAGCATAAAGGATGCAATGGTGTTCATTATTTATAATTATTCATAGTATGAACCAAATTGGTATACTTAAGAGATTTTATGGAAATAAGTAAATATGAGTCCCAAATTTTAGAATACTATTTAAGAAATTAATTTCAAAGATTATTGTCAATATTGGACAAAGTATATATCCAGAAATTAGTGATTATTTTATCACTAATTATTTTATATTAGTGATCTCTGAATGATACTAAGAATATGCCATATTTTTCTGGAATTTTATGACTTATAAAATAGATGCAACAAAGTCACAAATACAGGCAAAACATTCATAGACAAAGGAAAAGCACTGGAATTCTTCGATTTTTGTCACCCTTAGCAAAGTTGGCTGTATAGATTTGAAATTATTCACAGACTACTTAATATTTGTTTCTGAAACAATGAAGGAAGGTGAGTCAGGAACCATTTTAATGAGCTGGGGCTGAGGGGGAAAGGGAACACCTGAGGATTGATTCACGTCCCCTTCATTTCTGAGTAGATGTGGACCAGCATGTGGCGTGTCCAGAAAGTCACTATGCAAACTCAGAGAAGAACCACTGCCTCCAGAAATCTGTGAGCTTTCTGGCCTATGAAGACTCCTTGGAGATGGCTCTCACCAACACAGCATTGTGCTTCTCTGTACTCACAGCTGGAAAACCTGTGATTTATGCATATTTAAAGGTACACATATAATTTTCAAGATTTCAAATTTAAGTCTTGGAAAGATGTGCTTCTTTGATTCAGCATTCAAGATAAGAAAATCTGACACTATTATTTTTTTAAATGTTAGCCTCAACAATAGGTATCATTCAACAGGAATGGTATACAAGCTGAGGAATATGTAAATCTGTGCAATAACAGTCTTCATTGAGAAACAGTCATCATTCAGGAAATCTCACACACAGAAAGTAAACAACTCAACACAGCTTCAGGACGTCCCTCAAACTGAGCAGATTCACTAGCCTGCTCCATTCCCAAGAGTAAACAGTGAAGTCTGCTAAGAGTAGGTCTTAGAGGAACCAAACTACAAAGACAACTCTAAGACCAGACCAGCTTCCTGAGTAATGCAGAGACCAGTCATGCTGCCTGGAAGAGCAACCAGGCCACCTCACTGCTGAGCTGTCAGAAGGCTGTCCAGGGTGTTCCATATCCCCATCTTTTGTCATCTGTCATCCATTCTTGGATGGGCCCTGGTGATGGAGCTATCTTTGAGATATTTCTGCTCCTGCAAGTGACATTTCACCCATATTTCAGGAAATAAACAACAAAGTTCGTTGGTTTACCAAGCTATACTTGATGGTATCTTTATTTTTTTAGTGATCAATACACAAATTAATTTTGTCTTGCTAGTTAATTTTTTATTAGATACTTAAAAGATGTAAAACAGGAGTGTGATATGGCAAGTTAGGAGAGGATATAGTTGTTATGATACTGCCATACCTCTAAAGCCAGTGTTTCTCTCTCTGTTTCCATCCACAGCTTCAATCAAAATATATCACTCTATACACAATATGCTTTTCTTAAAGATTTGCTTATATTTTATCGCTCATTTAAGAAATTGGTTATCTCACAATAGCATTATTTCTGATAACTTCAGTTCTAAAGTAAACTCATATCTCAAAGAACTCAAAGTGACAGTTCTGCTTTATAGTAATCTATCTGCACCACAGATAGTGTGTACGCATCTCTCAGACACGACATGTACCTTCTAATTCAAAAATTTGAGAACATAATTTTTAGCAGTTTGAATTCATATGTGTATCATTATTAAGAATACAGAACTATGTCTTCAAAAAGGACTATTCAAAAAGTTCCTTGTATTTCACTGTTTAAGTTACCTTTTAAGGCTCTGAAGAACACATGGAGTAATATGCTTCAAGTATGGCTGGTTGCCTCCACAGTTCAGCAGTTTTATATGTAAGAATATTTATGTATGTGTAAATGATATATCCCACTATGCACACAATGAGTAATTTTTTTAAAAAAGTAGGAAAAACATTACATTAATATAAATTAAATTAGTAAAACTGTATCAATCTATTATATAAATGCGAAAATGGTATACAGTTAATATGAAAAAATGCAAGTTCATTCTGTAACCATCATTCAAGAATCAATATTAATGCATTATATAAAATCATGAAGCTTATAATTCATAAATAATAAATTAAAATAAAATTTAGCAAATGCTTTTAAAATGGATTTTAATATGTAAAGCATTTCCAAATCAATTATCTTTTGTGATATCCAGCTAGCTGAGAATTCTTTCATAGACCTGTATAGCTTAATACAAATGAGTTCAAATGAATAATGTAATCACATTTTACAAAGGGAACATTCAACCAAATAGAACCACCTCAAGTTATTCCTAGGGAATCTAGGTAAAAAAAAAAGGGGGGGGGGTTAAATAAATTTAAAGAATCATTAATTTAAATGAGGGAGATAGACTATTAGTTTTATGAATAACAAGTGATCTTGGTAAAACATTAATGCATTGTCACTCCTGTGTAAGACATTTGTGATGCCCTAGCAAAGTGTAGGTTTTCAAAACCCTATCTATCAAAAGGATTAGCAGTTGTGAGAAATGCGCTTTTCAAATGTAATGGAACACACTTTGAGTTGACGTGAACTCAGCAGTGTGGCTGTATGGCCGAGGTAGCTATGAGGAAGTTCTTTAAGTCGTACTATAAAGGAAAGGGGAAATAAAATTCCAACTACAACAAAATACATAGAATTATAATGCTGTCCCGAGGAATATAAAAATTCAGCTCCCAAGCAATTCTATGATTACTCATAATTTGTAAATTGAACAACTGGTGACAAATTTTAATGTATATGACAGTAATTTCAATGGATACAGTGACTATTTAGTCAAAGATAAGATAGCACCTATCAGATGAGTGATGAGTAATAAATTATTTTAAGGAACAATTATTATATTTCTACTCACAATATGTCATTGTGACATCAAGTAATTATTCTATCTCTAACTAAAATTTCTCATTTTTTGTTACTAATGGAATTAGTTTGCACTGACAAAAAGTTCATTACACTGCAAAACTATTAATAATGCTGGCTATCATTTTCAGTGTGTCTATAGTATTGTCTATAAAATCAACTATCAAATTATAATGAAACAAACCCTGGGATTACATATAAAGAAAACATTTTAATTCCATTTGTCTTTACACAACAGTTTTTAATGTGTCATTAGAATCCAACTGTTGGTTGAAGAAAACCTGTAATGCATTTTTGGTTATGTTGCTAAGATGTCAGTTTGTCCCAATGCCTAAGTTTTGTGTCCTGAATAGAGCAGTAAGAGAAGCAAAGTGGCAGCTACCGTTAACATGAAAGATGTGATGCTGTGTCCTTTGTATTAAAAAGCACTCTTCAAATTTGAGAACCTACTGTTTTACTAGGTTGAGAAAAATTCTAAGGAATTTAAGGAAAATTTCAAGGAATCTAAACAGCAACAATAACAGCAAAAGTCTAATATTGTCACAAATTGGTGCCTGAGGGAGTTTCCATGACTAGGCATCCCATTTTTATTTATTCCTCGATGTTGAAAAGCCTACAATCACTTTGCAGCATTCATTATGAATACAGAACTCTGACCACTTTAAGGAAATGCTTTACTTAAATTTCTAGGTAATAGAACCACCTACAGTTGTGGTGCAGCCAGCTTGGGAAACAGTAGCAAATATTGTTGCTGTCATCTCCACCTTTCATGTATATTCAGAGAACATCAACTAAATGCCAAGAACTTTTCTAGGAACCAAGAATACAGCATAACCTTTGAATTTTGTTTATATTTCCTCAGATGAGAGGGTGAGATCAGAGCCATACCCAAGCTCTGTGAACACATGGCTTGGGCTGAGCCCAGAGTGTTTCTATCTAACTATCTCTAGGCCTAGGCCTGGAAGTGTCTAGCCTCCATACAGTCTAATCTTCTGTGAGCCTGGGCCTTAGAGGCTTCAGCTTCAAGCTGCCATCTGCTGGCTTCAGCTTCAAGCTGCCATCTGCTAACCTAGGCCTAAAATGTTTTCAGCGTCTAAGACTTACTGCTGAAAACTCACTTTTTCTAGCTCCTTCTGATCTCTGGCTGGCTGGTTCAACTCAGCTGTTGTGGCTCAAAGCTAACTGACTCAAACTAGAGTCTCTCTGCTGCTCACTGAATAGCCCTGGGAAAAAAAACCGCCTCTGAATTCCATGACCTGAGATGCATGAATTCAACTGCACTCAACTGAACTTCACCAAACTGCACCGAGCAATACTATTCTCCTGAACTCGAATATTTTCTTCATGAACGCTAAATGCTCTTCACTCTCTCTGTGATACTCTTTAGTAACTTCTCCTTTCTGTTTGTTCTCATGAGAGTTTGGTGTATCTTACATCTGACTCATTTTGTCAAATCTTTCTCCGATTTGTCACTTTGTCTGTCCCTTGATAGATGTCATTGTTTGGGATTGAAAGATGTCTGTATATCAACCGTAGGGATTAATGGGGTATTGTGTTCATATTCCAGCCAGAGAAATTAAGGATGTGTTAATTTCAGCTAGCGGGATTAAAGGTGTATACTGAGGGTGTATCTGTATTCCTACTGGATCACACAGACCTAGGTGTTTGGATGTGATCCCTTGTCAGAGTAGCCATCTGCTGGATTACAATTCCTCTACAATAACCTAAAGCATCTGTTTTCTCTGTGGAATTAACATTCCAGCTTGGAGATAAACATAGTATAGATATGTGATATAAATATCAATAAGGGTATAAAATAATGGGAAAGTCTTGGCATGGTTCAGAAAGAGAATATTTTGAATATAGAAACTATCCAAAATAAGAGTCTGAGCCATGAAGAAGTTTGAAAACAAACAAGAAAGTGTATAAATAGTGATGGTAGTGCATTCTTCACATTCAAGGATGGAGACCCAAGTGGCTACTGAAGAGTAAGCAATGGGCACCCTAATACACTCTGATGCCCAATCAAACCTGCACTGGAAAGGCCTCAAATGTAATTGTTTGGACAAAAATGACAGTGGAGTGAGAACTTATAATAAGTTGTAGCGTAATTGGATGAGAATTCAACTTGGGATGTGAGCCCAACAGGACAGTTAGAAAATTTTCATAGTCCTTAGTCACAGGTGTTAAAAGAAGTATATTGCAAATTTCTGAGGCGAGGAATGAAGTAGGTAGACCAGATGGACTGTAAAATAAGAGGTTTGGTTTCCCTTGATTGATTCTTTTATTAGTGATCAAAATTAACCTGCTAAATACATCTCTGTAGGTACTCATGTAAATTCTAGAAAGGAATTCTGATTTGGGGTGCCGTTTTAAAATTGATAATAATACACTGAGGATATGAAAGATTAGTGTTAATAACAAAAAAGCCACTTAAGGAATAGACTAAGCACATTGTGTTCTATATCCAGAAGGTGAAAAGAAAAGTAACTAGAGATTTAGCAGACTCTATGTAAAGCACCCTCTAGGAGCAACTTAAGAGCTATTCCAGAGATAGAATGGAGAGAAGGAATCCTCAGTTTATGGTTGGTTTTGGTAGCACATGGACTCATATGATTCCTTTATGGTTTATTTCTGTCGCTAAATATGGGAAGGTATCTGTCTAGAGTTGCTCAAGAATAGATGAAATTACAGAAAAGACATAACAGAGAGATATTTTAACAGCTTTTAATCAGCTTTATCTAAGCAGTATGTATGGCATTAGGAAAATAATTTATGGATCCCAGTTTCTACCATCAGGAAATTTATATTCTAATAAAAAAACATAAAGTATAAAATGGGGAAAAAGTATAAAATGGGTATGTGTTTATGAACTTAAAATGTGTTATGAGAAAATAAGAGTCTATATTTAAAAAATCGATTATGATGGCGTTAGAGCCAGCCATTCTTTGCTTTGAAAAACCAAAGAAGATCCGGTGATGCTAAGATGAACTAACATGCGTCCAAACTCCGCAGTGTGGCAAAAAAGGCCATAAAGTTGACACAGCAGAGTTAGCTCCAAGCTCAGAGAGAAAGCAAGCAAAATCTTGCAAGGTACATTAAACATTTACATTTTTATTTTACCACAGAATTGAAAACTACCAGAGACTGGTGTTTGAAAGAAAAGGCACACCCTTGCTCTCCTTTTAAGAAAGCCATTAACTCCTATTTAAAAAGCAAGACTAGATGCAGGAAGACAAAATAAGTTAACTGTACTCTGATCAAAAGATGGCAGTGATTTTGTCCCGGGTACTGCTAACTGAGATAGAGAACAGTGGATGGGTTTATATACATTCTGACAGTAGAATCCATCAAGCAGTACCAAGAACGTGAGTGATGAAGACAGGGAGGAGTTAAAGGCTGGCGTGATTAGCGGTTTTGCTGAAGAGGTTCCAGAAATAAGGGGAGATCACTGATGGAGAATGTAGAATCAAAGAGGGGTTGTTTATTTAAGTGTAAATTCAGATTATTATAAGAGTGTAGATAACATAGTGTGGGAGAAAGGCCATGATGGAGAAGAGTAGGGGAGAAGCTGCTCTCCATCAGGGACAGAAAGTGAGTATATTGCGTTGCTTGGCTTACAATTCTTGTAAGCATGGATGGTTTCCCAAAACAGGTGAAATGATAAAGCATGTGTGTGCTAAAATGAAGATGGTAGGATTTTCAAATTCATTTCATCTGACTTTTCTGAATAAAACAGAAAACAAGCCTGCCTGATAGGACTGGCGAAGGATGGTGTTAATGAAAACAGACAGACTTGGGAACTCTTTGGTGTGGTGGGAGAGTGAATTGGCAAGGGTAGTTCAGGTGGTCACTCGCAAGCTATCTGAATCTAGTAGCTATAACTTTAAACTGAGGATTTATCTTCAGCCACACTCCTTTGCTGAGAAGTGGGTCTAAGGTTATATTTAATTTGTGTTTAGAATCTGTCAGGTAAGCCACAGGGATTGTCAAGGAATCAAGTGAATAAAGGGTTCATTGATGATCACATTCATGATGCGCTAATGGGGAGATTCAGAAAGAATAGGAAAAAATACTAAAAAATTAATGAAATAAATTGGGGGACCCACACATTATCAGAAGACACTGATTGGAAAACAGATAAACTTGTATTAAAACTTTAGTCAATGGATTGGCTAGCAGGAATTAAATGGAGAATGAACAAGTGGTTACATGATTGTTTAAGCCAAAGTTGTTTAAACCAGAAAAATCAGAGGTGGTTTCTCTAAATATCTCCACAAGCAGGGCACACAAAGAAGTACTGCTTTAGTAGAGAGAGAGAGAGAGAGAGAGAGAGAGAGAGAGAGAGAGAGAGAGAGAGAGACAGAGAGACAGAGAGACAGAGAGAGAGAGAAAGAGAGAGAGAGACAGAGAGAGAGAGATACACATACATTGTACATGGTAGTAGTTACAAAGGATATTCTCAGGCAAGTATCTAATATACTTGCAGTGTATTTCATCCTGTTCCCACTAGTTTTCTTTGCACTCCTACACATCTTTGCTAGTATTTCCAGGGAGAAACTGTTTTTGCGTATCTGCTTTTCCTTCAAATATTACTCATCAACAAATTCTTCCACACCAGCTTTATTTCCAACACCAAACTATAATAGAACCCACTCTTGCTTTTGCTTCTACTACAAAACAGTCTCTATGGACGAATCATGATGCCTTCCCAATTATCCTGCTAGAATAAGCATTACAAAGCGCCATCATAGTTATGTTGCTCTTATCTTTACAGAATTCCTATTATTATTTAAAATTACTTCATGAATTTATTTGACTATATTGCCTGTCTTTCCACCCCAGGCCATAACTTCCATTGTCTTTCCCTTTGTATCCTGAGTTGCTCAGGACCTGGGATACTATTGGTCATGATAAATATTTGTTGAACAAGGAGTGAACTGGCAGATCAGTTTCCAACAGTTTAAAATACATTGTTCATTGGAAGGAGAACTCAGAGAATTTGTTACTCAGGGAATGCAGAATCTTTGCTACATTTAAAGTTTTATTTTTGTTTTTATTTTGGCTTATGGACAAAATGTTTCATTTATCTTGATTTTAATACCTTTACCTACATGGGAGAAGAAAATGAAAGGAATACATGCCAAATAGTGCCTCCTGCACTAAAGTTCAGTCACTGTAAACTCTGTTATCTTGACTCAATTGGAAAATCACACATTTCAATAACCTGAAATTCTGACCCAAGTTCAAGTACACAGAAGAGGGAAGACAGTTGTCCCGTCTCATTTGCTATCATCATAATTTCTAGTGCTGGTGGTGCTGATGAACAGGCTTTCAGCTGTGCGTGGCTGTTGACAGAGCTGGCAAGTCAGCCTCTGTGGATGCGCAAACAGAGCAACCTTATGCCGGCCTGCACCCTGCCAACAGGAGTAGCAGTTCTAGGCCATTACTTTGCCAATGACTTTGACACACTTTACCTATATAGTATCAGACGGAAAGCTGCAAGACATCGGCTTCTTTTACTGCTGGTCCATCAGCAAAGAAGAACGTGAGACTCTGAGCCAAAGCTGTGGTCCATGAGAGGAAGAAAGCATGCAGCTGGGAAGGGCTTCCCACTACTCCAGCTGGGATTCATTACTCACGTCAGAAACAGTTGTTTCTCCAAATAGTCTAGATTGCCGGCTGCTTTTTAAGACAATGCACCTTTTTGCCAAATTAGGATATTGGTGCAAATTTTTGGCTCTGAATAACTAAGCAGAGGGTGTTTTGATGTGTATTTAAATAACATCACTTTTCTTCTTGTTTCCTTTGGAAGCATATTATCAAAGCTGGCCAGACAAGGCTTGCAGAGTCCATGTAACATTGACAAAAACAGGGCACTTTACTAAAGCTAGTTATACTGTCTTTAGAGTAAGAAGGTGCCAGAACAACAGCCTGTACTTTTCAAGTCATTATAACAGGCTGTCTTTATCCTCTAGCGAAGATGCCTCCAATCAGATGTTTAGTCCAGCAATAAATTTGTCTTAAGAATGATGATGATTTTGATGATGATGATGGTGATGATAATTTTACAGCACTTCAGCTACTTTTATTATTTTCACAAATGTGACATTTTTAAATAAACATTCTACTCATATCATTATTGTTTTACATTATTTCTATCTTGGTGAACATCCATACAGTAATATGGATGTTGCCTAAGACTTCGCCCCTGAGAGCAAAACTACTCTCTAAATTTTTTTTCAATAGCAAAAGCTATAAAAATGATCTCAATATTCTCACCTAATACATCTTCAGGAAATTGCCTCGATAGTAGGGAAACTTTTAAAATTAAGAATAAACCTTAAACAAACCCACAGACCCAAGGTTCACACGCTATGAGTACAGTGTTCCGTTGTTAGGCCTTTCCCTCTCAGGCTCTGTATGGTCAGTTGCTTAAAGTAATTGGCCAATTTGCAACTGCAAGCCATAAAATAGAGCAGCTTTAAATGGTTTACACTCTACATTCTCTGCTTTAGGTAGGCATGGTTTTCACTTTACTTCTTAAGAATGAAAACCATCTTATGTTCAGGGCTAAGTTCTGATTTAAAGGAGTAGAGGAACTGGAGCAAAATTATAGGTCTTGTGAAGAGAAGGAACGTTAATTACATGTAAAAACTTCTGTTTGCTATATTAGAGAAATCTTCAATACCGTCCTTATGAAGACATTATACAGGAATAAATTGCCTTTGCTGATTATTCATTTTTGTATCCATCCTTTTCCCCAAAGATGAAAAGATGTGAAATGCTATGAGGGCATGTGCTGTAAATTGGATTCATGTGAGTGTTCATCTGAGGAAGCTAATCTAAGGTACTCTCTTCATGGAGAGGTGTGAAATATAAGGATGTCATCATTTCCCATGAGAGAGGTGTGCATAGCATCATCATCCTTTCCAATGAGAGAGGTGTGCCTAGCATCATCATCATTTCCAATGAGAGAGGTGTGCATAGCATCATCATCATTTCCAATGAGAGAGGTGTTCATCATCATCATTTCCCATGAGAGAGGTGTGCATAGCATCATCATCATTTCCAATGAGAGAGGTGTGCATAATGCCATCATCATTTCCAATGAGAGAGGTGTGCATCATCATCATTTCCCATGAGAGAGGTGTGCATACCATCATCATCATTTCCAATGAGAGAGGTGTGCATCATCATCCTTTCCAATGAGAGAGGTGTGCATAGCATCATCATCATTTCCAGTGAGAGAGGTGTGCCTAGCATCATCATCATTTCCAGTGAGAGAGGTGTGCATAGCATCATCATCATTTCCCATGAGAGAGGTGTGCATAATGCTGGTGAAGAACCATGCACAGCCATCCCATGGGAAATTACTTTATAAATCTCAGTTAAAGTTGCTAAATTAATTATTTGATTGCATTATCAGTTATATCTGAGGGCCTTTCTCTGAGAAAAGCGTTTATTCAAAGAGGGTATAACCAAATTATAACTTTTTCTCATAATTTCTCTGTTACAAAAAATAATACTCAGTAATGGTTCAGATTTTAGTCAGTAATTTTGAACTAAAGACAAAATAATAATTAGTTTTTCATTTTGCAGACCATCTTGAAACACAGTTGAAGAAAAGCAGAATCCTCAACATGAAAAGAAAGTGAGTGTGAGACTGCAATGTTACAGCCTAAAGGAGTATATAAGCACCAGCCAAGTTTACAGAGGGGATCTCAGATGACCGTGTTATGTCCAATAAGATAATGAAGAAGGGGAAAGAAATGAAAGAAAGGAAAAGAGAAGAAATGAAGGAGGCCAGAGAAAGAAGGAGTAGGAAGGAACTTGATGGTGTAGGTGTGACTATGGCTAACACTGCCAGAAGTGCATACTGAGTCAGCAATGTCATTCTCAAAGGTCTGAAAGACAAGCTGCACCACACCTCAGCGTGTCCACAGCGAGGGGTCCACTCGTGCAGTTTCCACCGTGTTTCAAGGTCTTAGGCATAGGGCTGGGCTCGTTTCACTGCATCTTTAAATAATGCATTTAATTAAAATATAATTGCATCACTTAACACTTCCTCCAATCTCTGCATTGGACCCTCACTCTCAAACTAATACCTTCTTTTTCTTTGAAAACTGTGTCTGCACAATATATAAATTTCAGCCTTGCTGTTTGTATTCGTATGGTTTCAAGGCTGACTGCTTTGTAATGGTGTCCTGTAACACTGTTCTTAGGAAGATGTGAACAAATGTCTCCTCAAGACAGACAGGAAACTGAAGACAGACCAGAGCAAGGATACCATCAAAGTCCAGGGTAGTAAATAGATGAGTTTTATTAGTGTCATTTGCAGGAATACCAGTTATTTAAGGAAGCAGAAATGACCCAAACACAGTTGCATCACCAAAATCCACCGCAGCACAGGTGGCAGCTCTTGGAAACTGGAGGTGTGGAGCACATCACAGCCTACAGGCTGCTGAGCAGGTTTGAGGGTGTCTTCTCCAGGTGGTAAAGCCGCTAGGCAGCGCAGCCAATCTTGGTCAGTCCAGCTGGTTTCTGTTTCTCAGGCCTCTTGTCTGGTCTTGCTTCTCTCTGATTGCTCAGCTAATCTCTGCTTCCTCCAGGTTCCTCAGTTTTAGCCTCATCCAAGCAGCTCAGAGGCTGAGCTAGACTCTCCACAGAGCTTGTGTTTCACATACTCTTGTGGGAAGCAGGGGCTCAGTGGATCGGGTCACTTTCAGGGACTTTGTGAAGCTATTTGGAGTTGCTTAATTCCTGTCTATACTACCTTGCCTGCAGGATGGCTCCCCTTAGAAAACCCTGTTTCATCTCCTTGTAAACATGCTCTTCTAAAACCGTTAGAACTCACTCTACTTCTTTTTTACATGCTTTGTCTTAAGCAGTTCTTCTCTAAAATGGAAGGCTTTAACCTAAGAGGAAACTGCAGCAAACTGGACAGGCAAACAAGGAGTCCATACCTGGGAAAGCCGAGTTCTTCTCCCATTGGTCGTTAGTTGCCTGTGGTTATTTGTCTAGGAGTCATAATGACTATTGCCATAGTTCAGCTCCTATTTCTGCAGCCATTCCGAGAAAAGCACTCTCATAGTAGAGTTCCTGTTCCTCGGACTCTTAAAATCTTTTCACCCCCTTTGCAGGATGACCCCTGACCCACTGACACTGAAGTTGTAACGTAGATGTGTCTGTTGGGGCCAGGCTCCCCACAATCAGTTTGTCTCTGCCTTGTATCCAAATGTGTTTTTCTGTAATGGTCTCCTACTGTGGAGAAACTCCTTTGATGGGGATGATAGCTACACTTGTTCCATTTGGACAATAACCAAAGAAGGTCTGTGAACATACAAAGACCCAGCTCACGCTCTAGCCTGTAGCTCCTATAGCATAGCAGAAGGCAGAAGGCTTGTCACAAAATAGCAGGCATCGATGAGGACAGAGATGAACATGAGGAGATCTGAGACTGTGAAAAGTCTGCATCAAAATGGAAACAGTCTAAGAGCGTAGATGTGCTCAGACACAGCTGGTTTGCCTTATATTAATTTCATACTGGAATATGTAAAAATATTAGTGATTATTTGGGTATTGACTGTCAAATCAACATTTCCATCAAAGAATTTTTCTATGAATTACTTTATTCCTTAAAAAATAAACCATGAGGTTATATAATATATATAGACAATATGTTTTACTGTTTACTTGTATTGAATGTAATAACAATTTAAACTTACTTGTAACCTAAACTACCAGCATAGCTCAAAATACATTAAATTTTGGAATTGATTTGGAATATATGTATCCTTAAATTTTATGTATATAAATTCAGTTCTTGCCATGTTAAACCTCAGTCAATTTATTTTATGCTTACTTATTCTAGCACAGTGGTTTTGTGCTTTTAATATGGCCTAGCAATGCATATATTTCACAAAAAGTTATACCTTGAAGTCAACAGAAATAAGACAGGCTAGAAGAGAGAGGCTCAATGCATTCCTGTTAGGGTTGTCTATGGCTGTTATGGTTGTCGCTCTCTTAATGTACTATGTATTTGGCTTGTTTTAACGCAGGCTTTACACATTAGTAAACTGCTATGTAGGTGGCGAAGCAAAGTTAGAAAGATTGCTGATATCACAATTAGACTATTTTTAAAGAAGTGGACTTGAAGTTATTTAACATAGTGGCATTCGGCCCTAGAGAGACGGCTCTGTGGTTAAGAGCCTCCACTCAGTGGTTAGTGCTCTTCTGGAGGGCCAGAGTTCAGTTTTTAGCACCACACTGGGCTGTTCACAACCGCTCATAACGTCTCCTCAGGAGGAGCCTTCTTCTGGCCTCAGTGCTCATCTAACCACAAGGGGCATCTTTTCACTCAAGCACCTGCATAGATAAAAGTTAAATGTATGTGATATTGACACAGTTTACTTTATTTTTATATAAATACAGTGACATTTTTATGTGTTGATACTTTTAAAGAAACACTTGATTTTAAGTAAACACTATCAGAGGTTACCTAAGAATGTGTTCCACAAAACTCAGCCACCAGCACATAGATACAAGCTCTGAGAGGAGATCCAGACAAGAGGGTAAATGTTCTATATGAGTGCATGTTGAATGAATGAGCTGTTACAAACTGATGTGTTGTTGGAAAAAAAGTGGATAATTAAAGAAATGTTTTTGAAAGTTTTATCTTTCTCTAGTTGCAACCTGACTGTCTGTATGTGTGTCAGTCTGTCTCTGCTTCCTAAACATCTGAGTTGAGAAACTGTTTTGCTATATCTTTCTACCTCACCACCCTGAGAATGCCCAGGCACGTCTTATCTCAGAAGCTAAGCATGCAGGAGGCAGGTTAGTATTTATATGGGAAAAGTAGCAGTAAAAACACTGTACAAAATGGGTTATTATATAACATTATAAGGAAGAAAATACTGTTATTTCTTAAAATCTGGGAAAGCCTGAGGATTATTGCACTAGTAAAATAACAAGGTCATAAAAAGACTATTGTTCTGGAATGTTTTGTGTCAACTAGACACAAACTAAAGTCCCTGAAAGGAAGGAACCACAGTAAGGAAAATGCCTGTCAGATCAGGTTGTAGGCAGGCCTGTTAAGCATTTCCTTAATTGGTGACTGATGTGGAAGGGATCAGCCCCTTGTGGTGATGCTATGCCTGGGATAGTAGCTCTAGGTTCTGTAAGAGAGCAGACTGGAAGACCTGGAGGGGACAGGAGCTCCACAAGGAGGGCAACAGAATCAAAAAATTTGGGCACAGGGACCTTTGGTGAGACTGATACGCCAAACAAGGACCATGCATGGAGATAACCTAGGTTCCCTGCACAGAAATAGCCATGGCAGCTCAGCGTCCAAGAGGATTCCCTAGTAATGGGAACAGGGACTGTCTCTGACATAAACTCAGGGGCTTTTATCAGCTCCACCTGAGTGGGGGGAGCAGCCTTACCAGTCCACAGATGAAGACAATGCAGCCAGGACCTGATAGACTAGGGTCAGATGGAATCGGAAGAGGAGCCCCCTATCATTGGACAGGGGAAAGGGCATAGGAGAAGAAGAGGGAGAGAGAGTAGGATTGGTAGGGGTGGAGGAGGGGGCTACAGCTGGGATACAAAATGAATAAACTATAATTAATAAAAATAAAATAAATTTAAAAAAAAAACAGTGAAAGAAAGAAAGAAAGGAAGGAAGGAAGGAAGGAAGGAAGGAAGAAAGAAAGAAAGAAAGAAAGAAAGAAAGAAAGAAAGAAAGAAAGAAAGAAAGAAAGAAAGAAAGAAAACTGAGCAAACCATGAGCCAGTAAGCGGCATTCCTCTACGGTCGCTGTGTCATCTTCTGCCACAAGTTTTCTGCCCTGTTTGACTTCCTGCCCTGACTCCCTTCAATGATGAACAATGAAAGGGTAAGTCACGTGGAAGTTAGCTTACATTGAGTGTGAGCCAAATAAACCAATTTCTCTCCAACTTGCTTTTAGTCACAGTGCTTCATCACAGCCCTGGGAACCTTAGCTAAGACAACTGCTATCTAAACTACTTAAGTCCGTAGAAAAGACTGTTATTATCGGAAGCTAGGAGCAGGACGAGATGAGAAGTTGTTTGGTAGATGGAGTTCAACTTGTCACGTGTAAATATTCTGAATTCTATGGAGCACCTCAAGCTATACAAGTGGGTACTTAAAAGAGTAAGGTGTTATATTTTATTACATAAATTAATATTAATTCTTGTCACAACAAAATCAAGTTTCAATGGTTGATGGAAAACATTGAAATTGTTCTAAACCTTTTTAAAGTGGTTCAACAAAATTGCCAAGTAAATGGACAGAAAAATGATAATTTGGAAGCCTCGTATTATTTAGTGCACAGTAGTTCCAAATATTACTGCTTGAATAGAAGAGAGGGAAGTAAGGAAGGGTCTGGCACGGGTGATTTGTTTACTTCCCACTTGTTATGTAACTCAGGAGGCTGAGGAAGAATTTTCTATTCTCTGGAGAGTTATCATATAACTTTCTATCTGTGGATCATCTCACAATAGTTTATCCATTCTGCTTCCAATGTCAAGGCATATTTTCATGAGTTCATTTCTCATATATAAAAGGAAGTATATGGTATAAATATATATTCTATATGTACATGTTTCTTTTTGTAACAGTTACTCATTTGGGGACCTTTGATCTTTTCCTTGCAACAGTATTCCAGTGTTCCTCGTTATGTCGAACTTATCTTTACTAAATGCTTATGTCAGTGTGCCAAGAAGGGCTGGTTTATCCTCACACTCAGCTATAAGGGGAAGGTTTACATTTGTCTTGGGGCACAGGAAGAAGGCATGTGCTGGGGGCCCAGACCAGAAACACCTTATTACGTCTTATGTGTTGCTGGGAGGGGAAGCATGCACACGCATGGCCCCACTGGGAGCAAGCTGTTGGCTTGCTTCCAGTTTCTCCTATTTCTCCTCACAAATCTTTTCTCTCTTGTTGGTGTTGATCTTTATTTTTCCCCTCATTATAAAAAGTCATAAGCATAATTACAGCAGTTGGGTCTGACATGCTTCTCTAGTGAATCTTGGGGCCTGGTAGTGGTCTGAGGGATCTCAACGCACTGGGCTAGGAGACAGTAGGTACAGTTAGATCTCCATCAGCATTACAATGTACCCGCACGTTTTGTGTTCTAATGAGAAGAGATAGTTGAATGGAATGAAGGGATTGCAGTGCTGGTCTTGTTTATTATATGATAAAGACATACGAATACAAGCAATGCATAGACGTATCATAAAACTGTTGATTAGACTGAAAAGAAAGCAATTCATTCGAAGGTACTGCTTCAACCTCATAAGTATTCCACAGAGAGAACAGAGCAATCTTTCTTCAGGAACACTGAAGAGAAAAGACAACTTGTTTTAAAGTCTATGTCAGAGTTTTTAATTTTGTAAGTGTTCTAAAAGCTTGCTACTGGAATTGTACTTTTAATAATTTTATGCTTTTAAGTTGACACATTTTGTGGTGCAATTATAACAAAGATATTATTAGAGGTGCGAGACTAGGTCACAGAAGCATTCAAGGCTGCAGTCATTTAGAACGATGTTTGGCTTCACAGTTTGAATGCGAGAATCTCCCATGATCCACAGTCTAAGTACTGAGGTGCTGTGTCAAGACTTAACATGTTCGGCAAAGGAACTTTAAAAGTAACTTTTTCTTATTAGAAAAATATGTTATTTTCAATTTTGAAAAATCCAGTAGGCATATATTTTTTAAAAAATTATCCTGAGCCCATTACTCATAGGTTTTCTTATAAGTACAAATTATATTTAAAACCTTTTTTTTTATTTCAACCACTACATTATAAATATTCCTTTTGTTAACAATATCTAGGGCCTCTCAGTTTTCTGTTTAAAACAGTAGTAGTTGCTGTGCACCCAATTTAAGTCCTTGAAAAACGTGTGTTTGCTTAATATCTACACCCAAGATGGAGTGTCCGTATCAATCCATTCTCTTGCTCCATTGTCTGCTCAAAAGCTACACACTGGGGACTGGGAAGACTATTCACTGCCTTTGCACAGCTCCTGGGTTTGGTTCCCAGCAACAACCTAGTAATGCACAGCTGCCTGTAACTCAGGTGCCAGGGGATCTAAAGCCCCTTCTCACCCCTGTGGGCACTGCATAGACCTACAGGAATGAGTGCACACATGCATATTAATTAAATAGACATTGATATTAGAGTGGATAATTCTATTGGTAATAGTGTCACGACTAGGAGTCCACAAGATAGTAATGTTCTTTTCTATCCTTTTATTTGAAAATTCTCCAAGCTGAAAAGGGGACTAACATGGAATGGTAGCCAGTTTTGGGTGTCCACGCGTATAACCCTGTCAGTTGGGAGGTGGAGTACAGTCAGCTACTGCTGACTTTGGACCAGCCTGAGCTACTTGAGAGCCTGCCTCCAAACCTCAAAGAAAAGGTCTAGCTTGCCATGCTTAATGTCTTAGCACATATGGATAAGGTTAGTGGACATGCAGTTTCAGGCCTGTGCAGAGCTCTTACGGAGCTGAGGTTTTCCTTGTGTGCGGGTACCATGTTAGATTGCCATATTTTCAAACATACTGTCAGAGATGAAGGCATCGGAGTCAGAGGAGTTTGTTACTCTAATCAGCTGTAGTGAATGTCACATCAGTGTTTTTTTATGTTCATGCACACCTTGACAATCAAAGAAGGCAACAGACACTATAGAAAGTGGCACGCACGGCAGGTTTTTGGAGGAATGCACATCCTAACTCTCAGGAAACACAGACACTGTATGACGGCACCAGTACAGAAAACAGTTCACGAGGCCCAACTTTCACTATTGATTATTAATTGTTACAGAAAGGTACAACTCACTGCAGGTGACACTTTCTAGGGGCAGACAGACCTGGCTTATGTAGAAAAGCAAATTAAGCAGAAACCTGAGAGTGACCAGAAAACAACGTTCCTCTACAGTTTCTGTTTCGACTTCCTGCTTGAGTTTGTCCCAGTTTCCCGCGTGACGAACTGCGACCTGGGAGTATAAGCCACACAAATCCTTTCTCCTCTGAGCAGCAGAAAGGGCACTGTAGCACGTCCATACAGAGAAGAAGCACAGGAAGATCAGTTCCAGTAAGATCAGCTCCTCGAGGCTGACAGCTACGCAAGGTAGTCAGCGCAGAACAGCTGATCTGCGCTCAAGCATAAACTGCCACAACAGAGGCTCCACCTTCCGCTTCTCCAAGTCGTCTGAAATACCAAAATCCCAGGGATCCCCTCTGATTGTTGATTCATATTTTCTGTATTTGTTTGTTTCTATCTTTCTTGATTTTGTGTTTCAGCAACTCCTCTTTTTGAAGTCTAGGCCGCCATCAAGTTTATAGCAATTTCCTCCCCAACTTCCCAAATGTTGGGGTAAGAGATACGAGCCGCCGTGCCTGACTCACCCCTAAGCAGCATAAAAGGACTCCCTGTTTCTGAAACAGACAACATCTCCAGAAGGAGCAGGAGCTCTGTGTCTATGAGGCCTCTCTGCCTCTTTGTCAGGAAGTCGTCTGAGCTTTCATCCTTCTTTGCATTGCAGAGTTGGTTTCTAAAACCTGAGGTCATGAAATGGCCTTTCCTGGCAGGGTTCTCCTCTTAAAATGTGCGAACAGCGGCTCTCTCTGAGGAAATGTTTCTTGCGCTCTAAGGCTCTTCTATTTTCTCCCCGTTTCACAATGTGCCGCTCCTAAACAACTGTTAGATGTTAAATTACATTGAGATTGTGTCACATAGTCACTTCCTCAGAAGCTGTCTTTAAATAGTCTTTCCCCTTTCTCAGTCTTTCCCGTTTTACCCAAAGCATTGCAGAGATGCTGTGTCATGCCAGCCATTGTGATTTTTCATCTGTCCCCATTTTCTTAATTTAATTTAAATATTTATTTTTACAATTTATTCACTTTATGTCCCTGCTGCAGGCCCTCCCTCATCTCCTCCCAGTCCTACCCACCCTCTCTCTTCTCCCCCTCTCTGTCCCCATTTTCAATGTTCTGCTCTGTTAGCACTGCAATTGGAACAAATACATGTGTCCTCCTTCTAGTTCATTAATGTTAAAGCTATTCATCATCCATTCATTTATTTTGTAGTTGTGTTTTATACAATATATTTAGTACAGAAGTATTAATAAACTATAGGCAGAATCAAATCATGTGGTAAGAATTATAGTAAATGTTAGAATAAAAAGATCAATATACAAAAACACATGAATGAAAAAACATCATTCACATTGAAGTTTTTTGTGGTGAAAGAGCAGAGAGGACATCGAAATGCAAAGAGGAGATTTGCAGAGTTGGTTCCGTACTTAAAGCACTTTCTGTGAAAGCATCAGGACCCATGCAAAAGCCAGTCCTGCTTACCTGTGGTACTGGTGACGTGGTGCCCGAGGACACTTGGCTTTTCTCCATAGCTGGTCTAGCTGAATCTGTGAGCTCCATGTTCAGGGGAGAGACTATGTCTCAAACACAAAGGTAGAGAGCAATAAAAGAAGACATTTGACAGTTCCTTCTGGCTTTTCATGCCTGTGCACATGTACATAAGGCCCACACAGGCACAAAAACATAGAAAAACGTGGGATAACTTATACTGTATGTTATATAACCTCTCTACCTGGTAGGATAGTACATAGGTTTGATGCTTAGTAAGTATGATATTTCATATTGCTTTTAAAGATGTCACCTGTAACCATATTCTCCATTTCAAAAGTGGAAAGAACATAAAGAAAATGATGGATTCTGATAATGTGGAAAGAGGGAATATGAGTAAGAAAAGATGATCTTACAACAGACCGTCTTTGTTTGAAAGTAACTTATAGTCAATTTTAAGGACTCAAGTTTATACATGCTTGAAATATATGCCTGCTTCAACTACTTGACATCAAACAAAACCAAACACATTATATTAAAAAATCATATAAACTCAACCAGAGAAAACAAACAAATAATATATAGTTGACTGTTGGTTAAAAAAAATAGAAAAATGTGTATTTTATTTTATATGTAACATTCACACTACAGAGAGCTCAAAGTATTTATCCACAGCCTTTCTCTTAAAAACTGTTGATTCTAACCTAGGAGTTCAGTTACTTGGCGTCTTGGATGTCAAACTGTCAGCCAGGCATCATAATGCATGATGCTCGTTTTGGGTTTTCTGGCGAGATGGTTATCAAGCATGTGTAGGAAAACTGTCCTGATCTATCACTCCATCTGCCTTCTCCTTTCTCCCACAATCAGCAAGCAATTTATCAAAATATCATTTCTGAAAACGCCCAGAACTCTTTGGGAGTTTTGATCGGTTATTTTTTTTTCCAGTGTAACTGAGCAGCGCTGGGCAGCCTTGATGAATGCCCACTCAGTGTCTGTCCCTCAAGCTTGCTCAGCTGGGAGCTGGTGAAACAGGCTGAGCACAAGCACAGTCGGTTCCAGCCGCGCACAGACGGAAGGAGGACAAAGACATCTTTGTAAAAACTGAGACCTGTCAATTGGGCTTAACGCTTATTTCTCTCCCTATGTCAGGGGATTCTCCATAGTAGGAAGCCTGCAGTCTATCAGTGCGGTGGTTCTTCAGGCTTCCAGATGAGGTAGAGTAGACACCAGTAGTCAGTGGACTTGTGTTTATAAGGTTTTGAAATACCAAATGAGAAAAATTACATATAATTCCTTGGTATTACTCTTCCATGTGATATATAAAATATGTGCCATGGTCTACTCTAGCCTTCCCAAGAGAAAATGTTTTAGAATCCTTAAAATCATATAAGAAGGTTTTGTAGAAATACGCCAACTAAGATTTTGGGAGTGCTTGTGTTGTTTTGAGTACCTAAGCGCCATAATAGGCAAGATAAACCTCTGTGGTAAACATACAGTGAAAACCTCAGTAAACCATATGACAACTTCAATATTGAGCTAAAACTTGCGACAGAGTTACCGTCTGTCAACACAGCTGGGGTGGGGAAGACCCCGATACATTTCCTTTTCCAGGTTTTTAGAGTGCAGCATGTCTAAAGTTCTGAGAAAAGTGCCTGAAAGAACGATGTTTCTAGGTCATGGATAATCCCCAATAGACCATTGCTCACTTGATGAAAACTATGGGGATATAACTGGTTGTCTATCTGTTTATATATATATTTAAAACAACTTTGTCCTAAGCCTCTGGACTTTCTCCATTGGTTTTCATAAGCCTGAAGTTATTATAAAGAAAATTATTATCCTCATGCTTTAGGAAAAATTCCACAACAGCCTTGTAGTATAAATAGTTTTGTTTTGTTTATATTTGCTCTTACTCTGATTTTTCCCCCATTTATTTATGTATGTCATCACTTTACAGCCTGATCCCAGACCCTTTCCTTTTCCTCTCACAGTCCCTATCCCCTCTCCTTCTTCTCAGAGAAGGTGAAGCTCCCAAGGGGTAGTAACCCACCCAGGCACCTCAAGTCTCAGCAGGACTAAGCACATTCTTACCAATGAAGCCAGCCAAGGCAGCCCAGCTAGGGGAAATGGATCCAAAGGCAGGCAACAGAGTCAGAGATAGCCCCTACTCCCATTGTTGGGGGACCTACATGATGACCAGGCTGCACAACTGCTACATATGTGTAGGGGCCTAGATCCAGCTGGCGCATGCTTTTTGGTTGGTGGTTCAGTCTCTGTGAGCCTCCATGGGCCCAGAACACTTTGTAGGTGTTCTTGACCCCTTTGGTTCCCTCAATCCCTCTTTCCACTCTTCTACAAAAGTCCCTGAGCTCAGCTGTGGGTATCTGTTTCTGTCAATTGCTAGGTGAAGCCTCAGAAGACGATTATACCAGGCTCCTGTCTGCAAGCATAAGTACAATATATTTTGATCTTGTTTTCCCTCTCCCAACTCCTGTTAAAACTAGTGAGAGGGAATAACAAAAGGGTATTTAAACGGATGAGCAGAGGAACCAGAGCTGACATGTTCCTCCTCAAAGAGAAATAAAAACAGTGCATAGGCTTTGAGATGAGAGAGTGCAAGGAAACACTGGAAATCGCTGAGAGGAACGTCAGATGTTTTAAGACTCAGGAAACGGGCACAACAGCACAGAAAGAGGGAATCCACACCCTGGCTCCTGCTGCCGGCTTCCACGAGTTGAGGCAAAGCCGTCCCCCTGCAGGACTGGGGAGAGTCTTGCCACTCTAGCCAGCAGAAAGCAGCGCGCCCCTTACACACTTAACCTTTGTAATCTGACATCTGCTCAGAAGCCCTGGCTGTGTAAAAAGATTTGGCATCTCCTAGGAAACTGCAGGGGTGCTGTTGCCATAACCAGAAGCCATGGCGAGAAGGCTCCAGAACAGTAATAGCACAAACGCACAGGATCAAACTCCACCTTCCGGCTGTGGCATACACATGGACTCAGTGCTTACCAACATTTGATGTAAATTTACTTTTCTGTAAAACAAGAAGAGAAAACCATTTTCTGCAGGTTATTCTCATTAATTCTCTCTCCTGTGTCTGTCTGTCTGTGTGTCTGTCTGTCCCTCTCCTTCGTGCATGGGTGTGGATGTGTTAAATATTTGTGTACATGGGTGTTTGCACCTGTGCTGACATGCAGAGCTCATACAGATGTCAGAGACTGATTTTAGTTATCTCCCACTATTGCTATAACCGGAGCTCACCAATTGGACAGATTAGCTGGCCAGCAGATGCCTGGCATTCACCTGTGCCCACCTTTCAAATCCTGCGTGGGATTTGAGATATACACACCCACCCTCAATACATGGACATTAGGTCTCTGAGCTCAGGCCCTCAGGCTTGACCAGCGAGTGTTTTATCCATTGTTCCTTCCCTTCCAAACTTTCTGGTGCTATTTTTTTTTAAATCAAGTGAAAATATTCAGGTAGAGTTTACTTAGTAGAATGGCTGACATTAGAAGTTCTCAATTAGCCTTCACTTTTAACAAAAGAAACAACCTCACAGCCACAGATAAGACAGGAGAGATCCAGGTAGTGAAACCATTAGATAGAAAATGTAAAGACTCGGCCATTAAGGCATATACTTTAGTAAGAGAGTACATTTCAGAAAACATTCAGCAAGAATAATTAGGAATGCCAGGACAGAATCAATTGGATAAAACTCTTACAAGTCAATCTGAGGACTTCATACTGTCACACTTTCATTTTGTGACTGCTCTTTAATATAGTCAAAAATAAGAAAGTGTAGTGCGCAAGAGGTAAAAATAATATAGTGTGGTTGATTGGTTAAGTACATTGGAAATGATAGAAAACAGAAGCGTCCACAGATATACATGGATGTTTATATGTGATGTATGTTTTTACTTATATAGAAAGAGAAACAGAAAGAATCTCCATATCTATCTATTAAGAGGGACAGAATCCAAGAAACTTTCATCACATTTTTTTTGGGAAATGTACAAGTGGCTTCAATAAATATTAAAACTTTATCTCAGATAATGCAGGATTTGTGTACATACAATTGGAAGGATGGCTTGTAACTGAAATTGTGGGGTAGAGCTGTAAAGGAAGGCAGGCAAAAGGAGAGAGTAAGACGGAAAGTAGAATGAAGGACACTATATCACACAGAAATTCATGAAGAGAGAGCAAAAGAGAGGAGGAAAACCAGGAGAGAAATTCACGTGGAAGTCAGTGCCATCTGAATCCCGTAGGTTGCTCAAAACTGTGTGGATAGAGGTTGCTGGGTAGAACGTTGTGCTCCATTTAGAGCAGAGCAGGCAAATGAGCAAGCGGTAATTTCAGAGTGTGGCTCCTTCGGTTTGGGTATTAAAACAGTTCCTTCATTACTAATATGATCTTAGAATATTAAATAAACCTCTTTTACATGAATAAATATTCATAATTTAAAAGTGTGCTTGGGAATCCATAGATAATGCAACAGAGTGACTCGAATATAATAGTTAAATAAACATCAATTACTTATTCATATTACCTTCAATGGAATTTATTTAAGTCATTATCATTGGGACCAAAAGTAAAGTTGAATGAATGATTGGCACTTTTCCCCTGTTCTTTATTGTATAGTCTGACCTTTGTGTGTTAGTAATTATTCTTTTATTTGAATATGTGTCTAGTACTTATTATTAACACATAACCAAGCTTATATTTATACATGGTAAAGAATAGATGAGAAATAAAATATAGTATTGCCATTGTTATGGAGGAAACATAACTGTACAAAAAGTTCAGACCATCACAAAATAGGTTCTGCGTGGGCAAGAATAAAGCCCCTAACTTCTGGGCTCTGAGTCTGCACCAAAGGTCAGTTCTCATGCCACGGAATGAGAACAATTTCGCAGCAGACATGTCTCAGTCATCCTGGTGTTCTTGCACAGCTCATCGGCTGCAGGGTTCAAAGGAAAACTGTCCTATGATGACGGTGGAGTTATTGCTCCGGTTTTATTTGTCTTTAGTACTAAGAGATAATTATTAAATAACTACTACTTGTATCTAAAATAATGTTTTCCACGCTGCCCCAGTATTTTCTTGCAAGTAAATATTTAGTGTGAAGGTATAAACAAGGCGCTAATTATCACATCCTTGACAGCTACAATATTCACCTATTTTACCAATATGCCTTTTGGGTAAATCACTCCATTGATTTTATTTATGAGTTCGGAAATTCTTTTCTAATTTATAAAAATACATTCATTTAATCAATAGGTGCTTAAAATTGGCAGTCAGCATATACAGTGTATAGCCTTGTTAAAACAATGACGAGTATAAAAGAAATAAGAAAAAAAATGACACCTTCAACCAATATGAAGAAAACCAAAAATCCAAAGAAAAATAAACAAACAATAACAACAAAAACCCAAGATAAAAACCGGAAAAAATAAATTAAGCAACATTCTCTTGCTGTATTGCTGGACATGGAGTTAGCTTCGGCACTGCGCTGGAGAGAGACTCTTGTGCCTTGGGGTGCAGTCTGTCTGGAGAGCAGTGCGACATGAAGACAGTCTTCCTCGCCAGGTTTCTCACGGTTCACGGAAGGTGGAGGGCTCAGTCAGCCTGCCACTGGTAATAAAATCACAGAGTAATTCTTGCTCACCAATGAATCCTCATCCGTGTTGTCGTGACCCTTCCCGGGACCGCTCGCTGGTGGAGGTCAGGCTGCTGGGACCATGGTGGCTCCTTTTCTGATGCATTCTTTCCTCCAGGGATCGTGACACAACAGACGTGAGGATCAGGCAGAGGCTGGACCGCCAGCAGGTAGGTTGAGACTTGCCTCACTGGTGAGTTGACAGCTACAAGAAGGTGTCTTTTCCTGAGGACGCCTTGATCTTGGAGGCCTTCCGAAGGGCCGTTTCCGGAGCCTCCTCAGTTCTCCCGAGGGGCCTGGCACCTGGGGTTGCTCTGGCCCCCCGCTGGAGGTTTCCAAACCTCATGCCGGACAGAGTCAAGTGGCGCTGCAGCTTGCTGAGTGGCCAGCTCGTTCTGCCTCGGCGGGTACTGCCGCCCTTTCCGAGACTTCGCTGCTTCTGCTGCGGCTTTGCCCAGAGGACACAGCTCTTCTCGTACTCCGTCCTCACAGAGCCGCTTCCCCTCCGCAAAGGGCTCTTGCAGCAAGGCCTGCTCCTCCCGCAGCTTCTGCTGTCTTCTCTCAACGCGGTGACTCTTTTCTTCCGCCCGGGCCCACTCACCCCGGAGACAGCTGTTGTTCATTATCGATGCAATTGACCAGGATTCCACACAGCTCGTTCCTCCACAGGCCGTCATCTGTAGCTGAAGGGTCAGCTGCGGATCCTGCTCAGTGAGGCGGCGTCTCCCAGGCAGCCTCTTCCGCAGGAAGGTTTTAACAGCTCTGCTCTCCCACATCTGCACAGCTGTGCGGGGAGCAACTGCCTGAGGGCCGTGGACGCACTGATGGTTTCTTTGACCCATCCAGGGGGATGCCCGTGGAGGCTACCCTGCTCAGGGGAAAGCCTTCAGGGTCACTTGGGTGCTGGGTTCGACTGTCCTCTGTGCCCAAGGTACACCCACTTCAGACCCTGCCTCCGTCTCTGCCTGCTATGATGAGCAGAGAGATCCTCTGAGCCGAAACCAGCCACCGGCATCCCAGGGGAAGGCCCACAACTCTGCCATCAGGTGAGAAACCCTGAAAAGGCCTCCGCACCTCAGCCCCGCCGCAGCCTCTGACCCCCACTCCGGGGATTTTTATGACTAACATAGACATTGCACATAGGCCTATTTTTTTTTCTTTTTGCCTGAATTTGTACACTGAATTTAATTCAAGATATTAAATATTTTAAGATCATTGATCTGCTGGTGTTTTTCATATTTACCCAAGTGTTCAAAGTTAATCAGCTCTCTGAAGCAGCGTGCTTCCTGACATGACAGTAATGTGGCTGCCAAGACCAATCAGGGGAAACATCTTTGTGAAGCAGGCGGTTCAAAAGCAGGGCGTTAAATATTAACGAGCAAAGGGAGTTAGACATGTTCGTGGTCAGCCTTCCTTCGCGTTGAAGGCCCTAAAGCAGGCAGACATAAAAACTCAGGGTTCCTCAAAGGCGGTTACTTAATTTAAAACTGACTCCCTTACACGGATAACTTCAGATAAAATGAAGCGGTGTCTATCAACGTCTTTAACAGCGAAAACACCTTTTCCGTAATCTTTTTATCTCAGAGACTTCTCACCTTCTGGAACGTTGGGGCACTCGCTCCGTTTATCAGTTCTGATCCTGCACACGTGTGCTTTTTGATGACCTTAGAGCATCTCCACGGAACGTCACCTCCTTCCCTGGGTGGGTTTCCTCTACCTCACCGGGAACCACTGGGCTCATTAAGCAAATAACTGCTGGATAACCGTGGACTCTCTAGCTTCACACACAAAGTCCAGAACACACCCTAACGTTTGGAACTGCGGATGTCCTCAGTGCGAGAAGATCTTGAGACGGAGTGAACTCACATAGCTGCAACTGTTACATCTTTTGATCGACTTTGATTTCTGTCTTTCAAATGATTCCTTCAAGGAGTCACAATTCTGTCAAAAAAGTTATTTTCCCATTAATTGAAAGAAGCTCAACACAAAGAATGTCATACAGAGTGTGACTCCGAAAAGGCAAAAAACAAGGAACATTATTCTTAATATTGGAAACTCCAATAATAGTTACAGGACAAAAAGCAGCTGAGTTGTAGACATGAAATATCCTCCGGAATTTAAATAATACTCAGTACCTCAATATGTATATGCAAATGTCACTTGTGAATTTATTATAAAATGTTATTGAGTTTTACAGGCACGATGTAAGTACACTTCCTTTTACAATATGCAACTTTTTCCAAATGAAAAATACAACACGTGTTTAAAATGTCTCAACTCCTAAAGGCTGGTTATGGTCTCAGTGTTTGCCTGTAAAGTACGGAATAGGCCTGTCCTTGGTCACTGCGTACCCTCTCCAACACTTTCACAGCCTTTTATGCCTTATCTCAGACTGTGCTTCTTTTAAGTGATGAAGTTTAAAATGTTCAGTGTCTCAGTTCCAGGCACACACCTATCATAGAGGTTCTCCTGTCCATATGTTCTTGTTCAATGTTCAACGTCATAGGTTAATTAGAGGGTCTCAAGGGGACACGCTGTATGCATGTAAATGCTTTGGTCATAGTTATTTCCCCAAAAATCTAGTTTTCCTTTTGCTCTTTCCATGGGTCTCCTCTCTTTTCCCTAATAGCTGCCATCTGCTCTCTTGTTTCTGCTTTTAGCTGTCATGTGAAACAAAACATGTGTTAAATGTCTTTTGGGGTCCACCTCATTTCCCTTTTCATGATAATTTTCAGTTTCAAGAATTTTCACAATAACAGCATGCCTTTGAAATTCTGTTCAAAATATTATATACTATGATTTCAGCTTGGTGTGGAGAAGAAATTTGGGTTTCCAAAATACACGCTTGAATGTTAATATGAAGCAAAAGAAACTTAATTGTCAAAGCTTGTTTTTGAGTGCTATGTCTCTGGTTTCTTAGGTAGGAGGGAGGCCGTGCTCACGCAGAGCTAATTATTCCTAAGTACTGAGATGATGATTTTGGGTACTTTATATAAAAATTTGAGAGAATTTTTTTCTTGTATGATTGGTAGGAAGGTACCCCTGTATCTGTGGGGGTGCTGAGTATTGCTGCTTCCAATCTCTTTTAGGTGCCCTTCCGAAGGTCAAGTAGATTCCTGACAAGTGAATTAATCAGTACTGAGTCAAGGACTTGTGGGAAGTCAGTGACATATCCAAAAACTGCTTTTTCCTCTCCACGGTTCTTTATGCCCTGTGCACTCTACTTACCTTCTTCCCAAACTCAGTTTCCCACTCTCAGCTCAAGAATTCTGATAGTTTTCACTTATGTCTGACTCACTTCACCACCACAAAGAATAGAAAACACAGCTATAGCCTGAGTCAATTCCAGGCTGCTCTGATATCTAGTTTGCTTCAAGATCTCTATTCCTTTGTGTCATGTATAGTCGCTTGCTTTTGCTTCTCCGTTTGTTGTTTCTGTCTCTTGAGACGGGGGCTCCAAGCCAGGCTGGAACTCATGGTTAAGTCACCAATGACCTTAGACGACTGATCCTCCTGTTTCTACTTCATGACTGCTGAGATTTCAGGCCTATGACATGATAGCCAATTCATATGGTTGTGGGGACTGAATCCAATGCTTCCTACAAGTTTGTCAAGCCTTCTTCCAGCTAAGCGACATCCTCATGTAGCTTAGTGTTTTATTTCCCTCATTGTTTGCTGGCTTCATGTGAAATAGTGAAATGAATCCTTCAGCCTGAGCAATTTCCTGGAAGTAGAAGTCCTAACAATCCTTCGTGCAAATAGTAAGGAAATGATCTTAAGATATATATATGGATTTCAAATGGTTTAAATAGTCAAGTTTTTCAGCCATGAACATGTTAACAGAGTCTGCAGGAAGCCAGATAAGAAGACCGAGCTTCTCTTAAAAGTATTTGTCCAACATTTAAGCTCTATGAACAATGTCAATGACAGGGTAAGATTGCACTGTAAGCACCTTTAATGTTTACTTGTTTTTTTTTTTTTCATATAAGCGAAACTGTTGGAAGTCATTCTGTTTTGAACCTTTGATTGACAGCTGTCAAACCTTTCCCTGACTCCAGCTCATTTCAGAACTTTCAATCAAGCAGCCCAAGCAACCATTGGGACTAATTATATAGTATCTTATTTGCTTTCAATGCTTCAGTGTCACTCTTAGAAAACTTCGCTTAACCTACAAGAATTACCATAAGTCTGGCCTGTCTGAAGCCACAGCTTCTGTTTCTACAAGTCTTGCTTCAGCCGTAAGTGCTCAAGACAGTCTGATGTTCATGGGGAGACTTCACTTTGGACACAAGACATCAAGCCTTGATGATTTCTTGGGGACCCTTCCCATTTTACAGCTATTCTTTCTTGTGACTGGATAACACATACAAAAAAATACCTATTATTATTTTCAGGACAAAATTTTCTGGTACAAATTTGTGACTGTGGTGGAAGCTCAAAAAAGGAAATGACAAAAATAATACAGCAGAAAAATTTCACCATTTAAAAACATTCATTTCTAGTGACTTTTATATACAATCAATATTTGATTACTTGATACCTATTGATATTTTTGTTAGATCTGCTCTCCATCAAGCACAGTGTTCATGGACAATCACCGTATCGTCAAGTTTTGGAACTAAGCTTGAGTGTGCAAAGAAGCTTGAGTGTGCAAAGAAGTGTGTGTCCCATGGAAAGTCAGTGCCCTAAAGACACCACTCACATTGCTTTCACTTCATTAACTATGATTTCTTTGGAAATTAATCAGTTGCTACATTTTAATTTTAACAAAAAATAAAAATTAAATATTTATTTTGAAAGAGATAAAAATCTTTGGAGCCCATGTAAACGTAAAAGAAAAAAAAAACAACCTTCAGAATTTATTTTCTGACCTCCACTCATGTATCCTGGCATATATGCAAAGAAAGAAAAAAAGAAAGAGAGAGAGAGAATGAAGGAAGAAAGAGAGAGAAATAAGAAAAAGAAGAGAGAAAGAAAAAGAAAAATTGTAGCTATCAGAGATTTGATATTGTGTTCTGACCTTCGCACTTTGTGAAATCCAGCTTTTTAATTTCAACTTTGGCTGGGTTTTCCCACTGACTGAAGAGATATTTATTATCTTTAGGTTGAAATTTTAATTTACTGTAGTGCTAGCAAGATATTGGAGGTGATTCATACTTCCAAGTATGCATGAAGTGACCGTTAAACAATAAATTGTTCTTTTAGATTCAGAAATGCTGATATGCTGAAATGTTTCAGAACATAATACAATTAACTGATGGTCAGTGTTGTTTCTACGCTTTGAACTAAAAACTTAAAAAATATATCACTAGTTTCATAAGATAAATTTGCCTTATTTATCAACTAATGGATCCCTATAATCACCTTGATTCTTAAAAATAAGTCATAATCAGGAGAAGCTTTAAACATCCTTTATTTTTCCACAGTATTTTGAAAGCTTTTCTCATATTGTTTGGAACACAATGTGACAACCACTAGTCATGAAAAGTCAAATTTTTGACCTATAGGTTTAAATATAATATGTGTTAAGAGGCAGAGACATTCTCTCCTCACAGAGATGCACTCAGGCTCATGAGTGGCAAAGAACATGGCTGAGCAAGAGACAGTATGTGCCAGGGTTGTAAAAGACAGACACGAGTAGAGAAGTCTAGGGTGGATGGATGGTCTTGAATGATAATTTGGTAAAAACTACGTGATCAAATGTAGGACCAATTTGGGAAATAAAAGATTGTCTCCGTTCACATTTCCTGTTTCCATGTCTGCATATCTATCCCATGTAGGTACCAAGGACTTCAGTTCTATTATGGAACATCGTGCTGTATCCCATGCTGGAAATGAAAGGACATACAGCAACTTTGAAATCTCCCTTCTGACACAGAGAGGAAACAATTACGTGTCGGAGGAAGTTTTAGATTATTTATTACTTGAAAAAGCAAATCCAAATGCTTTTGTTGGTCAAGAATTTTTTTTTCTAGTACAAAAATGGATAGTTCTTAAGTCAATTGATGTAATCAAGACACTCTTTCACAGGAATGCTCAGAGGCCCATCTTTTATTGATTCTACGTTCTACCAAGCTGGCAACACTAACCATCTCACTCCCTAAGGAGCAAGTCCTTCTATACAGTATCAGTCCTCTGTATAACTCCTTGCTGCCCACTGTATGAAGTACTATTTTTACTGCACAGCCGACTCCCTTGCATTGTACTAAATGAAATGTTCTCTCTCTTGTATAGCCTAAAATGAAAGTTCATTCACTGCCTGCTGCTAGTGTCTGTCTACTACAGTGTTGGGCAACTTAGCAAGGGAGTAGATTTCCATGATTATATATACTTATGTCATGATCCAAAAGATCTGTACATTTCCTAACAAGGAAACTGCAAAGCCAGGAGTTGATTAGAGCAACTCTGAAGATACATAACATAATGACTGGCACATTAATGATTAGGATACAGATTTTTAGGCCAAATTAAGTTGTTGTTTTGGTTTGGTTTTGTTTATTTTATTTCATTTTTTATTCTTTTATTCACTTTACATCCTTGTTGTACCCCTGTCCCTCCTCCCCTCCAAGTCCTTCTTTCCCCTCCCACCTCCTCTTTTCTGAGGAAAAGGGGAGATCCCTTTCCCATTCAGCCCAGCTCATCAAGTTGCATCAGGACTGAGCATGTCCTCTTCTCCTGTGGCCGGGCAAGGCAGTCCTGCCAGGGGAAAGTGATCTGAAAGCTAGCAAGTGAGTCCATGTCCAGTGCAGCCCCCCCCCCCTTCTCTCACTAGAGGACCCACTTGAAGCCTAAGCTGCCCATCGGCTACATCTTTGTAGGGGGCCTAGGTCCAGTTCCTGCATGGTCCTGGGTTGGTGCTTCAGTCTCAGCAAGCCACTCTGGGCCCTGGTTAGTTGGCTCTGTTGGTCTTCTCCACATCCCAAATCAAGCTGTCTAACTCTTACTCACTGATCCACTGGTAGTATTAAGTAGATTTCATCTTCTCATGATGCCTTTGTGAACAATTGTAACAAGTTATAATTTAGATCAGCTAAGATAGGTGTGCAACATTTTACCTAGCTTATTCAAATAGTCAACAACCAGTTTTTAACTCTTACCATCAATATAATATATTTACATATATATATATATATATATATATATATCAGAAATGACTGGTATCGATGCAGTTCAACTGTAGCTCTATCATCTCTTTCCATAAAGGCTCAGAAATAACTAGCAGCAGAAGGAAACATTGATCTGGTAGAAAGTGAGCACACACTTCCCCAGGACTGTTTAGGATTGTGTTGCAGAGTTCCATTTTGGGAAACAATAAACACATATTTCTGGAAGACAATTCAAAAAGATGATTATATTAGTAATAACAAGCATACTTTTCAATAAAAACCAAGTATTATTGTTATCTTAACAGAATTAACAACTGATAGAATTTGATGGGGATATTCAAGCATAGTGACATCATCCAGAAATTCTGCAGAAGATTCCTCATGCAGAAATACAAATTTCATTGTAAAGACACTATCACCTTTTGATTTTGTTCTACTCTGTACTAAGAACATTACATGAATTTTTCTAAGCAGGAAGACTTCTCAGGCAACCTTAAATACCTTTCTCATAGAGAGTTCTCCATTTTCCCTTGAACCATTTCTCTTTTTTAATATTTATTTATTTTTATTTTTTCCTCCATTATTTTATTTTTTAATATTAGTTACAGTTTGTTAACTTTGTATCCCTGTTGTATCCCACTCCCTCTTTCCCTCCCAACCCCACCCTCCCTCCCTCATCTCCTCCCTGCCCCTTTCCAAGTCCACTGATAAGGGAGGACCTCCTCCCCTTTCATCTGACCCTGGTTTATCAGGTCTCTTCAGGACTGGCTGCAAAGTCCTCCTATGTGGCCTAGCAGGGCTCCTCCTCGCTCGGAGGGGGGGGGGGTTCAAAACCTGCCATTGAGTTCATGTCAAAAACAGTCCCTGTTCCCCTTACTAGGGTACCCACTTGGATACTGAGCTACCAAGGGCTACATCTGAGCAGAGGTTCTAGGTTACATCCATACATGGTCCTTGTTTGGAGAAACAGTCTCATGAAAGACCCCTGTGCCCAGATATATTTGGTCCTTGTGGATCCCCTGTTCTCTCCAGGTCATATTAACTCCCCTTTTTTTAATGATTCCCTGCATTCTGCTGAAGGTTTGGTTATGAGTCTTAGTATCTGTTTTGATACACTGCTAGGTAGAGACTTTCAGAGGTCCTTTGTGGTAGGCTCCTGTCCTGTTACTTGTTTTCTCCTACATCCAATGCACATCCCATTTGTCTTTCTAAGTGAGGATTGATCATCTTACCCTGGGTCCTCTTTCTTGTTTATCTTCTTTAGGTGTATAAATTTCAGTATATTTATCCTATCTTATAGGACTATATAAGTGAGTATATACCATGTGTGTCTTTCTGCTTTTGGGATACCTCACTCGGATGATCATTTCTAGGTCCCACCATTTGCCTGCAAAAATTCATGATTTCCTCGTTTTTAATTGCTGAGTAGTATTCCATTGTGTAAAAGTACCACAATTTCTGTATCCATCCCTCAACTGAGGAACATCTGGATTGTTTCCAGGTTCTGGCTATTATGAATAAAGCTGCTACAAACATGGTTGCCTTGAACCATTTCTAAGACAAGAAAATATTTACTATAAGCCAGCACCTCCAGTGAGACTAAACACCAAGTTAAGAAAGATCAATTGAAAACATACCATCATATTTCTGTGGAAGCAAAGCACACGGTGAAATAGAAATTATTTGGAGAATGCCATTACAAAATGATTGTTGACATCACAATGAAGTAAGAGCTACAGAAACAAAGTCTTTACCATAGAAAAAAATTGAGAAAAAACTATCCTGTTTGACAAGGCTTGACTCCAAAATGATATCAGAAGTGAAAGTACTTGTAACATACTAGAAAATTCTCTGATAAAAAGCAAAAAATGGCATAAGGTAGAAATTTAGCCCAATTTTAAGAAATATTTAAAGAGTTCTATTTTTAGATATTATTGAGTTTGGGGCTGTAATTATTAAAATATTTTTTTCTATATTTTTAAAACTTTTAACAAAGTTCTTTGATGCTATGGACCTATTGTAAGAAAGTAATATGTATTTGATGTGATATGTATTAACACCATAGCAAGTAATATAAAAAATAATAAAATTATTTTTTTCTATTCCTTGATTTCTGTGAGTGTCTTCACAGAGTTAACACTGCTGATAATATTGTAGTGGAAGGTTAGAACAACTCCAGATAGCCTCTTCTGTTCATCATCTTGATGTTTTTAGTGCCTCTCATCTTCTGTACTTGCTGCAAAAAGAAAAGGGAATAAAATGATATCATTAAAATTTAAGAAGAAAGTCATTAAATAAAAACATTTAAATGAAATGAAAATTCCACCCAAGGGTCAAAAAGGGGGTTAGAAGAATCAAGAGGTTTTAATCATGGGGGAAGGGATGCTGTGTGGGCTGTTCCTTAAGTGTAAGATGACCCAAATTAGAAGAGTTTAAAATAATAATGTGTTATATTCTTTTGTAAAACAATAAGCACTCACATTATAAGAGCAGCTTAGGTCTGTGTTCTAAAAGAGGTCAGCAATGTCTTCCTCATTTTCCCATGTCATCCCCTCTGCATCTTGGCTTTGCTTAGCTTAGAATAGAAAGCAGCCTATGCCAACATAAAACATTTCCTCCCAGAAAAACCATCGACGCCCTTTGAAAACAGATCAGCATCTTTCTCAGGAGTAGAAATGGTTTGGAGATTCATAACTACTTTTATTCCTTTCTTGGAATTAATGAAAAATGAAAACTATTCCAAATGTTTGTTCTACAACAATACCCATGACACTTGTCCTGGGTTCTGGATTTTTCTGAACTAGAGTATCATGTAAAGCAGAATTTTGGGAAAATATTTATAATTGTATGTCTCTAGGTGACAATATAAAATATATTTTGTACTCATAGAAAAAAAAAGAAGAAATTACTTTGTGCATCTTTAAAAATACGGCTTGCAGGGCATTTCCTACTGCTATTGTTCTAGCCATATAAGCAACCCCAAACTATATGAAAATCTGCCTTTCAACAATCTTATAAAAGAGGGACAGAAACAGGATAACATAGTATGATGAACAGGCTAAGATCGTTTCTAATTTATATAGATAGAACTCCCTAAATTATGGAATAAGCAGAAAATACTTATTAAAAGACTGATGATCTCCTTAAAAATTTATGTCTATTCTGCATTAAAAAAGAAAGCTACAATTATCCATTAATTTTTAGCTTAAGGAAAAGCAATTAATTTGTGTATTAGATGGAAGTATTTAAGGCTGACAACAACTGATGAGAAAATAATTTAAAATAATTGATACTACCTTGGAAGTGGCCATGTTCTAAAATGACATCTCAGTGCTTTTGATTTGTTACATCAAGAGAAGTGGTGGGAGGGAAGAAAGAGAGTTGAATTATCTTTATGAAAGGTCATTTGTTCTCATAAGCTGTCTCTTACTGCAAATCTTGTCATCTGAAGACATCGCCCACTAACATATAAAAAGGAAACCTTGGAAACACTGCTGTGCCATGAAGAGCATAATGCATTCTTGACTCTAAATGATTTTCTTGATTTTTTTTTCTTTTGGTGATTCACAGGTAGAAAATAACTTCATTGCAATGCAGCCAACAGAGGTTTTGGTGAGGAGGTGAGTATGCGGTGCATTTCTAGATACACAGTAAGGAGACACAATCCACTGATAAATTGATTAACAGCATGCTGGAGAATCAGCTCAATCAGCTCGTGCTTATTAAATACCTGCCACTGTATTTTTCTTTTCTTACAAGGAGGAAAAGGATTGTCATAAGAAATTATTGAGGCGAAGACATTTTCTAAGAAAAATAGGCAGACATAAGACAAAAAATACAGAATGCCAAATATGTAGGCTGGTCTACAGCACAACTAGTTAATAACGGTCTTTCATCCGGGCTTCTGCTAAGTGTGCTGATTAGAGATACCCCGGCCTAAGGGGAAAGACAGAGAAGTATGGGATTTTGAGTTTGGGAGTTAGTTCACTGCATCAACTATTTCAGAATATATTGAACAAACTGCCTATATACACACCTATATTCTGCAAAATTGTATGATTTGAAAAAAGCCATAAAAGGGGAAAGAGACCGAGAGCTCACAAAAATATGTGCTCCAACTGCTTTTGTGACAAACTTCTTAAAACATTCATAAGAATGTGTAAGACTATGAGGAAAGGATATTTTAACCTACTGTTCTAGACATAAGCCAGACTGCTTATCCAGAGGCAGAATGAAGCCTTAGGAAGTAAGAAACAGCTACTTGGGATTCCGAGGGAACACTGAGGCACCTGGAGGTGAGCAATGAGCCTGCAGCCACCAAGCATGGGTTCACGAAGGGAACAGGTCGTTAGAAAGCTGAGGCCACAAGTTCAATCACCAACCAAACAACAGAACTGTCCAGAGAGGAAAGAACTTGCATGTGTCTGGTGAGTACCTGGCCTCTTTTGAAAGTTAAAGAAATCCCATTACTTCCCAAATCAAAGACAGCATTCCACACTGTGATCAACATTGCTTGGAGTGCGCCAGCACAGAGAAGTCAGTTAGTGAGTTAGTGAGTTAGATGTTAGTGAGTTCACAGTTACCAGAGGGATCAGAAATGATATCAAGCAAAATGTGGATTGCCAACCTAGAGAGGTTTGAAAGGCCCTTCCAGTTATGAGAACTTACACTTCTCATGAGTTCTGATTTAGTTTTCTGAAATGATAAAAGTGCTTCAGTCTGGGGGAAGGAAGAGAGTGAAGCATAATTTCCAACCTATAAATAATGAATTTTGAGTAAATTAAGACATTACCCAAAGTCCGGATTTGGCTTAGTGTAATGTGATCTCTTAAACCCAAGTCACTGCAATTGTAATCAGGAACACAAAAGTACAAAGAGTTAGTATACATAAAAAATGCAGAGCTCCTAGTGGTGCATTTCCTCTGGGAATTAAGTGGTCTGCACGCTGCTTCGTGCTCTTATGCACCATTGCAACTTACCCATCCAGGAAGGTCTAACTCACAAGTACTGTCCCCAGGCACCATTGCTCAGTGTGGCGAAAGGGATGTGATCTTCTCTACATGATTTAGACATGACTGCTTTTTTACCAACAGGTGGAGAAGGTGATTTAAAGCTGATACAGTCTTATGAACCCACAGGACACAGAAAATTATTTCTCAAGCAACAGAGTTTTCAAATTATTAACCCAACAGTGCCTACCTTCTGCAGAGGACACTATGCCAGCAGTGTTTGCTTCTGCAGAATTCTAGGACTCCAGATCCTAAAAACAGCTCAGGCACATCAGATCCGCTTTAACCTGCATTCAAAAGCGGATCACTGTTTAGATTTGTGAGGCGTAACTGCTGCCCCTGTTATTCACATTGCCCTCTATTTACACTTCTCCCTACACTGAGTTGCTGTTCTATTGAAGGAGGGTGGGACTGGGAGGACAGGAGGGAGGGGCCTGTGACTGAGATATAAATTGAATTAATAGAAAGAAAGAGAGAAAGAGAAAGAATGCACTGCAATTGTTCTGCGCCTGTTCTATAGACAACCGCCATATACTATGAGCAGGGCCACATCTGGCTAATTTTTGCATGTCACATGTTCATGCTCCTCTGTGTCTGTCATTGCCAGTTTGTCTAGTCTTATCTTTCTTGCTCGAAAGAAAAAAAATCTTCTCTGGTGATATTCCTGGCGTTAAGTGAAAAATACACAAATTTAAAGCTATGCTTCCTGTAGGAATGGGCCGGAGAAACAACTAGGCCATTAACAGCACACTCTGCTCTTCCAGAAGATTTGCTTTTTACTCTCAATAGCCATTTCTGGAGGCTCACAACTGCCGAGACTCTAGTTCTGGGGAATTCAATGACTCTGGTTTAATGGTAGTGTTGAAGATGGAGGGACATGAGTCGGGAGAGGCACTGCAATCTAGAGATTAATCACAAGTTATTAACACATTCATGTTCATTGAAGAGGAATAAATGGATCACTACATGAATGAATGAGCTCCCAAAAATGATATAAAGTGCAAATAGCAGAAGAGGATAATCTATACTATGTTAGCATTTCTAATTTATTAAATTATTTAAACATCTCATTGTAGCTTATAAAAAACTTTATGGTAAATTTTAAGTTTTTCCTCTTATTCTCAAAAATAATAATACCTGTGGAGCCTGAACTTTTCTTTTTAAAGAACGTCAAAATGTCATCAAAATATTTGTGCAGAACCATCTTTCCCCAGCACAGGATTGTCTTCAGTGTGACCTTTGCTGTGTGTTAATGCTGCAGAATCTCAGGGGGACACAAAAGTAGAAAATAATAAAATCACTATTTCTTGTCTTATTATTGCTAATGCTGTTTTTAGCACATCTATTAAAAAAAATTGTAGGCCTCAGCTAGGACACTTATCCAAGGACAAGAATTCTTTAAACAACTCAGGCTGGGTGGTAGAACTCTTTTATATTAAGATCTCTTTGAAACTATTAAGAACATCTGCGCTTAGAAATTGCAACTAAGAATATTTTTATACTAGAAATTTAAAATCATAAATGCCTGTGGTAACTAGTAATTCATCGAAAGTGAAAACAGTCACATCATTGCAGGTCAAGATGATGCGTTCAACAAGTTAACTTCATATTTTTAAAAAGAACAATGACACTCGTTTATATTTTTGAGAGTGTTTTTAATTTGTGGTTGAAAAAAGACAGGTGGCAATCACAGGCCCTTGTCCATGCAGTTGGCATGATATAACATAATCTTCAGCTATTAAAGTGTCGTTGTACAATTAGAAGCAAATAACAATAAAAAAGGAAAGAACATCTTTGTGTAAAGAGAAAAGCAATTTTGACTTTATAGAACCTGTGGGAGTTATCTCATACATTCATGGGATTTCTAGGTACAACTGAAATATTTACCGTGAATTTTTGGCACAAATTATCATTGCTGAATAGGGAATAATGAACCTCAATCATAAGGTGACAGAGAAAGTAGTCATGAGTATAGGCCAGACCTTAAATCTGTTGGTCTCAACTATGACCCAGCCTCCAATGCCCCTAACCACATGTTTCATCTCAGTTTGTGACAGAGAATCCATTGACCAGGAGGAATTTTAGTACGCAAATACAAAACAATTCTAGATGGTATATGGGTACTCTGATATGAACAAAATCTTTTTTTCAGTGGACAAACTGAAATTCTAAGCAGTTTCTAGGAGAGATACCACATGATAAGTGACGTCTGGATAGAGAAATGTTTGTTAAATTAGATTGTAGTGTTGGATCCAGAGACAACGGGAAAAACACATTTCTGGGAAATGTGGTCTGA
Source organism: Meriones unguiculatus (assembly GCF_030254825.1). NCBI lineage: Eukaryota > Metazoa > Chordata > Mammalia > Rodentia > Muridae > Meriones > Meriones unguiculatus. The sequence continues at coordinate 111,768,569 of NC_083356.1, forward strand.
ATTCATCTTCCTGATCTCGGGCCCTAGATGAGCCAGGGGAGGGTCCTTTGAAGTAGATGATTCTAGTAGGACATAGAAGAGGTGCTCTGTTCTATAGCTGTAGGGAATAAAATGATTGTTAGGCAATGAACAACCTGGCAGTGTGTAAAACTGAAAACTCTGTGTCATTTGGCAAGCTCTAAGTTAATCATATTTTATGTTAATTAATGTATTCGTATAAATCTGTAGTAAAAGAGCCTAGTTCTGATCTATACTTAATTATTCTGAGAAGCACTATGAAGGAATATAATATGCAAACTCAGCAATATTACTTGAGCTAATTAATAATCCAACGAAATTTTTGAAATATGCAGTGACACAAAAGGATATATGGCTGCACACACCAAAATTTCCTTTGAAGGTTTGAAATGGAATTATTCAAACTAATAGAATATTACTTTTGTTGAAATGTTGCATTTTTCTATAACATATCTAAAATGTATGAACTATTTAATGTAAGGGTGTGATAGTTATGCAAAATACAGAGAAATCTTGTTGTGGATCAACACATGGTGAATCTTACCTTGTACTAGATTTGGGCTGTACTTTTTCCATGAATTAGCCTTTTTTCCTTGTTATAATCAACTACAGAGATGGTTCTTTGCTTATCCGTCCCTACTTCACAAAGGAGAAAACAGAAGCTTAAGATGCACACAATATGCCTGGTAACACGAGGATGGAAAATGATTAGGCTAAGATTTAAACTCAGAAATACACTGGGTTGGGAGGAAGAGAAAGGGCTTGATTTTACCCAGTCACCTCAGCCGCTGGGAAGGCAGCATTCCTCAGTCCAGGGCTTCTTGTACAATGAGCTTGTTGAGTAGCACTCAGCACTGGGAAACCGCCTCATTCATTTCTGGAGAAGGAATCTGGATAGCTCTGCTTGAGGTTTTTACAACATGAATGATAAGCCGTTATCCTAATGAAGCCTTCTGTTGACTCTAAGCACACAACGAATAAAATAAAGAAATTGCTCACCTATTCCAAGAAATATTAGCTTAAGTAAATTGAGACACATTTTACCATGATTATAATTTTTTAAAAAATGAAATAAACTTTAAGTATAAGCCTAAGCATGATGAACTTTAGTGCTTAAAATCAATCGTAAAAAGAATTTTATAAGACAAGCTATTTACAGTAAGATTTACTTCTTGAGGCTTTGAAAAATCTATCTGCCCTTTTTTCCCCACAGAGAGCTTCATTTCACTGAAGCCATTTTATCACTTAAATAAACCCAAATCTTTAATCTGTTCCTTATTCCTTCTGCATGAGCTGTGTTCAAAGCATTACATCATTAAATCTTATGAGAGTATATTTAGTATAGCAGGGAACATATATTAATCAAGAAAAGTGTCAGTTTGGAAGAGGAATTTTAATTACTATGAATTCAGATTCTGAGCATTTTTGAGGGTGATTATTTCAGCAAACTGTTTATATTAATGCCCAACAAATTAGAAACATGTTCTTGGCAGCCAATGCCTATCATAAAGTGGGGAAAAAAATCCTACAATGAGTAAAATAGAAAATTGTATGAGAAAATTATATTTTATTATAACAAATATCTCTCTACCAAGGTCTACTTTTTTATATTTAAGTACACGAGTCTCTGTGTTTTATTATCAACATGACTTTAACGGCACAACAAACACATTAGGAGAGAACATTTTTACACCTTTGTAAGTGTAATGAGTCTCCGTAGACCCCGGAGCCTAAGTAAGCGGTAAATAAACAGTGTACGCACGCTCGAGTTTCCCGGAGAGAAACTCTAATGACCGCTTTCTTAAAAATTATTGTAGTTTTCTCGTGGTAAATAATTTGGAGACTTTAACCCATCACAAAAAGTCAATTTCTGTTTTTTTCTCAGCTATTTAAACTAACATATAATCAATACCAAGTAATATAAACACTTACCACAACGTGAGGGAAAGGCCTGCTCTGAGGGCTCCTAAAGACCCTTAATCTAGGTGAAAATTTATAAGCATGATGAAGTCTTCTCTCTAAAACTTCATAATAAACGCTTCTTGAGCTTGCCTTACGGATATTTAAAAACTAGACACACTGGAAATGTCTTCTCAGCCGGTTCGACGACAGTTTGTCTTTGTTCTAGATTTACTGAGCTGTAATAGTTTTAAAATGACACGTGCGCACTCGGTGTGCATGAGCTGATGCTTCGGTACTCAGGCAGCTAGAAACCAGTCTGCAGTCACCCTAGCGCGCACAGCCCTCCTTCTCGTCACTTACTGTTTGGGGATAACTTCAGATCTACCCTGTTAATAAAATGTAAATACACGCTCCACGTGTTAGGAAACGTGCGGCTGTGAAGGTGACACGACGGGTTCACAAATCACCACGAGACCGGCTCCACGCAGGAGGTTTATTAGGGGAAGGGAAGGGGGTCGCGGAGAGAGGAGGGGGAAGAGAAAGAGAGAGAGGAGGGGCTCCAGGAGTTCTCTTATAAGGTGACCCAGGGCATGCGCAGGTGGTTCCAGGTGATCAGCGGGTGGTCCTCTTGGTGGCTTCACAAATGCCTGACAACCGGTTTGTCAGTCCCTTGGCTGTAGAGATGCCTGCTTACAGATCCCAGCACCATGGCCCTTAGCTATAGCCCCATCGCATATGAACCATTTATCATAATCAGAAGTGTGCACCTCTTGCTTTCAGTCCTTAGCAACCTCGCCTGCCGCTTATGACTGCAATTCTGCTTTCCACAAGTCTCTCTTTTGTTTCACAGACAAATAATATACCTGTTAAAGTTGTTTTTATAAAACTGTGCTTGTTTCTCAGTTTCTCTCTTAACTCAGCTATCGCACAAATAACTGAGACTCTTTTGTACTTGTTTAACAATAAGCTTCACAGCACAATAACTGAGCAGTTATTGCTCTATTCTTATCCCTCTAAGCTAATCCGGTTTCCTCCCAGTGTGCACCCCAGAAACACTTGCACTTTGTAGCTTTCCTGCTCCAGACGATTCTTACTCCTGGTGCCTCTTGGACTTCTCCCAGTGGCTCAGTCCCCTACTTCCTCCTCTAACTCCTGCTTCCCTGACTGGCAGGAAGTCCAGCCCTGTTCTTGCCTCTGCTCAGCAATAGTCTGTACACTGCTTTATTGGAAAATCAAGGGACAAGTGAGGAGCAGGGTTTACACAACATTGAGGCAGGAGGAGATTCTCAGAACAAAGATTCCAACAGTATATGCGGTACAGAAATCAGCATGGGAAGTGCACAATAACCTTATACCACAGATCTTTTTGTGTTTAGTTCACTTAACACACCATCCTTTAGTGTTACCTATGTTGTCACAGATGATTGAATCTTAGTTATAAAAAGTTAATTATGTTCAATTATTATTATGCAGTAGATGAGTTCTGGATGTGTTTTAAATAAGAACAAAATTTAAAACTCCTTAACAAGCACAGACAAATGAAAAGTTTTACTTTTAATATATATAAAAAAATCATATGCATATATCATATTTTCTGCAGAAATTCATCTCTTGACTTACTCTTAAGTTACTTCCAGAATTTGGTTGTTATGAATAACAAACAATACAATAAAGAAAGAACCCATATAACTTTAAAATATTGAATTTGTTTGTTTTGAAGCCAGTTATCAATACAAATGGATTTCTGGTTCATATATTAGTTCTATTTTGGCTTTTTTGGAAAAAAAAAATAAAAGCAAAAAACCTTCTGTTGTTTCATCACATATTGTGGCCTCTACATTCCAGACACAAAGAGAGAAGCTGTTTATTTTCATCAGCTGGTAAATAACTCATTAACTCTAAATGTCATTTCACCTAAGTGAATTAGTGACATAAAACACTATGTATGTTATAATCTGAAATATTATTATAATAATTACCCATTGTGAACAATTTATTATAACAGCAAATATGCAGGGTTTTTTATGAGTTTGACAATAGGTCTACAAGCATGAATATTTGGAAATATTCTATTCTGTTCTTTGAAGTTAAATCATACAGCAAAAACAAATAGTTTTTACATCATCACTGTATTAAGATGCAAGGTACCTAAATATTAGGAAGTATGCCTGGTTAGTTATTACTTGAATATGTGTGTGTGTGTATAACTAATCAGTAGTCTTGTGTAAAAGTGTAAAATATGGCCATTTTCACAATGTTAATCCTACCAATCCATGAGCACGGGAGATCTTTCCATCTTCTGATATCTTCTTCGATTTCTTTCTTCAGAGACTTGAAGTTTTTCTCAAACAGGTCTTTCACTTGCTTGGTTAGAGTCACACCAAGGTACTTTATGTTATTAGTGGCTATTGTGAAGGGTGTTGTTTCCCTAATTTCTTTCTCAGCCTTTTTGTCTTTGGTATATAGGAGGGCTTCTGATTTTTTTGAGTTGATTTTGTATCCTGCCACTTTGCTGAAGGTGTTTATCAGCTGAAGGAGTTCTCTGGTTGAATTTTTGGGGTCGCTCATGTATACTATCATATCATCTGCAAATAGTGACACTTTGACCTCTTCCTTTCCGATTTGTATCCCCTTGATCTCCTTTAGTTGTCTTATTGCTCTGGCTAGGACTTCAAGTACTATGTTGAAGAGATATGGGGACAATGGACAGCCTTGTCTTGTCCCTGATTTCAGTGGGATTGATTTAAGTTTCTCTCCATTGAGTTTGATGTTAGCTATAGGCTTGCTATATATTGCCTTTACTATGTTTAGGTATGTGCCTTGTATCCCTGATCTCTCCAAGACTTTAAACATGAATGGGTGTTGGACTTTGTCAAATGCTTTTTCGGCATCTAAGGAGATGATCATGTGGTTTTTCTCCTTCAGTTTGTTTATGTAGTGGATTACATTGATGGATTTCCGTATGTTGAACCACCCTTGCATGCCTGGGATGAAGCCTACTTGGTCATGGTAGATGATATCTTTGATGTGTTCTTGGATTCGGTTTGCAAGTATTTTATTGAGTATTTTTGCGTCAATGTTCATAAGAGAGATAGGCCTAAAGTTCTCTTTTTTTGTTGGGTCTTTGTGTGGTTTAGGTATTAAGGTGACTGTGGCTTCATAGAATGAGTTTGGTAGTGTTCCTTCTGTTTCTGTTTTGTGGAATAGTTTGAGGAGAATTGGAGTTAGCACTTCTTTGAAGGTCTTGTAGAATTCTGTGCTGAAGCCATCTGGTCCAGGGCTTTTTTTGGAGGGGAGACTGTTAATAACTGCTTCGATTTCCTTGGGAGATATAGGGCTATTCAGTCTTTCTACCTGATCTTGACTTAGTTTTGGTAGATGGAATCTAAACATAATGAAATCTATACACCTAAAAAAGATAATCAATTGAGCGGACATGGGGTAAGATGATCAATCCTCATTTAGAAAGACAGATGGGATGAGCATTGATTGTAAGACAGGATTCTACTGAGCGCATCTGAAAGACTCTAACTAGCAGTGTTTTCAAAGCAAAGACTCATGACCAAACCTTTGGCAGAGTACAGGGAATCATAAGAAAGAAGGGGAGTTAGTCTGATGGGGAAAGGATAGGAGCTCCACAAGGACCAAATATATCTGGGCACAGGGTCTTTTCTGAGACTGACATTCAACCAAGGACCATGTATGGATATAACCTAGAACCTCCACTCAGATGTAGCCTGTGGTAGCTCAGTAACCAATTGGTTTCCCAAAGTGAGGGGAACAGGGACTATTTCTAACAGGAACTCGATGACTGGCTCTTTGGTCTCCCCACCCCCGAAGGGAGGAGCAGTCCTGTTAGGCCACAGAGGAGGGCTTTGCAGCCAGTCCTGAAGATACCTGATAAAACAGGATCAGATGAATGGGGAGGAGGTCCCCCCTATCAGTGGACTTGGAAAGGGGCACGGTGGAGATGAGGGAGGGAGGGAGGGACTGGGAGGGAATGAGGGATCGGGACATGGCTGGGATACAGAGTTAATAAAATGTAACTGATAAAAAAAAATAAAAAATAAAAAAGAAAAAAAAAAAGAAAAAAAAAGTGTAAAATAATACAACAAAAGGACTTTAGACTGACAATCAGTACACATATCTCAAGGATTCAAATACTAATTTTTGTATCAAAGCAAGTGCATTTTCATGAGTAGTTAGGCCAATAACTCAAATTCTAAAATAAAGCTATCTTTGCTAACTCCTTCTTGTGAACCTATTATTTTCCCTATGTGGTTCCCAGACAGACCTTTGAGTGCTTGAGTGCTATTGTTTGGACAACTGCATCTAAAGGTCCAGGCTTTAAAGCCTTGTTCCCAGCCTATGGCAGTACTGAGAGATCGTGATTCATTGCTTGCATGTTGGGTCTGTGCTTTCTGGTGACCAAGAAATGATGGAAACGCTCTCCATGTTTCCATCATCTTGACTGCTCACTGGCCCAGAAAGCAATAGCTAACTAATTATGTATGTAAACCACCAAAACTACTAACCAAAGTGACCTTTCTTCCTACTCAGTTGATTTTCGTAGGTATCTGTACCATTAACAGAACAGTTCTTAGGACTACTCTATTTTTTCCTTCCATCCTCAAACAAGAATCTCAAAATACCAATACCACACACATACATTTAAACACTAAAGTAAAACTCTCATACTTCCTCTAACCTTTCCACAGACACCAAGATTGTCTCTTACTTCATTCTTTCAGGATACGTGTTCTCATCTCTGCAGAGCACCTCCACACAGTCATAATCGTTGATGCTAGCCTTCACACTACACAAGAATTTGATGATGAACTCTTTTAAGAGCCTACATGTAATTCGGGTTTTTGTTGTTGTTGTTTGTTTGTTTGTTTGTTTGTTTGTTTTTTGTCAGCCCACAGAGATAAATGGTTCTTAATCAACTGGAATGTTCCATCGGGTTCCTGCAAAGGCTCTAACTGATATACTCAACAGGAAATCACCTTGCACTTAAGAAGGATGATTCTCCCATAGCTGGCACTCATAAAAATATCTACACTTGCATTTAACAGTAAGCAACTTTAAAGAACATGTCTCTTCAACTTCACTGCAACCTCCTCTTTGGCTGGGAGTTAGGACTTGAAAAGTAAACATCATTTTTTCATCATTTTTCCAGAGCACCTTATTATAAAACACAATGCTATTGTTGAGTGATAATATCAAATAGTTTAAGAGGAAAACATTATAAGAATGAAAATAATTTTTATGAAATTTTTCAGAGATCATGAATGTTTTGATTTTTGATATAAGCTAAAATTATTGCAATAGTTGGCATTTTGAAAACTGTGAAGATTTAATTGGCAGAGAAATAGGAAGGACTTTTAATAACTATGATAGATATTTTCCTTTTATGTTGAAGAAAATTAACCAAAATTTCACTTTTTAAATATTTGATTTATTTGAATTATTTATAATTTCTATCTAATATTTTAATTTTTTTAAATCCCAATACAGAATGACGTTCTAATTTGTTTAAATTTTGTGTTCTTTCCTTTAAATTATATGATTTTTTTTCTCTTTCACAATACCTAAGACTTAATTTAAAATGTCCTTTAGGAGGCCCATGAATTGACCTGATCAAATATAAGCTTATTCTCCTTTGAAAGTTTATTTGGCCTTGTATGCCTTTGTATAGTTATTGGAGCCACTATATCCTTGAACAATATGGTTGTTTTTTTATTATTCCATGTACATGATAAAAAACAAGTTGGTACTTTTGATTGTGTGGAACATTTTATGAACATAGTAGAAGATGTTTGAACAAAATAGTTACAACCAAGTTTATTCCTCTAACTTTTATATTACTGAAGAACTGGAAGAAACCATGGAAAATGGAATCCGTGGACAGAGTGCAGCTGGCTTCCAACGTTTTCTTAATTCTCAAGCTGATGACAGTGCAGTGTACAGACTGAAAAGATCATACACTGAGACCAGTATCCCTGCCACTGCACAAAGGCTAAAATAATAACAAGAAAAACTCAGAATCCAGACAGGAGAGAAGTAGAGTCAGATCAGTGTCGGCACAGTCAAGGAGAACTCCATAGTCCTAAGGATTCAGATGCTGTAAATGATTTGTGGAGTATGTTGTCTGCCTCCGTTCACCTGAGGGATGTAGTTAAGGATACAGTTCAATACTATGTTTCCTGATGCCAGGGACATTTCTTGCAAATCCAAAGTGGCAGAACGAATAGATGTCTGTTTAGTTTGATTTCTTAATGACTATAAGCTTTGAAATTGATCATATTTTTTTGTTGCTTTGATGCTTAGAGCCAAAATGGCTGCTCGTCTCTAGAAAAAATGTAAAGAATAACATGACAAATATTTGTGAATTAATCCTGCACACATTTTTTCCCTCCTTGAACCCCTTTTCCCTAGGAGATCCGTTCCAATTTTCCATGATGAATTAAGTGTCATTTTTCAACTATCTTCAGCCACTGATCTCGAGCCAATGGGTCTATAATCACCAGAGACACATTTGATTTTCTGACTCATTGCAAATGAAGGACAGCACACACCAACGGGAATCTTGGATAGTTTATCAAACAAAGGAAAAATAGTTTTATGAGACTGAAAGAAAGCAGAATTAGAGGAATATAAATGAAGTTGGATTCATAAAAATATAAAAGAGCCGGGTATAAAGAGGCGTGGCCTGAAAAATGGACGCGGTATCTTGTTACCTTGGAAACCACAAAGTCAATATAATGTGGGCCAGAAGCCTTATGTTTGAAGTCTTCGTTAGCACTGTCTGGCCATCCTCTGTGTTGATGTAACTTAAGAGTTCTAGGCATCACTGAGGTATTTCATTTTTATTGATACAATGGCAAACAGAACATTTTTTTCCAGTAACATAAAAAGTTTCAGAACAAAGAATCTCAGTGGGTAACTAGGTCTCATGAGGGAATGAGTGTGTGTGACACCCCATTTCAGTATATCCTTGGGAGAAAAATCACTTCCTATTAAATCACCTGTTGCTTGTACCTGTGTTTATTATGCAAGCCTAAGCAGGAGCTAGGGAGGCTTTGGCTGAGTTAATTTTGTTTTCTCAAGTGTTTAAATAGCATATTGAGAGAATTTGTAGTACATCAAAATGCAAGCTGCGAAAGTTAACATTTTACAACAGAACTAAGCTTTTCTACAAGCACAAGGTACCAAGGATTCAGCCAATTAAAATTGGCCCAACCCATACATTTTCATTTTCTTGTATTTCTCTGCAGTTTTTATTCCACTAAACGCCACTGATGGTCCAATATGACAACTTTGACTCTTGTTCCACTTGAATATCCAGTTTTCATTAGTGAGAGGAAAAAAGGCTGCCAGTTTATTAGATTTAGACCAGTTCAGGAAACCTGGCCTCCTGTCCGCTGACACTGACACTCTGGCTACGGAGACGGGCTGTTATGGTTCAGACCTGGGTTCTAGCGTTCCTGTAACTCTAGCTTTACAGAGAGTCTCAGTATCTCTAACTGGAGAAATTAAACACTGGGTTTCTATTGGCCACAGTAGAATGTTCTTGTAATAAAGTAAATGAGGGTAAATGAGCCAATTACAGTATAGAGCCTGTTAAACATGTGTGCTTGGTACTAGTCTCATAGTGTCTCTCTTCCAGAACACAAGAGAATAAATTTTTCTATTGTTAGTCTTTCTGAATACAATCTTCTAAGAAATTAAATATATTCCATGTCTTAGTTAAATAAAAATGGCGTTACAGTTAAATCAAATGGAGTTTGTGGGTACTGTAAAAATGTATTTATTTTATTATTGTTCATGTCATGATATTTAATAACACATGTAATCTGGCAAGCATACTGTTTAGTTGTCAAAGGCAAATGTTGTGAATTATGTAGTTTCAGGAAGATCATGGCATCTGTGGAAGGTGCATAAGTTATAAGCAAGGCTTGGGGGATGGGGAGTGAGGGTGGGCTGGCAGGCAGGGCTGTGTGGGCTATGCTCAGCACTCATCACAGCGGACCTCATTTCTGGAGCTGGAGATGCCACTTTCCAGATGTAAGAATGGTCTCTAAGGGGGGCAGCCTTTGGTAGCTTAAGAATAAAAAATACAGAATATTTTTCAAGAAAAAGAATTTAAATGATTCAATTCAATAAAAAAACTTCTAGAATTTTCTATAAGCCTGTCAGAGACAATGTTACTTTTTGGAAAATAAATCAATCTAAAGAATATATGTAAGGATTGTGTTTGATAGAACAAAATTTAAAAGCATAAAATATTTAGAGAGAGTTCTTATATTTTATCATATCGTTGAAATAGGGAACACTCTAATTATGATTCAAACTTCACAAAAAAAATTGTAAATCTAGCTACTTGAATACGTTTTAAGATGCTTTCATGGGAAAAATGTCAGAATGAAGGTATTATTGTTCTTGGGGGTTTCAGAAAGCTTCTGACCATACTGCAGACAAATAGTTCATATCCCAAAACTTTATAATTCTTAAAAAAAATTCACCAACTTCCTAATGTAAAAAAAGCCCAGAGAAAAATGCAAATCACTTCAGACAATAGCAAAAATGCTTATTGAGTAATGTAATATAAAATAAAATAAATAAAAATACACTAAGGTCACAACTTCATGGAGACAGACCGACAACACTGGAAAGTTACACAATACCTAAACGTTTGTGTACATTGGTACACTTTGCCAGCGTCATTAAATGTGTGTAACCTTCATCCAGCAGTCAGACATTGCAGAATTTATTCTGCAAATGGCCTTCCACAGTGCAAAGTGATCTGTGTGCAGTTACTGCTATGGTACTGACTCAGATAGAAACGGTTTGGAAACAACCAAAAAGATCATCAGTGGGGTGCTGCTGAAATAAAAGTCGAGTTTTGAACATAACTCAGTGGTAGAGAACTTGCCTAGTTTATGCAACATCTTGGCTTGATCCTCAGTATTATAAGTGATGGTGATGGTGATGACAATGATGATGATAATAAATATATTCTTAAAATAGCTTGTTACATTGTTGTTAATTTACAAAAGATAGGGGCTCCATAATAGTATAACACATTTTCTAAGTTCTATTAATTGAGAAAGGAAAGACACAGAATAGTATGTATAATACGCTGTCTGTGTAGCATAAAAAAATGATGTGCTAATACTTGCATAAAACAATTTCAGAAGGACATATACAACTGACAAGCATGTTTACATGTGCTGAAGAATAGAAATTAAATAAAGAGGAGAGCTTAGATGGCCGACTTCACAGTATAGAGATGCGAAATATCCCACTTCTGATGCAGGCAAAGCACACTAAATACATCAGTGCCTTCTCTGAGGACAAGCAAGCATTTGTTGATTACTTGTGTTCAGCAATAATTCTCCTGGGTGTGATATATGATTATCGCTTCTATTTTATTTGTTATGTAAATGTTAATAAAAACTTTTTAAACCCAGCGGCACCACCAGCTGACCGCCCAACTCTGTATTAGAGAAGTATTGATGTATCTACTTTTATCCAACTGAAATTTTAATAAGTGAGTCCTGTATAAACTGATCATATGTCAGGTACTCCCCTAAGCATTTCACATACACTACGGTAATCTAACTAACCTGTGATGGAGCTACAAATATTCTTTGCCATTTTGTATAGCGGTACAAAGCCAGGGTATGGGAAAGTCATGTGCCCCATATCCAAAAATATTATAGCACCCAACACAGGCCTCGATCTTTAGGAATCTTCTGCACTCCATATTCTTAAATGTGCTGTTATGATCATAGTACTTCCACAAAAATGTCTTATTATTTTCTTCTCTGTATGCCGTAGCGTCTGAAATATGAACACGGAAAAACTACTTTTGACATGCAATATTTAAAAAAAAAAGTAAAGCCCAACCCTGAACTCAGATAAGCCACTGGGACTTCTAAATACAATGTCAATGTACCAGGAGCTTATGAGGAACTGAACTATGACATAAAGGTCCTGGGTTCTTTTTCTTCTTTCCTTTCCTTTTTCCTTTCCTTTTCCTTTTCCTTTCCTTTCCTTTTCCCTTTCCTTTTCTTTTCTCTTCTTTCCTTTTCCCTTTTCTTTCCTCTCTTTCTTTCTTCCTTCCTTTCTTTCCTTCTTTGTTTTGGCTTTATGTCTTTATTTCCTACCTATTTGTTTATATTTCTTTCTTTTGCTCTTCTGTGTTTTGATCACTTTCACTACCCTCAACTCTTCCCAATCTGCCCTCTTTCCCTACTACCCAACTTTGTGTCTTTTTAGCTTTTATATAATTTCTTTAAGACCAATTTGAGCTGCTCAAATATTCTTGGATGGCCTGTATTCCACTGGAGCATGATCTACTTACCAGTAGCTAAACTATCAAAAAAAAAAAAAGAAAAGAAAAGAAAAGAAAAAAAACAAAAATCAATATTTCCCTCTCCTAGCCCATGGCTAAGGGTGGAATTTCATGCCCAGCTCTGTGGAGTTTCATGCAGGTATTTGGTGTGTGTTGGGCTTGTACAGGTTTTGTGCATGCTGTCACAACTGTTGTAAGCACATATATATCACTTCCTTATTTTGTCCAGAAGAAACTCGCTGTTTGTAATCATCCACTGCCTCTGATTCAGAAAATCTTTCTGCCTCTTGTTCTACAATAATCCATGAGCATTAGGGTGTGTGTGTGGAGGGGTTGAGGTGTAAAGGTACCCTCAGAGCTGACAGTTTGCAGATTCTTGGGTAGTTGTGGCTCTCTGTCTTAGTCACATCTACTGCAGATAGAATGTTCTCCAATGAGAGTGGAGAGATGTATTGATCTTCAGGTGTGATGACGAGACATTAGAAGATTTCAGCATTATGGCCACTGAGCAGGATAACAGAAATAGGTTCTCCACTGGGGCCTAAAATCTGTCCAGCACAGGCTTTTAGCTCAGTAAGAGTGTCAGGTATGAGGTTGCCTTATGGAGTAGTGTTTAAACCAAGTCACAAAGTGATTGGTTTATTCACAAGACATGCATGAGCCACTGGACATCGTATCTGTAAATGTAAGCTTCACAACTTTAGATATGTGTCTTTTTATTTTTATTTTTCCATTTTTAATATAATTTTTATTTATTATAATTTGCTCAGTTTGTATCCCAGCTGTAGCTCCACCCTCATTCCCTCCCAATCCTTCCCTCCCTCATCTCCTCCTAATCCCACTTCCCTTCCTTTTCTCCCCCATGCCCTTTCCCCAGTCCACTGATAGGGAGGTCTTCCTCTCCTTCCCTCTGACCCTAGGTCTCATCAGGACTGGCTGCAATGTCTTCCTCTGTAGCCAGGTAAGGCTGCTCCCCCCATCAGTGGGAGGTGATCGAAGAGCCAACCACTTAGTTCATGTCAGAAATATGTGTCTTTTATAAAGGCAAAACCCTTAGAGGTCAGGAAATTACTGTAGGGTCCATGTGAAGACACACTCACTGGATTGAAGATAAAACACACAAGTAAAAAGGATTAAAGGGGAGTAATAGATAGGAGGGTTTAAAGTGCCATTTAAAGGGTTTAAAGAGAGCAGACAAAGCAACAACTATAGAAGCTTCTCTCTCTTCCTCTCTCTCTCCCCCGTGAGAGAGAGAGAGAGAGAGAGACAAATACATAAAAAGAGTTAAAAATGGAGATGGATTTACTCTCTATAGGACAACAAAATTCTTACTAGAAGTCATAGGCTAACAAAAGCTAAGTGCCAAGGATGGGCTTCTTCTTTTGGAGCTGGCCTGAAAGACTCCATAGAGCCCTCAAGGTTGTAGACTCTAGCCACCAGAACTCGACATTAAGTCCCCATTGGTAAACACATCACAAACTTGAGTCATAAAACATAATGAAATCAAGCTGACAGAGAATGGGAGGCTTCATCCCTGTGGGTGAGCTTTCATGGTTCTAGAAGGTGAGGAGAAATCTGCTTACTAGTTTTACCCAGTTGTGAACCCTGAAGGCTACAATAATTCTGTTCTGAACCTGAGTTCTTAGAGCAAGTTTGTCACTATGGCATTTTGGTGTTCTCCTTTATCCCTGCTTCCTTAAGGAAATGACCTCCTGAGTCTGATACTATCACTTTCCACACCTCACATTATTGAAAGAGCAACTCCTAGCCCTGAATGCTGATGCCACAGAAACTTTTACCAACACATTTTTCTTGAATGTCCCCAAAAGGTCCTACAAAGCCTGTGACACCTTTAGAAAAGCAAGCCCTTGAAGCCTTTAGGTCACAGAGCCACCTGGCTCCTGAAACTGCTAAATTGTGCACTTTCACTCTATTCTCATGAAAGTGGTTTCTAAGATGCTGGAACTGTGGAAAAGGTCAAAGCTGAGCCAGCCAGCAGCAAAGGAATGACTTGTAAGTTGTAAGTCTGTACCCAGGTGGAACAGAAAGTTGCAAATCATTTCCCCTGAGCTCTACCATTCTGTACTGTGCTAAATGACCTTATTGCAGAGCTGGATGGATCACTGGGAAGCTCAGGCTGAGAGTCTTAAACTTCATATATACTTCAGTGTGGTATTTGTAATATAAAAACATACTTTCATTTAAGTTGGAGACAGCAAAAGAAACACACTAATATTTTAAAATGTTTGCCATTATTTATCTTTAAATATATATTTACCAGCCATGGAACTCAGGCTTTAATTTCATTTTAGAGTCTTTAATTAAATTCCCAGATTTAAAGACTTAAATGTTTGTTTTAGCCAGCTGCCAAGTTACAACTGACACATAAAGAGACAAGGATTTAAAGTGGAGTTGCCTGGGCAGAGGCAGAGCCTAACGCCTGCTGCAGAGCACGATGCGGGCTGTTCCATCCTGCAGGCTCAGCACAGTGCGGCTTAACTGCCAAAGCCTGACAGAAAGACTGGTTTGCTTTAAAGGCAGCTGAATGCTTTAGGGGATTGATTGGATTGAATTCGCAAGATATCTACAACATCTCTTCAGGTGAAATACAAGGCCTTATTTGAGAACTTTTTTTTATATCCAGAAGAGCACCCTATATATTAAAAAATAAATAAATAAAACTCTTGTGGAAGATATTTTGGAATCCTATAACTCTCTACCCTACACTTAAAATTGTGAAATTGTCACTTAACCCAAAAGTGATGTTTAAATATAGTAAAGGAGTAGCCATATTTTATACATTTAAAGTGGAAAACGTTGTCATGACAGCGTTTCATACATAACCTTAACTGTTAAACTTGGTCTTCATAGGCCAACAGTTAAAATTTGCAAAAGCCAGGATAATAATTTTGATCCCCAGAAGAAACAGGATACTAGCGGTTACCCTTTATAAACACAAAAAGATAAGTTAAGGGTTAAGTATAAGAAAACCTGTTCAATATTTTCTGATCAAATCCTGATTTAAACACTTGTGTGACTTTAAAGAGCTATTTAGGTCCTATCTGAAATATTTGTTAAATTTAAATTTCTGAGTATGCTGCCTAAATTAAATGTGAAAAGAAGATGCTCTGCGTATGGAGTTCGGATGACAAACTGCTGGGGCTGAACCAAGAATCCCAACCCTGGTTCTGCACACATCAGACCCTTATCGACTATGATTGCAAGAAACATCCTAGTCACATGCGATTATTACTAACGTTTCAGGCCTTAAATAAAAGAACTCAAGACAAACCCACGTAAATAAATATGTTTCCATTAAACTAAGTAAGATATTCTATGCTGTATGACATGGACATTGACGGACAACAGAATTCAGTATCTGTGTTTCTGTAGAACAGTCGTTCTGGTAAATGTGTGACATTCTAATCACTTCCTCTGACAATCAGACTGTTTTAAAGATTATGTTTTTCAGTCTTTAGTATTCAGAGGATTCCTGCCTGTTTTCTATTCTGTCTACTAGATTAATATGTTATAGGAACACTGGGCCTCAACTTTCATATTAGGTGGCCAGTCACAAGATCTAAATGGTCTAGAAGGCCATGAGAGTTCTCTCATGCTAGAAGATGCTTTATTACCAAGGAAGCTGACATATTTATTGCTGTCTGTAAGACTTTGATCTGGTTCTGAATTCAGTAGGGAAGATAAATGCTACTTATTGATTCCCTAAAAGCTGGGTGATGAGGGATAAATCTCAATCTAGCCCTACTGTAAAGCATCTTTCCTACACATCACAGATGAGATATGCCATCTGCTAGTATGTGAAAAGGCATGAGGAAAGGGTCTCTAGAGAGCAGAAATCTCTTTGCACACAAGATAGAAATCATCACTGTATGCTCAACTGCCATTTCTGTCATATCCTAATACCTCAGAGGGCTAGGGCAATAATCAGTACAATCCTTGGGTTAAAACCTGGCCATCTGTATGAGAGCCACACAAAAGACTTCAACTCCAGATGAAAAACATTTTAGGCACAGTCATATCTAAAGGTTGCAGAGATTATTTCTCATAGATGAAGTTCTCCCTGTCCCTGGAAGAGCATGAACAGGGCTAACAACTGACAGGAGTAAAGACATTGTAGTCACATTAAAAAAAAAAATTACTCCTATGTATTTCTAGGCTATCTTTATTCTTACATGGGGGAGGCAATCAAACCAGATGCCATCACCACTTGTAATATTAAATTACTTCAGTCATTTCATTCAACATCACTACTTCAGGAAAGCCAGAATTTTGTTTGCAAATTCTTGAGTTCCCAGAATTAAAATATACAAAACCCAATGAATTTCTTTGAGAAACCTAAATATAACAATTACTGAACTAACAATGACTTGTTTATTATTTTAGATAGAAAAATGAAAACTTGATCACATCAGTGAGTTGGTAGGAAGATCGAGATTTTCTTTTATAGGTTCTTGTTTTCAATAAAAGAATTTATAAATAGAAGAATCACGAGGACCATTTTATTAGAGTTTAAACAAAACAATAGAGCAGCATGTTGTGCTGGTTAGTTTTTCTGTCAACTTGATACAGGTTAGAGTCATTTGGGAAAGAGAGAATCTCAACTGAGGAATGCAAATTGTTCTGTGGCCAACCAAACATTTGGCACATGTTCTTGTTGATGATTGATAGGAGAGGGCCTGATCACTGTGGACAGGGCTCGCTCTGGGCTGACGGCAGGCACTGCAAGCACAGGGGAGCAAGCTAGGGAGCAGCACTCCTCTGTGACTCTGCCTCAGCTCCTGTCTCCAGGTTCCCGTCTCCATCAGTTCCTGCCCTGACTTCTCTCACTGAATAACTCTTGTTACCTGTAAGATGAAATAAACCATTAATTTCCTAAGCTTCTTTGGGTTACTGTGCTTATCACAGAAATAGAAACCCCAACTTAAAAAAAAAAACAGTCTTCAGGTGAATCTTACTTCCTAAGGTATAGTCTTCTAGACAATAGTATGTAAAGTTTTCAACAATGAAGCATATCATAATGTCTTGTCTCTACTCAGACCAAAGATAAGACTGAGATTCCATTCTTCTGACCAGGGGGAAGTAGCTTGAATAAGGCAGGATACATCCACCTTCTCAGATGGTGTGTTATATCCTAAACGAATAGTGAAAAAGCAAGATGTGTGCCAAAAATTCCTAAGTCTTCAAAATTTTAATGTAAAAATCCTAAAATGGTTGGGATGGCATAGAAAGTATTTTAAAATTCAATTAAAATTACCATTGATTTCAAAAACAGGGAGATGACGTAAAGGAGTCAATGTGTAGCTTGGTTGAAAGATTAAGCAAAAAGGTGGGAAGTATGAGAAAATAAGATGTAAATGGCAATCCTGAAATGACAAACTCAATAAATCAAAGTAAAATAAAGCCGAGGAGATTAAACAGAGTGATGACTATCAGGCTCAGAATACAATTCTGATGAATATACTTTGGTAGTGGTAATAAAAATAATGATGATCATAACTTTTAATAACTTGGTACCAAACACATGAATCTTTGGTATGAAGAACACAGGTAAAAGAGGGTAAAAGCATAGGAGAACACAGATGATTACAGAGGATACAGCTTAAAAGACAGCACTAGGAAAATCAGAATTATTAAACATGTTATTCTGTAAAGCCAGCTTTCATTGATTTCCCCCAAAATTCTGAGCGCTGTCTCTCAGTCAATAGAACCTATCTTTATCCTCATTATAAACTCTTCCTCCTTAGGTTCTTATTCTCAAACACCGTTTCTCTGTCGATAGAACTCATTCTTGTGTAAAAGGTCACAAGCGCTTTGCAAAAAATAAAATATAATAAAGTACTTTGCAAGGGAGTTTAACTGTAGTCATGCCTAAATCTTTGCTGTGGCAATTGTCATGTGGAAACTTTTCCCAAGGTTTTAGTGGTTAAACGTGTAAGAAAAATAAATTACTTTGTCATACTCCAGAAGTTTTTGACCCAGCACTGGTTAAGTCATGCTGACCCGAGTTTCGTTCTTACCTCATCTGGATCCTTTCCCTGCCAACAAAAATGCTTATACTCACTCTCCCACCTGACACCCAAATGGGAGGGACTCAATTAAAGATTTTTTTAATAGAAATTAGGGGCAGGAAACTTGGGTCTCACACTGAAAACAGTTCTCAGCCTTAAATGGGAGAGTAGAAATTAGTATGGGTTCTTATCAGTCCTTCGAAATAAAGCATTGTATACAAATATTGATATGTTTCTTATGATCCAGAGAAACAAAATATCCAAAATAATGCATTTATACTCAGGAACTAACTTAAAGAGAGCCCAAGAAGAGAGAGAATCCATGGCAATTATTTTTTTAATTTTTATTTTTTCACAATTTATTTATTATATATCCCAATTGAAGCCCATCCCTCAACTCTCCCAGTCCCAACCTCCTCCTTTTTCCCCTCATCCTCTTCCCCATTCCACTGGAAGGGGGAGTTCTCCACCATTGCCATCTGCCCATAGCTTGTTAAGTCTCATCAGGACTTCCTGGATCCTCTTCTTCCATGTCCTGGCAAGGCTGCATCATCAGGGGCAAGTGATCAGAGAGCAGTCAACTGAGTTCATGATAGAGGCAGCCCCTGATCTCCTCACTCAGATATCACGTGGAGACTGAGCTGCCAATCAGCCATATCTGAGCAGAGGGTCTAGGTCCGTAAATCAGTTAGAAGAAAATGTGGAAAAGAGCCTGAAACCCATTGGCACAGGAGACAACTTCCTGAACAGAACACCAACAGCACAGGCTCTAAGATCTACAATTAATAAATGGGACCTTGTGAAACTGAAAAGCTTCTGTAAAGCAAAAGACACTGTCAGCAGAACAAAACAACAGCTTACAGACTGGAAAAAGATTTCCACCAACCCTATATCCAATAGAGGAGTAATATCCAGAATATATAAAGGACTCAAGAAATTGAATACCATCAAATCAAATAATCCAATTTAAAAATGGGTAAACAGAACTAAGTAAAGAATTCTCAACAGAGGAATATAGAATGGCAGAGAAACACTTAAAAAATGCACAAAATCCTTAGTCATTAGGGAAATGCAAATCAAAATGATCCTGAGGTTCCATCTTCCACCCATCAGAATGGCTAAGATCAAAACCTCAAATGACAAAACATGCTGGCCAGGATGTGGAGAAAGGGGAATCCTCCCCCATTGCTGGTGGGAATGTAAACTTGCACAACCACTTTGGAAATCAAGCTGGCACTTTCTCAGAAAATTGGGAATAGTGCTAGCTCAAGATCCAGCTATACCACTTCTGGGCATACATCCAAAAGATGCCCCACCATTCAATAAGGAAATTATATTTTTTAAAATGGGAGAGAGAGAGAAATTTTCTCTGCTGGACACATTTTGGTAATAAGGCCGAATGGACTCCACAGCCTCTCACTTGGTCACCGTGCTCACCCAGGCAGGCTCCTTGGGGTTCTGGGTTCACCCCTCCTGCAGGATCTAATTGAACTCAGAACCCTCTGGCCCTTTGAGGGTCTGGCAGAGCTCAGAACGCCCAAGTGGCCCACAGGGCTCCACTATTGCAGCATGAGCAAGCTCAGCCTCCCCAGCGCTAAGAT
This sequence comes from Meriones unguiculatus, assembly GCF_030254825.1. Lineage (NCBI taxonomy): Eukaryota > Metazoa > Chordata > Mammalia > Rodentia > Muridae > Meriones > Meriones unguiculatus. The sequence goes on from NC_083356.1 coordinate 111,788,479, forward strand.
TTATTGTTGTTGTTGTTTTCCTTGATTTTTTTTGGGGGGAGGGGTTGGGGTTTTTGTTTTGTTTAGTTTACTTTTCTCTCATAGCTGTAATAACTCAGTATAGATTGATCAATGATCCCTTCTAAAGGAAAATTAAAACTGGTTCAACTTTTAGTATAGAAACAATTCCAAGGAGGACATAAAATGTTTCAGCCAACACTGTTTAAATTTTTTGAGGAATTAGTCATTTCTTATATGGATGACATACTCTTCTGCTTTTCTGTCTGATTAATACTTACAGGAATGCTAAAGAAACTTTTAAGGTGAATAAACTAAAAGAGTAAAATTTTAAATTTTTATTTATGTCTCTTATTTATCACTCCTAAGTGATTTTGGCACTGCTCTTTCGTTTGCTCTCTGAAACTCTGTTAAATTCTAAAATAATAATAATAATAATAATAATAATAACACCTGAATCAAAGCAGGGTTTTGGTTAACTAAAAAATGCAGCTGCTAAAGCAGTAGCTCATAGCATTACCTCTTACAAAACCTACTAAGATTATTGTGCCACTAAATACAATATAGGTTGATTTTAGAAATCATACTAATAAATTATACATAATAAATAAAATGTATACTAATAGTTATTGGCAGGTTTCATTAGCATGTTACTTGAAATTTATAGATAATCATTAATCAAAAGATGGCTTTAAAAGATAATAAAATAAACAATAAAAAATGTAAAGATACACAGTAAGTATTAACTAACATGATATCTAAACATCCTATAGAGATTGTTCTTAATGCTCTTATAGATGACTCTTCTAAAGGGTAAAATGAATATATTTTATATACAAATCTCACACGCAATGGAGCAACAGTGCTGGCAATCCCCGATTAATGCCTGGATCCAACAGATAACAAAATGCTCTTCCCTAGAAATCACAGCTGGAGGAAGTAAAGAAAGTGTTGTCTGTCTGTTTTAAGTATGTATGGCCACTACATGCTTAGTTCTGACTGCTCTTAAATGTAAATGCTCTATATGTCTCGGCTGTAAGTTATTGGTTATTGGAGATGGTGTTTAAATTTTAAATTCAAACTTTTTTAGAACTTATACATGTGTGTGTATGTGTTTGTAACATCTATAGAAATAGATGTGTTTTTTTTTACTTTTTTAATTAAATTTTTATTTTTATATTAATTATAGTTTATTCACTTTGTATCCCAGCTGTTCCTTCCCAATCCCACCCTCCTTCTTTCATCTCCTCCTATGCCCCTCTCCAAGTCCAAGGATAGGGGAGGTCCTCCCCTTCCATCTGACCCTAGCTTATCGAGTCTCATCAGAACTGGCTGCCTTGTCCTCTGTGTCCTGGCAAGGCTGCCCCTGCGACACACACACACACCATCTAGGGGATGTGGTCAAAGAGCCAGCCATTGAGTTCAGGTCAGAGACAGTCCCTGTTCCCCTTACTAGGGAACCCACTTGGATACTGAGCTGCCTTAGGCTACATCTGAGCAGGGTTTCTAGGTTATATCCATGATGTTTTTGAATAGTAACCACATGGACCATACAGCCTGCCATGTAATGTGACTTCATCATCTTGTTATTGACACATGGTGTAGGGAAACAATTGCAAAATCTTAATCATAATGAGTTTTCTGTTTATTAACTTATCTTTTAGACTAAGAAAACAAGTCTCATTTTAAATTGGTATGGATTTTTTTTAATAAGGTTGAGGTTAGATTTATACAAGCTACTGTACACATGATGGTAAAATTTTAAGGCTATAAAGATTGATTCAGATTAACAAGCTGTTGTGTAACTGACTCTGGAAATGGATGCATGTTCCATAGTGTTATACTGTTGGGGGTGGGAGGGTAGCACCAGTAGCAACATCTAATGGCTATGTTCTAAAGTTACAAGATGTGGCTGGACACCAAGGTGATTCAGGAATAAAGAGGGTGGGGCCATGATTTCACCGCCATCTTAACTAAGGGCAGTCACATGACTGGCCATCTTGGTAGTGGGAGAGTCACAGTACACTGCCATCTTTGTTGAGGGCTGCCAATTGTGCTCAGCACCCCATTTAGAGCCATGTCTAACTTCTGTCCTTTAAGCTTGTGCTGTTCAGTCTTAATAATGCAATGTGGTAGGATTAGCAAGATTTTCCAGTCTCTCCATAAACTGTATCTGTCATTGAAAGTTTTGCTTTAATATTAGTTCAGAAATATATTTAAAGTTGCACTAATAACTGATGTAGTTTGTTACAAGATTGAGCTTTACATAGTCTCTGGTTTACACTAAGCCTAGGATGGGTAACTACAAAATTTACCTATGTAGATCTACTTGAAATAGATGTGGGCCTAAAATACTTATCTACAGAATATGCATTAATTAGAGAGTAAAAAATATTGTTTTATGTTGACAGGATGTATTTTAGAGCAGATAACTAAAGACAAACAGATTAAATCGATAACTAAAGACACACAAAGATTATTTCAGATTTGCTAGCCTTCAAGCTTGTCATAGATCTGCTGAATATGGCATTTAACGTGTGTAAGCTTACTATGACAGACAGAGAGTGCCAAATCCAAGCAGTAGCTCCCTCAGGTCTCAGAGAAGATTTGGGCACAACAGATAGCCTCTAGACTGTGGTATGCTACCTGGCAAGGATTCCCAAGTGGACTTCGGCAAAGGTCCAGCCTGAAGTGTGGACAAAATGGACATCTGGAGTGTTATTGTCTCACATTGCTGAAAACAAGGTGAGGTCACTCTCTCATGTTCTTCAAAAGAAAACAGCCAGAGGCTCCAAGATAGCAGCAAACAGAGCACTTTGGAGAAGCAGAGGATGTGAATGTCTGAAAGTGGTGAACTTTGCCCCCACAGGTACAGCTGAATCACCAACGCACACACTGAAACCACTGGACTCCCCCATTTTCCTGGAGAATTCTTCAAACATCAGAGAAAGACCAGTCTGATCTGCAGAATCCAGGAACAAACAGTGAACACTATGGATAACCAAATGGCCAGGGGTCAGCGAAAGAACACAACCAATGTAAATCAGGATATCATGGCTTCACCGGCAACCCCCAAAATTATTGGATACTCCAACTCATCAGAAACACAAGAAAATGATTTTAAAGCTATGATTATCCAGTTATTTGAGACACATAAAGAGGAAACCAACAAATCTCTCAGAGAAATAGTCATTCAGATTCAAACAGTCAAAGAGGAAACAAATAAACCTCTCAAAGATTTGGCCTCCCAAATGAAAACAAAGAAAAATGAAGTGAACAAAGCTCTTAAAGAAACAGGCAAATATAGCCAAACAAATGGAGGCAGAAGTAGTGGCATTAAGAGAGAAAACAAACAAAAAAATAGAGACCATCTTGGAGACACAGGAATCCACATTCAAACAGATGAAGGAAATGTTGCAAGGCATGAAAACAGAATTAGAATCAATAAAGAAAACACAAACTGAGAAAATCCTGGAACTGGAGAACTTAGAGAAAAGAGAAGGAACCACAAAGGTAAGCATAACTAATAGAATACAAGAGATGGAAGAGAGAATCTCTGGTGCTGAAGATACACTCCCAGAAATGTAATTCTCTCTCTCAAAAAAAAAGTAAAATCAGAAAAATCCCAAACACAAACCATCCAAGAAATCAAGGACACCATGAAAAGGCAAAATCTAAGAATAATAGGAATTGATGAAGAAGAGGATTCCACGCTCCAAGGTCCAGAAAATATTTTCAAGAAAATCATAGAAAATTTCCCCAACCTAAAGAAAGAGATGTCCACAAACATATAAGAGGCCTACAGAACACCAAATAGACTAGACCAGAAAAGAAACTCCTCATGCCACATCATAGTCAAAACACTTAATCTACAGAACAAAGAAAAGATGCTAAAAGCAGCAAGGAAAAAAGGCCAAGTAACATATAAAGCTAGATTTAGCAGAATCACACCGGACTTCTCATCAGAAACTATGAAAGACAGAAGTGCCTGGGGAGATATCATGCAGGCTCTAAGGGACCACAGATGCTAACCTAGACTACTATACCCAGCAAAGCTTTCAATCAACATAGATGGAGAAAATAAAATATTCCACGACAAAACTAAATTTAAGCAATATTTGAACAGCAAACCAACCCTACAGAAGATACTAGAAGGAAAATTCCAATCAAACGAAAACAACTACACCCAAGAAAACATAGTTTATAGATAATTTCCCAACATAAATCAAAAGAAAACAAGCAAGGAATCACAGTAACACCACCAATTCCACAATAATAGGAAATAACATTCAATGGTCATTATTATCTATCAACATCAATGGAATAAACTCTCCAATAAAAAGACACAGACTAACAGAATGGGTGCGGAAACAGGATCCAACATTCTGTTGCATCCAAGAAACACACCTACACAAGAAAGATAAATACTACCTCAGAGTAAAAGGCTGGGAAACAGTTTTTCAAGCAAATGGAACCAAAAAACAAGCAGGAGTGGCTATCCTAATATCTAATAAAATAGACTTTCAACCAAAACTAATCAAAAAAGATGTAGAGGGGTACGACATTCTCATCAAAGAAAAAATCTATGAAGACATCACAATTCTGAACATCTATGCCCCAAATACAAGAGCACCTACATTCGTAAATGAAACATTATTAAATTTTAAATCATACATCAACCCCAACACCTTAATAGTGGGAGACTTCAACACCGCACTATCACCAAGGGATAGATCATCTAGACAGAAGCCAAAAAGGGAAATAAAGGCACTTACAAACATCCTAACAAATGTACCTAATAAATGTCTACAGGACTTTTCACCCAAACTCAAAAGAGTATACATTCTTTTCAGCACCTCATGGAACATTCTCCAAAATAGACCATATAGTTGGTCACAAAGCAAGCCTTAAAAGATACAAGAAGACTGAAATAATTGATAATTGCCTGTATACTGTCTGACCACCATGGACTAAAGCTGGACCTCAACAATAATGGAAATAGCAAAAAGCCTACATGCACATGGGAACTTAAGAACTTACTTCTAATGACAGATGGGTTAAAGATGAAATACAGAAAGAAATTAAAGACTTCCTAGAATTCAATGAAAATGAAGGCACAACATACCCAAATTTATAGGACACAATGCAAGCAGTACTTAGAGGAAAACTCATAGCACTAAGTGCCTTTAAGAAGAAATTTGTTCAGATGATTCATGGCTGCAGCAATCCAGAAGGAATGGGCGGGCATGGGAGCGTTAGCAGGCCTTCTGGTGTTGGTCTCCTTGGTTTGCCTGTGGTGTATATGCAAGATTAGAGTCTCACAACAGCGTAATGCAGCCATGACCATTCAGGCCTTTACAGCCATTGAAGCAGGACAGTCTCCCCAAGCATGGTTGGCTACCATAAAAAGCTAAAATGTTATGCTCAGGATGCGAGGCTAAGCACTGCACTCAGGGTCAGCCGCTTTGGACCCAGAGAAGAGCATGTCTGATTGCATGCGGGTTGATGCCCCAGGTCCCGCCTCTAAGAAAAAGGTATCGGACGGGTCTGATGCTCTTTGGGTGGATGACACCTAAATGAACATCGGTACAAAGTCCCAATTTATTTCTAATATCAGAGATCAGACCTCTACTCTTGCCTGATGCGTCTAAAACAAAAAGGGGGGACTGTAGAGAGCTGCGTAATGCCATGTCTTAAAGATGGAGCTGGTTTCTGCCTTCCATCTTCCCGATGGTGAGTACTCTCTGTCACAAACAACTCCACATTTGGCTAAGGCTGAGGATCTGGCTTGCTTCCATGTATGTGGACCTATCTGCATTGCCCACGTGGCACGCTGGGGTTGGCTACCCAGAGGCTATTTAAGCTGTGGGCTGACTTTCCCCAGGGTCCAATGATTGTTCAAGGTTCCTGAATAAACTGCATTGAAAAAAAAAAAAAGAAAAAGTTTGTAACAACTCATACAAACAACTTAATGGACCAACTGAAAGCCCTAGAAAAAAAAGAAGCAGAAATACCCAAGAGGAGCAGACAGCTGGAAATAATCAAACTCAGGGCTGAAATTAATCAATAGAAACAAATAAAACAATTTAAAAGATCAATGAAATCAAGAGCTGGTTCTTTGAGAAAATTAACAAGATAGAAAAACCCTTAGCCAAACTAACTAAAAGGCAGAGAGAAACTATCCCAATCAGCAAAATCAGAAATGAAAAGGGGGACATAACTACAGACAATGAGGAAATACAAACAATCATTAGGTCATACTACAAAAGCCTATATGCCACAAAGTTCAAAAATCTAAAAGAAATGGACAATTTCCTTGATAGATTCCATCTACTAAAATTAAGTCAAGACCAGGTAGAAAGATTGAACAGCCCTATATCCCCCAAGGAATTGAAGTAGCCATCAACAGCCTCCCTTCCAAAAAAGCGCAGGGCCAGATGGTTTCAGTGCAGAATTCTACCAGACCTTCAAAGAAGTGCTAACTCCAATTCTCTCCAAATTATTCCACAAAATAGAAACAGAAGGAACATTACCAAACTAATTCTATGAAGCCACAGTGACCTTAATACCTAAACAACAAAAAGATCCATAAAAAAAGAGAACTTCAGACCTATCTCTCTTATGAACATTGATGCAAGATATTCAATAAAATACTTGCAAACCAAATCCAAGAACACATCAAAGATATAATCCACCATGACCAAGTAGGCTTTATCCCAGGCATGCAAGGGTGGGTCAATATACGGAAATCCATCAATATAAACATCAATAAAAACATCAATATAATCCACCATATAAACAAACTGAAGGAGAAAAACCACATGGTCATCTCCCTAGATGCCTTAAAAGCATTTGACAAATTCCAACACCCATTCATGTTTAAAGTCTTGGAGAGATCATGGATACAAGGCACATACCTAAAGATAGTAAAGGCAATATACAGCAAGCCTATAGCCAACATCAAACCCAATGGAGAGAAACTTAAATCAATCCCACTGAAATCAGGGACTAGGCAAGGCTGCCCACTCTCTCTATATCTCTTCAACATTGTTCTTGAAGTCCTTGCTAGATCAATAAAACAATTGAAGGGGATACAATTTGGAAAGGAAGAAGTCAAAGTATCACTGTTTGCAGATGATATGATAATATACCTGAGTGACCCCAAAAACTCAAGCAGAGAACTCCTTCAGCTGATAAACACCTTCAGCAAAGTGGCCGGTTAGAAAATTAACTCAAAAAATCAGAAGCCCTCCTGTATGCCCAAGACAAAAAGGCCAAGAAAGAAATCAGGGAAACAACACCCTTCACAGTAGCCACTAATAACATAAAGTACCTTGGGGTGACTCTAACCAAGCAGGTGAAAGACCTGTTTGATAAAACTTCAAGTCTCTGAAGAAAGAAATTGAAGAGGACACCACAAGATGGAAAAATCTCTAGTGCTAATGGACCCGGTAAAATTAACATAGTAAAAATGGCCATCCTGCCAAAAGCAGTCTACAGATTCAATGCAATTCCCATCAAATACCAATACAATTCTTTACAGACCTTGAAAGAAAAATTCTCAACTTCATATGGAGAAACAAAAAAAACAGAATTTCCAAAATGATCCTGTACAACAACAAACCATCTGGAGGTATCTCCATCCCTGATCTCAAGCTGTACTATCGAGCAATAGTAATAAAAATGGCATGGTATTCACATAGAAGCAAAAATGTGGATCAATGGAACTGAATAGAAGACCCAGAAATAAACCCAAACACCTATGAATACTTGATTTTCAACAAAGAAGCCAAAACCATACAAAGGAAAAAAGATAGCATATATACCATGTAAATTCACCACTGTCCATATTAAAGAAACCATGTGGTATAAGCCAACTAAGACAGCACCTGTAAAACTTCTTACTCCTACCGAGCTCTCTTATTATTATATCTCTTTGGAATACTGAGAAAGCAACAGCAGGTCTCCAAGACATTTTGCATTAAGATGTATTTTTGTATAATGCTAAATTCCTAAGGGTATAAATTAATACTCAGATTAACATGCTTATTTAGAGATGTACGTTTAGCCACTTATGCTTTTGCTAATACCGTGCTTCTACACATCTTTAAATTAAAAAAATATGCTTGGTACATAAGGTATGTTTAATAAATAAGGTTCAGAAATTCCAAAGGTCTATTCAGGCTAGCAGAATCTACCTTAAAGATGTATGTCTAACCTCTTTGTCTTTGCAACTTTGTCTTTGTCTTTCAACCACAAATCATATTTTATTTTAATGATAAGGAAGTTTCAATTCAAAAATTTAAGTTCAAATTTAATGGAAATAAACCCGTAAAATCCTTATCTTATAAAGCTACTAGCTTGCTATAAGCTGTTAAGATAAATAACCTATGCAAGTGATCAGACATCTTATAAATAATCAGATTCTTTAATGTGCTCAAACTATACTTGTAATCATACTAAATACAAATGTAATTCATTTACAATGATATACTTTATTTAGCCTTCTGTATGTATTTTCAAGATTAAGCCTAAAGGAAGTAACTAAAAACAAAGTTTCTTTAAAATTAGGGATGCTTAATCTATGGCCCTCAAAATCCTTAGAAGTTTGCTGAATATGGTATTTAAAATGTTTAATGATTGATACAGAGGCCAATTAAATCAAAATTCCTGTTCTAATTTATTTTTCTGAGCTCTTTGATGATGTTGATGGCTAACTGCAGCTTTATCAATTTAATATCAGCATTATCAAAAATGATAGGCAAGGGGCAAATAGAAGGGGAGAGCCATAGGGGGAGAAAAGGCAGGGAGGGTGGAGTTGTGAGGACACAAGGAAGGGTGCCACAACTGGGATACAAATTGAATAAATTATAATAAATAATAATAAAAGAAAAAATTAAATAACAGTATTTACAGGTTGAATATAGATTTTTAAGTGAATTTTTTGTATTAATTACACTTTATTCACTTTGTATCTCAGCTGTGGCCGCTGCCCGCTCCTTCATTTTCACACCCTCCCTCCCTCATCTCCTCCCATCTCATCTCATCTCCTCTCTCCAAGCCCGCTGATAGATTTTTTTAAAAACCAGGTAAATTGGTATTTCAAACTTTCAAACTATTTCTTCGGTAGCTAAGAAATGCAAACATAATTGCATGTTTCTCAAATTTCTTTGGAAGCCCAGGGGGTTAAGCCAGAAGCAATCAATCAGATTTGTATTATTTTTAGTATAGCCTGAAAATCAGGTAGACCAGACTGTCCTCAAAATGTTGTAAAAAATAATAAAGCCTTTCATGGCCTTCTTCTGCCAAGAAAACTTCATGCTTTGATATTATCTACTTTTTTGTTTGTTTTACACTATCAATTAGATATTAACTTTCTTGCTTACATGGGAGAATCCAGTTGTCTTCTTCAGAATGTCCTATGATTATTTCTTAAGTACTTCTAAATATCCTGTTACCTAGTAGTACAGTCTTTTTGATCTCAAAACATCTGAAATTTAAAAGATCCCAAATCTTAAATTAACAAACTTTAGGTTTAAATATATAAAAGTAAATGACCATTGTTAATTAAACTGATATTGTTTTTTTTTTTCAGTTTTATGTTTTTATCTTGGCCTGATAAATGATCAGACTCTGACAAGAGAGATAGATAAAGGTGTCTATGAAAGCCTATCTCCTATTAAAGACATTATTTCACACATTATAAAGGCATTACTTTACACAGTATTCCAAGCTTCTAATACATAATTAATAATGAATGGACATCAGCTTGACATCTGGAACCATGGCTGTCTACATCTGGGACCTTTTCTATTGTCAGGTGTGCAAAGATCTGTGCTAAAATACAGCACAGACATGCATAGTGTCTCACTCTAGCTAGTTGTCTACAAAGCACAACCCCAGGCATGACATGGTACACTGGCAACGCCAGAAAAATAACCATAGTGTCATATCCGGAACTTGACGTTGTCAAATAACTCATGCATTTATTTTTTTCCGAGGACTCTCATTACAGCTAAATGCTGATAATGGTCCTGACCATGCTAGCAAATAACCTTTTAAAAAATTAATATTGAACATGCTACTGAAATCTCTGATAGCGACTGGATCACTCTATAATGAAACACCATTGAATGGAAGAAAGAAATAAAAAGGAAGGATGTGCGGGTGGGCGCCTAGGTATGGTAGAGGAGAAAGTTTACTGTAGATAAAAGGGGGAGCATAGCCAGAGGCACATGGGAGAGTTCAGAGTGGACATGACCCTCAGCTAAGGAAGGAAAGGGGAGAGGGAAAGGGAGAGGAGAGAGGAGGAAGGCGCACCAGCCAAGAGGTAAAAACGGGGTGGGTAACCAAAATGGCTGGATTATACAGGGAAAATCCTATGGGCTGGAAAATCTCAGGAAAACCCTGGGCTGGAGAACTCAAGGTAGTAGGCATATGGCAGCCATATGTAACAGGTAGGGACTGAGGGATGCTGGGAGAACCTGTTGGTCAGGTCTGCTTTGATATGTTAAACAGGTTCCTCAGCCATTTTTTTCCAGAAATTGAGACTAAACAAACATCAAATAGTCAAATTAGCAAATTTTGATAATAGGAAGGGAGATATATTCACCTGTGGTATATTTGGGTTAGGCCAACTTTAACTTCTTTAACAAAACATTCCCTTCAAAAGACAATGCTTTGCCAGGCGGTAATGGTGCAAACCTCTAATGCCAGCACTTGGGGAGGCAGAGGCAGGAGGATCTCTGTGAATTCAAGGCCAGCCTGGTCTAGAGAGCAAGACCAGGACAGCCAAGGCTACAGAGAGAAACCTGTCTCAAAAAACAACCAACCAAACAAACAAAAAGATGTTATGCAAACATTAGTCACATGAGTAGGGGATATTTTGTTTGGACTAGTCTGACTGGGAAGTTCGAATGTTATCATATGAATTTTAGTGTAATTGTCTACTATTTAGAATGTTTTTATAGTGGAAACCAGAGCCGCATGGAGGCGAAAGGGGAATATGTGATGGTTCCTTACCTCATTTTAAAGTGCCCAGGATGATGCTATCTGTTGCCAATGGTTTAGAGAATAACCTCTGGCTTTGTTTGTGACAGGGCAGTCAAAAGAAGAATCTTGGTGTCAGAGGTGACCTATTTATCATAGGCTCTTAAAAAGGAAGTTACACAGCATAAGGAGTCATTCCTAAGCACGACACAAAAACAATAAGGGAGAAAAAGAATATACCCATACCCATATTTACAGTTGTTTCTGATATTGCTGTCAATGACATTATTATTAATGTCTATAACATTATTTATGCTTTAAATGCACTTATATCCCGCTTTATTACAATTCCAAATCTAATCATACCCTTCCCTCTAGTAAACAGCTGCCTTTGAAATGGACTAAAAAAAAAAAAAAAGCCACTCATACTACCCTCCCTGTGGGTTATAAAGTTTATGCTGGACAGGCCATATTGCACTGATTTTGTTCAATAAATCTTCACAATCTTAATCAAGAAAATCAAGAGAGCTCTCCCCCAAAATTGCAATAATTCTTTGCCTTTATTTTATTTTGTAATGATTGCAACCACCATGACATTTTATTGCCTATCCCAGGAATAAATATTGGAATGCAAAGAGAGGTCCCAAAATGATCTGTATGATTAGTAAAACTGCTAATATTACAGGACAGATACTAGCAGAAATCAATCAAGATATTTGTGAATTGAAGATCGCAGTTTTACAAAATAGAGTTACTATAGATTATTTGATGCTCATGCATAATCTTGGTTGTTAACAGTCTCCTGGCATGTATTGCTTTGATATGTCCAAATACCCCCATTCTATTGCTGGCTAAATTAATGACCTGCACAAAATCTCTCAAGTGACATTTGAACAGCCACCATGGCTAAGATGGCTTTCCATTTACTTTGGGCCTCTTAACTATTCTTTTCAGTCTCTTATGTTTTCCTGGATTAAATATACTAGCCATAGAGACAATGCTTTCAACCATAGCCTCTATTACAGTCACTAATTTTTCTTTAAAATATCAGAAATGGGGGCATGCAGAGGATACATCTTGCAGACAGCACCAAAAAAAAAAAAAACAGTCACAATTGTTAAATGTACAAGCTTTTCTCTTCAACCGAAGGGATGAGCATGCCTGTTTTCTCTCCAGAGGATGTGAATGGATGTGTTAACGCCTGGCAGTCTTTGCTCTTCTGTAATGCCAGCTTCATCTGATCCCCCGAATGCTGAACATTTTCTTTGAGTCAATAGAACCGATTTTTATGCTTATTGCAAGTTCTTCCTCCCTAGTTGCTTATCCTGAGCACTGTCTCTGCCAGTAAAACCCATTCTTGTGTAAAAGGTCCCAGTTGCTTGGCTAAATAAAAGTACTATGTAAAGGAGTTTTTGATGTAGCCAGGCTGAAAACTTCACTGTGATAATTTCATGTGGGAACTTTTCCCCCCCCTAAGTTTTACTGTGTTTAAATGTATAAGAAAAATAAACTACTTGGTCAGACTCCAGAAGTTTTTGATCCAGGACTGGCTAAGTTGTGCTGACCGGAGCTTCATTTTTACCTCATCTGGATCATGTCCCTGCTGGCTGGGGTGGTTGAAATAACCCCTGAGGGTTACATATAAACTAAAGGGTTACAAATTGTATTCATGAAACTTGATCAGAAATGTTTCAAGTCTAAGGAAAAATGCATACATCCAAGCACAAATGTAATTTAGAATCCCAAATAGATATGACCAGGAAAGAACATTTCTACATCACAGTAGAGTGAAAATGCAGAACAGAGAGATAATTGAAAGCTAAAACCAAGATGCACCAAATTATTTTCAAAGACAAACCAATCAAAGTGAAGCATATTTCTCAGCAAAACTTCTGAAAAAAAAAAAAAAAAGAAAGGCATGTATAGTATTGAGGCCCTGATATTACTATAGCTAAATAAAAATTCTAAATAAAAATAAATGAGCGCATCTGAAAGACTCTAACTAGCAGTGTTTTCAAAGCAAAGACTCATGACCAAACCTTTGGCAGAGTACAGGGAATCATAAGAAAGAAGGGGAGTTAGTCTGATGGGGAAAGGATAGGAGCTCCACAAGGACCAAATATATCTGGGCACAGGGTCTTTTCTGAGACTGACATTCAACCAAGGACCATGTATGGATATAACCTAGAACCTCCGCTCAGATGTAGCCTGTGGTAGCTCAGTAACCAATTGGTTTCCCAAAGTGAGGAGAACAAGGACTATTTCTAACAGGAACTCAATGACTGGCTCTTTGGTCTCCCCACCCCCCAAGGGAGGAGCAGTCCTGTTAGGCCACAGAGGAGGGCTTTGCAGCCAGTCCTGAAGATACCTGATAAAACAGGATCAGATGAATGGGGAGGAGGTCCCCCCTATCAGTGGACTTGGAAAGGGGCATGGTGGAGATGAGGGAGGGAGGGAGGGACTGGGAGGGAATGAGGGATCAGGACACGGCTGGGATACAGAGTTAATAAAATGTAACTGATAAAAAATAAAAATAAATAAATAAATAAATAAATATATGGAGCAGTTGACAGAGATATATAAGCAAAACATGTTATGTATACATATGAAAATATAACAGTGATATATATATACTTTAGTACAATTAATATATACTAAGAATAAAAACAATATTTTTATTCAGTAAAATTATTGCCATATGGCTTATTATTTATGAAATTCTGAGTGAAGTGTTGACCCAATATTCAGGTGATATTACCCATTTCCTTACAACTGATTTTTTTAATTTACAACTCCATAGTATTGTCTTCTTTCTCCCTTACTGTCTCCATAACAGAAAAATCTTCTATTTTTCACTGAATCAACATAAGAGATGGACACAAAAAACTAAAATCACTACTCCCAAGATTGAGTCCAAACTTTTCCAATTAATTGGAAAAATTAAAATACTTAGTATATTGTTGTTCAAAAATAAATTAATTACGAATATATTAACTCCACTTTCTGAGTAATAGTTACTATCCTATAGTACTGACACTGATAAAAATCTAAAGTATTAAAAAAGTGTTGAACCTATCTTAGAAGTGTCATAAAAATTGAAAGAATAGAGATTGAACAAATAGTATTAGGACAAACAGTTCCAGAAGAGAGAATATATGTCAAAAATATTAGGGTTATAATCTTTTATAAGCAATTCCAAAAAATGGAAACATTGCAAGAGTGAGCATATATAACAATAGGAATTGAACACAATCAAAGTATATTCCATTTATGTCACTAATACACCTTTTAAATCTTTTATAATTTATAAATGGTAATAAAACTGAATAAAAAATAACTATTAAATGTGAAAGGATTCATCTTTCCTTAGGTGGCAACTGGGTTTTGTTTTGTTTTGTTCAGGAAAACTGCAAATATCACCTATTTGGATAATAATATTAAAATGATTAAATTAACATTATACTTGGATGAAGGACCGATTCTACATTTTATTTAAAATATTTAATAAAAATTTTTAATAATATTTAATAAAAATATTGAGTCACAAGTTATTAGTAATCATTCAATCCGATCAATAATAACATATTTTGGCACCAGAGCAAAATAAATCTGGGCTGGGTATTCTAAGAATAATTATTGACATGTGAGACTATAAATTATTATTTTAAAGAATACATTTTGTGCAAATAAGTACTTTGTGATCTTTAAACATATATATGTATATATGTATGTATGCACACATGTATATGCAATGTAAACACATATCTGGAAGAATATAATTGACACCAAATATTATGGTAACGTGCTCTACATTGGAGGAAGAATATGAAAGGGAGCTAGGAGGTAAATGATTAGTATAGTCATTTACTAAGCAATACAGTATTCTATTATGAACAGTGTTCAGGCCTAATGTCGCTGAAAGAGGTTTCAAATATAGGATTGTTGGTTAACATATCTAAGTAATAGACTTAAGAGGAAATTGCAACCAAAACCTTTATTAAGGAGTGCTTTCAGGATTAAGAACAGAGGAATGACTTTTTAGAAAGTAGAAGGGGAAAGAATGAATTAGGAAAAGGGGAGGCTGAGCTATGATTCGTTCTCTGAGTAGGACAATGAACTGCAAGCAGAATGTCAAACTTAAATGACATTTCAGAGCTATGATGGATATGGTCAGCCTCAGAAGTAGACACAGCATTGAACATGTATATGTAGACATACATGTCATACAGATATAACATTGCGTTGAGGCATTGATCCAAGCCAGTTTATAGCTAGAGACAATCAACGGTCTCAGGATCTGAATACTAGTTTGAAAGAGATGGCACTTACCTGGGGTCCTCAATATCACTTTGACCAAGTTGCTTCCTTCACTCTGATGTCAATCCTAAAAGCAAGACTACAATACAACTACACAACTTAGATGTCATTTTAATGAGCCAAAGGATGATGAACAAAGCATTCGTAATGCTCACAGTATGCATAAGACACGTGGGAAATAGTCAGCACAGCTTACAGTCCATCAATGCACACAAAGCGAATCAATTGTTGCAACTTAGATGGGAGATTAAAAGAGAAAGGTAATATATCCATCACCCACTTTATCTCCCCAGAGTTCTGTTTCTGGGACAGTGGACCTTTATCTGTGATTTCTGTTGTCTTGATCATAAATTCATCCCAGGAGGTGGAGAAAACCAGGCTGTGGGAAAGAAAAGCGCTTCACTGCTTCTCAGAGTAATTCTTACTTTCTTCAAAAATCTGATCTATAGATGAAGAGATAATGAATGAGGGCTCTCAAAGAAACAGCATTTTAATTGAATGAATGCTAATCAAAAAGAAGGTAATAGCTTATCAATCGATTATATTAAAGAATGTGCCCTTTTAAAATACTAGAAGAGGATTCCTGTTTTATATCATACATTTTATATATAATGAATTCTACAAATCTAATTATTAACAATTAACTTTCAACTTGTGAAATTTAATAATCACATGACACACATACATCGATCCTGCTAAAAATACATTCCGATTGCCTATAAGAAGTAATATCAAATACAAGCACAAATTTACTATAAATAGGAAGAAAGCTACTCAACTGAAGAAAGAGCATGAATGAAGTGTTTTTATAAAGCATAAGATTCCACATAAATATGAATAAATATTATATTTCTAATATCCACTTATGCATATATACCATGTGTGTCTTTCTGCTTCTGGGATTCCTCACTCAGGATAGTCTTTCCCATTTGCCTACAATTCATGGTTTCCTTGTTTTTAATTGCTGAGTAGTATTCCATTGTGTAAATGTACCACAATTTCTGTATCCATTCCTCTGTTGAAGGACATCTGTGTTGTTTCCAGGTTCTGGCTATTACGAATAAAGCTGCTATGAACATGGTTGAGCAAACATCCTGGTTGTATACTTGAGCGTCTTTTGGATATAGGCCTAGGAGTGCTATAGCTGAATCTGAGGTAGCACTCTTCCTAATTGTCTGAGAAAGCGCCAGACTGATTTTCAAAGTGGTTGTACAAGTTTACATTTCGACCAACAATGGAGGAGGGTTCCCCTTTCTCCACATCATTTCCAGCATGTGTTGTCACTTGGGTTTTTTATCTTAGCCATTCAATGGGTGTAAAGTGAAAGATCAGGGTTGTTTTGAATTGCATTTCCCTGATGACTAAGAACATTGAGCATTTCATTAAGTGTTTCTCTGCCATTCAATATTCCTCTATTGAGTAGTACTAAAATCTGTACACCTAAAAAAGCTAAGCAAGAAGGAGGACCCTGGGTAAGATGATAAATCTTTATTCTGAAATGCAAATGGGTGGACATAAGAAGAAGGAGAAAACATTAAACAGGACAAGACCCTACCACAGAGGGCCTCTGAAAGACTCTACCCAGCAAGGTATTAAAGCAGATGCTGAGTCTCATAGCCAAACTTTAGGCAAAGTGCAGGGAGTCTTATGAAAGAAGGGGGAGATGAAAGATCTGGAGGGGACAGCAGCTCCACAAGGAGAGCAACAGAACCAAAAAATCTGGGCACAGTGGTCTTTTCTGAGACTGATACTCCAACCAGGACCATGCATGGAGATAGCCTAGAACCCTGCATTGATGTAGCCCATAGACTCCAATAGAGTTCCCTAGTAAGTGAACAGGGGCTGTCTCTGACATGAACTCAGTGGCTGGCTCTTTGATCACCTCCCCCTGAGTGGGACGCAACCTTACCAGGCCCAGAAGAAGACAGTGCAGCCACTCCTGATGAGATCTGATAGGCTAGGATCAAAATCAGATGGAAGGGAAGGAGGACTTCCTCTATTAGTGGGCTGGGAATGGAGGATAACAGGAGGGGAGGGAGGAAGAGTGAGATTGGGAGGGGGAAAGGGAGGGTGCTACAGCTGGGATACAAAATAAATAAATTATAATTTAATAAATAAATAAATATTTTAAAATAACATAATGTAAAATATAAATTAATCCAAAAATATGAATAAATAAATGTTGTCTTCCCCAGGAGGCAACAAGAAATATTTCAAATATATCTATAATCAAATGTTACGTAGACAACATTAGCCTTGTTACATCTTTTTTGCTATGATAAAATACTTTGGCCAAGAAAAACTGAAGGAGAAGAAGGGTTTAATTTGGCTTAAAAGTCACAGTCCAAAACTGAGTAAAGTCAGGGAAGAGATTGAAGCAAAAGCTTGAAACAAAACCCGTGGGGAGATGCACTTGCTGACCCAGTTGGGCATATTCTTAGATAGCCTTTGTAGTGTGTGCCACCAGATGGTACAGTAGCATGCACCATGCCCATGGCACTGCTCATGGTGTGCCAGGCCCTACTATAGCAATTAACAGTTAAAAATCATCCCCAAAGCACGTGCTCACAGGCTGCTCGGATTTAGGCAATCCCCCAGCTTCGACCCTCCTCTGAGCTAGTGTGGCCTTGACAATTAAAGCTAACTCGGACAAAAATAATACATTTACTACCTGTGATTTATTTTAATAGTTTATCTGCCAAGTGTCCAATCAAAGTAAGTGATTCTTCAAAGTAAAAAGGAAGTAAGATTAACTAAAAGAAAGAATCAATTTACAGAGTCTCATAGGGGTTTACAGGAGCAGCGTCCCTACATGGAGGAGATGCACCACTCAGCATTGAGCCATCAGAGGCCAGGAAGAGGAAGGTGACCTGGGCTGACTACCACTTAACAGTACACACACAAGAACAGACTGGCAGATGCGTTTCCTCATGTATCCTCTCTTCGTATACTGCCATGCAAGGTATCTGCATTAGGCAGCACTACTAGAGGCAACGAGGTTGGATAATCACCCAAAAGGAGAATGAAAGATCCATCTGCCACCCAAGGACCGTTTGGAATGTAAGAGTGAATTCCGGCATATTGACTTCTGTTAGGAATATCATGACCCGTGACTAATAACGCCCTTCCTGATGTGGACACTTGATTCACCTCATGTCCAGTAGAATGACACCCTCTGACTCTAACAGAATGGTTGATGGTCAGCAACCTCTTTACAAATGCTTTGATCAATGGCCAATAATATCATTTTTATATTAATAGGATAACTTCTCATCCCCAGGCAAAGCCAAAGACTTCCAATATTTCATCCTAAAGCTAAAAGTTGAAAAGAAATATGATATATCTTAGGGCCAGATTTTTTAAAATGGGAAGATTAGAGACACCTGTACTGAAATCTGCCCTAACATATGCCAAAAATGTACTTGGTAATAGGATAGCTTCCATGAGACAAAGGATGACAAAGACCATAAGACAAAAAAGTACCTGCATTTGCCTACAGAATTAGGCTGCTAAGTTTGAAATATTGTTAAAGTCTTACTAAAGGAATGTAACTCTTTTCAACCTCCTTTTAAAGTCCTCTCATGACACTGACCTAAATCTTAAGCCTATCTGCTGACATTTAGGACAATCTTACTATCTCTTAAACCACTATTAGGGTAATTGCTCCCAGAATTCCACTATTGAACCTGCCTAACTTTTCCTAACTTCCATCAAAGAGCAAAACTTTTTGTCATCCTCATCTATCTCCTTCCAGAGGACTCTAGCATGGCTGTGCTAATGTTTTCTCTTTCTGATTCCAAGTTACATTCTGTGTCAAATTTTAAGTAGACCAAAGAGAGACACAGAGAGAGTCAGAGACAAACAGAGAGAGAAAGAGAGAGGGAGAGAGAGTCAGAAGGAGAGAACAGAGAGAAAGACAGATATAGGGAGACAAAGAGACAGAGACAGAGGTTGAAACACCCTGGTCCCATTGTGACAAGTAGCTGGTAGCAAGAACCAGTGGAAAAGACAAAGCAACATAACCACCTTTTTATGGACCTTCCTGCTCACCTATGAAATGACACACCAAAGTCTAACAGAAACACCCTTAAATTCAGCAATGACAAAGTTACAAGTGAGAAACAAATAGGAAACCTAAAATTCAAGTATAACCCTTAAGTGAAGAATTAAAAAAACATTTCCAGAAATCCAAAACCATTAGGGAGAAACAATGCAATATTTGGAAATGGCACCTCCAGAGCAAAGAATTTAATATATGAGACAGAACAAAACATTAATTATAATTATTTTTCTCACAGCAATGTGAGTAAATATTGCATTCAGAAGTGTGAACCTTCTAGAATCTTGATAATGAGTCATTAATTATGGAAATATAAAAGAAATCAGTAGATGTTTTTAAAACCTGTGTGCCCAAAGCTAAATATAGGAGCTGAGGTAAGGAATTCTCTCAGAATGAAAACCCGACAGAAAAAGAGCAAAAGGCACAAAGAAGTAACACTTATGAAGGTCACATCTGAGAGTTCCAAAAAGCATTTCCAGGAATATCCAAAAGCAGAAAAATGGGTAGAATTAAAGATTCAAAATAGCAATTTTTTTCATTAAGGGTAAAATACATAAATGCTCACAGTAAGTATTCATGCATAAAGTTCACACATCCAAGCATCTTCGCGTCTCCCTCTCCCCCTCCCTCCTCTTCTCTCTCCCTCTCCCTCTTGTTTTACCTCTCCCTCTTCCTGTCCCTCTTCTCCCTTTCTCTCTTCTTCCCTTCCTCCCTGCCCCCCCACATGCCACACACCTCTGAAGAAAAAAATTAATTCCTTTCAACTCAGAATTTTAAGTTATAGTCAAGGAATAACACTAAGTAAGACATTTTTAGATATTTAAGCATCTACAACTCATACATCCTCTTTGAGAAACCACTAGAGGACTTAAGCAGACAAGTGGAAAAAATAAACGCAAGAGAAAACATAAGATGCAGACATAACTAAGTATGATGGAAAAAAATAAAAGTATATATTTTCTTTCTTTCTTCCTTCCTCCATTCTCCTCCATCTCTTTCTTCCTCCTTCATTCCTCCATCTCTTTCTTGGTTCTTCCTTCTTTCCTTCCTTCTTTTCTTTTTTTCTTGTCTCTATGTCTGTCTTCTTGCAGAGGAGGGCTACAAAGCCTGAAAATCAAGGTCACCTCTGTATATGTTAGGTATACCCTCCACCACTGAGCTAATTCCTCAGCACTCATTACTCATTCTTAATACAAGCTTCTTAAGTACATTTTTCATGTAAAGAGATGACTAGATCCAAATATGCAAAGCTCTTTCCTTATATCTGCAGAAAGGATTCTGAAAATCACGTAAAAATTAGGCATGCCATCCCACACCTGTAATTCCTGCAATAGAGACTCAGACAGCAGAATCCCATGAGATGAAGATTCAATGAGAGGCATGTCTCCAGAAATAAGGTGCAGAAAGATAGCAGAAAACATTACATGAACATATTTTCCATGAATACACACACACACACACACACACACATATATATATATATGCAAATACCATCACACAGACATGTAGGAAAAAAAAAGCAGCTTGCATAATTGCCAAAAAGGAAGAAAAGGAGCATAAAAATCAGTAAGAAAGACCAACAAAGGAAAATAAAAAATGTTTCACATAACCTCTCTATGCGGTTCACAAATATAGACAACCACTAAACGTTACATGCATATTCCAGCCTCAGTGACAGTGTAGTGTAGACAGCTGGTTCTATCACTTGATCCTTTCGGAAGTTTCCCTAAAGCTTATGTACACTGCTCTTAATATGCTGGCTTCTCATATTAAATGCCTAGATTGTCCTTTGGCCCACAAAGTTTTATCTACCATGACTGGAGCTTGTTTCAGTCTACATTCAGGCAAGCACCAAAGAGCTAAGGGATTCCTATGCTCTCAGACAACTTTCAAACAAGGAACTGAATTTGGTAGGTTCAACAGGCCCAGCTTCCTGTCCCATGAGTAGAGAGAGACAGGCCTGCACTCACAGTAGCTGCTCTCCAGTGCTCCTGGGACTCCATGATCACCTTCATGTGATGTTGTAGGATTTGAGTTGTTATCAGCAAAAAAATGCCAAGAAGCCCAAACCAAGACAGTTATTATCAGGATCAGAACAAAACTATTGGAACTTTCTCCAGTGTTAAACTAGACTGGAGCACACATAGAGATATACTAACGAAAATATTATTGGAGCAAAGATCATTAAAGGCTTGCAGAACTGCATGGTTTAAGTAGTTACCTCTCTTTAAATAGACATAGCAGGCTTAGGTTGGTCAGTTACAAGCACAGAACATGCTGATGAAAATCTCAATGACAGTACTTACAGACTAATTTTTTCTACATTAATTAGGCATGTTTGCTGAAAAGATGTAGAGAAATCAAATCCAACAGTTTTAAAATTACATAAAGACTGAGTACATAGCCCAGCAACTCTTCTATAAAAGATCCCAACAAGAAACGATTTAAAATCTGAGTTCTGAAATGCTGATATCATGGTGCACATACCTGAGAAACTTCAGTTTTCAGGTTCTCCTGAAATCTCCAGAAAAGAACAAGCGACCAACTCTATGTAATAGTGTCTGCTGGTGCCAAGAGGTCAGAAATGCCACAGCTTAGGCAGATGCATCAGGAAGTGATTCTTGCTGACTTAATACATCCCTCTTTCTTCTTTTAGGATATAGATGAATAGATGCATAGATTTGCTATATAGCAGAGTCAGTTAATCTTTTTCCACAGAGAAGATCCTTGATACAAAACAATGCATTGTTTATAAACCAAATAAACTCCAATGTCATATATGGAGAGGATCATATATGTAAATGGAGTTGGTACCGAGTAAATTCAAGTAAAAAGGTTTGTTGATGTGAGGGTTCACTTCTCTGATATAGCATACAATGTCTAAATAAGATGTGTCCCAGTACGATTCAGAATCCCCTTCCAAGTCAGACATAAAGCTTTTTCTCAGCAAATTTGTTAGCAAATTGTTGCCTATTCCAACTGTTTTGTCAGGGTACAGAGAAAAGTGTCCTGGCGAAGTCCACAAACAAGTAGAGAAAGAAAAGAGCAAGGTAGACCAGCATTCAGATCCCAGAAGACTTAGCAATACTATTTGGTGACAGACTAATTACAAGAATGAATTAAAACAGAGAATAACAATAGCAGAAAAATAGAGTGACTAGAGAGATGGTTCAGTTGCTAAAGTGCTTGCCACAGCTGCACCAGGACCCAGGTTCAATCCCCAGACCCTACGTGCATCCTTACACCCTTTAATTCCCATCTTGGGGACTCAGAGACAGCAGGATTCCCTGGGCTTGCTGAGAAGCTAGTCTAATAAAATTTAGTGAAAGACTCTACCTCCAAAAATAAGGTAAAAGGTGATTGAGGAAGAGTCCTGGGTTGGCCTCTGCCTTGCATACACCATGTATAGACCTGCATGTGCACACACACAATATGCATATACATACACACAAATGAGAGCATCAAAAAGCATGAGATACTGCTGAAATAGCCGGCATTTTAGTCTTTAAAGGCTGCCATTGGGTTTTCTTTCTAACATTTGCTCTTAACGTTTTTTAATACTGACGTGATTGATTATACATTAGATCACAGGAGAAGTCTCAACAAATTCAATGTAGCTTCAATTATATTGCTTTTGTTTATTTATTGCAATGCAAAAGAAAAAAATGAAAGACATACGAAAATGAAACAGAGTTGGCCTGATTCCAAAAAATATTTTATTTAAATATAAAACTCAATAAAATGCTCTTAAATAATTTGGTGGTGATAAAGAAAAATAAATAAATCACAAAGACATCTGAACTGAATAGAACATGTAAAGTCTAAATAATATATTCAGAATGCATTTTACAGTCTTAGATACTTTTATTAATGAAATAATTGGAATTACGCCTATAGGCTAAAAACAAATCTTGAAAGAGAACAATTACTCCAAAAGTAGTTACGGAAAGAACACGATTAAACAAATAATTTTAAAGCATTGACACAGAAAAGCAAATCAGTAAAAAGGGAAATGCAAGTCGAGTGAGGAGCACCTACCTGCAAATCTCAGGAGGCAGAGGGCAGATGTTCAGAATTTAAAGGTCCTTGTGACCCACATAGCAAATTTGATGGTGGCTTGAACTACATGAAACCCTATATCAAGTAAAATAAAAATAGTAAAATAAACTGTAGGACCTAAAATACTAATTGGCATTAAATAAATTTAAAATGGGAGCTCTCACAATCATAAATGTTATTGAGGCATGTAAGATGAGATATAAAACACCATGTAGGGATTTTTAATAATTCATAATTTTTGATGTTATAATCTTCGATGTAATTCAGGTACATGGATCTCTTCATATCCTCTCCTCTCTCTAGAGACAAATGTATTCAATATCCTCACTCACGTAGGCCACTCTTCCAGGCCATCAGGGCCAATGGGAAAGTGAACCACAGCAGATGAGTCCCTGGTCCCTTCCCATATCCAACAGCTAATAAGCAATTCTGAGAGCTTTCAGATTTGCTGGCAATCATTGCCTTTCTCATATACACCAATAATAGTTTTTATTTTGTAATTCTCTACCCTGAAATAAAACCCATATGACCCCTGAGCATTCTTAAAATAACAGATAAATATGGATAAGTAGCAAAAGCCTTGGATGTGTGGCATGAGAGCAAAGGCTATGTTGCCATTTACATTTTCTTATTTCTATCTTGTTTGCTCATGATTAATAATAATAGCTACTTAGAAGTATTGTTGGGTCTAAGTAGAGGGTTTGTTTATGGTACATGTAGCCTGAAACTAATACATCTGGAAATCGACCAAGAAATGATTCTAACTTTGCTTATTAACAATTATAATGAAATCTATTTCTTCCAGTATGAGTTTTTCCCAAGGACTCCTTTGGTAATGGTGTAATGTAATCTAGGGTGTAAGTACATTCTTTCCTTAGAGCTGTATAGAAAAACAGCGCTGAAGTCCAGGTCCTTGGCAAGTATCGTAAATCTGAGAAAAATGCTGGCAAAGGTTGCCTTACCTCTCCTTCCCTACAATACCTTTTTGTGGTTTGGAAAGAATATTAATGCATAATAAAACCCAATCCAGCTCTCCCTTGATGTAACTACTGGGGGCCTATTTAAAGATTCTTCTTCACAGGGATTGTTTTTACAGGATAATGTGTTACATAGGTGTTGCCTCTAGGTTAGATGCCGTATGGGGTAACCAAACCATCTTCTAAACTTTGTATTTATGTACTAATTTATTAGAAACATTTTCTACAAAATACATATTTTTTAAATCTTTTTAATTATTTCTATTTATATTAATTACAGTTTATTTACTTTGTATCCCCCTGTACCTCCCTCCCTCCCAAAATATATATTATTTATATTTCAGTATCACATTATTTAAAAAAATCAATTAGACTATTTTAATGTTAGTAAATAGAACTATGAAAGTATTTGTTTTCTTTTTCTCTTTCAGAGGAGGAAACTAAGAAAGTAGAAGTTTATTGGCTTGTGTCATGCTATATCTGTAGTTAATGAAACAATATAAAATCTACTCTCTTGGGCCTAGTATAAGGCTCTCTTCATTGTCCTATTGATTAGTTGACATTCCATCCTTGGTTTTGCTCTTCCATTCACACGGTATAATGAGATTTTAAAAGAAGTGAGTCTCCTAGTTTTATTGCAATTCCCCACACAGCTATAGCCTGAACACTAAGAATTCAATGTGTGTCAACTTACTTAGTACTTGCTACCCTGTAAAGAACACAATGCTTCTTGAAAGTGAGAAAATATCAAGACATTGGCAGCACTAGGATGGTGTTTAAATGCTGGCTAGAATAAACCCAATATAGGAAACGTTTATACAAGTACCCTGAGTCTTAAAAAAAAAAATGCGTATCTGGCTTTATGTTGAGGTCTTTGATCCACTTAGACTTTAGTTTTGTGCAGGGTGATAAATATGGATCTATTTTCCTTTTTCTGCATGTAGACATCCAATTAGACCAGCACCATCTGTTGAAGATGCTATCTTTTTTTCCATTGAATGGTTTTGGCTGCTTTGTCAAAAATCAAGTATTCATAGGTACATGGGTTTATTTCTGGGACTTCTATTCGGTTCCATTGATCCTCCTTTCTATTTCTATGCCATTACCATGCAGTTTTTATTACTATTGCTCTGTAGTACATCTTGAGATCGGGGATGGAGATACCTCCAGATGATCTGTTGTCTCAACATAAAACCAGATACGTTAAATCTGTTAGAAGAAAATGTGGGGAACAGCCTAGAACTCATTGGCACAGGAGAGAACTTCCTGAACAGAACTCCAATAGCACAGGCTTTAAGAGCAACAATCAATAAATGGGAGCTCATGAAACTGCAAAGCTTCTGTAAAGCAAAGGACACGGTCATCAAAACAAAATGACTGCCTACAGATTGGGAAAGAATCTTCACCAACCCTTTATCTGACAGAGGGCTAATATCCAGTATATATAAAGAACTAAAGAAGCTGAAAAGCAACAAACCACGTAATCCAATTAAAAAACGGGGAACAGAGCTAAACAGAGAATGCTCTGTACAGGAATATAGAATGGCAGAGAAACACTTAAAGAAATGCTCAATGTCATTAGCCATTAGGGAAATGCAAATCAAAACGACCCTGAGATTTCACCCATCAGAATGGCCAAGATGAAAAACTCAAGTGACAACACATGCTGGAGAGGTTGTGGAGAAAGGGGAACCCTCCTCCATTGCTGGTGGGAATATAAACTGGTACAACCACTTTGGAAGTCAATCTGGCGCTTTCTCAGACAATTAGGAATAGTGCTTCCTCAAGACCCAGCTTTACCACTGCTAGGCATATACCCAAAATTTGCTCAAGTACACAATAAGGACATTTGCTCAACCATGATTGTAGCAGCTTTATTTGTAATAGCCAGAACCTGGAAACAACCCAGATGTCATCAATGGAGGAATGGGCACAGAAATTGTGGTATTTTTACACAACGGAATACTACTCAGCAATAAAAAAAAAGAGGAAATCATGAAATTTGCAGGCAAATGGTGGGATCTAGAAAAGATCATTCTGAGTGAAGTATCCCAGAAGGAAAAAGACAAACATGGAATATACTCGCTTATATAGACCTAAAAATATGATAAACATAATGAAATCTATACACCTAAAGAAGATAATCAAGAAAGCAGACACAGGGTATGATGATCAATCCTCATTTAGAAAGACAAATGGGATATGCATTGAACATATGACAAGAGTCTACCGCAGAAAGCATCGGAAAGACTCTACCTAGCAGTGCTCCAAAGAAGATACTAAGACTCATAACCAAACCTTCGGCAGAGTGCAGGGAATCATATGAAAGAAAGGGAGTTTGATGTGGAAAGGATAGGAGCTCCACAAGGACCAAACATATCTGGGCACAGGGTCTTTTCTGAGATGGACACTCAACCAAAGACCATGAGAGGATAAAACCTAGAACCTCTGCTCAGATGTGACCCGTGATAGCTCAGTAATCAATTTGTTTCCCATAGTAAGGGGAACAAGGACTATTTCTAACAGGAACTCAATGACTGGCTCTTTGACCTCCCCACCTCCCAAGGGAGGAGCAGTACTGTTAGGCCACAGAGGAGGACTTTGCAGCCAATCCTGAAAATACCTGACAAAACGGAGTCATATGAAAGGGGAGGAGGTCCTCCCCTATCAGTGGACTTGGAAAGGGGCAGGGAGGAGATGAGGAAGGGGGGGTGGGATTGGGGAGGGAATGAGGGATACAGCTGGGATACAGAATTAACAAAATGTAACTAATGAGAAAAATAAAATTAAAAAAAAAAAAAGAAAATTGCAAAACATCCCAATAATCACAAAAAGAGACAGAAAGTGAAGATAATATAATTCAAGTCAAAAATGGTCTTGCTGAAGTGCTTCCTGGTGGGCATTTCAGACTTTGCATTTATGGATTCAAATGTTTCTATATACACTAGACGGCCAGTGGTTTTCCTTTTCATTCCATCTAGCATGAGACTCATGCACATCTCCGTCTCTTTCCTGTCTGTGGGCACTGCCCAGCATACTGTATCTATGCTAACTTCCCCAGGCTTATGGTATCAGAGAGCTAAACGCGTTGAGCAATGAGAGCTAATACCAGGTGAATGGAGGAGTGTCCTTGAGACTGTATCAGATGGTAAAAAGTTCTTTCGCTTTGCTCTCATTATACTACATGAAAAAGCAGACATTTGCCAAAATATTTTTCTACATCAGCATCAAATCAGAGGTAGAACTTAATAATTTTTCATCCACCTTAGTTAATAGAAAGTAGAAAGTCATTACTCTATAATGTCGAATATTCTCTTTTGATAGCATGGGCATCTTTCTCTCTTTCCCCCCTCTCTGATTCATTTTTATGTAAAGTATCAGTGTATCTCTTGCAACTAGATGCCAAATGTGTCTAGCAAATATGGCTGAGTGCTAAAGAGTTCTGAACCAAGAAAACCCTAGCAAAAGGAATCACCTTTATATTATCATATATTCAAATATCCAAAAATCTCCTAATGAGATCTAAATAACCCAAATTTATAACTTATTCCTCCCAGTAACTTTATATTACATTACATCATCTATATCCCTACATTTACTTCAAAAATAGTAAGCACTGGTTATGAACAGGTAGGTTGACAAATAAATATCACTGCAGGCTTTAAACAAAACCAAAAACAAACAAAAATATTCTCAGGCTCCAATTAAATGGGCTATTTAAGACAAAATTTCATCTGCATACGAATTGCTTTAACTTAGATTTTTAATAAATATAATTTCAATGTAAGTTTCATGTTTTATGTCTAGTAATATCCCACTAAAGTTGCACAATATGTTATTATAATTGAATTTATAAACCTACTTCATTGATTTTGTTCCATCCTTCTTGTGTTATTAGAGTATAGGGATGTTTAAACCATCAACTAAAACAATAAAATTGCTAATATGGTCCTTACATAGTCAGGTTACTGTGCAGTTTTGGCCAGCAATCCTGAGAGAAACAAATAGCATCTGCAAAGGAACACATGGAAGAACGTGTATTTGGAAATCTGGCACTCCTGATGTGGAGGCTGAGGTCCCATAGCTGTCGATGTGCTAAAGATCCCAGCAGGTAAGGAGTCACATCCCAAATTCAAAGGATGCAGAACTCTGGATTCTATCTCTGCTTGAGGCCAAAGGGCAGAGCATCCTCTATGGTACAAGTCCAAGAGTATAATGCTCAAAGAATCTGAGGCTCTGCTTTCCAAGGGTAGAGAAGAGACATCAGGCTCTGGAAGAAAAAGAAGGATGGTTTCTCCTTTCTTCCACGTCTTTCTTTTGGATTCCTGCATACTGGATGGTGTCTGTCCACACTGAGGGTGCTTCATCCCCTATTCTGTCTATACATGTGTCTATTCTGAATGACTCCATTCATGCACCCCAAAAGCAAGACTATCTAAATCACTGTGGTCTCTAGGAAAGCCGTTCATCCAGGCGAGTGGATATTCAGAATCAAGATGGAAGCTAACACATGAGAACTAGAAAATGACACAGGTGGGGTTCTCAAAAGTAAGGTAGGTAAACTTCAACTTTATCCATTTCTGGGGAATAATAAATGCTCCGATTTCTCTTTAACATTATTCACTAATTAATTATGGATTCTTCCTCTTCTGTTAAAATGTAAGATAATAAGATTAATTATTAATAAACAGAATATATTAGAAAATTTAATAGTTGCAGCGTATTGATTTCTTATTGCATAAGAAATGAAAACATTTCCCTGTTTTCCGTAAAAATATCAGAGTTTATGTGAGGTTAAAAAACATTTCATTTTCACTTCTGTCTATCTAGATGGCCCAAAGACAATTACAACATTGTTAATGACATCACAAAAATACAATTAAATCATAAAGATACTTTCAAAATTACCAAAATATAAAGGTTGCTATTAATTTTCCTAACTACAAATTAATGCTTGTTCATTATAGGAACAAAAATATGGAAACCACAAAAAATTTGGTACTAGCAAATAAGCATCAAAAAGTCCTAAGTTTCCAAATTCAGAGAAAGGGTGCTATTTCTGAATCAACTCTTCTTCCCAAACTCCTGTGAACTCCTAGGTTTTCAATGAGAAGAGCCCAAATACCTGTGAATACATTTTATCATTTCTGACACCGTCTGCTTTTTATTTATATGAAGCTTACAAGAAATACTACATTTACTTCACGGATTACCACACATATTCAAAACAAGCATGCCTCCATTTTTTCCAGCTCAAAGAAATTGGTGATTAGTTATACATGTACTTATGAGTTTAATTTAATTGACTATCAATAGAACTTCTAACAGTTCTGCAGAGCAGAGCTCTATGGAGTGACTCTTCTCTGGATAGTTTTAGACTAACTTTTCACCTGTTTCATAGACTACCCCTTCACCTGTTTCCAATAATGACTACTGACTGATACGGAATATAAAATGTTTAATAAAACTGCATCTTCAGTCTGGTCTTTCTGTTTGGAAACATGTCTAGTCTAACCCTTGGTACCAAAGAGTAGCATCTATGGCTTTTTCACCTTTATTACCCAAGACCTTCCAGAGGATCAGCATGCTTTGTTCTTTATCGAGTTACTTGTATGCCAGACAACATCCAACCTATTCAGCACTACAAATGAAAATGCCGCCATTGCAGATGAAGGAGAATGTTGCTTGGCTTATTGTCTATAATGTAAAATAATAATAATCCTTCAAAACACTCTGTAACAATAGTTTAATGCTTAATATTTTGTGGACAATAGTTTGATGAACATATAAGCTCTAACTGACTGCTTATTTTGGTTCAAATGGAATCTCCCCTTTTAATATTAAACAAAACGGTATTTTTTTTTACTTTAAGTGTGTACATGTGTGTGTGTGTGTGTGTGTGTGTGTGTGTGTGTGTGTGTGCAGGTGCCCATGCACACCCAAGACTTAGAATGTCTCTGGAGCTGTCGTCATAAGTAGTTGTGAACCAAGGATGGATATGGGTGTTGGCACGGAAGCTTAGGCCCCTTGTACTCACTCTTCACCATCAAGCCATCCCAGAACCAGCAATCAGTCTTTAAGTATCCCTCATAAAAGTCAATAATCGACTGCAAGGAATGTTACTGTTAAAGGCCAGATCAGATGCACTGCTGTATTTATTGCAAGTCCCACAAGGACTACACTTACTGTGGATTAGAACGTCTTACATTCTTTTTATTCTCATAAGATTTTTTTCTATTATCAGTTCTATAAACACCTATCTTCCCATAAATTATCAGTTCTATAAACACCTATCTTCTCGTTAACATAGTGCTCATGTTTATCTTGATAACACAATGCTTCTGCAACTACATCAAGATTTTCATTTTTTTCAATTGATTTTGAAGGTCTTACCTTGTGACACTAGCTTACCTGACACCCACTATGTAGCCTAAACTGGCCTCTTGAATGCTAGGATCCCAGAGGTGTGCCTCTGTTTCTTGCCTGAAACTCTCACTTTTATCTAATGGAGGAAATGTAGCCTATTTCTCTTAATTAGTATGACCTCTGACCTGCAAAGTAGCTGTTGTGTAAATCTCTGACTTCACACTTGCTTTTCTTTTAATGCTTCACATATTCATTTTTAATATTTTCATTGTACTTGCTATTGCAACTAACTTTATTTCCTTTGTGAAATAAACTCTAAATAAGCAGTGTTTACTTCATCATGCTTAATATTTTATTAAAGAGAAATTTGTTGCTATTTTTATCTAAATTGTTTCACCATATGCATGTGTGAATTTTAATGCTCAGTGAATTTGTATAAGAACAAAGAGACACTGAAACTATTTTAATGGAGTTTTCTTTATCTGTAATTTTTATTGACTTAAATAACGAAAGAAGCTTTAAAATCTCTTTATTTTTCTTTTGGTTCAAAGATTCCTAAGGATTTTCTCAAGCACATGTGAGATAGAAGACAAACAAAAAGATTTATAAAGAGGATACAAATTAATAAACAGAGAGAATCTTTACTAATCCAGTATTGAAAATTAGTTCTTAAAAAATCTCCTGGTAATCCACTTCTCAGACTCTCTGGCTTATTCAATAATAATGTGAGTTTCCATTGGTCCCAGAGTGTAGCTCTCTGCACCAAGTTGTCTGTTTTTAGCTTGTAAGTAAGCATTTAAAAATGCTTGAAAATGTGCTTATCCTGGCATCAACACATGGCATAATAAAGTTTTCTTTTTTCATAAATATCACGGCATATCAGCACCAGTCATGGAATTCCAAGATGCATTCTGCATCATCATTATCTTCCCTCTGTTCTGCTTAGGAGACAAAGTTGAAATTATATAAATTAAATTACTCCATTTTCTTTGACTTCCTGACTTAGTGGTATATGTGAGAGGGTACAGTTACCTCTGAAAATGTAAAATTAAGGACATATTTTAGTTCTGTGGGAATTACAGGCATTTATGAAATACGAAGGTAAGGTTGTATTTCTTTCGGAATGGATGTCACTTAGGACAGAATTGATGCACACCAAATAGTACTGGAAAGAGACCAGCATCTTTCATAGTGATCTAACGTGGATGCCTAAATTGGGAATGTCGACAATGTTGGAGTGGAGAATGTTAGTCAGAAAGCTTTTTCCTGGAAGTCTGTATTACTATTCCATCACTGTGGCAAATGCCTGAGAGAAACAGCCTAAAATGAGGAAAGCTTTATTTTGTTTCACGCTTTCATGGGTTTCAGCCTGTGGACAGCTGGCTGCACCATGTTAAGACTAAGGCTAGGTAAAATCAGCATGGCGGGATCACGTGATGGAACGGTGAAGATGCCCACTCTATACTGGCCATGGAGCGGAGAGAAGACTGGACCATAAACCCTCCAGGCAAAGCACACTCAGCAGGACCCACTTCTTCCAAATAGGGCCCGATTACTAAAATTTCCACACCTTCCAAAGTGACAGCACTAACCGGGGACCAACCATTTAGCACATGTCGCCTTTGGCAGGCCCTGAATATTCAGAACATAACTGCTGCAGTGTCTTAGCAGAAGGCTGGACCTCAAACCTTCCGATGCCCTTGTCTCCTTGTAAACGACCACTACCATACCGAGGAAAAGAAATTGCTTTTGACCGTTTTAAATACCTTTTAGTAACAGAAATTTTGCTTCATTGTCATCAAACACTTAGGTAATGTGGCTTACATTTAAATTATTTTCTACTTGTGACGGTTTCTGAGCTGCATGCAGAACAGGGTTTAAATCCTCTTCACTCTATATGCTTGGAGTATACATTACAGAAGCATGATTATTTTCCACAAGTGAATAGAAATATTGATGCCCCTGCCTCAAAAGAAAAAAAATTCTTTCCTAGTCTACTTATAACAAGAGAAGATGTTTGATGATTTTGTTGTTTTCTTATCTCCCTACTCCCCACCTTGAATAATTGCTTGGACTGTTTTCTGTTAAACTGATTGAAACACTTGAAAATAACCAGTAGAAATACAGAGTCTATTACAGCTCCCATGGACAAAATCTTATCGCTAACTCCTCCAATTTCCTTTGTTCACAGGACAGAGATATTTATTTGCAGATTAGTCCTCAAGAAGGGAGGCTGATTTCTCCCTATTTCCCCATTTTATTTCTCCTGTTGCTACTTTAAAGCACAATGACCTTAAAGACTCAAGAACAGGTCTGATGCTGTCGTGGACAAAGCCCAAACAACAAGATAATGATCTTTATAATGGGATTAGTGCTAAATAGATTGGGAGCAGATCTTAAAGACAGACTGTCATTTACTCCCGTATGGGTGCCTAGAAAATAAAAACAAAGAGGCGTTCATGCTTACCCTTTCCCTCACAGCTCCTCAGTGCCGCCATTTGAGCTGACTACACCCTGATCTTCAAGCCTGGGCCCAGCTGTCAACATCATGCAGGACACATTTATTCACAGATGTAAAATGAGCTTGTATGGAGTGGCTGGTGCCTCCACACGTGTCCCTGTTATCAGGGGATCCTCAGTGAAGTTACGAGGCTGACTTACACACTGAAGAATGTCACCCCAGCTAATATCCAGGCCTGTGCGCAAGGCAGCATCTCCCGTTTTAAGTCACTGGAACCACTAGCATGTTTATAGGCTGACTTACCACACAACACAAAGTCCAGCATGTGGTACACAATCTATGATGCAACATCCTGGCAACTCCTGTCAAGGAAAATGAAAATGCTGTCTTAGAGCACTGTAGCCATAACTTCCCACAGCCTCGTCCAATGGCCTCTTTTCCGATTAGTAATATGCAGCAGAAAAATTCTGAAAGCTAAAATTAGAAGTGGATTACATAACAACTAGATTTGCGTCTCTCCAACAATTTGTGCTTGGTTAATGAATAAGGAATTTGTTTTATACTTTCTCTTTCTTCTGTCTTCTTTTCTCACATTACACAGCTGGCCTCACATTTGCTTTGACACCTCTTATTTCTATCCTGCAGCCTTCTTACTTTGACTCTGAGTTGACAGTGCGTCAAGATCTGATGGGGATGGAGAGAGCACTCAGCATTTAAGTGGACCTGTCTGCAGTGCCCATGTGGCACGCTGAGGTTGGCTACCCAGAGGCTATTTAAGCTGTGGGCTGGCTTTACCCAGGGTCAGAGGATTGTTCAAGGTTCCTGAATACACTGCATTGAAAAAATAAATAAATAAATAAATAAAAGTATTGGAAGCAATCTTGAAATTGTATCAATATACTTATTTTTGCATCAATATGCAAAATCTTATACCAGAGTTAAAATTAACCTTATTTGAGAACAGCAAATAAAACCGTAAGTTGAGTATAAAAAAAAAAAAAAAAAAAAGAACACTCTTTAACTCTTTACTCTCTCAGAGGACCCAACTTCAGCTCGAAACACTCAGCTCAGGTGTCTCACAATCATCTATGACTCCAGCTCTTGGTGAACTGAGGCCTCTGGCCTCTGTGGTGCACACACCTACATATAAATGAAAGCAGTAAATATAAATCTTTTGAAACAGAAAGAACTGGTTAGTAAAAAGGTTTCTCTTAAGAACTGGGGAAAATAGACTAGAGTAAAACAGAATTCTCCTTTGTTAGCAGGGAGAGAAATAAGGTTCTCTCTCCCATGAACTTCCCCAGGACTGCATTGAAGGACTTGGTTAAACATGTCAGCCACTAAGCATCATCTTAATACAAAAAATATTGAACTTATTTGTTTGTATTTTCTTATAGTTATTATATAATTAGAAAAGTGAAAGTGGTTTTGTACAAAGAAATTACACACTCCAAAGTTCTCATAAAAGCTTGTAATAATAACTTTTCTCTAACAAGCCCTCTCTTTTAGACAGAATGTTTTTAATGTTAGGTTAAATCTTTGAAATCTTTGTGTTCAAACCAACATTATTTTATATGGAATAAAATTTATTCTGTTTTCATGTAAGGTATCATTTTTCTTTTCTATATGTCATATGGGACACAAGGAAAGCAGTGCTAAGAGGAATGTCCTTAGCACTAGCGCCTTCAGGAAGAAAACCGAGGCACCCATACAAGCAACCTACCGGCACACCTGAAAGCACCCATTGTGGGTGAACTTTTTAATTGTCCCGAGTGAACACCAGGATACAGTGAACATGTTCTGTCCATAGGCTGGAGGTAATGAGCATGATGGGTAATCACCTGATGGTTTGAATTTGGGCAATGTGGAAAGACTTCATAATCACTTCAAATCCCTCTCAAATTACTTTCTGATACCTGACATTTCTTTGTCTTAAAGTAATTGCAAACATCACGGAGAGAGCTAGCACACATCTCATTAGACTTCTACATAGTATTTTTAGTTCTTTTGCAAAATCCTGCATGGGAGTAAGTTTTTATGTAGAAAAGGCAAATTGAATTAAACAGTAATATCCAAAAGTATTAAAGCTAACCAGAAAAAAGAAAAGAAAAGAAAAGAAAATCGAGTAAGTCAAAGACAAACTATCTAAATTATAACTTAATAGAAGAAAAGATTCAAACAGATGACTTAGTAGTGAAGATATTTTCAAAATCAAATACAGTTGGAAATTTTGTGTCAGTAAAGGGCCTAAGTTAATTGAAATATTTGAAATGAGTTTTATCTGTTAGCCTGATATTAAATGGCAGAATTTCCACTTCAAAATAAAATGCACTTTTATCTAAGATATACCAAAATTTCATAGTTGAAAGAAACAAATTTTGTAATCTTTGCCAAAATCTGTCACTCAGAAATTCATCCCTTTACTTCCCAACGAGATATAGGAGCCTATAGCATGAAGCTAAGGACACAAGTTCCACTCCAACCTCAGAAAAACTTCAAAACAACCCCCTTTTGTCTGGGTCATAGGAACCAAATTCCAGCAACAGATGCTGTTCTTTACAGCATCAGGTATTTGACAAACACCAGGCTGCCACTGACCACACTGAGAACATTCCTTTTCAAACATATTAAACCTATTTACATATGAAGAGTCGAGGTTGATTCTGTGTAAATGAAAGGCAGGGACACTTATTCCTTCCAATTCTTTTAGACAAAAAACAGGAACTTTCTTAGGTTTTTAATATTCTCTGACTGTTTTCCCTGGAGCCTAGAGAGCATTTGCAGAAAGACCCCTCAAATAACATCTTTTTTTCCTTCAACAACCAGCCAGAGCTTTTATAATTGCTTTCATAATTGCACATTCATCTCTCTACATGCAAATTTATATTTTCAAAGGCACTTTCTTAATCTCCAAAAGTGACCTCTTAAAGAAATAGGACACCATTGTGACAAATGATACTTTAAAATGCCTCCATTAAAGGGAAAGGCTAACATTTAGTATGCTCTAAGATTTCAAAAAGCTTGACTGATAAATCATTCTCCGAAAATAACGGCTAAAATAACATACAAGAAAAAATTAAATTAAGATTCATTGATCCTTGAACTAACACAGGGCTTGAGGAAATGATTACGGTGCAGAATTAGGCATATATAAAATATTTTTGTAAAAATCTTATTATGGACTGAGTTGGAATCATACATTTCTTTTGACTCCATTAACTCAAAAGACAAAATGTGTCTTTTGAAAACAAGAAAAAGCTAGAACTTTATCATATGTTTTGATCCAATAATCTACTTTTCAACTGTCAATTGGAGGTCTGAGATAAATAACTTTTAGTTATTTAAGATATATTTATTCATTCTGTACTTTGCTGATTTTTTTCCTGGCCTGCTCCATGTTGCTCATTTTTTTCTTTTCTTTTTTCCCTTTTATTTATCTATTTATTTATTTACTGTTGTCATTTATTAAACTGGTCCTGAGATTTATTTTTTCCTCTGTTCTTTTGCTTTGTTTTGTTTCTGTCTTTTTTGTTTTTGTTTGTTTGATTTGTTGAGAAAAGGTTTCTCTGTATAGCCTTCGCTGCCCTAGACTTGCTGCCTGGACCAGGCAGGCCTCCAGCCCACAGAGATCTGCCTGCCTCCCTGAGTGCTGGGTTAGTAAAAGATTTTCCTCAAGAACTGGGGAAACTATATTAGAGTAAAACAGAATTCTTCTGTGTTTGCAAGGAGAGAAAAGAGTTTCATTCTCCCATGGACTTCCATGGGACTGCATTGGAAGACATGGTTAAAGGCTCCCTGTACTCTTTTGTTATAACTGTGTTTTCTTCTTCTATGTGTAAAATTTCTTTATTTATCTTACATTATGCTGGCTTCATAGTTATAAATTGTTTTAGTTTGTGCTTATATTGCATGACTCTTGTTTCTATGTCAATTTATAAAAAAATGCTTTGCTAAATATAATAATCTTAGTTGGCAGTTATTTTCCTTCATAGACTGAAATACATCATTTGCTGCTTCCTTTCGAAACATCTAGATTTTCTGCTGAGAGGGCTAATGACATTCTGATGACTTTGCCTGTGCACACCACTTTTATCTCTTGCTGCTGTCACTATTAACTCTGCTCTGTGATCTTTAATGTGTTAGTGATGTGTCTTGGTCGTGTCTGCTTGATCCGTATGTTCACATTTTCCCCTAAACTTCAGAAATTGTCTGCTAGAATTTCAGTGGATGGTTTTCCTATGCCGTTCATTTGTTTTTCTTTTAGTTGTTGCTCTTGTTGAAACAACGTTTTTTTCATGCAATACATTCTGAACCTGTTTTTCTCACCCCCAAATTTCATCTCAGCTCCTTCTGTTCTCTAGCTTTTTAAACGTTTTCTCTTCATGATGCCCAGAATCTTCAAAGTGTTCACATTTGAATCCTTTCTTTAATTACTGTCTGAATGTAATAGTTTCTCACCTTCACCTCATCTTTTTTTTTTGTCCTTTATCTAACTTACTGGTGATGATTTCTACTGGGTTCTTATTCTTCACTTCTAATATTTCTGGATTGTTCTTTTTTAAAGTCTCCATTTCCTTACTGATGGGTGCTCTGCATTACAGACATCTCAGCTGTTTCACTTTCTCAGCCACACTGCTGACTTTCTTCTCCAGGTCCTGATTGGCATCCTCACATCATCCATATGTTTAACCTTTTATTTAGCCAAAACCACAACTCTGACTTCAATAGGGATAAAAGATGCTTTATTCTGATGCCAAAATATTAATGATCATAGCCTGGGAATTCATATTCAAATTAGGGTAAATTCCTTGTCTCAATATGCAGTTTGAAGTTCTTTTGACAACAGAACCAAGAAAGTGATCAGTCGAGGCACTCTTGTATAACGCACAATTGGAAGCAGTCGGTGGGCGGGATTCAGCACACTGAGGAGACTCCTTATAGCCCTAGACAGCCTGTGACAACAGTTTAAACCCTTTGCTTGGCTGGAAAGTGAGTTTGTTCATACATCCTAAAGGATTTAACTGCTGATAGCAAAGATGTTAAG
This sequence comes from Meriones unguiculatus, assembly GCF_030254825.1. Taxonomy (NCBI): domain Eukaryota; kingdom Metazoa; phylum Chordata; class Mammalia; order Rodentia; family Muridae; genus Meriones; species Meriones unguiculatus. The sequence goes on from NC_083356.1 coordinate 111,826,749, forward strand.
ATGCACACAGAAGATGGTTATGAATGGCTGTTACACAGGCTAAGGATGGCACTGGACGCACAGCTTTACAGCTTCTCAGCATAACTGAAGTCCTAATCAGTTAATCAGCCTTGCAGAAAGTGAGGCCTTTTTAGGAACATTCTGTCATGCCCTCTGAAGTTGTTGTATGTATTTAAAAGTGAAGTTATATATATATATATTTTTTTTTTTTAATTTCATGTGTTTCCCTTTATTTGGTTTAAAGTTATCTAGAAATCTGGGCTTTTATGATGTCCTATTGGTTGGCTTTTTTTTTCCTTGAATCTTTTTATGTTATGATTTGCAAATCTTTGAAAATGAATTTCTGTTTCTATTTTTCTTTATCCGTGTCTTCTGGCTTGCTTGTTTTATTTTATGTGGCTTCTTCTTAGCAAAGAGTGTCACTTGGGATTATAATAAATAATCCCTTTTACTCTTTAGTGAGAAAGGAAAAAGGCAGTCACAGGAACCACAGTTTGGCAACAAACTCTTACTAAAATGCATTAGAAAGCAATTGAATATTTCACAACATCACCAAGCATGGGAGCAGAAAGAGAAGTAGGGCACTGGGAGGAAAATGGGCGGTAAATACACGTAAAGCTAAAGAAAATTGCAATTGTGGGGGGGAGAAGTGTAAGTAATGGAGAAAGTGAAAGGTAAGGGGAATGGGAACACAGAAAGTGTATTCATTGAAGAAACCAGAACCAACAGAGCAGAAGAACTAGCTACAGTCCACGATGAAGCCAGCATAAGGTTTCATACGGAAAACTTACTTTGTTTTTCACTTACTTTGTGAAAACGAGAGTTAAGATAAACATAAAAATACAGAGAAAGAAAATGTTTATTACGTCAGTCAATATCTGTTTCTTGCTCAGGTGAGCATATGTTCTCTTGGCCCTTGAGGTGTTCTCCAGAACTAGGTCTGATGACGGATGACAGAGTTCGGACAGATCGGACTACGGCGGGCTGTGTACTGTGTCTCAGAGTTCGGTCGGACCTAGCGGGCTGCACGTACGGGGTAGACCTGCCCTCTGCGTTCTCTGGTGAGTCGAATTCTACTGCAGAATCAACGCTCCCCTATGACTTTCCAGGTCTGCCTTATGCGGAGAGCATCAGGCTTCCTGCCAGTCAATGTCTGTCTTACATACTAGGTGCCTGGATGCTCGATTTCCACCCATAGGTTTCCGGGTCCCTGGGAAGGCAGCTGCCGTTGCTGGGCTTGTAGGCACCTGGGTAGTCTCACTCCGTCAGTGCTTCACGGTCTCTCTCGGTGTATTTCAGTCTGCCAAGTTTGTGCCGAGGTCAACTAGACGTTCTGTGGACTTGTTTTCTTTGTCAGCCTTCAGCTAGTCATCAGAGGGAGGGGCTCTTTGTTTTAGGAACATAATGGTGCCCAGACTGCCCTACTCTCTAGGGCATCCTGTGAATTCTATCTCAGGACTGGCTCCCGACTTTACCAGGCTGATAGGTTCAGTGGCTCAACCTTCTTTGGGGCCGTTGCCCACCCTTAGCTTCATGCAGCATGAAGATCTGCTTCACAGAATTTGGGGTTTCATGTGTTATGTTACAGAGATTTTCTTTTCTCTATTGATTGCTATTTCCAGAGCCAGGAGAATTATTCTTTTCATTCCCACTGCTTTGTTCCTCCCCCTGAACTGGGACCTATTGTTTCCTTTGCAAATTTAAAACTCAGCATTTCTTTACTTCCCCTAGTCTCTCCTCTTGTCTTCTGCTTACTGTGCCCCGCCCAGGTGTCCATGATTATCAGCCCTTTCCGCTCTCACAAACAGAGTCAGTGAGTCAAAGGTGCGTGTTAACATCACCATCATGCGGTCAGGGAGCACCTCATTGCATCCTGGGTTACTTCCAGGCACATTCCTCTGACCAAATCAAGTATACAGGACTGATATAAAAATATCAAAATGCCTAATCTCCCCAAAGGGCGGAGGAGCTCTGAGAAACACAGGCACATATTTTGAACAACACAGGCAGATTTTTTTTTAGTTCATCTAAAAATTAAAGATGTAAAAATAAAGACGAGATGATAATGATCAGTTCCTTCTCAGTCACTTCTCAAATGGTGGAGAATGCTGGAAAAGTGCCCCCAAAAGTATAAAGAGTAGAAGCTCTAATAATGATGATGATGATAATAATAGTCATTGAAGCACAAAACTCAGGGAAGTCCAGGAGGGACATAAACATTTACAGGTAAAATTCCCATAGCAAAAGGGCCTCGACCTACCTACACACTGCTTTCCGTGGACTTACTTGACCTCATAATTCGGAAGATACTCTTTGTTAATACATGCCAGTTTTTCCATTCTTTGATTAGCTCTGTTGATGAACAAGACATAAAGAACTGTGTATTGAACCAAGTCATTGCACCGTCTGATTCCCCCCCAAAGATGTTAAGTGTAGATAAGGGACGAAAGTCAAGTTATCGTCCCTATTTCTATGTCCCTAAAATTTCCCACTGTTGACTGTTCTGTGTTAAACTGGGCTCCAGTGTTTATGCAACTACACCACAACTTTTATCACCAGCATTAGTTTATTCTTTTATGCTTGCTCCTAACAAGTGTTAGAAAAAAAAAAAATGCTAGAGGCTGAGAATATGACTACAGGAATAAAATCCCATTTTGGAGAGATTTTAAAGACCAAGGGTAAAGTGGAGTCAGATTTATTGAAATAAATTTTACTTAGGAAACTATTTATGTGCAACAGTGACAGGAAGGAGAGAGTCCACAACAGGAGGCTTCAGCCAAAAGTTCCAGGCTGCTCCTGATGAATCAGGATGAAGGCCATGGAATTTTTCATTCCGCAAAGAACAACAGTGAAAGATTCCCAAGTAAGAGAAAATGCTCATCGCACTGACAGGCACAAGATGAGGTGAAGAAGGTCTGAGCCTTCGAAACCCGTGGGTGGAAGATGATGTGAGGAGGGTGAGTGGGAGAAGGTGAGGATGAGCAGAGGCTGGGAGACCAGAGTCAGCCCCACCCCGCGGAGAGCCACTGAACCTGTCACCAGAGGCCTCCAAAGGAGTTCGAGCAGGGAGATAACATCATTCAGTGTTTCCGGCAGGCTATGGGGTGCATTAAATAAATAATCCATACTTTTTTTTATTTATTATCATGACCGGGAAGCATCCCAGCTGCAAATAAGACAGGAGCCTCTGAAATCTGCAATGCCTTTCACGTGGCAAACCAGCCCCTCAGGCCCACCGCATCCTGGCACCTCATCAAGTTTCAGAATACAGGCGTTTCCATATTGTCAATTCCTCTGCCTCAGGCTTCACAGGAGCTTGTTGGATTCTCTCTTTTCATGACCCAGCTCCACATCTCTTCTCAATCTTTGTGGCTGCCACACCTGTTAATTATTTTCAAAGCCAGCGAGAGGGTGGGGGAGCCATGCAAGCATGACCACCGCTGCTCCACCCCCAACATCTGTGATAGATAAAGAGCAGGGGATGGCGGCTGGAGCTTACAGCCCCAGCTCGGAAGAGATGGAGACAGGAAGATGCCTGAGAGTCCCTGGGTAGCCAGTTCAGAATACTTATTCAGTCAGCTCCAGGCCAACGAAAAACCCTAGCTCAGAAAAGAAAAAAGATGATTGACTAGGTAACAGCACATCATGTTACCCTCTGACCTTCAGTGGGCATGCACACGCGAGCACACATGCCCACCCACACTGGAATGCAGATATACATCACACACAATTCACAAACACACACACAGTCTTTTGAAATATACAAATAGCTTTTGCTTTTGTGGATTAAAAGTAACAAAATTCACTGTATTCAAATTACAATTGGAATTGTTTCCATGTGTTTATTAATCCGTTACAAATATCAATAATAATGTAATTTCATAGTCATATTTCTTATTGTTTTTAAAAGACATTGTACTCTCTCAGCCAGAAAGCGACAAATAGTAGCTGTTCATATTTGTTTTTTGAAAATTTCTTCAATATCTGGCTCAAGAGAAGGACAGATGAATTCTCCAAGCTGCTTCTGCATTTAGTCAGTTGCAATATATTGTTGGAATATACAATGAGCATCTGCTCTCACTCAGATAGTTAGAACATGCTTAACCCTCTTCAGACATTCATTTCATCTGCTGAAGTCAGGCATGGAATGCGGAGGTAGAGGATGGACACATTTCCTCTCTGTCTAAGGCTTGAACCTAGACATCCGTCTCACACTCATAGGCCTCTGTCTGTTCGTCAACTTGGATGACAGGCACACCTGGCTCTCTGGTGTTCTTTCAGCCTTCAGAACTGTTGCCTCCTGGTCCTCTCAGCACTGATATTATCTCCCCCTTGCTTCATAAACAGCATGGCATCCTCAAACTTGACTTGAAGATTAAACATGATATCCCACCGGGGACATTTGAAGAAATAAGGGCATGATGAAGGCTGTCTGCGGCCAGCAGTTTTACTGGCTGTGGACTCTTGCTTCTCAGCCATCCAACAGGCGCCATCCTTAGCCAGAGTGCTGCAGCCACAAGAGCTCCCCCGAGCTTGAGTTTAATGAACTTGAGGGAATGTTTGTGTGCATAAATAAGACGGAAAAAGTATTATGAATATGTTTACCAGATGTTGGAAAACATTTTTTAAGAACACTGCAGGGAACATAAAGTAAATAAAACAGCTAACACAGAATAGGCTCACTGAGGCATTCAGTTATGTTTACTCTGTTCAGAAAATGAAAGGTTTATAGAGTCTAAAAGGAGCAAAAGACAGAAAAATTAATTGCTTACTATACCCACTGGCAGTCAAATAAAACACAGCCGTATTCATTCAGATGTGGTTTTAAGACTTAAAAATGTTGTGTTCATTTATGTATACTTGAAACAGATAAGTTCAGTATCCAGCTAGGCATCAACCATTAAGCTTAAAAGATAAAAGCAAACAGAAGCTGTGCTCACTTTCCCGTTCTGTATAACAACCCCCCAGAAAGTTACTGGATTAAAGAATCCACATTCACGGTCCCAGTTTGTGAGGGTCAAGGGGCCAGGCCTGGCCTATAGCCGTCATCAGCTTAATGTTCACAAGGCTGCAAGGAAGTCTCTCACTGGGCCTGTGACCTCATCAGAAGGCACAACTAGGGAAGAGCATGCCTGCAAGCCCTGAGTTCACCAGCAGAATTCATTCTCTTGAAAATGTAGGACTCATGAAACATGATCTTTTAAACATGAACAGAGAAAGTCCACTGAGAGAGGCTCCCTCGTGCTGTAATCACCAAACACACAGAGCCAAGCACTGGCTAGGATCCTAGGCTGCTCTTTCATTCAGATGCACAAGAGCACAAATAGTGAGAGGGTTTGCGTACTATCACCTGAAGCCTTCTAGCCATGAAACACAAAACTCTAGTATTGGACATTCACATGAAGATTGTTTGCTATGGTCAAATGGAAACGTGTAATATTCAAAATATTTTATATGTATACATATATACAATATATATGTTATATATAATATATATATGTTACTAAAAATAGCTAAAGCCAAAGTCAAAATTTATGTAATACAGTCTCCCCCTAAACATAACCACCTGACATTATGGAGGAACATAAGGAGGTGGGGATCAGGAACTCCTGCAGGAATTACCTGACAGCTCCTCACGTCAATTAGAGAAGGCAGCTGTGAAATGGACTGATTATGAGTTGTCTAACTAGACATAAATGCCACAAATAAAAATCAGTGTTCAAAGCCAACTGCTTATGTAATACATTCTGTGACATTATGAGATCCTTTACCAAGGATTAGCCAAGCCCTAACCTTGCACTGTATATGGAGGAAATGAGCAACCTAAAGTAACATGTATAAAAAGAAACAATTTAAAATGTATGAATATAAGCAGCCGTATTCATAAAAAAAAGCTAGGGCAATTTCATGACATAAAACATGAAATCAATTATCTTTGACTTGGAGCCTTGCTTTTTGTTTTTTGTTTTTAACATTGGGAGGGTATTAGGCTTTCTCACAAGGCCCTCTATTTACAACACCTGCAGTGCCACTGAACATGCAGGTGGCAGTCTCTGACATAGCTCATAAATCTTGCATTTTAAGTGGAGGAATACATACATACAAGTATATGTGTGTATAATATATACATATATATGTTATTTTAAGAAGCACTAGACTGCTATCATACAAAAACCTCCTGGCCAGAAAGACCTGAGTGATAGTTACATGAATGCTAAGTGCCCTTCCTTTGGCCCATGCTTCTGCCTCTGATTTCTGTCACGGAAAGATAAACTATTAATCCACACACACATATTGGCAAGCACCTAGAACACAACTTAAATAGAGGTCAGGACTAGGAGTTTGAAAATGACTTAAAACCACTCAGAAACAACGCAGATGTCCCTCAACGGAGGAATGGATACAGAAATTGTGGTACATTTACACAATGGAATACTACTCAGCAATTAAAAACAAGGAAATCCTGAAAATTTCAGGCAAATGGTGGGATCTAGAAAAGATCATTCTGAGTGAGGTAACCCAGAAGCAGAAAGACACACATGGTATGTACTCACTTATAAGTGAATACTAGAATTATAAGATAAGACATAAACATACTAAAATCTGTACACCTAAATAAGCTAAACAAGAAGAAGGACCCAGGGTAAAAAAAAACAATCCTTACACAGAAAGACAAATAGGATGGGCATTGGAAGTAGGAGAAAACAAGAAGCAGGATAGGAGTCTACCATAGAGGGCCCTAGTAATGGGAACTGGGACTGTCTCTGACATGAACTCAGTGGCTGGTTCTTTGACCACCACCCCCTGAGGGAAGAGCAGCCTTGCCAGGTCACAGAGGAAGACAATTCACCCAGTCCTGATGAGATCTGATTAGCTAGGGCCAGGTGGAAGGGAAGGAGTACCTCCTCTCTCAGTGGACTTGGAGAGGAGAATGGGAGTTGATGAGAGAGGGAGGTTGGGATTGGGAGGGATCGAGGGAGGGAACTACAGCTGGGATACAAAGTGAATACACTGTAATTAATAAAAATAAAAAAAATTAATTATAAAAAACACTAGGAGAACAACTGGTTCTAGCATGCTCCATGGGGAATCATTTGCACATTACCTAAATAATGAAGGTCAAAGAATGAAGGCCTCGGAAGATGTAAGAAGGGGAGCTAAAGGCCAAGACTAGGGACAGAACAGACTTGTGTTTCACTAGTAATGAGTAACGGTACTAGAAGTGATCCAGTTCTAGGTCGCTCTATCAGGAAATAGATTTGAGTCACACACATTTTTTGTGGCTAAACTCTTGAAAGAACATTTGGGCTTTAGGCAGTGAGCAATGTAATCCTAACACAATCCTACTGTTTATCGAGTAGGAAACCATGTGTATGTTCAAGAGAAAAAAACAAAAACAAAACCACCTCAAAGGAAGACAGATGTTAACAGGAAACAGTTCACATTCTGCAGTCCCCAAAAGCTTATTTTCAAAATCTTGGATAGTAATATATGAATAAAGATAACAGGATAACAGCAATAAAGGTGTCATATTTGTTATATCTGTTATATTTGCTTAGCAGGGAAGGCATTAGGTTAAACCATGTCCACTGAGGAAGAAAGTGGTGAATCAAGGTGCTACGGGGAAACAACCGCTTTGAAAATTCAGTTAGTTGGAAAAGTCAGAGAAGCCCACCTTCTAAGGAAGACTGTAAGGTCCAAAGGAGAAATTTAAAAATTAATATAAAAATCTCAGAGTTCACCGATGGCTTGGGCAAGAGTGAAGTGAAGTAAAAGTGACCTGAGTGAAAAATAAAGACTTTAACAACTGATAAAACTTTTAATAATTTGTATTGCTTTATATATTTTAGAACAGATAAAAGCTAGAAGAATAAACTGCAATGACGATCATGAAGCTGACATAACTTTTATGTCTCTAGGCAAAATGAAGCACATTTTCTCTTTTTATTACATTGCTTTAGTCATTTGAAAACTTGAGTAAAAAATAATAATAATAAAACATTGTGCATTACTAAGATTACGATTACCCAGAGGTAGCTGACCTCCTAGAATTGCATAGAAATTATCAAGGTGGCAATTACTAAAGTCAGTTGGATATTTGATTAGTTGCTTAATAATACAATACTTCATTAGGAAACAAAAAAAGTGAGCATAAATAAAATCTACATCACCCTTTGGCAACTGCTAATTAATTTTCTTTCTATTTGTCTTTGGAGTTCCTGTTTTTCTCTACCCCCTGTAAATTTCAGGGACAAAAGCTTCTGTTTCTTGTTCAACCTTACTCATGATAAGGAGCAGCCTTATGTGGCAATTATTTTTTGTTAATCTTGATTTTGAGAGTATGCAATTACAGCCTACATGCCAATTCCCTAACAATATGCATGGGGTAGCATGTCAGAATATATAATTTCAAACATTTTTCTTTAAATTTTTCTCTTTGTGTGCTCTTTGGAATTTGTTACGATGCTATGTGGCCAGAAAAACAACTAAACATCTTAGCACAGTTAGTTACCAAAAAGCGTCAACGGCGTCCACAGAGAAGTTCAACCAAATGCTGAGTAATGTTCATATTAGAAATGTGACCCATGCAGAGACTGAAGCACTAATCAAGGGCCACGCATGGACTGGACCTAGGCCCTCTACACAGATGTAGCAGATGGGGCAGCTCAGTCTTCATTTAGGTTCCCTAGTAAGGGGAACAGGGGCTGTCTCTGGCATGGACTCTATTGTCTGCTTACGATCACTTTCCACTGGAAGAGCTGCCTTGCGTGGTCTCAGTGGAAGAGGATGCCCTCAATCCTAATGTGACTTGATGTTCTGGGGTGTGGCTCCCTTTATCTGAAGAGTAGGAGACAGAGGATAGGGAGAAGAAGGAGGCAGGGTGGGACTGGAAGGAGAGAAGGGATGGAGCTACAGTTAGGATGTAAAGTGAATAAGTAAAAAAAAAAAAAAAAGAAAGAAAGAAAATGAAATGTGACTTCATAACGCATGGCTGTATTGACTAGTCTTATATCAACTTGACACAAGCTAGAGTCATCCAAAAGGAGGGGACCTCAATTCAAAAAAAAATGTCTCCATAAGATCCAGCTGTCAGGCATTATCTTAACTAGTAATTGCTCAGAGAGCACTCAGACCATTGTGGCAGGGACCATCTCGGGAATGGTGGTCCTCGGCTCTATAAGTAAGTAGGTTGAGCAAGCTATGAGCAAGCCAGTAAGCAGCACTTCTCATGGCCTCTGAGTCAGCTCCAGGCTCCAGGTTCCTGCCCTGCTTGAATTGCCGTTCTGACTTCTTCCAATGATGAACGATAATGTGGAAGTATAAGCCAAAAAAAGTCCTTTTCCTCCCCAACTTTTTGTTGTTGTTGGTCATGGTGTTTCATCACTGCAGTAGTGATCTTAACTAAGACAGTGGTGACCCAAGACTACTGCTTCTAGTTATGTTCATCTTCAGTACATCCTTAGCTTCGTATAAGTAATGTCACAAGAATTTTGAATAACTACATGAGTCACAAATGTCTTCTAACGATTTGAGAACAGTTACGTTAGTAAGAAGAATATCACACATCTGCTACTTGTGTGGAAGCGATGACTATCAAATCATAACCATTTCTTTGTCTTCTTTTCATGCTCCTTAGTCTCCATTTGAAACTGAGAAACAGAAAGTCATAAAAGTTTACCTTAAGCAAATAAAGTTAAGGTAAAATAAATTTTCCAGGGGAGGTCACAATAGGTTATCTTTTTGACAACATCCTGTGGAGAGGAGAACCCAACCCCAAAGAGTGTAGACCTAAATAAGATCATTCAGGGAGAATCACTGAGCCTTTCAGAGACTGGAAAAAAATCAGCTGAACACCACAGTAGGTTCTCTGCAAGCAAAAGTGATTGTAAAGGGAGACATTGCTGAGAAATATGCTCTAATACTGTCGACTTGATTAAACCGTTCAGCACTTTCATTGTGCCTGGAGGCTTCGAAATAATTGTATGCCGTCACTGAAGCATCACAGTGGCATTTGATATTTGGAAAGAGAAATCAACTGGTAAGATTCATTTGACGAGCTTTGCATTCTCCTATGAAGTGTTTCTTAATCGGGGAACTATTAAGTGGATTCACGCATGCAAATGAAGCGATTTCGCTAACGGGGTGCAATAATGACAGATGACCATGTACACACCTATGTTACCAGTTGCCCACTTCGCCTTTGCTTTTCATTGTCGCTGTGGCACCTGTGTCCTTTCTGGGTCCCCACTGTTCCTTTCAACATCAGTGACAGCTACATTTCCCCCAGAGAACCGTCAATGTTTACCATACCTTGCTGCACCTCATACTCTCTACTGATAAACAATTACTCAAAACCAATGTCAAACAATGTCAATCAGCCCATCTGTTTTGTTCATCTGTTTTGTGAGCCTTCCTCTACGGGTTCTTGTTCAATGACTACAGAAACGAAGCAAGCAGTATGAGTGTCTTAGGGTTTTACTGCTGTGAAGAGACACCGTGACTACAGCAGCAACTCTTACAGAGTAAAGCACTGGGACTGGCTTACAGTTTCAAAGGGTTAGTCCATTAGCATCATGGCGGGTAGCATGGTGGCATACCGGTTGAGACTGAGCCACACCGGCCAAGCTTGAGTGTCTGAGACTTCAAATCCTACTCTGTAGTGACACACCTCCGCCCACAAAGCCATACCTACTCCACCAAGGACACACATTTCCTGACAGTAACACTCCCTCTGAGCTTGTGGGGGCCATCTTACTCAAACCACCTCAATGTGTATAAACATAATGTGGCTCTGCCAGAAAATCAAGAAATATAAATCACCTTTTACCACAGACCCACATGAACTCAATTGAGAGTTTGATTTTTTTTAAGAAGTGTATGTTATACCCTACTGATGTCAACATAGCACACATTCATTTTCACATGTAAGCCCACTTTGATGCCAAGGATTTTAAAATTTGGATATGAGGTTTAAATTAGAGAATAGAATAACTTTCCATTCTGTCCTATGATCTCCAAAGAACAGAATTTAATTTTAATCTTAAATACTTCATTAATTTGGTAAAGTTTATATTTTTGTATATTTCTGCTGACTAGAGCATGGAAAATTGTCCCTAAAGCTCAACCTGGCCTCAGTAAATGCAAGCCTGAGATACTGTTTCTATATATGGATAAATCACCTTTAAGACCAAGAGTAGAAAGTGAGATGAAATTGAAAACATGGGACAATTTTTCACAGCTTTCTCCAACTTGCACCATTATTCTCTACCTCTTTCAAATTTAATTCCCTGTATGAGAAAATACAGTCTGTAGAGTTTTGAGATAGAGTCTACCTGAAGCCATTCATTCTTCTGCACTCAACTAGCTTTCAGCAGTAAGTGTTCTCTTTGATGGGTAGGCGGGCTATTTAAATATTTACCAATAAAATAAATTTGAAATTTAGATCTGAAGCTTAAGCTTAAAAATACAATAACTTTATGTTCTGTTCTATGGTCGTCATGGTTCTTAAATAACTGAGCAATTACGATATGATTGCTCATTTTTTTCAGATTTTCTTAAAACTTTTACAACACAGTATTTTCTGACAATCAATTATTGCCATTTATTAGACACTGAATGCTAGCATAGGCCTTAAATCTAATAAGAATATAGAAATAGCTACTGATGTGGACGTTTTGATATTACATCTGTTTAATTGGTTTAATTATGGGAACAAAAGCAATTTTAGTCGCTCTGTTGCTCTGTTTCCCTTTTTTTTTTTTTTTTTTTTTTTTTTTTGTGCCCTGGATACAGATCTCCTTTCACAGAATGATGGTGGTATCACAGGGCATGGCCTATGTTTCTATTCTGGATGCCAGCCAGGCTGCCAAAGCATTTTCAGAGCAGAGAACAATGTATCATATCCCCAAATGTCATTGGGGTAAGAATTCTAGTAGGGAGGTGATTCAAGAACACTGACTCCCCAGCTCATTTCCTTACTTCTCTTCCAAAGTAACCTACACTGCATCTCTTAACAGAGATGAAAAACATGCATTACTGAAAATAAGGTGCTATATATGTAATTCAGAGATTACAGCAGTTGATTAGCATGTGCAGGGATGCTGTATTCAACCTCTAGAACTGAAAAAAAAAGTAAGTAAATAAATAATAAGTAAAGTATGGATTTCAACCTTACTGTATTTCAGACTTTCATATTGAGCTCAACCTAGCGGAAGCATGCTCTTGAAGACGGTGTCTGCTGTTAAGACATTCCTCTTAAATGACATGTGAATGACAGAAATACATATGACAGTTTGCCCATAGGACTCTCTGGCTCAAATGTGCTGACTTGTCTGCAAGTTTGGGCATCTCATGGAGATGCCCAAGACTACAACAAAAACAAATCAAGTGAAATAAAAGTCATCTTTTAATGAACTTTGCTGGAAAAGAGCCATCATCCACCATTCTAAGCTTAGGCTGTGCTTCACACCACAAAGGACCACAGCTGTGGTTCTAAAATTGAGAAAAAAAAATGATAAATGGTGCTGTTTTCACAGAGAGTGACAAGTTTTTGCTTGTATGCTGCTTTATCAACATATAGAGTGAACAGATAGCACAATAAATCTTGATCTGCTGCCAGTTTAAAGTATAGGAGAAAAGCACATTTTAAAGAAATGTTAAGGGTACTTTAATTGGAAAGCATGGAGGTTAGTCATAGTCCTAACAGTTTTCTCTCACTCACCTCTTCTCTATCTATCTCCCTGTCTCCCTCCCTCTTTCATTCCTCTATTTCTTTCCCCTATCAAGGTCCCCATGAAAGTTTTTTGAGTATTAAATGTATTTATAGAATCCTTTCTTTCTAGATCAATCAAAAAGCTCAATGGAGTTCTTATTATCTCTAGAAGAAATCTCATACCCATGCCTCATTATTAAAAGAAAGAACACATTTCATTCTATAGAGTCAACATTTTAATTTCAGTCTTAATAACTAATCACTTACTATATCTTAACAAATTTTATTTTGTACAAACTGGTAAGGCATAGTCTTAGACAAATGACAGACACTTGCAATCATAACATGGCATGCATTGAAGTCAAGGCTTAGGGATAAGACTGTAGGCCCTGTGCTGCAAGTATGCAGTGACCCTCACTGCATCAGTTAACTTAGTAAAATGTGCAAAAAATCAAATCATTTCTCTTTGTCTTTTAGTTTAAAGGCATGATTTTTCTTCTACTCTTTCTGGAAAGCTAAACAGGTACACATTTTGTAAGTTTCTTACAGGATATATTAACACCTAAGTAATAATCTTTTGTTTATTTTTAAGCAACCATCACATTAAATTCTAAGAAAGAAGGCAGCAATGAGCCAAAAGAAAAAAAAAAACACACTTGATTTTTATAAAAGTAGGAAAGTGCATTGTCCTTAGAGTAATTGTAACGGGACAGGTAGGGTACAGACGTGACCTGCGGTGGTTATTTTAGGACCCTGTCTTTCCCTCTGCTAGTCTGTGAGCATGACCAGTCTGATAAGGTTCACGGTGCAGCTATCACGAACAGTGTGAGAACAGGGCATAAAATCCTTCCTCACCATATGTCATTTTGCTTTTTACCCACCATTTACACTTCTTGAGGACTACAAGGGAGTATTTCTAGCTGGAGAAATACAGTAGGCAGCTTAGCTGTGAAGGCCATCTGCCTACGTCTAACCAAACTGGACCTTAACTTGAAGTGTAATCCATGACTCCTTACACTGCCCAGGGAGGCCGGTCCTCAAATCAAGGTAGAAATAAAATAAAATAAAAATTTTAATCCCTAGGTATTAAAAACCGAAATGTCATTTTTAGAAAGTGTTTCTTTTTAATTGAAGTTATATTTTAAAAGTATTTGCCATATATTGTATAGGTGTTCAGACTTCTAATGTCTCTATACACCTGAAACTTTTAAACTTTAAAAACTGGGGGTACTCACATCTAAGCTACTAACAACTTACTTAAAGACTTCTACCAGGGCAACCTGATGTAAATAGCTTTCTAGCATTTATGCACTTGAGTCAAATGTGCAGCCTAGCATACATTTGCAGACATTAATTGAATTGCATAGTCATGCTCTGTAAGATGTTGTGGAAACTTAGTCATCTAGCTTTCTTCTATAATGTTTCTTTTTAAGATTATGAATTTAAAAAGATTCCCCTGCCAGTTTCAATCAGCATCAGTATAGGCTTGCTACTGACTTATGAATCCACAGCCATTTGGAATGATTTCCTGACCGTCATCAGAAATAGAAGATTTCCTTCTCTCCAGGTGAAAAGCCCACTGAAGCGTAGACTGGAATGTTTATATCATGTGCCATTTGTCAGAAACTGTCTTAAGTATAAAGTAGATAAGTCCTGCTTGGAGTCTATGTTCTCAGAAATAAAACAGTTTACATCAGACACAAGCTGTGAAACCACTGAATAAATGAAAACTGTGGGGTACTGTAAAGGCGGAGGCCATGTATGATGACATTGTGAAAATATTAGACTCCAGTTTGAAATGGAATACAAGTAACTGCCTCAGCACAGAAGCAGGACTGCAGCTGTTCACGGAATTTGAGTAGAGGCAGGTGTCTGAACATCTTACTGGGACTGGAGACCTTTGTATAATATGTGAAAGGAAGCATTACTGTGCTTAGAATCACTGCCCTGTGCCTCTCCAGCATGTTGGTAGCCAAGAAGGCAAACAACTTGCTTTAGGAATATTTCTTTGTAATATGCTAGCCTTAAAGAATTGATCCATGTGTGTGTGTGTGTGTGTGTGTGTGTGTGTGTGTGTGTGTGGTTTTCATGTGCATATGTAGGTGTTGGTGTTGGTGTATATGTGTGTACATGTGAAAGCCCAAGAACAACGAGAGATTCCCAGGCATGGTTCCTCCTCTGGTGTTGGCTACCATATTTCATTGTCGCAGGGTCTTTAACAGATCTGAAGCCTAGTCAATCAGCCTACCCTGGCTGATAAGCAAGCCCCAAGGATCCTCTTCCTGTCCCAGTTTGCTTTCTATTGCCATGACAAACACCATGAGCAAAACCTTTGCAGAAGAAAGGTTTACTTCATTTCACAGGTTATATTCCATCACTTGAGACAGGAACTCAAGGCAGGAACCTGGAGGCAGCAACTGAAGCAGAGACAGTGGAGGTATGCTGCTGACTGACTTGCTCCCCAAAGCTTGTTCAGCCTGCTTTCTTACACAACCCAGGACCACCTGTCTGGGAGCAATGCCGCCTGCTGTGAGCCTGGAGCTCCCACATTAATCATCAATCAAGAAAATGTGCTTGGACTCTTACAGGACAGTGTGAGGGAGGTAATTGCTCAGTCTTCCCAGATAACTCCAGCTGGTATAAAGTTGAGAAACTCAGACCAAAGCACAAGCCCTCTCTCTCTCCACAGTGCTGGATATGTATGAGAGCAAGGCATTCCTGACTTATTCTGTAGGAGCTGGTAATCAAATATAAGTCTTTATATTTGCCAGGGAAGTAAATTATGAGAAGTGCTATTTCTCTACCCTAGTAATAGACTCTTTACTATAAAAGATGTCAAAATTACTTTCTGAAATACCAATTAACATGAAAAGATAATTTAAAATTTTATGAATTAAAGAACATTTTAATTTCTGCATGTAAACATTAAAGCACCCTAATTTTACTTTTCTCAAAAAATTCTTTTTGAAATTCATGTTTCTTAGTTTTCATTATATTTTTATAAAAGTTACATTAATGAATCAGCCTGCAAAACCCATGTTTTCTACTTCCTGCAAGCCACCTACTTACTGAATACATTTTAATCCAGTGAACTTCTAAAGCCCTCTAAGACATCATTATCTGCCATTTCACCTCTGACTCACAGCTGTGCACATCCAAAAGCTTAATTACCTTTTCTTTTAAATAAACTTCTGCTGGATGAAGTAAGCCAGGAACAGAAAGACAAACACTGCGTGATCTTGCTCATAAGTGAAATCTAAAAGTTGATCTCATTAAAGTTGAAAGTAGGATTATGTTCTCTAGAAACAGAAGAGAAGAAAGAGGTTGGAAAGGAAACACAAGTCAACAAATAAAAGACGACAGTCGGATAGGAGACCTCATATTCTCTGCTACAACAGAGTGAAAACAGTTTAAAATAATATACATCAAAACAGTAGACAGGGTGTATAACTTACCTAACTTGAAGAAATAATAAATCTTTGCCGATGGATTGTTGGCTGTTCACTACCCAGCATTCATCAAATGCCCATAAATATGTACAAATATAAATCAGCCAATAGGAAGTAGTATTCACAGATTACTGCATTTTGCATTTGCTATTAGAAGATAGAAATGTGATGATACACAGCAATTAATCACTTTGAATTATAAGAAACTCATAAAAGGAGGGGCAGAACTTCCTTTAAGTGCTAATGATTGGCAGATCTGGTCCTGGGGCTCTCAGTGGGGAGCTCTCCAGAAAGCATGAGCTCAGCTTAGAAATTTTAGAGACTGGTGAAGGAAACAGGACTCATCAGTCAGTTTAAAGCAGCCCCGGTAATCACTCTGATTCCCAAACATTTCCACGATCATTGTTCTACATTTTCACACATTATCTCTTTTGTCCCTAATTCTAAACACCTGACTTTTACTTTAAGAAAACTTGATTTTCTATTTGTCAGTGGTTCTCTATTTATTTAAAATGAATTTTTAAGTCACTTACAAGGGTTCTGGACAAAGGATTTCTGGGAAGGTAAGGTGAGGTGTAGGAACATCTAAAACAGAAGCTATGCAGCATGGAGGTGCTTGTGTTCACTTTCTCATACCAAGGGAATCATGAGTAGAATAGAGTGAATCCAGCCACAGAAAATCACCTGTCACTAATCAGGAGACTTCAAGGACACCAGAGTCAGTGTGTGGAAAGCAGGTTCTTTCTTTTACTTTTTTTCATTACAGCATTTTTGAACCCTAACATGCATCCAAATCAATACAACAGAACACAGGAGAAAAGTACCATTTCATTTAGGAAAGTCTCAATTACATCCTACTCAAAGTGGTGAATGCACTTACTCCCCCAGTTAATCGAAAGTAGAAAACCCACAAACTCAATCCTCAGTCTTGTTTTTCATATATATATAGTCTTAAGTCTGCTCCTTATTGAGAGTACAAACACAGCCAGTTATTTACCTTTATGCATCACGGTTTTCTCATTGGTAAAACAAAAGCCATTGCCTTTGTGAGCTTTATATTGATTAAAGAATTCATGTTCCTATTATAAGAAATATTTTTAAATGTGTTTCTTACACAGGCTAGTGGCACCAACCCTCTGAATCTCTGGGGTTCGCATCTCCATATGTGTACTGGCTAGTTTTATGTCATCTTGACACAAGCTAGAGTCATCTGAAAGGAGGGAACCTCAATTCAGAAAATGCCACCATAAGAGCCAGCTGTAGGGCATTTTTCTCAATTAGTGATTAATTCAGGACTCCCAAGTATGGTGGTGCCATGCTTGGACTGGTAGTACTAGGCTCTGTAAGTAATAGGCTGAAAAAGCCAAGAGGATCAAGCCAATAAACAGCATTCCTCCGTGGCCTCTTCATTAGTTTAGGCCCCTAGGTTCCTGCTCTGAGTTCCTGTCTTTACTTTCCTGCTTCTTTGGTCATGGTGTGTGGGACTGTAGTGGCCCAGGATTACAGAGGAAAAATAGAGGAGAGCTTCATCCCGGCATACCTCAGATGAGGAAGTCAGCTGGTTCCCTCCCCGCTCCCAACTTCCTGACAAAAAGTCAGGTGCCCCACTATCAACCCTAGTAAGAATTTATTACTTTGATAGTTACCAGGCTTCACTCCTTGCTTGACCTCACAAGGTTTCCTTCCCCCACCCTCCAGATCCCTCAGCTCCTGAGTATGCCGGTGAAGTGCCTCCAAACAGCGAGCCCTGGCCAGCTGTACATGGCCACACAGACCTTGCCTCCAGGGACCCTGGCCACCTCCCCAGGGCGTGAATGCCGCCCTCTGTTCCCTACCCAAGAAACAAATCACTTCTCCTAAGTTGTTCCCACGCACATGTCCTGTGCACTCACTGCACCAAGCCAGATCCTGCCCGCATTCCCCAGACCCAAAGCTTTACCCCTCCAGTCCAGCCCTGTGCAGAGGGGCATGGAAACCCCCAGGGGAAAAGCAGAATGGGGCAGCAATGTTTCATCACAGCAATAAAAACCCTGACTTGGAGATATCCAACCAACTACGGAAATAAAATATGCTTTACAATTGCATCTGTACTGAACAAGTATAATTATTTTCTTGGTGTTATTCTTTTAAAAATACAGTATAACAACTATCTGTTATACTATTTGTAAAACTATTGTACTTTTACAGAGTACAATGCAATGATTATGAGAGGGCAAAGATTGATGGTGTGCTTCTATTTATCAACAATTAGTAAAAAATAAGGCCAACTGATTACTATTTTATACATAAGGAAGTGAATTTAATACTAGCCATTTTTCGTTAGGCACTATAATATCAAACGAATAACAATTCAAATTAAGTCAGTAAACAAATGGCTTGTTTGTCTTAGTCACTGAGTTTTATTCTTTCTGATAGTAATGCCTATTTTCATGTGACCTGATAGTCAATGAATGAAAACGTTTAGATAGAGAAAAGTTCATTTATAGAAGTGCCTATAAAATTATATTTTATGGAAATTTATTTGGGAAATTTAAGAAATACCATGATACTCTTATTAAAAGTGTCTTAAGTTCAGAGAGCTAATACACAAAAACAATGTCCACACAAGAAATAGAATCAGTTATCAATATTAGGTATATTAGCTATAAAGTTTTCAAACTCCCATTCCCCATAAACAAAGCCCAGTTCATTGTATACATTTTAAATATTCATCTTACTTATGTTAAAACAGCCAACGCTGTAAACCTTTCCCTGCATGAAAACAGATGACTTGCAATAACACATCATGTCAAGTAATTGCTGATCCAGCTGAGGCAGAGAAAGGAAAGTCACACCCTTTTGTCTTGTTCATTGATAATTTGGGTTACTCCTTAAAAGGCTATCATCAATCACGTCCAGAACAAGGCTCTGGTTATTCTCTTGCTGTAATAAAAACAGCATCCTTATAAAAAAGCCCTCTACCGTAGGGAAAGTAAAGCAGTATTACTGCCAAAAACTTCCAGGATGCCAGTAATGTAACATTGCCACTTACAAACGACAGACATGATATTGCTTTCTTTGCCCTGTGACCTCTCTCATCTTTTTATCTCTGACTTTTTTACCTTGTTTTTTGAAAAATAAAAGACATCATTTGTTAAAGTGAATAAAAGCATACAATTGAACAAGCACACGATTAGCATGTACGAATTATCTTTCTATAAATGTGGGATGATTGAAGAGGGAGACTG
Source organism: Meriones unguiculatus (assembly GCF_030254825.1). Lineage (NCBI taxonomy): Eukaryota > Metazoa > Chordata > Mammalia > Rodentia > Muridae > Meriones > Meriones unguiculatus. Next base: position 111,846,137 of record NC_083356.1, read on the forward strand.
TTGTTGAAATGGAAAAGGTATAAAGCATTCCAGGGCTCAGTCATGAAAGAATGCACAAAATAAGAACAGGCGTGGGCTAAAAAGTACTCTTTCTATCTAAGTGAGAGTCTCTGAATGGAAGTTTACTGCAGGGAGGACAGGAATCTAAGGAACCTGGCAAAGAATAAAAAAAAAAAAATACAAAGATCAGAAGAGAGTGGAGGAAGCTGAAGGGCCAGAGTTCAACTTACAAATAGGGTATTTGTAAATAATAAGTAATTGATATTAAGGCTTGAGATGCACTGTTGGAGAACATAACTTCAATCATTAAGAATCATTTGGATTTTTATATGAAATATGAACTGGAGCATGTCTGATTGGAAAGTGAAATATGATAGAATTGGGGAAATGATGATATTTGTCATAGTACAAACACAAAACCTTTATAATATGTCGGATATTGTGGCATTCAGCTTACAGCAATTATTTCATTTGGTCTTTAAACACTTTAGGCCAAAACATTGTCCTCATTAGCAGAAATTAGAAGTAATAATCGAGATGACTTAGCAAAATCACCAGTCATTAGAACACACATATCTAACCCCAAACTCAGTGTTTTTCTGCCACTATATAGCAAAGGTTACACTCCACTGAGCAGTACAGTGACTACAGTCAAAACAGAGACTATCAAAACCCAATGATGAATTAATTTCGATAAAAAAGACAGTGGCCACCATTCTGACCACCACTCTGTGAGAGGTCTCAGCCCACATACAACAAGAAGAAAAGATGTTAGCACAGGATCATCCTGGGGACCATACAGTTCATTGGTGGAGAATCTGAATATCATGTACAAGACCCTGGTTAGATGTCCACTACTACAAAAGAAAAATTAAATGGGAAAAATATAAGTAAGACAATGCATTTAATGGTATTCTGAGAGAAAGGGAAAGTGTCTTTTCTCCAATAATCCTGCTGCTTGTTAATATTATTTCTACTATAATTATTGTTAGGTAGTATGTAAGGCAAATCACATTTATTCATTGTGTAATGTAATAACATTTATAGCCCAGGTATTCCATCTTTTTGCTAACTGCAAGTTGTAAAGGTATGATTTTCTGTGTTGTGTAAACTCTTTTCCTCAAAACTCTACTACACAAATGGGATAGGCAAACACTATTGATTTAAGAACATGTCTTACCATGCGTGGTATGTACTCACATATATGTGGATATTGGCCATAAAGTAGAGGATAACCATGCTATAATCCACAGACCCAAAGAAGCCAAGGAGGACCCAAGGGAGGATGCGTAAATCTCACTGAGAAGGGGAAATAAAACAGACATCTGAAAGTAGGTGTGAGGGGTGAGTACGGTAAAGTGGTGGAGATCAGGTATTGGGAGAGCAGGGGATGGGGGAAGGACCAGGAGACAAAGGACATCAGTGTGGATAGAGCATCTGTGGGACAAAGGAGGCTCTATGAGAGTGACCCTAGCTGAGATTCCTAGTGGGGGCAGGGGCATGGAGTCTGAAGTCACCACCTCCTATAGCCAGGTGGGGCTTCCATTGAGGGAGGGAGACACTAGCTCACCAATAAAATGGTGGGTTTATATGTCTTTATTTACAAGAAGTGTAGGGATAAATATGGAGCAGAGACTGAGGGAATGGCAAACCAATGACTGGCCCAATTTAAGATCCACCCCATGGGAGAGAGTCAACCCTGACACTATTAATGATGCTCTGCTGTGCTTGCAAACAGGATCTTAGCAGAACTGTTTCCTGAGAGCCTTCATTCAGCAGCTGATGAAAACAGATGCAGAGACCGACAGCCAAACAACAGGCTAAGCTTGTTCTGTGGAAGAGTGGGAGGAAGGATTGAGGGAGCCAGAGGGGTCAAGGACACTACAAGAAGACCTACAGAGTGAACTAACCTGGGCCCATGGGGGCTCGCAGAGGCTGAACCAACAAATAAAGAGCAAATGTGTAGCTTGGTCATCATGTGGGTTGCTTAGCAATGGGAGTAGGGGCTGTCTCTAACTCTATTGCCTGCCCTTCGCTGCATTGTCTGGCCTCAATGGAGGAGGATGCACTTAGTCATATTGAGACTCTCTATTGAGGCCCCAGGGTGGGTTGGTACTTATCTGAGAAGAAGGAGAAAGGGGAATGGAAGGATGAGGTGTGAGGGTGGGACTGGGAGAAGAGGAGGGAGAGGGCTGGTATCAGGCTGTAAAGAGAATAAATAAACAAACAAACAAATGTGGGGGGGAAGGATGTCTTATCCAATTTATAGAAGATACTTTTAGCTTATTCCTCTTATAGAACAATTTTCTGAATTGTATTAAATTGATAACTTTTTAAGACTATATCAAAGGCAAAGTTCCCCAATCATTTTAAACCCTTTCTAGAAATAATAATCATGTTTTTTTCAATTTTCAACCTGGGATAGTGCTGAAAATGTAACCGAACTCTGTGCCTCCTATTTTCCTTCAACCCGGTGAATGCAAACAAGCTATGGTGCTGCATACAGTGCAGATCACGGTCATGCCACAGCCGATAATGGAGCAGCCCTCGACACACTTTATAGCTTGTGCAAGTTCAATACAGAGAACATGGACCATTGAATGATAGAAATAACAGAATTATCAAAAAATGACACTCATGATGTTCCTTCCCTTCAGAGCATTATGAAATGCACCGTTTTATTTAAAATTGACATTTATTTTTAATTTCCCAATAGTAGGCATCCAATCAGGCCCTTGAACATGATATACAAGTTCTCTACCAATGAACTAATGTTCATCGCTCTTGGTTTCTTGAGAAAGTGTATTATAATATGTTTAAGGCTAAACTCAAACACACATTTATCCTGCCTAGAGTGTTGGTATTTCAGGCACATGCCACTATGCCTAGTTGTATCAGATATTTTTTTTTAATTTTGAAAATGACATTTTAACAAATTTAAAGATTACACAAGAATAATAATTTATCTTTTGTAACTCTACTCCTCCAATCTTTTAAAAAACAGGTAGAAGTATTTAAATTTGTTTCCCATAGTGAGGGGAAAAAGAACTATTTCTTTTTTTTTTTTTTTTTTTTTTTTTTTTTTTTCAATGCAGTTTATTCAGGAACCTTGAACAATCATCTGACCCTGGGGAAAGCCAGCCCACAGCTTAAATAGCCTCTGGGTAGCCAACCTCAGCATGCCACGTGGGCAATGCAGATAGGTCCACATACATGGAAGCAAGCCAGATCCTCAGCCTTAGCCAAATGTGGAATTGTTTGTGACAGAGAGCACTCACCATCAGGAAGGTGGAAGGCGGAAACCAGCTCCATCTTTAAGGCACAGCATTCCGCAGCTCTATACAGTTCCCCCTTTTTGTTTTAGACGCATCAGGCAAGAGTAGAGGTCTGATCTCTGATATTAGAAATAAATTGGGACTTTGTACTGATGTTCATTTAGGTGTCGTCCACCCAAAGAGCATCAGACCCGTCCAATACCTTTTTCTAGGAGGTGGGACCTGGGGCATCAACCCGCATGCAATCAGACATGCTCTTCTCTGGGTCCAAAGCGGCTGACCCTGACTGCAGTGCTTAGCTTTGCATCCTGAGCGTAACATTTTAGCTTTTTATGGTAGCCAACCATGCTTGGGGAGACTGTCCTGCTTCAATGGCTGTAAAGGCCTGAATGGTCATGGCTGCATTACGCTGTTGTGAGACTCTAATCTTGCATATATACCACAGGCAAACCAAGGAGACCAACACCAGAAGGCCTGCTAACGCTCCCATGCCCGCCCATTCCTTCAGATGATTCATGGCTGCAGCAATCCATGATGATAATCCTGTGGCTAGTCCTGCGTCCACTCTGGTAGAATTTACTGTGACAATGGCCACTCTCAGCTGCTCCATCGTAGTATCGAATTCTCCAGTCCAATTACCTAAAATATAGCTTGACAATTGTTTAGACAGATTTGCAGCACAGGAAAAATTCTCATGTTATATGCTAGTGACTCAAAGTCCAGCATATTTTCATTGATAGCCAAGTTGAGCGATTTGCCATAGGGTATCAATTTGCTCCTGCACAAGGTCAATCCTCTGATTGAACACCATCAAGCTTCCTTTTAGTTGAGCATTAATTCCTTTTTGTACAACTAAGGCATGAGCTACATTGGCTAAATGATTATTCAGGGTCTGAGCAGTCTGCCCAGTATGACTCATGGCTAATGCCCCGGTGGTAGCTGCAACAGCCGCCAATGAGATGGCAGTAACAATGGTGGCTGTAGTTCCAAGATCCCTTTTCTGTCTGAAGAGAGTCATAGCATGAGGGGCATCAACGGGCACAGGCACCCAGCGAGGCATGCGAGTAACCAGGGCATACCTAAATTTACTAGCATTCCAGCATTGGGCAAAAAAGCAAGTATCATTACCACAATTACTTGGCTCTATCTGGCTAATAATGAATAAAAATGGGGGATATAAACAAACAGGTGTGGGCTTATAGGAAATATTATGAGAAGCCTTAACCCCCTCGTTGGAACATCCTGCATCAGTTCTAGAACTAGCAGTGGTGGTGTCCGAGGTCTGAGTAGGTTCAGGAGAGCATTGCCCCCAGGGGCGAGACGTGCTCCATGCCAATTGACTAACTCCATGTTTTCCTCCACTTTTGAAAGTCATTTAAGGTTCTTAAATTATTTTTCCCTTTTTTTTTAAATTTTTCATCAATTACCCTTTGTTCATTCTGCATCCCCCCATAAGCCCCTCCCTCCTTCCATCCCAATCCCACCCTCCCTCCTCCCTCTGCTTGCATGCCACTCCCCAAGTCCACTGATAGGGGAGGTTCTCCTATCCTTTCTGATCTTAGTCTATCAGTTCACATCAAAAGTGGCTGCATTGTCCTCTACTATGGCCTGGTAAGGCTGCTCCCCCCCAGGGGGAGGTGATCAAAGAGCAGGCCAATCAGATTATGTCAGAGGCAGTCCCTCTTCCCATTACTATGTAACCCAATTGGACTCTGAACTGCCCTGGGCTACATCTGTGCAGGGGTTCTGGGTTATCTCCATGAATAGTCCTTGGTTGGAGTATGAGTCTCTGGGAAGTTCCCTGTGTTCAAATTTTTTTGTTTTGTTGCTCTCCTTGTGGAGACCCTGTCCTCTCCAGCTCTTACTATTTCTCAGTTCTTACCTAAAATTCCATTCACTCTGCCCAACAGTTGCCCATCAGGCTCAGCATCTGCTTTGATAGTCTGAAGGGCACAGTCTTTCAAAGACCCTCTGTGGTAGGTTCCTAGGTTGTTTCCTGTTTTCTTCTTCTTCTGATGTCCATGTATCAGATATTTTTATTTTTAAATTATAACATTGCTTTCAGTGGTTCTTAGAATGTTTAAATATATATATGTATATATATATATATATACACACACATATATATATAGTCTTATTTTTTATCTTGATACTGGCATTTAACCCTTCTCTGCTCCATAACCTATGAAGTACAAAATGTTGAGAAAATCTTTTCAAGTCTAGGAAGCTATCTAACTACATCTTTGATTCAAGACTTTTCAAAGTAATAAATGTATTAATGGGAGAATAAATAAACTATATGGAATAAGAAGAGTATACCAATTATATAAGTGTGATTATATGTCTCACAAATTATACAGTGCATTCTTACGTTGATTTATAATTTCTTATTACTAGATACACGTTTATTTAATTTTATGTGGGCATGGGTAATAATTTGGTCTTCATCTTAGTCTGTAAATATTCACTCCTCTAGTGCTGTATTTCTGTAGCAATGGGGCTATACAGTGATGTTTATTGATAGAACAGTGTTGGCTTTGTGCCTACACGGTTGACTTCCTGTGTCCCCATTGCTAAGTCTCTACAGCTTCGTGTAAGCAAGAGACAATCCCACCTATTTGTCTAGTTTCAGTGAGTTGAACTGGCTTCCATTTTTCTAAAATAAAGCAGAATGGGCTTCTGGGTTTTACACTCTGTATTTTACTTATATACAATGTTTTGTCACTGAGGGGAAAAATAAAATACAAATAGCTGTTCCACTTGCATGATAAATGGAGATTGCTCTCATGAGTTCAAATTTTCTAAGATTGACCAAACCTTCCTAATGTTAAGATGTATTTGTCTCTTGTCATATCAAGCATGTAACTTAAGACAACTAGTAAGTGGTAAGAACCATTATTATTCTAGATTACAGCTAAGAAAATGAGACTGAGGGAGATAAGGATCCCTTCCTGTGACATCTTGCCAGAGGTCACACAGAGGATGAATTGTAACTGGAATCAGGATGGTTAATCACTAGGAGCCTGATCCCATCTGCCTCTGCTATCTTTCCCACTGATCTGTAGGTCACAGTTTGTCATGGACCTCACTACATCTTTACAAAGTAATTATCAATCCTACTGGGTGACCCTGCTGAAAACTGCAATGACATTTTTCTTATCACTTCTCTACCAAGCTTATTGACCACTCACACCGTACTTCCATTAGTAATGATATCTCAGTGGCGTGCTTATCCATGTGCAAAATGTCACAGCAAGGCTCATTGCTAACAATGGATTCCTGTTTCCTCAAATATCAGTTTAGCTATTGATCCCTTCAAATGAAACATGCCAACGCTGAATGCATCTTATCTTTCCAACCATCTCTTGGATATCCAGGATGTTGGCACTTGATAATCTGCTATGAATAAATAGTGCCCAGCCAAGAAACCAAGGAATCATTTTTCACTCTTCTCTCTAGTTCATGTGATTGTATGTCATTTCCGCCACCTTCTGTAACGGCCAAACTCTGCTCACAGCAACTTCCTGGTATTTCTGTATCTCATGTCATTCCATAAATTCAAATTATTTCGGTAGCACTTTCCCATTACTCTCAAACAAGTAACTAAACTTTTATCTGTTATTCCCCTACTTTTCATTTTCTGTCGTAATGCATATTACATTTCCATAATCATCTTCCTCGAATTTAATGTTAGCTATTTACTGCACTCTCCTTAAAAACTCAGAAATAAATGTTGGCTCCTAAAGCAAACTCAGCACTTCTGCACCTTGTAATTGTTTCTTATTTAGTAACCGCTTCCCTGGTGCTCTTACTCTCGAGTGTGACACATAGGTCCCACGGTGTTTCCCGCAATTGTCCGTGTCCCACACAGCAATGTCCTGGAGCCCACTGTTCCATCTATCTAACTCCCCGACTGTACTGTGCTTCACCTTAAAAATTCATTTCGATTAAGTTTCCATAGTTGCACATAGGCATTCCGTGCTACTGTTCCTTCCCGCCTGGTCGTGACACATCCGCTTTGCTGTCACTTCTCAAACGGTGTTACTAGGAAGTGTTCGTTGTGGTTGCCAGACACAGAGGTCCTTCAGATCATGAACACTGCTTCATCTTCATTTAACCAATGGCTACAGATGTCATAAAGGGCACACAATAAACATTAATTGGGTAAATAAGAAACCACTGAGAAATAGATGGCTGAGAAGTGTCATGTATCCCAGTCCTCATTATACAGGCTGGAGGAAACATCGTCAGCTTCCCATCTTAAATAATTAAAAATGCATTCTGTTTACTGTTGTTTAAAAGAAACTACCTATTGTTATTAATGTGAATTTTATTCAGATTTTTAGTGTCTATTCCTTAAATTCTTTGAAGTAGAATAAAATCTGAACATTTCAATTTAAGCAACAGGTAAGTAATATATTTAAATTATAATTGAATAAGATAATCTACAAACCTAGCTGTAATGCAAGGATCTCACAGAGTATGTTGTTAGTGATGTCATGATATCACTTTTTTTAGAAGGAGGAGGAAGGGAGGAATTGGGAAGGGAGGAGGGAGGTAACTAGAAGGGCTATACAAAGTAAATAAAGTATAATTAAAAATAAAATTAAATAAAAATTAAAAAAGTTAGAAACTTTAATTTCCTAATGTATTCACTGAGTGTAGGCAGATTTCTTCAGAAATAAAGAGTGAATATCGCCCTTACCTTAACCATTCTATAAAAACCAACCCAGAGAATATATAAAAAAAAAAAACATTGGTCTTCATGCTGACACCCCTTAAGTTATTCAAACAAACCACACCAAAGGAAGAAAGAACCTCACAGCCTCATGTCTAATGCCTTGGACATTGAGCGAAACTCAACATGGAGAATGTAGATCTTTAAAATAGATCTACTATTATAACACCAAGTCTAACTTGAGAAATAGAGCAAGCATACGCAAGTGCATGTGTGTGTGTGTGTGTGTGTGTGTGTGTGTTTTATTCCAGGAAATCAACTCCCTAACACTTATTCAAATGATAATATAGTAGGTAGTGTTTGTTATCTAATGAATACTAAGTAAAGTATTATCAACCCTTTTTAAGAAGATGCAAGATTTGTATTGATGGAACACAAAAGTAGAGTAAATGAATATTCAATAGCTTTACAAAAATGATTGGTTTTCCAATTGCATTTAAACTGGCATTTGGAATCAATAGTCTGTCATTTTAGAGAACATGCTCTATTTCATAAATACAGAGCATAATAATTAAAAATGCTGCTGTCGATAGGCTAGAGGTTAATTGCAAATACAGCCATAAGGCCAGAGCTGGCTGGGGAGTGTTTAAAATGAGCAGAGTGAGCTCGTCTGTGAGAGTCTGCGGGATCGATCCTGCACTGAACTGGGGGCTGCAGTAACCGTGCTGATGGAAAACACTAAAATTATATTCAAAAGCCACGAGCACCCACAATTCAGAAGCTCAGAATTTTCACAAAGGGATGATTTTTTAAAATTTCAATTATGTGAATTTTCAGTATCTCCCAATATATTCCTTTGTCAGATTACTTGAACTTAGGCAGATTTCTTGACTTTTAAAAACTCATATTTCCATGTAAATATGGAATATAATATTATATTTATGTAAATTGAATATAATATTATATCCACATAAACTGAATATAATCTAGAGTGAATTTAGGTACACATTTTTTAAAAGTTTGAAAAAGGAAACTGAAAAAAAATAGAATTCACTTTGATTACAAGATTGAACTTACTGAATTTTATCTTTATAAGAAAGGTCTTAACTAATTATACCTACTTACTAACATTTAAAAAACAAAGTAATGAATTTATATAAATGTGTGCAATAACAGAGAGGAATGAACAGTAAATTTTTCTTCCTGCCCTCCAATTCTGTGTTCTATTCATTGTAACTAGTATCAGACTTTGCTATATGTCCAGAATACTCCTCATGCATGTGAACATTTGAAAATACATGCACATACTTTCTTTGCTTAAAACAACTACACACAGAACTCTACCACAAAGGTTTTTTTTTTTTAATTTTTCACTTGTTACTGTAATATACTTTGATTTTTATTTAACTGAATTATGAGGCCTGGGCTAGAGCCATGCCTTAAGTAATGAAGTTCAAGCTTATCAATGTCCCAGACACACATGATAAAAGGAGAGCACTGATCCCTCTGACTGCTGCATACATGACGTAGCGTGTGTACAAACACACACACACAGAAGAAAATGTAAAGAAAGAAAGCAATACTTATTTAATAGATTCTTCTTAATGACATTGAAGGTGACATTTAGGAAATGGTCACAATAAACATTCAAAATGCCCCCTTCTTTGTCTCTGTCTCTCTGTCTCTCTCCCTACCTCTCTCCCTCTCTCAGTGTGTGTGCATGTTCGTATGCTAGATCTGAGAACAGAGAGGTGACTCAGCAGGCCGGGGCACATGCTGATCTTGCAGAGAACTGCAGATTGTTTCCCGCACCCGAACGGAGCTCATACCCACCTCTAATTTTAGTTTTAAGGGACCTGGCATTCTTCACTGGCTTCCCGGAGCGCCGTGGATACAGGGGCTGCAGGAACCTACAGGCAGATTGTTTTTTTAAAAGACCTATGCACTTAACAAACATTATCTACACAAGATACCATTTTAAATGTAAGCTCACTTTGCACATCTGCAGAACTTACTTATTCTGTAGATCCAGAGACTCTCCTAACAGATACATGAATTTGGGAGTGGCACATCTTCACTCCTTCAAACCATGTTTCAGTGTACGTGGGCAGAACAACATAGCAATGGCAGAAATCTTTCAGTTCTTTGTGAATATCTCCATAGTGAGACTTCTTGATTGGATCATAATCGCATTCTCAATTTTTGAAGAAAAAATTTTTGGAAGAATTAAAATGACACAGAATAATTTTCTGACCAAAGAGAACTATTTTTCAAATAGTATTTGAAAAAGCAAAAGAAAAAGGAAAAAAAAAACAAAAAACAAAAAACAACAAAACTTCTAAATCACACATGTACCAACTTTGATGCCACAATGGAAATTGTTACATGTTTAAAAGTAAATGATAACGAAAATACAACAGACTAAAGCTGGTGAAGATGGATAAAGCAGTTGCTGAGTGACTTAGACCTACAAATGTGACTATTGAAAGAAGAACGGCTCTCGGCAATTTTCTGACATTATTCTACAGAGAGAGAGACAGAGAGAGAAAGAAGTTGTTCTTAGTTTAAGAACAAATAATAGGTGTACATTATTAACATACATAATGAAGGACTTGCAAATATTCTCCTGTGAAAGAAAATCACATATGTAATTTTTAAATAATATTTGAAATTATTAGAGTATATGTATATAAAGCTGTAATTAACTACAGTGAAAGATATATTATCTAAGATTAAATCATGAAATATAATCATATATTTAGAAGAACATTTGCAATATTATTTGTTCATAAAAATAAGAGCAGACAATTGAGCAGACATGGGGTAAGATGATCAATCCTCATTTAGAAAGACAGATGGGATGTGCATTGAATGTATGACAGGAGTCTACTGAGCGCATCTGAAAGACTCTAACTAGCAGTGTTTTCAAAGCAAAGACTCATGACCAAACCTTTGGCAGAGTACAGGGAATCATAAGAAAGAAGGGGAGTTAGTCTGATGGGGAAAGGATAGGAGCTCCACAAGGACCAAATATATCTGGGCACAGGGTCTTTTCTGAGACTGACATTCAACCAAGGACCATGTATGGATATAACCTAGAACCTCCACTCAGATGTAGCCTGTGGTAGCTCAGTAACCAATTGGTTTCCCAAAGTGAGGGGAACAGGGACTATTTCTAACAGGAACTCAATGACTGGCTCTTTGGCCTCCCCACCCCCGAATGGAGGAGCAGTCCTGTTAGGCCACAGAGGAGGGCTTTGCAGCCAGTCCTGAAGATACCTGATAAAACAGGATCAGATGAATGGGGAGGAGGTCCCCCCTATCAGTGGACTTGGAAAGGGGCACGGTGGAGATGAGGGAGGGAGGGAGGGACTGGGAGGGAATGAGGGATCGGGACACGGCTGGGATACAGAGTTAATAAAATGTAACTGATAAAAAAAAATAAAAAAAAAATAAGAGCAGAACCAAAATCCATTGAAACAAAACATAATAAGCCAACTCTACCTAAATACAAAGTTCTGAATGACACAATGTTTCATAACATTAAAGAAAAAACCAAAAGATTATAAAAAGTACCTAACACTTGGGAAAGACAAACTGCAAATATTTGATATGCCTAAAAGATTACAATTAATTTTACAGCATGCAAAGTACGCAATTCAAAAAGAGGAAAGTTCAGAACACATAAAACTTGTTTTACTGGTAATTGTGTAAATATCATTAAAAAAAAAGGCTTAAAATTATTTTCAGCCATAATATTGGCAGTGAACTGTGAGGATCAATGTCATTGAGTCACAGTGACTGGCTAAGTATGTGTGTACACTACTCAGGTGGTAATCGTGAAGATGCGATGGAAACTGTTACAAGGGTGACAGTCCTGAGCTACTGAATTCCAAAGTTTCAGGGACAAGCATTCAGCCACAGGGTCGTATTTGTTAGGCCTGAGAGCTAGAAGCTTATGGCTTCAAGCTTTTTTATTTAATTAACTTATTTTTTTAAATAAATTACAGTTTATTCACTTTGCATTCCCTCTTTCATTCCCTCCCAATCCCACTCTCCCTCCCTCTTCTCCTCCCATGCTCCTCCCCAAGTCCACTGATAAGGTTGGTCCTCCTCCCCTTCCATCTGACCCTAGCCTATCAGGTCTCATCAGGACTGGCTGCATTGTCTTCCTCTGTGGCCTGGTCAGGCTGCTACTCCCTCTGGGGGAGGTGACCAAAAGAGCCAGTCACTGAGTTCATGTCAGAGACAGTTCCTATTCCCCTTACTAGGGAACCCACTCGGAGACTGAGCTGCCATGGGCTACATCTGAGCAGGGGTTCTAGGTTATCTTCATGCATGGTCCTTGGTTGGAGTATCATATGGCTTCAAGCTTTACAAAACACAGAATAGCAGGGGTTGTCCTTAACAGGAACTTAGTGGCTAGCCCTTTGATCACCCCCCTGTGGAGGGTGAAGCTTTACCAGGCCACAAAGGAAGACAATGCAGCCAGTCCTGAGGAGACCTGATAGGCTAGGGTCAGACAGTAGGTGAGAGGAGAAGAGGGAGAAAGGGTGGGACTAAGAGGAGACAAGGGAGGGGGCTACAGCAGAGATACAAAGTGAATAAATTGTAATGAATAAATAAATAAATATATTAATAAAAATAAAAAAAAACAGACTAATGGATCTAAGTGCTCAGGCCAGGGGGTCATTGCTCTGGGCTTTTGAGTGCCAGTGACCCTAAATGCAGCACTCATCCTTGCAATCCCTGATTTCAGGAGCTGGAGCCCTCAGGTACTCACAGCAGTTAGCATCACTCTCCTGAGTCTGAGGCGCTGGATTCCCTGTTGGTCGCCCTTGAAAGGTCCCTGGAATTCTTCCACTGACTGAGGGTGAGACTGCTAACTTTAGCTTTCTCCTTGACCTGCCTGAGTACTGGAAACCTCAGCTGAGGAATATCCCCTGTCAGATTGACACGTGCATGCCGGAGGAGCATTTTCTTGACGGATGATTGGTATCCAAGGGACTAGTCCACTGAGGGTCCTGAACGTTCAGGCAGGCGTCCTGAACGCGGAGAAAGCTGGTGGAGCCAGCCTCGGAAGCAGGGCAGCGAGCAACGTTTCTCGGCTCTCCAGGATCCTGCCCGAGTTCCTACCTTGGTTTCGCTTGAGGACAGACTATAAATTAAAAGCCAAATAAAGCCTTTTCCACTCCCAGTTGCTTTTGGTCATGGTGTTTATAAACAACAAAAAGCAAACTAGGACAGAGGGTAGGAGTCCTGCTCTTTGCGCTGACTTGCTTTGTCAGCACTTCATAGTGATTCCTTCAGTAGCTGTTGTGGGCTACTGGGAACTCATCAGCTACCTCACGGTGCTACAGCAGCCACTGCTCTTGCTGCCTTTTCATTGTGTTGCCGTCCTAGCCTGCTCTACCTATTCATGATAAATGCCACAAGCAGACAATACTTCTACTAGAGCCTAACTTTGCAACACTGGAGATAATACAGATGAAAGAAGATTCAATTGGTGACTTAAAAGGAGTGGAAAATTGCTTTATATTCAGAAGAGGGTGTGTCACAATTATGCGCAGCATCTATTTCTGCCAATTGCACGTTTTTGGTTTTGTTTTGTTTGTGGGACCTAATTTATTCATCAAATGTCTAACAAATGCCTCGCAGATATCTTGAACCTGGTCCAGCCTCGCAGCTTTAAACACAGCATTTTGTGGGGTCACTGTCGTGGGCTTTTAACATTTGTTGACTAATCTTTTAGTTAAACACTGGTTAATCCTAAACCAGCTGTATGCCCAAATCACCACACAGTGACTAGGATTTATTTAGTTAACCTAGAGCACAATGCTGGGCAATGATTACTCCATCCTCAACCTCTAAGCCCACATAGTTTCCTCCAATTCAGATTTCCAACATTGTACTTGCTTTAGTCATATCTGAGGTCTGGTTTATCTTTCCTCACGGTTCCAAGTCCCGTCCTGCTGATCTCTAACAAACGAGATCAAACTGTAACCTTGGGATCATGCTCTCCAGAATTTAGGGCAAATGTCCACTAGAATTCTGAATATGAATCTATGGCATGGTGTATGTATTTCAGTTCTCCAAAATCTGCAAAATGGAGCACACCAGCCACCTTCCAAGACAACACTAAACAGGATCTGCATTTCTACTTGAGCATACACAGACCTTCATCTAGTAACTGAATCTTAAGAATACACATACATTATCCAGTCTGACCAAACTGGCCTATAGCTGAAAACTTTGTCTCCAACATCTGAATGGGCTGCCATTTTGCAATATCTTCAATCTTCTGTGGACTTTTCTCATCTGGAACCACCTCTTTTGGTGTTGTTTTAAGTACCAGATTGGATTGCTCTGAAGGCTCTCTATTTTGATTCAAAGATTTCCCCAACCTCTATTCTATGGCCATTAATTTAGGGTCTATCTTCTCAATCTCTTCTTTCTTCAACTTTGTCTTATCCCAATCTCTCCCAAAGAGGATATATAAAACTGAAATTGTCACTGAAAAAAATTATTTGTATGCTAAGGGAAACAAACTCAAATGGTATCCAGAAGCACTTTGTCATTGTGTCTTCCTCCATTTTCAATATAGGAAATTATTTTTTTTTAAATCACAAAACCTCTCCCTAAGGACTTTGCTTTCTTAGACCCAGCTTCCCTTCTAGACCTTATCAATTCAGATGCTTGAGGCTTCACTGTCTGCCTCTGGCTCTTGCTTCCAGGGAGAGGTAGTTTTTCTGCCTCCTTCACTGGATCTTGACCCCTTCCTCACTCTAGGAAGTTATTGAGTCCACAAATGTTTGCCCCTCAGACTGGCAAGAACCCTTTCTCCAAGGGATGGCAATTCTGCCTTGGCTAGCAAAGACTGACTTTGAGAAGCTTCATTATTAAAGAACCACTTTTTTTTCTACCTAAAGAAACTGCCTCTCTGGGGTTTTTATGTATCAATTTTTGTTTTTCAGCAGCCTGATGGAGGCCTTGGTGCTCTGCAGGGCCTTCTGTCTAATCAGGAATCTGTTAGCTCCTAATCTAGGAACTGCCATTGCTTTGGTTTTAAGGACAGAAATAAAAACTGCTCTATAGTTTTACTTCCTATGTAAATTCTTGCCAGATTACTGTAATGTCTGCAGATTACTATAATGTCTGCCTCGCGTTGGACGCCATCCCATTCAGAATTCATCCATTATACTTGCTTTTAGTAGTATCTTAGGTGGGGTTCATCTCTCTTCATGGTTCCAAATCCTGTCCTACCAATCCCTTCTTTCTCCTACCCTCTGGACCAGGATGTCCCACCTTATTCTCTCCGTTGCTCAGCATTGGCTGCTTGCTTTATTGACAGTACAGAGAACAAATGGTGGCATGTTTACACAAACGAGACAGGTGTGCATCACAATGCAATGTCCCGATTGAAACCAAATAGTGGGGTAGAAAAATCAGCATTTGAACGAACAAGAGTAAATTGTATATATTCCATAAGAACATTATACCAACAGGTCACTAAGAAAGTGCCTTGTCACAGGCCTGACACTGGCTGTAAGATGGGTGATACAGCCTAGAGCAACTATAGAAATGGTCATGTAGATTACACCAAGGTTCATCAAGGCAAGAGTTCCCTCACCCAGTGCAAGCTGTGTGGAGCAGTCAGAACTGGGTCAAGGTCTCCTTGCACAGCCATTCTGGCTTTGCTGATCTTTGTGTCTGGAATGAGTTACTTTCCTTGAAGCATCTGTGAACTGTTCAAAGCAGCTGACTTTAGGTGATCACAGCCTGTCCAGGAGACACTTGATTGACAGATTCCCGTGCAGGCTAGCTAGCAACAAGGGAGAGATTCTGACACCTGTCAAAAAGCTATCTCCCAACAACCTGATTTATTTGGAAGGGAAAAAAAATACAGGGTCTTTACAGTAAACACTTAGAGTAACATTTGCATTCTGAGTAGTAACTAATAGTGCTTAGCTCCAAGTCAAGTAGGCAGAGAAAGGTTGAGTCCCTGTGATCTGTATCTGTGTAAGGAGGATGTGCTTCTCTTTGAAGATAACCACTGTATCCACTTAGAAAATTAAGTCAAAATGTCATTTAAAGCAGTATAAATATGGGAGCAAAAACAAGAAGAGTGGGACAGATTTGTCCAGATCTGTCAGACACAACAACCAAAACTACAGGAAAACACAGAAAAGCAGGAAAGCAGCCCATAAAGAATAAGGCAAACTTGACCTCAATAGGAGCAGTTTAGAAATAATGAAACCCGGGGACCTAGCATGCAGGAGAAAATTGCTTCAACTTCCCCAGCAGGGCACTAAAATGGCCGGCTGCAGTGTAGAGGAATCTCATGGTATCCCAGGGCCTGTCATTTACTGTGCCCACAGGGAACCGCCATGAGGCATTTTCTTCTTATTACAAAAGATAAGAATCCTGGAATCTGTCCTCTGTGTGGCCAGGCAGACGGCATCACAACCTCTGCTTAGTCTGAAGCCTCAGTTTCATCTTCCAGCAAACTGGGATATTGTTTGTGAAGGAAAGACAAAGTGAGAGCAGCAAATGTGAACAGCACCGCGCCCGAGATGATGGAAGCACCCGGCAGATGTTAACCCAGATTTCTTCCCAGTGCCTGGAAACTCACCTCAGCAACAGCGATGCAATGAAGATCCTGGCACAGAGTTCAGTAAGCCAGTTAGCAAACTTTTGAGCTTCACACCAACTAATTAGAATTGTGTGATAAATTATCAGGAAAGAAACAGTTTTTTTAAATTGGATAGAATGTCTCACCCTAACCAAAGAAAAAGAAAACAGTAACAAAAACGACTGCCTTCTTGGCACTGGTAGTCAATCTCACTGCAATTAAGGGAGTCTCAGGAGATTTAGTTCTTTCATTTCACCCAGAGATGCAGAGGCAAAAACATAGGCATTTGAAAAGCTTCATTCCTTCTGAGTGCTGGACAAAACAGGTGGCCTCTCTCACTCCTGGCCCTTTTAATGATATGAAAGTAGAAGAGCAGAGATCCTCCACTCAGCAGTCATGTGACTCAAAGCAATGGCTCTCTCTAAAAGGCCCTCCCGGACCCTGGAGAGATGGCTGAATAACGTACTTGCTACATAAGCTTGAAGACTTGAGTTCCAAACCGCAGCACTTACTCAGAAAATTACGTAGGTGGCATGTTTGTAGCTGCTGCACTGCGGATGCAGAGACGAGAGGATACCTTTGGCCTAGCTGTCTTGCCAATCTACTCAGTGGGTGAGCCCATGCTCAGTGAGAGACCTGTATCAACAAGTGAGGAAGACTTGGTGGTCAGCAAGATGGCCCAGTGGGCAAGAATGTCTGCCCAAAGAGCCTCATGCCTGAATTTGATCATTTGGACCCAAATGGTAGAAGAGGAGACAAACTTGAATGTTGTCCTCTAACCTCCACACATGAGCGGTGGTATGTGTGCATGTGTGTGAGTACACACACAGTGAATGAACAATGCATGAATGAATGCATGAATAATTTTAACTAATTAGTACATTTTTTAAAAGTGTAGGAACAGTGGAAGAAGTCACAGGACATCAGCCTCTGGCCCCAAAGATGCACACATGACCAGATACTTACACACACATGAATATGTCCACATGTATGCACTGTGCTTTAAAAACAAACACAATAACATTCTCAAAGCCCTTCTCCACAGGAGACCTAAAATTTCTGTGGGGCTCAGCCACAGAGACAAGGAATTTAGAGCACATGTCTTTTGGGTGCTGTAAGTGATAAAGCAGAGAGCAGCAGGCAGGGAAGGCGTGGAGGAGGAAGATGGTGTCAGACTGCCACGAGTAAAGTTCAGCACGTGCGGCAGAGAGCACGCAGAAGCCGCCACATACATAATTCATGGAGGGAGATAGAGCCCCTGGGGTCTGTTCTTCAGCTGCACCCATGTGGTTCTAGCAGCACGAGCAAGATGAGCGGGATCAACTCAGGTCCTCCGAGCACCACAGAGCGGCTCCGGCACACGAAGCCAGTGAAATGTGCAGCTGGGTTCAGGCTGTAACAAAATGATAAAATGGTTGCTGTTTGAAGGCACTCGTGCTCACCAAGCTCTTTAGACCAGCACAATGAGGCAATGGTCATTGAGAAAATGAAGTTTAATCCGGTGGGAAAATCCCAGAGAGTGGTGGTAAACACAGATTATGGGTGTCAGCTTTCACCCTGCTGGGCTGCACCCGGATCTGAGGACCTTGGAGAACGGAGCATACCGCAGTCAGATGCTATAGACAGCCTTACTTCAGTTCCAGGGCACTTTTACTCATGCATGGAACAAAGAAAACAACCATCCAAGAAAGGTGGTTTGAGTTCAGAAAAGCATGTAGACAAAGGCCTGTAAGCACATACGGCATCTCCCACACCTTTCGCAGGACAAACCAACTTAAACAGAATTTTCTGGCCCCTGCTATGGATTATATCTGGGAAAGTAGGAAAGCAAGGCAGAAGGCCATATCTGCATTCAGGCTTCACTGACCAGATTGAGTTCTATAGCTACAATCCAACATCCAACAAGAAAAAACATGTCTTAGAAATTGAATGTAAATGTTTGTCACAGGAGGCCTGAAATCACATCCAAGAAAAATCCATGGAACAAAGTGCAGCCGAGGTAAAAGGCCCTCTGTAGCCTCAATACAGTCCCCCAAGGCATTGTTCACCGTGGGTCATTCTCTAGACTGTTCTGACAGTGGGTTGAGCCTGCCACAAGGAAGTCCTCTCTCCACCTCATGCTGACCCAGTGACTCTTGAGGGCCAGGACACACTCGACAGCATCTTCTGTGCATAGTTCTTCCTCTTCCTGATCCCAGTTCCAATAGGTTTACATGAGAATTTAGTGAGATTCAGGTAGGACAGTGAGTGCTCTAATCTCAGCATTCAGGAGGCTGAAGAACGAGAATGCTAAGATCTAAGAATGCCTGGGCTGTATACTATGTTTAAGGCCAGCAAACACAGTGTTTGGGCCACGTAGTGAGACCTTTCTCAAAATGTACTGCCCCGAAATCTCTGACAATACTTTTTTGCACATTTTTAAATTAAAAAACCATAATATTTTGAATTTTTATTCATTTAAATATATAGTATTGTTATTATAGGTTTTTTTTTTCCTTTTTAAATTGGGTTTTGTAAATTATTAACCAAGTAATGATCCAAAAATACCAAAATTAGCAAAACTGGAAAAACTATAAACTTTGCAGTTAAACCTTTGGTATCATTCTGATTTGGGAAACTATTAGAACCCAATGGTTGTATTTATAATATTTATCAATTGGAACTAGCTGAGCTTTTTCACTGTTTCCTTCTGTGCTGCTTCACTGTGTCTGTGCAGACTTGTGAAGAAATGTGGATGATAAGGATCTGCCAGAAGCTGAATTTCTGCTCAGATACTCTCTCTGGTCCTGAGATGTTTGGAAGCTCTGTTTTTACCACTTCAGCATTTCAAAGTCTTCCATCATCTTACAAAGAAGGAAAACAGCATTACACTTATGGGGTTGGAATAAGTATGGCTACTATCGGATTGTTAAATATAAAGCACATGCAACAGGATCTGATATATCCATGGGTCCTCAATAATGGATAAAACATTATTATTTTATATATTGTAGCATAAAATATACAGATGAAACAAAGGTCTAAATTTGCCAAAAGACTATGAAGAGGGCTCAATACATTAAAATTCCTGGCTGAGTATCCATACCAGAATTAAGCTGTTTATGGAATCATAACTCCCTCATTGCAGAACATTCTCTGAACTTTATTATGCTACAATTGGAGCAGAGCTGTCATAAGCAAGAAGCATTGAACTGAGCGTGAACTGCATAGATTCAGAGATATAGATGATAAAAGCCTTCCATATCAGCATTTACTGCTCCCATCAATGCCATCTGCAGGCTCCGTCCAGGTCTGAGAACCATGTGCCCAAATTTCAATAAGTAATATCCCTCATACTTGATAGCTCAAGATCTTTGTTTCAGACCCTCAGATTAACAGGCAGCACAGATTCAAGCATACAAGCATTTTACGGTTTAATGAGTTCAAGAAAAATCTTTTCAGAGCTCAGATTCTCTCATACAGTTCCAAATTGCAACTCAAGCTTGAATAGAAAAAAAGAAAGAAAAAAGAAAAAGGAAAGGAAAGGATAGAACAACCTGGAGACGCTTAGAGATGTAAAATATATAAAAAGGACACTGCCTTTCACTGTGGGATTTCTCGCAAGTGATAATTAATCATGGTTTTCTCTCAATTCCTGTTGGACTTTCCATCTATTCTCTTTCCTAGCTTTAACTTTCACAATCCATTTGCATTTGAAAGGAGACAAAATAGTAACACGAGTGAAAAAAAAACCAAATATGAATTAGGTCATTTAGTCTTAAATCATTAATTGATCAAAAAAAAATTTTTATCATAACACAGAGAACCATGCCCTAAAAATCTGGCCAGTCTCCAGTACTATTTTGATCTTAACTTTTCACCCTTGTTCAAGAAAGTCTTTAAAGTGGATTAAAATACTGCTAGCTACTGTGTCTCTTGTCAGACCCACTTTGAATGAACAAGAGGCCCACTTTTGATTTTACTTTTTCTGCTAAATACAATAAATTCTCCCAAATACTTCAGTCACCTTTACTGGTCTCCCACTTGAAATTGTTAAGCTGCATGCTTCCATGAGGGGTCATTGACCATCTTTAGTAACAAAAGGTTAAAAGTTTTCCTGGTATGCTTAAAGTACTAAATAGATTCCTAATTTCATATTTTACCAGAAGTTTTACTGAAATCAAGTTCTACTATTTTTTGCATAATTTTGAAACATTATAATTTGTGACTGATTTATTTGGGGATCATAAGGGAAAATGTATAATTTCTTCTCCAGTGTGCACCCTTGTCAGCATTAGTAACTCTTGAGTTCTGTCTACCGTGACGACGTATTGCTCAGGTGTGAGATCTGGTCTGTGAGTCTGAATTGTGGAGACAGGCAGCACAAACCAAGCTCTGTAACGAGTTAGCAACACTTCATAAAAGTGAGTCCAGGAAAGCAAAATGGTTTCCTCTCTGTAGGCCAGAGACATTGAAGATCTGAACTCATGGCAGCTGTGCTGCTATGCACTGGGCTTGTTCAAGACACAAACACACACACAAACACACACATACCAACCATCTACAGTCAATCACAGAGAAGGGAGAAGAACATGGAGCCCTACCCTTTGCAATTAAACTATTGGCTACAGTTTTCTATTGTCTACCCACTCACACCAAAGCTATAATTACACTGACAGCCCTGGTTAAATTCAGTCACACACACACTCACATACACACACTTAAATAGAGAAAGGGAATATTAATAAAGAGGAGTAGACAGCAGTGAGAGAGATGAAAGATGGTGGGGTTACAGTAATCTCTATGCATTATTTACATAAATGAGTTTGTCAAAGAACAGATTTAACTTAATTTTAATAATTATAATGTAAATTGACCTCTTTTGCCCCATTCCCTGACCTCGTTCTCTCTAATCACTCTTCAGCTCTCTTCCTTTTTAAATTTAATTTTATTTATGTATTTATTTATTACAATATATTCACTTTGTATTCCTGTTGCAGCCTCTTCCCAGTCCCAACCTCCCTGTCTCCCCTCCTCCCATACCCCTCCCCTAGTCCACTGATAGGGGAGGTCCTCCTCCCCTTCCATCTGACCCTAGCCTGTTTCATCAACGCTGGCTACATTCTCTTCTTCCTTAAAAATAATTTTCTTTAAAATTTTTTCACAAACAAGTGAGACCCAGTTTTTGTGTTTGGTAAAGTTCAGATCTTCAAGACCCTCAAAGCCCTCAAGAGGTGGGGATTGTGGAAGAAAAGGCTGTACTTTGAGGGTATGCCTTGAAAGGAGCTTAGGAACCTGGCCCCTCCTATTGCTCTGTGGGTGAACAGGCTACCTTCGCCACGGGCTCCCACAGGGGCATACCGCTCCTCCACAGCGGAAAAGCAGCAAGCTCAACGTGAATGTGAGCGGAAATTTCTGAAACCCTGAGATGAACTAAACCTTTTCATTTGTTAAGTGAGATATAGCGGGCATTTTGTCACCATTATGAGAAATTGAACATCACAATTTTTCTGTGCACTGATCATTTCATTTGACATGATGACTTTTAAATCTTTTTGACACAAACGACAAGAGGCTCCAAAATGCAATTACAAGGTCCAGAGAGAGAACTCAGTGGGTGGGAGTAAATGAGGCACACTAGCAAACACCTGAGGTCAAATCTCCCGCACTCAAGCGAAAAGTCAGGTATGGTTCCATGTGCGTGAACAATACCAACTGTGAGGGTGGACACAGGAGCCCTGTAGCCCGACTGACCCTGCCTCAAGGGAAGATGGCAGAGGGCCACAGGGCAGAACACCTGACGCATTGCCGTGTTCTTTGTGCACAACACATACACTCATCCTGTGTGCTGACATGCCATAGCACGGGACAGCACAAGCAACCTACAATAGTGTACAGTAGTGTATGACACTTTACCAAACAACTGGAAGAGTCCAAGGATTTCCAACACACAGAAATGGCTGGTTTTGAGATGATGGAAATGATGTTTATACCCAGCGGCTCATTATACATTTTATATGTGTATATTAAATAACAATACTTACCTATAAACACGCTTAGTGTATATTAATTCAAATGTGTTAGAATTCAATAATAAGCTTAGGTTTCTTTTTTTATCCTTTTTGTTTGTTTTCTTTCCTTTATTCTCCATGCCTTCATTTTAACATAACTGAGAAAACCAAAACATCTTGAGAAATGATAGACACGTTTTACAGAAGATGTTTATCCTATAACTAATATTTAAGGTAGAGTCAAAACTATCCTTGATAATTTATTAACACTTCATCATTTTAGTGACTATTGCAACCTTGCTAAATAATGTCTTTAAATATGCAAAATAACTATTGTGCTATATTTTATCATGTAAAGGCAGAAATGAGAAATGGTAGGAAAATGTTTATGGTTAATAATGTCATATGAATTAACTATATCTTTTCTCTACTCTGTCAACTATTTAAACTTTCAAATATGTATCCAAAGAAGTAATAATGCTCTAATTGATGAAAGAACCAATCAGTTTCTCCCCCTCATTTTGATCTTCCTTTCTCCTTTTTATAACTCCTTCCTCCATTTCCACTTTCACTAATTATTGTTGCCTCTGAAGATGGACGAGCATACCAATAACCCTGAAACTGTGTAGGTTACTGGGTGACAGACCTGACCACAGTAAGTTTGTCCTTAGTAATTTAATAACATTTCGTTAAAGAATTTCCAAGACTCCACATGTGTGATGCCCTTCCTTCATTTACAACACAAAACATAACGTCAGTTCTTGACCTCAACCAGATCTGTGACAAAATGAGATTCAGTTTGCCAAAGACAGGGATACCCTCATATTTTAGACATTCATAATTTTCATTTTCGTTCATGAAGGTAAGCACTGTTAAAGCATACTAGAAAAACTAATGTAGTGCTTACACACATCAGAGTCACAATTTATCTCACACAGGAGGACAAGGCTGGGTCTTTTACTGGGAAGGATCTCAGACTACACCTGGGCCTAGTTGATGACCACGTCTAGCAGAAGTGAAGCTTTCTTTCCCAGCAGAGAAAAACACATTCTGAACTGGATTCACTCTGAACCTTCCCGCCACAGTGTCCTCTAATGTTCTGATCCAGGACACTCGTCTACACCATCTGCTCTGCTAGAAGAAAGCGGAGAAAAAAAAAACAACTTAATGATCACACACAGTTTCCATTGAATTCCTGAGAGATATATACTCATTAGGATGGACTCATCGTTACGTCAAAATCTTATAGTTTTCTAAAATATTTTATAAACACAAGTCAGCTCAGAGGTTTGCATCCTCAATAGATCCTTACATTTCAATTCTGCATTTCTCTTAGGTGCTAATATGATATGCTAAATATCTTTAGGTATGTGGTGGTTTGAATAAGAACGGCCCCTGTAGGCTCATATATTGGAACATTTAATTATCGGGGAGTGGAACTATGAGAGAAAGATTAGGAGGTGTGGCCTTATCTAGGTGTGTCACTAGGAGTTGGCTTTGAGGTTTCAAAAGTCCAAGCCAGGCTCAGTATCGCTTCCTGCTGCCCGTGGATCTGCATGTAGAACTTTCAGCTACTTTTCTCCAGCACCATGTCTGCCTGTGTGCGGCCATGTTCTCTGCTATGAAAATAATAGACCAAATCTCTGATATTGTAAGCATGACCCAATTAAATGTTTTATTTCGTAAGAATTTCTGTGGTCACAGTGTCTTCTCACAGCAAAAGAACACTAAGACAGGTACAAAAGTGAAACAGAAAAAAAATACAGAATTTTTAGTCATCTACTGATGAGTGAAGGCAAGCTTTGGGGACTCTTAGCAATTGCAAAATGAGAAGGTGTTGACAATAAAGATTATGAAAATAGTTCCAGGCAAAGATTAACCCAGTATTATTCTGCTTTCAATCAAAGAAATTATGTCCAAAAAATTGGACTTAGGAAAAATGGATGAATCAATAAAAAAAGAAACTTCAAAGCAAACACACATATGTTCTTTTCCCAAACCAGAAGCCACAAACTGAAGCAGCTCTCATTCTCATCAATAGTTTATGAAAAACCAATTTGAAAAGTCATAGGATTGTCACCACACAAGAGAATAAATAGCTGAAACCCTACACAATCAATAGCAACTTCTTTCTTGGAGTTATAAATGTGTTTTGGATAATTTCTGGAAGATCAGGAAAAGGCTAGATATGTTAACATATTTTTAACCTATTATTTACAATCTGAAAAATATAATCAATCTTTGAATTTTTGAAATAAAGTCATTTCATGAAAATTCATAATTTGTATATATACTCATGTAAGGCTAAATACCAGCACATAAAATATTCAACTTCCTGAATTTAACGTGAGTTGTTTACATTGCTATTTACTTTATGTAACTTTCAGTTCCCCACACAAATGTCAAAGTTTCACCTCTTCCTGTCTAAACTAAAAGACCACAAAAAATCCAGATTGCTGGTGTCTATAGATATATTTGTCACAGACTTATCAACAAATGTTTGAGATCCTCGTTGAAAATCAAGATCTGTTATTTTCATTTAGTCTAACAAATAAAAACAAATGTTTAGACAGTTATTTATACCAGTCATTTTCAAAGAAAATTAAAGAATAAATGCTTTGTGATAGATCATTTATCATAGAAATGATCACATTTTTCCAATTAAAAAATAAAAATCTAAGGCCTAGAAATGCCTACCAAAAACAGTCAACATCGAATTAAGTTTGATTTTAACTACATTTCATTATTTACTTAACTAAATTGTTTTCTAAGTATAGACTTATACTAGTAAGGAATTTTGTTTCCAGCTCTTTATTCTATCCCCCTCCCCCCACCCTGAGAGCTTGGTCAACTCTGCACACTGCCATGTGCAGTCAGCAGCTCTCTCTGAAAATACACCCTCCCTCCAGAGTCAGCTCTGTGATTGTCACACCCATGGACAGCGAACATGTGTTATTCCTATCTAGGCCAAAGCTCACTGTTGCTCTTCCTTCTGCACTATGAAGACTTTTGTGCAAAACCAAAATTTGTTCCCCTTACCTGATAAATTATCATATGCATTTTGATGTTCATTTACGCAAATCATTCATATTAGCAGCTATGTTATTGCAACTTGCCAATGTATACTAGCAGCGCTATGAACAGCAAGCAGAAGACTCACTATTACTTGTAATAGTGTGACATACATATGGTCAACTTAAAATATTGCTTCCCGTTATGAAGACAAATTTCAAATGCAGAGAGCTTTCTGTTTTCACCAATTGCTGCATCTTGGGAGCATAAAAATTATGCTAATGTAAGTAACCATAGGCTTCTATTGCTCACGACCAAAAGCAATCTTAACTGCAACAGAATATCATTGCAACTGTCTAACGTGTTTCATACCCTTAATGCATTCGGATTGAAAAATGAAAGATTTTTATGACAGAAATCATGGATGGAAAAAAAAGAAAGGATAAAAGTAAAAAGTAGAGTAGAATCAAAGAGGAAAAAGACAGGGAGAAAGAAAGGAAAGAAAGAAAGAAAGAAAGAAAGAGAGAGAGAGAGAGAGAGAGAGAGAGAAAGAAAGAAAGAAAGAAAGAAAGAAAGAAAGAAAGAAAGAAAGAAAGAAAGAAAGAAAGAGAAACAGTCATGTGAAGAATACGAAGAAATACAACTGCTGGATCATAGACAAACTGTTTGATTTAGGTAAAAGATCTGCCAGACTGTTTTCTAGAAAAGATTTACCAGTTCGCCTCTCATGGGCAATGAGTGACAGTTCCTGTGGCTCCACAGCTTTGCAGCACTTGCTGCTGTCTATGTCCTAGATTTTTGCCATCCTAGCAAAATGTCCTAATTTGAATTTTCTTACTGACATATCAGGCAAAGCATCACTTTGTATTTATTTACCTCTTTGTTGCTAAGGTCTTTGACACATTTAGTAAGTGTACTACTTAGTACATTCTTGTTGAATGCTAAGAGTTTTTGTATGTTTTGCTAACAATTCTTTATTAAACAACATTTTGCAAATATTTTCTCTCCTAGAAAAGCTTTTTATATCAGTATCGTACTATCATTTTCACAAAAGCATGGATTTTAATGTTAAGTAAAATTAATTTGATGTTTCAGTCTTCTGTTTTCATTTGCTTAAATACTTATGTGTCTTGGCTTACTCACATTAGAGAAGACAGCTTCCAAGTCACCAGGACGCTGAAACAGCACCACATAAGGACACTGCAGAGAGGAACTGAGCCTTGTGACACAAGGTCATTACCAACCTGCTATCCAAGTGAGTAATCCACCTCAAGCTTCCATGGAGACGTCAGACCTGGCTGACATCTTCAAAAGCTGCTTCTGTGTGACCCTGGCAGCCTACATTCACCTTTCTCAACTTGCTCACTAAAAGAACCCACAGACAACTGTGAGAAAACAAGCAATGCAAGCACCCATTTAAAGGGGAAGTTTTAAATAATCCAATAAGGGTGACACTAGATCATCAGTCTGAGCCTACAATTCTTTCTCCTAGAGAAGTTTTTTCTATGACCCACATGCTTTGATAGAAACAATCATGTCAGATTTCTCTAAACAACCTCTATTTCCTCTTTGCTATACACATTACCCAAACGTATTTTTAGTCTGTCCTTTATATCCGAAAGTCTCTCAAATACCATCTTATTAGTTTTCTCCAACAGTTCTATTTTCTCTGTAATTGGTGCACAGATTTTTTTTTTCTTTTCAATAGTTCCGCAGTGGCAGTCATTTTCTTTCACCGTTTATAAACATAATTCTTCTGGCTTCTATCCACTGGTGTGATTGCAGCATTCAATAATGGTTTATTTCCCCCAAGATATAGACTGGCTTTTCCTCTGCTCAGCTCTCTAGAAATCTGGAAGTTTTCTTCTGCTGCTCATTAGTGCAGGATTTTTACTAGTATATGCTGGAGAACCAGCCTACCTCCATCTTATGCTTAAAGGGCATCTTTCAGTAAAGACAAACCAGGTTAATTCCTGCTTATGACTAAACCTGTGTTTCCCAAGGTTTGGGCTATGCCAATGTGTACCTTTAATCATGAATGGTTCTGTACTTCCTGTTCCGAGAATAGAAATCATGTCTTTGTTTTAAAAAGTTGCTCATAGTCATCTTTCAACCCTACCTTTGTTTCAAAAGGTTATGTGACCATTTATGTTTACCCTCTTATGCCCTTCTTATGGCTTCCTTCTTATGACTATCCATTGCCATGACTGCCTTTCTATGCCCACTTTGCAATCATGCCTTTGTTTCAGGAGCTGTGTAGGACTAACATATTATGTGTATGTTCTGCTCCTGTAACCCTGACTATTTTACCCAATAAATGTACCATTTTGAAACCCCCTACCCATGAGCCTTGCTTTCCTCACATCCAATGCTGAGCTCTCGAACCTCATGTTAGGAGGAGGCAAGCCATCTACATAAATAGAAAAGCTTGTTTTAAATAATTTGGCCATGGTGATTTAGGGCAGTGGTCTTTCCCTTTCCCCTCCCATCTTTGGGATTAGCAATGCCTGAAAATGTTCTGCATTATTTTTCTCATTCAAAAATTCTAAAAAGTAGTGAACCTATAAAATATACAAATCCAGGCCCTCCTGCAGCTAAGGAAAATATTCTATTGTTTATTTATTTATTTCCTAGCACTTTCCTTTCTCCTTCATGAAATCACATTATTCATTTAGTCTATTGGGTCGATACTATGGCACGAGTATTTCAGCTTTTAGTTATCTTCCTTGTCAGTATTTTTAGAATTTGATTCTTATCTCCTAAGGTATTAACTCAGTCTTCCAAGGTATTAACTCAATCTTTGAGGAGATTCATGCTGGTCTCTACTCATAAGGTGAAGTTTTAAGAACCTAGCTAGCATGATTCTCTCATCCATAAGGACTTTGTAATGTTTCAGTTAGAACCTTTACATGTTTAAGTTGTTTCTAGTTTTGTTTTATTTCAAGGGTCAGTAACGTTCCTCCAATATTCCCATGAAACCAGGTGAATGTCTTCATTATTCACCCAACTTCTGTGGATAGGAAGGGCTGCTTCACCCCAACCTGCTGTGGATAGGAAGGGCTGCTTTATAGACTTTTATTAATGTATGCACTCATTCATTGGCTTTTTGGAGCCTCGTGTCTAAATAGTAAATGACAGTAAGGTGAGAGTGTTAAGGGATCAGCCACACTGCAGCCTTGTGAATTAAGGACCAAGTGTTAATCCCTATTGAGGCCCTTACAAGAAGTCTTTTTACTAAAGGATGTTCTAATGAATTCCTTCTTTCTATATAAGGGAGACTTAATTCGTTTCTCTTATCTCTTGGCAATTTGGGAAAACCAAACTGTTCTTTTAGCACTTTTTCAGCATTTTAACATTCTCACTAAAGATATAGCATTCTTTCAGATTCCACTAATTTTATCCCCAGAAAAGACCTTTCAAAAAAACTCTTTCTTTTATTGATGCCTTTAGAATTTCAGATAATTTTGGGATCACCATAAACCTTAAGGATTCAGTCTGGGAAAACCTTAAGGATTCAGTAACTCTCTGGGTTCAGTTGGTACCAGAAAAACCATGACTTTATATTTGAAGAATTTTCTGCTTTGTGTTAAAATAGGATGGATTTTAAGAGATAGATAATACTCTTATATTACTCTCCTGATTTTTTCTACAGCTAAATAGTATGGATCTGTGATCTTATTAAAGTCTGTAGATCAAAAGCCTGAGTGGCAAAAACCAGGTTTTGGCAAGGCTACATTTCTTTTGGAGGCTCTGGTGACCTAACCCCACCTTAGCCCATTCTTTATTCTGGCTGTGCTCATTCCTAGAGGCACAGGACTTAAGACTTCATCTTCCTTCTTTCTCCCCGTTCTTTTTGTTTGTATGTATATATGTATATATATATATATTATACATTTTTATTCCACTACTTCTAAATCTTGCTCTGACTGCCTAAGTTCATACTCTTTCTCAAAAATAGTAAGTATATAATATATAGAGGGATAGATAGAGATAAATGATAGATTGATGCATAATAGATGATAGATAGATAGATTGTAGATAGATGAACAAAAGAGGATAGAAAAAAATAACCCAGACTCCATTATGGTTTGGCTGATTATTCCCGAGCACAGGACCTTCCCTGGAGTTTGGGTGATATGTTCAGTGTCCTCCACTGAAGAAAACTGATATTCCTTTTCCAGAAGCTTTCATGGCAAATAGCTACATTTCTTCTCTGGCAGTGCACACGGTACCGTCCATCACCATGAATGCTAGTGAGCAGGGGTGAAGCTTCTGGTTAGGTAAGCACCAGCTTGACTTTTCCAAGTTCTATAGTATGTGGTGTCTTTAGCAACAGCATCTTACTGCCAAGTTGTGGAGAGTGATCAATAACATTGGAAGGAGCCTGTAGCATTTGAAGAAGGGGCTCTATCAAACCCATTCGGCAGACTCAAAAGAAAATGCAACCTATTACTGGAATTGGGAGTTTTATTTGGTAGCATATGATGTCTAGTTGAGGGATTTTCTTTCCCACCGTATGGTCATTTTACTTGCATATGAAAATCTGCTCTTCCACACTGTGTAAAAGAGCGACCAATTCTAGAACTTATGGCAAAAGCATCATCAAAGAGCCATTCTGCCCAACATTATTTTTTAACATTCTTTATCAAAATTATGCATGTTAAATATAAAGGTTAATGTTTAGTTAAGTTTTTAAGAAGGTTAGTGTTAATGGTCTAGATTGGGGGTAAAATTGATGTTAGAATGAAGAGTAGTTTGTATAGAAGTTGTAAAGGAGAAATGCAGAGTAGACAAATCAAATGAATTAGAGAACATAGAATTAGAAGAAGAGTAGATACTAGGAGTGAAAGTATTAATACACATAAATAATATAAATTATATAATATAGAAATACAAGTTATATAACATAAGCACCATTATTTCATTAATCAAGTTTATATCATTAATAGCTTTTTAGGGGATTTCTACATGAAATGTTTTCAGGACAGGGGGTGCAGGAGCAAACAGATCACCACGGAACAGGAAGTAATGATACAGGATCCCTTAATGAATGTAACACATTTTAAATATTTTATATTAAAACATAAGAAATATTAAGGAAAGCCAGGAATAAACTGCATAAGCAAAGAAGTTAGGAATCTTGAGCATGTTGGTATGTTTGCAAACTGAAGTGGAAAAGGACAATAAGTTTCACTAAACGACTATGTATTTCTACTGTCTACTGGTAGATGTGTTACCAGGCATGCTCCAGCAAACAGAGGAGAGAAGGCTGCTGCTAGGGAAGAAGAGAATGAGTTTGAGTCCTACCTTGCTACAAAGACCACTAATTCTTTTCCAATATTCGTGTTTTGTTTCACTCTTCTATTGTTATGACTCTATGCTGATGAGAATGACACAATTATAATTTAATTTAAAAAAATACAGAGAGAAAAAAGTAAATAGGGACCTGAGTTCAAACCCTGGGACCCATATCACACACACACACACACACACACACACAGGCTCGCATACATGCATGCTAAAAAACTATTATTATCTATCTTCTGTGGCGGCTAATAGTGGCCACGCTGATGTAATTCTGCTGGATTTCCTACAGAGGTCTTAAGTAGGAACATGCCCCTGACAATCCTCTTTGCTCTCCCTGCCTTCCTCCTTCTCACAATAGGTTTCTCAGATCATGAATCAACCTCATATATGGATGACTTCAGCACAGAGAAAATTAGTCAACTGAGAAAAAAAAGTGACATATCTTCTAAAGTTCAAACCCATGAGAGATTAGTGAAAAGAAAAGGAGGATCCTTCCCTCAATAAAATAAGGATGTAATTGATGGGTAATTAAGAAACCCACTCCACCCTCAAACCACACAATTGTCATGTTGTCCCTGACATCAGTTCTAATAGGAGCCACATCCTGTAAGCCCGCGTGCGTCAGAATTGTTCTCCAAGTGATGTATTAGATGGTGGCAAATCTATGACTAACACTGTCACAGACTGACTGCCTCAGAGAAGGATACGTCTTTTTAGTTAAAGGCTTCTTAGTTCAGAATGGTGCCTAGGCAATAGGATGAGAGACACAGAGGTTAAAATGTGCCTTCGTATACGGGTGGAATTCGAGGAACATTGCAATAAAAGGTGTTAGATTGTTGGACATTCAGAAAGGTAGGGGCTGAAGACCCAGCATGCACACAACAAATTTGATGGTCCAGCCTGCAAATACCTCAGTAACAGCGACTTCTTACAAAACATTATTCAAACTGATGGAAAAATTAGGAAAGAAACTTCAAAATACTGAAGATACCTTTGTATTATAGCAAAACTACAAAAACCAAGAGAAATTAATTTTTTTAAATATATTTCCGTGCTAAGAAAAATAGAAACAACCTAATAATATCAACGTACCTGGCTCTTGTTACAGAAATTGCCCTCTCTAAAAATGATAGACATTCTGTGAAATGTCTCAATTCCTAACACCTCATATTTTCACACATACTTGTTTAATAATTTCAAATAACACATTTAATTTCTAATTGTTTTCATTGATAATGGTGCAGAGTTACAAAACCCAAAATTTTTCTTCACTCTTATGTGTAATATTTTCCTGTTATTTTTATCAGGATGTTTCATGATTATTGGATATTTATATGATTGCTTTCCAATCTTAAAAACAAGAGGCATAATAGTCTAACATCTCAATCATTAACTTAGACCCTTAGCAGTTTTGACAGACCTTTATAAACACATTAGAGTTACTTACTGTGACTTGCTTCTTTTCTCTATTGTCAACTGAGCATTAACTGAAGATGTGTGTGTTTGTCCAAATCAAATCTGAATAAAAACAGAATGGCAGAACAATGCATGGACACTTGTCCATGCAGAAGTCTGAAGGAAGGCTCTCCATCTCACAGATCAGACTTTTGGCAGAAAAGTGTCTGATAAAAACAAAGTGGACAAGCAAGTGTGGTCTCCAGTGTGAAGAACACTGAACAGATTATGAATTTTATGGTGGAAAAAATAACACCTCATTAACACCTGTTAAAATGGCAGCTCCTGTGCTCTCTCTGAATCGAATACCTCCTCTCAAATGTTTGTCAGGGCTTGAGTTGAGCAAGTTTAAATGTACCTTGTATTCTTTTTAATCACTGTATAATTTCCCAACCACTGGAGTCTGTCCTAGTCTGCTTTCTGTTGCCGATATACATCATGACCAGAAGCTACTTGGGGGAAGAAAGGGCTTGTTTGGGCATATAGGTTACAGTCCATAATGGAGGGAAGCCAAGGCAGTAACTTGGGGTAGCAACCTGGAAGCCAGAAATGAAGCAGAGTCCATGGAGGCAGAGGAACACTGCCTGTTGGCTAGCTGATGTGGCCTGCTCATCTTGTTTTCTTATACTACTCTCAATTCTTTGTCAAGGGATGCCACTGGCCACAGTTGGCTGCACTGTCCGGCATCAATCATTATGAAACTGCCTCATAGATGTCCTCACAGGCCTTCTAAGAGAGGATGAGCTAGCCTCTTCTTAGGTTACTCTGATTTGTGTCAAGTGGCTATACAGAAGCTTTTCAGTTTCATGGGGTCTCATATAATAATTGTTGATCTTAGAGCCTGGGCTCTTGATGTTCTGTTCAGGAAGTTGTCTCCTGCGCCAATAAGTTCAAGGCTCTTCCCCACTTTTTCTTCTAGTAGATTTACTGTGTCTGGTTTTCTGTTGAGGTCTTTGATCCACTTGGACTTTAGTGTAGGGTGATAAATGTGGATCTATTTGCATTTTCTTCATGTAGATATCTAGTTAGACCAGCACCATTTGTTGAAGATGCTGTCTTTTTTCCATCATATGGTTTTGGCTCTTTTGTCAAAAATCAAGTGTCCATATGTGTGTGGGTTCATTTCTGGGTCTCCTATTAGATTCCATTGATCCACCATTCTGTTTCTATGCCACTACCATGCTGTTTTTATTACTGTTGCTCTACTATACAGTTTGAAATTAGGGACCGAGAGACCTCCAGAAGATATTTAATTGTACAGGATTGTTTTAGCTATTCTGGATTTTTTGTTTTTGCATATAAACTTAAGAATTGTTCTTTCCAGTTCTGTAAAGAATTGTGTTGGTATTTTGATGGGATTGCATTGAATCTGTAGATTGCTTTTGGTAAGATGGCCATTTTCACTATGTTAATCCTGCCAATCCATGAGATGGGAGATCTTTTCATCTTCTAATATCTTCTTCAATTTCTTTCTTCAGACACTTGAAGTTTTGTGGCTATTGTGAAGGGTATTGTTTCCTGGTTTCCTGAATGTCTTTCTCAGCTTATTTGTCTTTTGTATACAGGAAGGCTACTGATTTTTTTTTCCCTCTTTCAGTTTGTTTATCTAGTGGACTCTATTGATGGATTTCCTTATATTGAACCAACTCTACCTGCCTGGAATAAAGCCTACTTGGTCTTGGTGGATGATATTTTTGATGTATGTTTGGATTTGGTTTGTATTTTATTGAGTATTTTGGCATCAGTGTTCATAAGAGAAATTTGTCTAAAACTTTTTTTTGTTGGGTCTTTGTGAGGTTTAGGAATCAAGGTGACTGTGGCCTCATAGAATGAGTTTGGTAATGTTCCTTCTGTTTCTATTTTGTGGAATAGTTTGAAGAGTATTGGTGTTAGCTCTTCTTTGAAGGTCTGGTAGAATTCTGTACTGAAACCATCTATCCCTGGGCTTTTTCGTTGTGGTTGTTGCTGGGAAACTTTTGATGACTGCTTCTATTTCCTTAGGGGATATAGGACTATTTAATTTGTTTATCTGATCTTGAGCCAACTTTGACAAGTAGAATCTATAAAGAAAATTGTCCATTTCCTTTAGCTTTTCAAATTTTGTTGTATATAGGCTTTTGAAGTAAGACATAATGATTCTTTGGATTTCCTGAGTGTTTGCTGTTGTCTTCCCCCTTTTCATATTTGATTTTGTTGATTTGGATAGTGTTTCTCTGCCCTTTAGTTATTTTGGCTATGTGTTTGTCTATCTTGTTGATTTTCTCTAAGAACCAGCTCTTGGTTTCGTTGAGTCTTTAAACTCTTCTCTTTTTTTCTAATTATTTTTATTTCAGCCCTGAATTTGATTATTTCCAGCTGTCTGCCCCTCTTGGGTGTGTCTGCTTTTTTTTCCTAGGGCTTTCAGGTGAGCCTTTAAGTTGATTGTGTGAGATGTCTCCAGTCTCTTTATGAAGGCACTTAGTGCTATGAGCTTTCTTCTTGGTACTGTTTTCGTTGTGTCCCATAAGTTTGAGCATATTGTGCCTTGATTTTCATTAAATTTTAGGAAGAACTTAATTTCTTTATTTCTTCCCTGACCCGGTTGTCACTGAGTAGAGAGTTGTTCAATTTCCGTGTGTATGTAGGCCTTCTGTTATTTCTGTTATTGTTGAGGTAAAGCTTTAGTCCACTGTGGTCTGATATGATACAAGGTATTATTTCAGTCTTCTTGTATCCACTGATGTTGAGAGAAATTAATGGGAAGTGACTGTTAGTTCATATTATTTTGATGTCATTTGTGGAAATGTATTTGTGTGCTTGTCTACTTTTGGTTTTCCTGTAGTTGAGTTATTTATAGCCTGTGTTTTTGGATGAAGTTAACCTTTTCGGGTGGGAGTTTTCCTTCTAGTATCTTCTATAGGGCTGGGTTTGTGAATAGATATTTTTAAAATTTGGTTATGTCATAGAATGTCTTGTTTTCTCCATCTATAGTGAATGAATGTTCTGCTGGGTATAGTCGTCTGGACGGGCTTTCTGTGCTCTCTTAGGTTTACAAGACATTTGCCAGGCCCTTCTGGTTTTAGAGGTCCCTGCTGACAAGTCAAGTGTGATTCTGAGAGGTTTGGCATAATATGTTACTTGGACTTTTATCTTCATAATTTTTAAGAATTTCTCTTTGTTCTGTACATTTAGTATTTTAATTATTATGTGCCAGGAGGATTTTCTTTTCTGGTCTAATCTATTTGGTGTTCTGTAGGCCTCTTTTATGCTTATAGGCCTTTTTGCTTGGGGAAATTTTCTTCTATGACTTTGTTGAAAATTTTTTCTGGGCCTTGGAGCCTGGAATCTTCTCTTTCCTCTATCCTATTATTCTTAGGTTTCAACTTTTCATGGTATCCTTGATTTCTTGGATGTTGTGTGTCAGGAAGTTTTTAGATTTAACATTTTCTTTGACAGATGCATCAATTTCTTCCATTGTATGTTCTATACCTAGATTCTTTCCTCCATCTCTTGTATTCTGTTTAGTGATGTTTACCTGAGTCTGTTTGACCCTGTCTTCCTGTATTTCTTTACAGACTTTGTTTGTTGCTTCCATTATCATCTTTGTAAGCATAGACTTAAGGTCATTATCTCGTGTTTCAGTTGTGGTAGGTTATCCAGGACTGCTTGCCTTGGGACAACTGGTTTTGGAGATGGCAGATAGCTCTGGCTTTGGTTGATTGTGTTTGTACACTGGCCTTTGGCTATCTCATTGTCTCTGACATTGTCTGGCAATTTCTTGTGCCCACTGAAATTATGGGGCCTGGTTAGGGGGTTGGCCTGGGCAGGAAGCTGGATGTTTCTGCAGGAGCCCCTGTCAGATTGGAGTGTATGGTATCCAGCTGGAGGTGGTACTCAGGTAATTGCCCATGGCTCTCCTCAGATGTATGATAATGTAAACTAACTGGATGCCTCAGTTGCTCAGGGGATCTCCTCTCACCAGGGAAAGTCCTGGAGACAGGGACCCTGCCACTGGCTTTCTTGCTTTGAGGTCAATTAGCTACAGCTGTCCAGACACTGTACTCAGAAAATGTGCTTAGCCATCTTGGAGAACCAGTGAGTTCAGAGATCTGA
Organism: Meriones unguiculatus; assembly: GCF_030254825.1. Classification (NCBI taxonomy): domain Eukaryota; kingdom Metazoa; phylum Chordata; class Mammalia; order Rodentia; family Muridae; genus Meriones; species Meriones unguiculatus. Next base: position 111,882,578 of record NC_083356.1, read on the forward strand.
TCAGTCTCCCTAGAAAGATGGATTGAGCTTTGAAGAGGCATCTTGGGCTGTTTCCATAGCTCCTGGGTGTCAGGAGGCCCAAGGTTGGAGCTACATCTCCCAGTACCCAGGAGGTATTCACAGGCCAGTGAGAGCAGCTCATGGGCGAGTAGCTAGAGGCAGGCAATGAAGTGCTGGTGGGAACATGGAAACTTTCTGGGGATTAGCTGGGTGACCTGAGGCTGAACCTCCTCGTTCCTTCACTGTAACATCTTCTCTAGGTTGGGAGACCTAGACACTGGTGTTTTGGGGCCCACAGTTAGAGATTAGAGAATGCAATTGGATTGCATCCAGTTCAAACTTACTAGGTAATGACATAATAGTTTAGAAGTGGTTGGAAAGTTATTCCCTTCTATAATACTTTTATTTAATTCTGTCTAGATAGATGTATAGGATTTATATTAAAAATGAGAATATAATCTTTTTATAATCCTTAAAAGATTAAGCTGAGTTTGAAGTATTGATCAGCAGAACTACTTATTGGAAAGCTTGAGGGAAGGTCATCAGAATGGAAAATAAGACATTGAAGAAATTTTATACTTTGGAAAAAGAGAACCAATGTACAGAATACTGAATTGTCAGAATTGAGCAAGGAACAAATCAGGTTCTGAAATGCTTTTGTCTTACCTTTACAAAGATCACCTCACTTTCACCTCATTGTAGCCAATGAGAAACGTCTTCCAGAGGACTCTGACTAGCTCCACCGTGGGAGAAAGGGGGCTGATGCATAACAGCAGCACGTGGGCTTCAGAGCAGCCCTTTTTGAGTGGGGGTGCACATCATCACAATGATCATCGCTCAAGAGGCTCTTGCCACGGAAAACTAGTTCCCACCTTGCCCTGAGGTGGGAGCTGGGGTTCAGTAAGATCTCAAGCAGACACAGGTGTACAGCAAAATCTGAGAAACACTGCTCTGAAGGGCGTCAAAAATTGGTGAATAATTACTTCCTTCAAGAGCACTGGGCAGTTCAACATGGGCCAAAAATTATGTGGTTCAAAACACTTGTCCTCTCCCGTTGTCAGTGCTGTCTGTGGGTCAACGTACACTACAGAGATAAAAGCTCCCTGGGTTGGTGTCTGGCAGGACCACAGCAATACAAGCATCTAGCACAAATAGGTAACATTCTCTGCTCTTCACTCACCCTGGGGGAGGTGATAATGCTGGCCTGAAGAGAGCACACTTCCTAATTTTAATGTGGTAAGACCTTCAAGTGATAACATTACTTTTATAAACATTTCCTAAGGAAATATCTCGAGCTGACATAAATGAGAATGTTTCTTTGTTTGTGTGTGGAAAATAATAGCTAATAGAGCATTTCTCTAGAGATTGTAAAAGGGCTATTAATATATTATATGAATCACATGAATAAATATGCTGCTCTATTAATTAGATACTGTTTCTTGGTTCTAAATAGAAATATTATCCTATTAATGTTTAATGCTCTATGAAAGAAATAATTCACAACTAAACTGCTTAATTTCTCTTTTTTTTTTTTTTTTTTTTTTTTGCTTGCAAGTCTTAAGTAGGTTTCTGCACGTTATCATAAAAGATTGTGTCAGAACTTCTTATTTCCTGGGGAGTTAGCAAAAGATAATAAATGCACTTGTAAAAAAGTTTGAAACTCTGTAATTGTCTTTAATAAATTGTGTTTCAACTCCCTCATTGTCCATGAGGCATACTCATTAAAGAATGGCTTTCATATGGAGAACCCAGAAATCAATCTAACTACATTCTCCTAAATCAATAGTGCCCAGTGGGCTGTGTTTCATGGAGCAAATACCCACACATTGTATGATAATGACTTTGGGGCCTGTTATTAAGCAACCTTTCTCCTTTAAAGAGAGATTGGTCTGGAAACTTTTGAGTGGAGACAGGTTTCTACAATACATTGTTATTGAAATTCTGTGCTTTATGTAAAGCTAGAAATGAAAAAACATAAATCATTTTCTACTTACTTGTAAAAATGTAATAAGAATGGAGGTAGTATTAAACTTTGAAAGTTACGGTAGACATGAAAATGTTTTATGCTAACAGCAAAATGAGAATTATATTAAAAAATAAAATATACAACCTCTATTCACTGGTCAGATATCAGCTTTCAAAGTTTAACTGAAAATTGTTATTGGGTGATTCTGAAATTATAAATCACACTTTAAATTTATTTTGTAAATCAAGTTATTTTTCTTTTACTTTACAAAAAATTTGTTGGTACCAAAATTGTTCTTATTATATTTAAATTATTAAACTAACAAGCCAGTGACTACATCCAAAGAACTTTCAAGGAAAAAAATGTCATTTTTTGGAGATGGTTAAATCAGTACCATGGTGATGAATAATTACTATAATGCAGACATAATTTTGAAAACGAATGCGTTTGTGTAATTCTTAGTATCTATCTAAAAATGGTAACAGGACGATTAAAGGCTGGAAGTAATGACAAAAGGTTGGAAATTTCAAAGTTAGTCAGATCTTATGGTGGCAGTTTTCTAGCACTGTTGTCAAAGCTCTTGGTACAAGTTGTCACAAACATAATTAACAAAAGAAGACTTTCCAGCTCTGCTTCATAAACCACATAGTCCTAAAGAACTTATGACGAAATACTCGTTCAGTCAAACCTCTCATGAAGAGTCGCTGACAGACGAGTCCTAACCAGCTCCCGGTAACCCCAAGCAGAGCTAACTCAGTGCCAAGGCAATATTCCTGGCTAAAATCAGATACTAGACCACAGCATAACTGGAAATTATCCAGATAATGCCTCAAGATCAGTTGCAGAATAGACGTGAGTATACCTTTTTTTTTATTTTTATTTTTTTATTTTTTTTTATCAGTTACATTTTATTAACTCTGTATCCCAGCCGTGTCCCGATCCCTCATTCCCTCCCAGTCCCTCCCTCCCTCCCTCATCTCCACCGTGCCCCTTTCCAAGTCCACTGATAGGGGGGACCTCCTCCCCATTCATCTGATCCTGTTTTATCAGGTATCTTCAGGACTGGCTGCAAAGCCCTCCTCTGTGGCCTAACAGGACTGCTCCTCCCTTCGGGGGTGGGGAGACCAAAGAGCCAGTCATTGAGTTCCTGTTAGAAATAGTCCTTGTTCCCCTCACTTTGGGAAACCAATTGGTTACTGAGCTACCACAGGCTACATCTGAGTGGAGGTTCTGGGTTATATCCATACATGGTCCTTGGTTGAATGTCAGTCTCAGAAAAGACCCTGTGCCCAGATATATTTGGTCCTTGTGGAGCTCCTATCCTTTCCCCATCAGACTAACTCCCCTTCTTTCTTATGATTCCCTGTACTCTGCCAAAGGTTTGGTCATGAGTCTTTGCTTTGAAAACACTGCTAGTTAGAGTCTTTCAGATGCGCTCAGTAGACTCCTGTCATACGTTCAATGCACATCCCATCTGTCTTTCTAAACTAGGATTGATCATCTCACCCCATGTCTACTCAATTGATTATCTTTTTTAGGTGTATAGATTTCATTATGTTTATCATATCTTGCAAATCAAAACGACCCTGAGATATCACCTTACACCCATCAGAATGGCCAAGATGAAAAACTCAAGCGATAATACATGCTGGAGAGGTTGTGGAGAAAGGGGAACCCTCCTCCATTGCTGGTGGGAATGTAAACTGGTAAAACCACTCTGGAAAGCTATCTGGCGCTTTCTAAGACAAATAGGAATAGTGCTTCCTCCAGACCCAGCTATACCACTGCTAGGTATATACCCAAAGTCTGTTCAAGTACACAAAAAGGACACTTGCTCAACCATGTTTATAGCAGCTCTATTTGTAATAGCCAGAACCTGGAAACAACCCAGATGTTCATCAATGGTGGAATGGGTACAGAAATTGTGGTATTTTTATACAATGGAATACTACTCAGCAATCAAAAAGGAAGAAATCATGAAATTTGCAGGCAAATGGTGGGATCTAGAAAAGATCATTCTGAGTGAAATATCCCAGAAGGAGAAAGACAAACATGGGATATACTCACTTATATAGACCTATAAGATATGAGTATACCTTTTTTTAAGCACCCAGTTTTTACCATTACTGTGGTATTCTGCAGCAGAAGTGAACGATAGTGACAAGGTTGTAAGTACCTTGACCAGAGGGGGCCATGGGCTTCTGCAACTTTGCTAAGCTCCAAAGGATTATAAGCTCAACCTCGTTCAGCTCTAGAGCAGAAACTCACAGCTCTAGGCAGTACCAACAGGAAGAGGAAATCATTTCAGAAACTCTATCCCAAAATGCTGAGGGAATGGACTCTCATTTATGTTCTGGATCAGTAGCAATGGCTTTGCTCACCCTTAAATCCCTGCCTGCTCCTTACCGCTAAACTTCGTATCTCTGTTGTCTCTCCGGCCTTTAACAGACTGACAAGATCATGGTTTGAATATCATACCAAACTAGTTTACCTAAAAAGATGGTTATTGAGCACCATCTCTTTCTAGTTATATCCTCAGAACAGACAACCTTACCATGTTCTGAATTCTATTTTGTAAAAATAGCAAAAAAAAAAAAAAAATGACTAATGCTTAAGAAATAGTAGAGATGTCCTAACAGATTAAAAAGACCCTTTCAGTTGTTCAGCAAACTCAAAGTGATATGCAGTCTTATTAGGTACTTAGAACACCTCATCGCTTGGGTCCACAAAGCAAGAAAAAGAATGATGAAATCCAGGAATTCCTGTCTTCATTTCCAGTCTGTTCTCTATAGGTCAGCTTCATGCCTGCCCCTTCTTATGGGCATGTTCATCACTCTGGAAGCATCTGTGTAAACACTGGAGATACCTAACCTATCTCATATAAGAGTATTTTACTGTCTGTTTTTTAAATGTCCTGTTTCAGACTCTTAAGAAGACACCAGAATGGCTCTGGTCATTGTCTGAAACCAATAGCCAGCTTGATGGCAGTAACAAAGACTCCTCACAGGCAGGTCATCCTGTGATGAGACTCTACCGAACAGGCATGCCCTGGGTATACCCCTGCCACAGTTCTTCTATTTAAACCTAATGTTGTAGCAGTAGCACAGAGATAAGCGGAGCTGTCTAATCACCATCTGCTCAAAACGGTCATTTTAATTTATATCCTTTCCTGCTGTTTTAAGCACCACATTTGTTTTCTTTAGGACACGTGGCCTGACCCGATACACTGGAACCCCTAACACGGGCCTTCAGCCTAGAGCTAAAGTAAAAAGCTGGCCAGGAAACTGTGTACCCTCTCTGTCTTCCTTTACTGAGCATCTCTTACCACTACACACTGAATCTTACCCCAACTCTGCATAACAACTGACAGCTTCCATACAGGCTCAAACCATGACTTAGTTTAGCTTGTAAGAACAGAGTAGCCCATGGCAGCTCAGTATCCAAGTGGATTCCCGTAATGGGAACAGGGACTGTCTCTGACATAAACTCAGTGGCTGGCTCTTTGATCACTTCCCCCTGAGGAAGGGGAACAGCCTTGCCAGGCCACAGAGAAGGATAATGCAGCCAGTCCTGATGAGACCTGATAAGCTAGGGTCAGATGGAAGGGAAAGAGGACCTCCCCTATCAGGGGATTTAGAGAGGGTCAGGAAGGAGATGAGGGAGGAAGGATAGGTTTGTGAGGGAATGAGGGAGAGGGCTACAGCTGAGATACAAAGTAAATAAACTCTAATTAATATAAAAAATAAATTAAAAAAAAAGAGAGAACAGAGTATTGCTATGGAAATCCTGGCTGAAGTGCCACCCAGAACAATGGCCAAACATTTCTCAGTGTTGAATGATATCGACGATGTCTGAACTGCAGTGCCCTGGCTTTCTCTGCTCTAATTTGTCTCAGAAGTCTTCTCTGGTAAATCTTTCAGACTTTTCCCCAGTCTGCTGTCTACTTTTCCAAGGGCCAAAACTAATAAGCATTATACTTCAGAGACTGTTACCTCAGAGTGTCACGTGAAGTTTATTAATTTAAAGGATATTAAAGACCAGCATATTCTAGGGGGAAAAATGCTCTTATAAGCTACCTGCTTATTTAAAGACAAGAACAGCTACCTTTGGGCACTTCCCCAGTTTCCATCACTAAGGTCATGCTATAGAAGATGACTGATGTCTGTCAACACTCCTTCCCCATTGTTATACATCTTTGCCTTCTGCTTCATGCACCACGTTTGATTTATATTTCAGACCTACTGACTGCTCTAGAAAGAACCTTTTAAAGGTGGTATCTGTTCTCTGGGTCAATAACTGTGTTTCTCCATGTTCATTTGATTATCTAAAAGCATTTACAACTTCTCTAAGATGCATCTAAATTTCAGTTTCTCGTCTCCTCCTCTTCCACTCTCTTCCTCTTTCCTTCCTCTCTCTCTCTCTCTCTCTCTCTGCAACCCCCTTCCCCTAATAAACCTCCCACATGGAAAAATAAATTTCAGCTTCTCTCCTCTACATAGTTACAATAAGACTACTGAACGATGTTATAATACGGGGAGACTTAGAAGTTGGCTCAGGACACATAACAAACACATAGTAAATATGTCTTTCCTGTGTTTGATCTGTCCAGTGTCAGTTATTTCTAGTGCATCTGCACGGAGAAGATATTCCCTTTACCCTCACACAAAAGTATTAGCAACAATATATAATTTTTATATATCATTGACTGTAAATTAGCTGGAGTATATTATGTATAAGTAACATAAGAAACTTAATATTTAATTCTTTCTACTCACTCTTTAAAAGCTTTGCTTTAGCTCACATAGCCATTAATCTCTGTTAAAGTACTTATTAGGGCTCTAAAAGAGTACAGAGTTAAACTTATCAAGATTTCCAATAAATATATTAATTTTTATAAAATTACATTTAGCTTTAAGTCACCTTTGTTATTAAGGTTATTATTTACCTTCATTTTTGTGTGTGAGAGACACGTGATTTTGAGTGTCCATGAAGTTCAGAAGAGCATCCACTGAAACTGTAGTTACAGACGGCCGGGAACCACTGACATGGTCGTGGGAACCACAGTGGGGTCCTCCGGAAGAGCTGTATCACCTACTTCCTGTTGCTGTGATAACACAGAGTGACCAAGGACACTTACAGTAGAAAAGTTCATTTTGTGCTTACAGCTCCAAATGGTTAGACCCAGACCATTAGGGTGGGGAGCATGCCAGCAGGAAGCCAGTCACGGCGCTGGAGTAGTAGCTAAGAGCTTGCGAGCTTGCATCTTAAGACAGACACAGACGCAGGCACAGCAGGAAAGGCTGGGCATGCTGCCAGCCCTTAAAGCCTCAACGCCAGTCCCCAGTGATGCACCGGACTAACAAGACCACATCCACTGACCTTTCCCAGTTTTATCAACTGGGGACCAAAGAGTAAATAGATTATGGTATGGATGCAGTTCTCATTCAAACCACCACAAACAAGCTCTCGTAATCACTGATCGTTCTCTTTCCAGGACATCACTTTTACAGTAATAAAGTAGGCAATACATTTAAAATCCACCTAGTGTAAACAACAGGGCTCTACTATTTATCACCTCTACGAGTAAATGTCCTTAAGTTGAGGATGTATAATTTGTAAGTCCAAAAGTATAGAGCTAACTTTTGAATTACTTTTTTATTTTGCCTTGATAAAATAGTACAATAAAAAGCAATTTAAAGATGTACGAGTTTATTTTGGCCCATGATTAGAGGTACAGTCAATTATGCAAGGAAGTTCTGAATCTTGAAACAGTGAGTCATATTGTAGCCCAGGTCAGGGAGAAGGCAGAAATGAAGCGTTGTGTAGCGCTAACTTTTTATTTTCGATGTAATCCAGAACCCAGGCTCCTACCAACATCCAGTAAATCAAGATCCCCTCACAGCCAAGCCCAGAAACTACCCTGATATAAACAATTCCTCATAAGTTGTACCTGGAAGCTAGCTCACTAGCTGAGTTCAGATCCTGTCAAGTTGACAATTAGCATTAGTCATTGCATTTTTTAAGATTTTTAGACTACATACATTAAAGGTTTTCAAAGTGCTAGTTAATAATAATTAATAGTAATGTTTTATTATAAATCAGAACTCAACATCCCAATTATAAAATAACTCCATTTGACAATCATAGAGTTGAAATTCAAGATGCAACTATACTCATCAGTATAAAAATTGAAGAAAGGAAAAATGCTAAAACACCTTTGAAATATGGATTTTTAAAAATGTGTTATGTTTGAAAATACTCCCCGACAATGTATTAAGAACACTCCAAGTTAGGTAGGAACTTCAAATAAAATTAAACATTGGATATTAACTACAAAATTATTTATAGATGTTCTAAGTGTGTTAGGAAAAATGAAAACAGAAACGTACCACTTTACTTCTTGACAATATCTTAAAATGTTCATCTCATAGGCCAAAGAAAATAAAATGCTGTATAACTCTGTATGGCGTTAATGTTTTTGTTATTATTTTTGCTTTTGTGTTTGAAGAAATAAGACAGTAGGTGTTCCTTCTGATGTCAATCTTTCAGAATAATGTCTCATGAGATTCAAAATATTTTTACAAATACCATTTGGCTAGAATCTTCTCGGAATAGCTCGTAACTTAAAAGGACTCATTTACACTAATCCATCTTCTGCCATGTGGTTGGTTGCCTGTGTTCAGATACCATGAGTATGTCCTCCTCTCCTAACCTCCTAACCTCTCCTAACCTCCTAACCTCTCCTAACCTCCTAACCTCCTAACCTCTCCTAACCTCCTAACCCTTGCCTGACAACTCTACTGCACCTGCCTCTATCCCAGAATCCTTTCCACTTGCCAGGTGTCCCACATCTTATCTCCTCATTCAGTCGTCGGCCATCAGCTTTTTCTTGACAGGTGATGCCTCAATACAGACACAAGATAGTCTCTCAACAGGTTTGGGGTAAAGGCAGAGGGTAGTTGTAAAGATTAATCTTTAATTTTCTACATAGAACAAAGAAGGTTGAAACTAAAACTCAACTGAAAGCAATTTTTTTCAAACTAAGACCTTTTGCAAAACCCACTCAAAGTAGGTCAAGGGTCACTCAGACTGCCCTCAAGAAACCTGTGTGGGTTGAAGAACCCACAGGGATCAGAAAAACTAGATATTCACAGATGAGAATTTTACAGACTTATGTCAAAAGATATGAAGAATATATACGGGGTGAAATCCAAGAGAAACCAGGCACAGCTTTCACATGCTGTCTCCCAGTGGAATTGCATGAATAAACGATTTTTCTAGCAGCACTCAATGACAGCAGATGGAGTGTCATCATAAACCAAGCCTCAGTTGCTTCATTTTTATTCAGGTTCACTCACAGGGCCTTGAAATGCATGGTACAACTGACTCCTCTTGTTCAGAGCATAATCATGAGATGGCCATCGGTCACACGTTAGCATAAACCAGCTGATCAAACTGGCTTCATGTGGCTTGAAGCCTCAGGCGTAGAAAAGTGGGTGTTTCCTGTAAACCACATTGTGAGCATAAACTGGCTACTTAAACCGAAATACTGTGATCCAAAATTTTGGACATAAAAATACTTCTATTAAGTAAAATATTTTAAAGTTACTGTTTATTTCTCAGCCTTTCTTGGAAATGCATAGGGTTCGAGTGATGGGTCTCTGCTAAGTTAATCTTAGCATGGCATACAGTGAAAGATAATCATATAAAGACAACTCAACAGGTCAAGCCAAACAAACAAAGAAAATCATAAAAACCAACAAAAACCTAACAATCCATGAAAAGAACTGTATTTCAGAAATTTTCTAAACGTTAGAACAACTTTTGATAATCAATCAAATCACATTACTCTTCACTTAAAAATCTCCCATCTCTAAGCCAAGCCTCCATATCTCCATGAAAGATAACCCTTTCTGGATGAGCAGTTCACACACATACTCTAAAAGCACAATTTTAACTTATGCTCTTTATTGTAGTATCTATCTCTCTGCATGGAAGCTTAACTTTTATTATAAATAATAGAATATCTAAACATAGATGCAACAAAATATGTTTAAATGGTATTGAAATATAGAAAACGTTAGCTAGAAAATATGAGAATATGAGAAGTATATACACCTTGTATATACAGTTGGGAAGATTGATACAATAATGATTTAAATCTCTATGCACTGACCCATAACTACGTTTTGTTTGACCTGTTCCACATGCATACAGCTAAAGTTCTCAACTTGATACTTCACAAATGTGCACATACCCGTTAAGTTACCGCTATAATGACGAACATTTGCATCCCTCTCAAAATATTTTTCTATGCCCTCAGCAACAGTTTTTCAGTCTGTCTTCACTCAGGATTAGGATGCCACCGCACAACATAAATCAACGTGCATTTTCATAATTTCATGTGAACGAAATCATAATGTATAAGCGTTCTATTTTAGTCTGCTTTCATTCATACGCATTCCAAGATTCATATTACTTTGCATAAGTAAACATTTAATCACTGAGTAGTGTTTCTGTTTATGAGGATACTATATATTGTTCATCTGTCTTGGACATTTTTGTTTGATTCCAGGTTTTGAGTATTATAAACAAAGCTGTTGTAACATTTGGATGAAAGTCATTGTGTAGGCATATGCTTGTTTTCTTTGAGCTTGTTCTAGCCCATGTAGTAGGAATATGCACATTTTAAGAAACACACACCAATAGTTTTTCAGAACCGTTTGTTAATTTTGTGTTCAGAGCATCAGTACAACAGCTGGGTGGCTTGTCATCTGAAGCAATGCGTGGTTAGTAGTCTTTAGGTTAGCCTTTCTGTTGAGTATGCAGTCATATACAATAAGACACTTATATGAATTAAAATGCCAAGTATCTTTGTGTTTTTACACTATCCATTCCACACAAGCCACGCCCAGGCTCTAGCCCAACCCACCCACCTCTTGTCTTCTTCCCCAACCAGCTCCATTCACACTAAGCTCAGAACTAATAAATTCCACATGCTCAGAATCTCAGAAACACCAACAATATAAAAGATCTAGCCCGTATCTTATTTCCAAAACCTACTAGTCCTACAGAAATGTTTTCCAATGAGAATTACACACATGAACTCCAGGATACAAAAATTAAAAGAACAATCACAAATCTCCTCAAAGAATTCAAGTTTAAAGAAGACACATATAATCTTTTTTAGTTCCTTCTTAGTCACCTTTATTTTTTTCTATTGTGTACTCTATGTTTAGACCCTAGCCAACTTTAATTGTGTCATTTGCTTCCTTGACTCTTTGTTTTTCGGATCCTTTGTATTCTGGATATTAATCCTCTGTCAAATGTGTATCAAGCAAAAACTCTTTTAATATGTACAGTTTTGTTTTTTCACTTGACCAATTGTTTTCATGGCTAGCCAGCACCTAGGGGCTAGTGAAGAAATGGATCTTTTCAAGTAATTAAAATTTTTGAGACAAGATTTTTCTGTGTAGCCTTGGTTGTCCTGGACTCACTTTGTTGACCAGGCTGTCCTCGAACTCACAGAGATCCGACTGCCTCTGTCTTCTCAAGTGTTGGGATTATAGGCATGTGCCATGGTGCCCAGCTAATTTTCCAGTCTTAAAAGCAATAAAGTAAAACTCAACTCAGGTGTGAAAAAAAAACGAAAGAAAGAAAGAAAGAAAGAAAGAAAGAAAGAAAGAAAGAAAGAAAGAAAGAAAGAAAGAAAGAAAGAAAGAAAAAGAAAAGAAATGGATCTTAGAAGAAAATCCACTACTGCCATTTTTCTGGAACTACATAATTCCTTAACTACATTCTAAACCTTATCTTTATATGCACAGATAAGTTTAGCTATAAGCCCTCAGCCAAGAAGAAGCTTCTCTCTATAGCAAATAGAGAACATTAAGGAAAACCACAACTAAAAAATGCAGAAATCGATGATTTATAGAGAACCTAGTCCCAATGGATGTATCTGCACCACATCTCCAGAATCTGTGGCTAGCAAACATTACAGAAGAGGGGAGGAAGAAGAAGTAGAAGACAAGAAAATCTGCAGGAGACTGCATCTCTTAGAAATGGCTGCATAAACAAGATCCAAGGAATGACAATACCAATAGACAAACTAAAGCAAAAGGTTGAGAGTCACATGGGACCCTCCACCCCTAGACAAAGAACCATGGTCAACTAATGACTGCTGAGACAGTAAGAGTTAGCTTTTCCCAGATGAGATCCCTGATTGGTTATCCAACATAAAGTGGTCAGCCCTGAAATCAAGTATACACCACCACCAAAAACAACAAAATCAAAATAACCATGATAATGAAAGAAAAAGAGACTATCAATTTGAGAGTGGGAGGGAGTATGGGAGAGATTGGAAGGAGGAGAGAGGGGAGAGGATGGAGGATAAAAATGAAGGGAAGGGAGGAAGTTATAGTAATTATATTTTAAAAGCAAAACCATATTTTCAAAATTAAAGAGTAGAAAGAATATACTATACGACTGAGTTACAGTAAATATTCATAATTTTTCAAAAATAATAGCAAAAATGTTTTTTGACAATAGTCCTTATTCTTGCTTTAAGACATTTCCTAAAACTACTAATAAAAAATAAAGAAAATCACACCAGAAAGGGTGAATGATTCATGAATTAGTAATAACAGTGTTTGAGGCCAATCTTTGTGACTCATCTGACATTCAGTTTGATAAACAGTATGGTTTGTACTAGGTGCTTATAAGCAGAAAAGCTCTCCAAAGTAAAATTAAAAGTATCACTTGCTAGTTGATATTTATATTGTATTACATCTAAAATTAACTTTCTAAGATTTGGGTATAAAAAATTTTATACAGACAAAGTAAAACATTTTCTTTGTCTAGTTCTGAACTGCACTATTCGAAGCATGCCTCCAACAGTATTTCTTTAATTGACTGCTAGTCTGTATTCACTATTCAGGGAAGGCCAATCCCACAAAAATAATAATGATATTAATGGAGACTTTGCCAATGAAAAGGTTAATAAAAAAGATTTTAATAGTACTTTAATCAGATCAGAACATGATCTAGAAAAAGGATGTTTAAAATTACCCTTTACATTAAATATTTTTGCAGAGTTGATTCAAGTCAAAGTCACCAATATTTTGAAAATTGTTTATTGAACAATGTTTTAAGACTCTTGAAATGCAAAACTTGGTTTCTCTATCTTTTTCTCATTCGTGAAGCTTATGTACACAGAAAGTTTGGGCTATACTGTTCATAAACAATTATTTGTACTCGTTCTCTCTCAACTGGTTAGTTGGAGTTCTGAAGAATTTTCCCATGAAATTTGTACACTTGTTTCCCATTGCATAGATTATGACAGTAAAAGTATAAATAGCCTGATTTAAAACTTTTGCAGTCATTGCAGCAATGACTGGAGGGCTGTTTTCCTACATCAGTCTTCTTTTGGGTATGCAGTGCCCAGGTATTAATATGGCCTCATGCTCACAAAGATAAATGTTGAACAGTTACACTGTTGTCTATACAATGGCAACCAGCAATGTTTATAGAGGCAATTGCTTAACTTCAACAAAGTAAAACTTATGCTAGGCTCACATACCAGCTAAACATTCATTCAAAATCGCCAGAAATTATACTATATAGCTAGAGGAAAAATTAGTTAACAAATTTTGATTCAGGAAACATACAGAGCATAGAATTAGAGTGATTATAAACAAAAATTCTATGTCAAGAAGAGACCAATGGGAAAGGTACCAAATTAGACAGTAGAGGTGACATGCTTATCAACCTTGAGGTATAGGAAATAGAATGTGAAGAAATAATAGAAATCAAATGTGGACTAAAATTTGCCTACCAAGCATCCAAAGGAAATATTGCAACAGGCATCGTAGGTGTCATGGGGCGGGGGGGGGGGGGCAATGGAGCGCAGCTGAATTGCTTGGCTAAAAGGCACCAAGCTCTGCATTCAATCCAAGAGAAAATAAAACCAGACATGGTGGGGGTGTCTATACTCGCAGCAGTTAGGACACAGAGGCACAAGACTGGGAATTCAAGGTGATCCTCAGATATACAGTTTCCGTTCAACCTGAGCGAAATGAGAACAATTCTTAAAAGAAAGAAAAACAAGTGAATTGTGGGGTATGTATGAAGCACTGTTTATACACAGCACTGGGGTGTTTGGAAACGAAAGTAAAAAGATGTTAAGAAAACATCATGGCCAAAGTTTTTGCATGCTAGATGGTAGTTCCAATGGATATAGCTACAAAACATTCCTATACCCAAGGCTCAGGAAACATTGCGAAATGGGAACGGTGGAGGACAGGAGAAATTTTGTGATTAGATTATAATCTCAACATTGAAATAATAAAAATAAGTGCTTGCCACTAAGCCCAATGGCCTGAGTTTAAGCCTCCAATAACAAGGAACTTGTTCTCTGATCAACACACACACACACACACACACACACACACACACAAATATATATGTGTGTATATTAAATTTAGTAGGGTAAATCCCACTATCAATTTACTCATTTTAAGGAATGGTGCATGCATGTCTCATACAAACCTTCAACACTTTAGATAATTCTCCTTTAATATTTTTTTTTGCAATGTTCCACACTTAGACACAGAAACTTGAAATTCAAAGCTTACTGTATATCACTGCATATTTAACTTCGCAGTCTCTTCCTATCACTGAGCTAATTGATCTCATGAACGATATCGATTAAAAAGCAACAAAGAGATGGAATTCAGATTCTCTCTGCGGAGACATAACTTTGCGGGCGTGTTCTCTGCTGTTTGTTTGTGTATTTACTCTGTGAACCTTTGCCTTTTCCCTTCATTTTTCTGCGTGTTAGGACTCTTGCCCCTGTTCCTGGCACTTCCATGTTGCATCTGATACAGAAAGACACACAAAACACAGCAGAATCTTTAGAAATTTACACCTTATTAATGCATTCTTATCCATCTTCTAAACCTCTGTTTTTATGACCTACTCTATGAATGAATAATCACTTATTTATTTGAGGTTTTACCAGTATTACAGTTTGTTGATGCATCCCATCCGAAGTCTTGATGACTCTTCCTAGTTACTAGAGTATCAGATAAATCAACAACCCACTGAACTGAAAACAGCAGGAGGAACCAACATTGGTCCCACTAAAGACAACCTTCTGCCAACAAGCTTTTTTATAACGCTGCAGATCTGAATGCAAAATTAGTATCTTTTTTCTACCACTAAGGCGATCTGAGAAATGACAAACAGTCCTGACAGATGCTAATGGTAGCTACCTTGGAAAATAACAATGATTGAATCTAACGATTTAACAGATTACCAAGATCTCATGGCATTCCTCCATGACCACAGCACTGCAGAGACAAACAGGAGAACATAGCAAGCCCTAAATGCTCCTCTCCAGTCACTAGCTGACCATCATCTTTTCACCTGTGACAGTTCCAGCTACACTTAGCATCCGACCTTCTGTATTACAAACCATCAGGTAATTCAACTGCGGACTTGTCATCTCTTCTTACAACCAACAGTGCACACCAGAGTTTCTGTCCATCCATCTCAAAAAATCACCTGCAACGCTTTGATGCGGTGCTACCTCCCTCACCACCCACCGTAAGACAATGTTTCATGCAAAATTTCAAAAGCTTCTTGCTTGCCTGTGGATATGTTTCTGGTGATCTTCAAATATTAAGTTTTGGCATCCTCACAAGAGGAAAGCTTTATTATATCCTTGCTGTCCCGAGTGCTGTTTCGATTGCAGAATAAATGCGACTTCATGCCTTGTTGACTTCTGTCCAAATTAGTGAACCACAATGCAAACCTTTAATGAAGCTCTTTAAGCTAGGTATAAGCATGTACTACACCCCAACAGGGGTGCACATTAGGCTTACACCTAAGAACGAGAGAGTGCGCACCCACCGGGGTGGAGCATGTCCACCCACAGCTGTGCTGTCCACAACTGCACTGACTGCAAGCAACGAAGCTGCTTAACAACAGCTGAATTACATGGACTACTACAGATCAAGGAGAATGAATTCATTCCGTTATATGTCACAATATGAGTATATGGGCCTTTAGGGTTTGATATGGGTTTGTTTTTGTTTTTTCTAAGACCCAAGATTTTATGCATGTTAAGTAGGTCCTCAATATCTGAGTATTCATACATCCCTAGCACTCAGAAGTGCATATGTATGTATGTATTTATGTATGTGTGTATATATGCATGTATGTATTTGTCTGTCTGTATGTATGTACGTATGTATGTACATATGTGTGTATGTATGTATGTGTGTATATATGTATGTGTGTGTATGTATGTATACATACAAAGAAATAACTCTTCCCAGATGCTCTCCTTCCCTATCCAGCCAAGCCACAGGGAAGACACAGGAGTGGCTTTGAACCAGTATTCCAGAGCACAGAAATGGAGCAGACAGTACAGAGTAGATCGCAGTAGGGAACACTGAAAACCTGGAGCAGCTGCAGAGATATACAGCCAGTGCTGGCAAGGGGCATTTCTATAAACAGTATGTGTCTCCTTTGGAAAGAAAACATGTTCTTTTTATTTCACTGCGACCTCATTCACTATCATCAGCCTCTATTCTCTGAAACTGTCATTTGAATTCATTATCCGTTCTCAGGGCTACATGTTTTTCAAGAGATAAAAATCTCTTTATGTTGAGATTAGGCTGTGGCCCGCTGTAAATTACTGCACGTTGTGTAAACAGTGGTGTTTATCAGAGCGCTCCTTTCCTGGGGAGACTCCATTTTACAAATAGCTCTTGACACTACTCTGAGGCTGGAGGATGACAGTGCACACAAGTGAGTATCTGACCCATAACACAAGCATCACACTGACTTATTTTAAGACTTATTTCCGGGAGTTCGTGGGGTGTCACTTAATAAACTTAGCAGACTGAGCTGAGACTATAGGCACATGGATGGTGCACGTTGACACATCATAGAAAGAAAGGGTACATCTGCTTCCGTGACCTGAGGAGCTAGACACTTAGCTGTACTAATGGCCCTGTCCCCACCAGTGTGTTCCCTGGCCATCCAGTGTGTGCATCGGGGACAGATAGGCGGAAATAGCACAACTACTCCTGTGGATTCTGCTCAGCCTGCGCCCTGCTCTTGACAAGACCTATTCCATGGCCACTTGTCCATTCTCCTGTTGGTCCACTGGGCCTGCCATGCACTTGTCTCCCAGGATGTTCCCAGGACAGTCCTGCTTTCCCAGCATTACCTTCTCAGAGCAGAACAGTCAGAGCGGCTTCACCTGCTTCTTCTGTCTGCTTACTTCCAAACCTCCGCTTCAACCGTCACAGCAGTAACCTACAGGCTTACATCTGTGGAGGCAGATATAGACGCATCTACTGTAGAATGTGCAATATGAGCTCTCGTGCTAGCAGTCAGGATTGTCATAAAAGAATCTGCATCCAGCCTGGCTGGGGTTGCCCTTCCCAGAACTCACTATCCATAAAGCCGCCCTTGGCAAATGTATTGTTAGTTACCAAACTCTGGAATTATGGAAAGACACAGTCTGTGCATCTGTGCTTTAGATGTTTACACGCTGTGACATAGTAGCGTGTGTATGTTCTGTGGGTGTGCACATGCTTGTGTTCATGTTGGGTATCCTTCTCTATACTGTCCACCTTAATCTATGAGGCTCTCCCACTGACCGGAACCCAAAACTTCAGCAAGACTAAGTGAAGCTGCAACGGTCCTCATGTCTCCAGCTCCCCAGAGCTGGAATGACAAATACACACCACCTTTTATTTGGGTGTGGCAAAGCAAATTAAGTTCCTCCTGCCTCCATAGCAAGTATTTCACCAATTGGGCCATCTTCCCGGCCCAACTCTTTATTCAATCTGCTTTAAAAAAATGTATGGCCATGGCATATGCATTTAAAAAGAGAGTTAGAATATGTAACTGACTATTATTGACTAAAATTAGTTTTAAAAGATTGCAAAATAAAAAGAGATTAAAAATATAATCATTAAAATCTAAATTTTAATCAAATGTCTGTGAAGGGAATACAACATATTAAATTAAAACTATCTTTGGAATGTGGAAATCAAAGTTATACTTATTAGTACTAATTAGATTAAGCCTTTAATTAAATCTTAGCCGTTCATAATAGAAATTTTAAATATCATTAAAATTATATGCTGCAAGTAATTACTTAAAAACTTCTGGTTTTGACAATCTTGTGAATCCCATGCCAACACAATTTTCACTCAATATTCTATAATTTTACTTTACATAGTGTTTTGAAAATGATAATTTGAAATTATTTTTACAATAAATGCTCTACTTTAAACATGAAAAATGATAAGTGAGCGTCTCAGTATATTCAATTTCCTTACAAAGAAAACCCCTGTGGTCTAAAGAGTAAAGCGAGGCCTTCACTGTTCTTCAGACTTCCACCTAACCACAC
This sequence comes from Meriones unguiculatus, assembly GCF_030254825.1. Lineage (NCBI taxonomy): Eukaryota > Metazoa > Chordata > Mammalia > Rodentia > Muridae > Meriones > Meriones unguiculatus. Next base: position 111,900,973 of record NC_083356.1, read on the forward strand.
CTGACCCAGTGACAACCGAAACACAAAACCTCACACATGGCACAAGGAACTGTGACAAAGATGACACCAGTAAACCGCAGGCGCACATCCCGCTTTGGAGCAACTACCGTACAAGGGCAACTTGGAACCTACCGTTTTACCAATCCTAATGATGAAACACAATGAAGGCAGGTAACCTAACCCCACATATCAATAATAGGTAACAGCTTTGAATTTAAAATATGCTTTTTCCTTCAGTGGTCACTGACATTAATATTCAATACAGAACTTGATCTTAATTTATTCAGTTTCTCTCTGAAGAATCGGCATGCATCACCATAACCATCTATAATGGTAAGTTATTTTTATCTTAATGTATTGATGATTAAAAAACAACTTCATACTTGTAATTGATGGTTCCACTGAGTAACACACAACCATGCATGCTGAGCTAATGCGGATCTTGCCAAATGAACTCACACACATCATAACTCACCAACGTTATGGTTTTCTAAGAATTTCACAGACATGAGCATGGAAGAGGCTATGGACAAAGCAAAAACTAAAGGAGACAAATTATGTGGCTCCCCTAATTTCTTTTCTTCATTAAAACAGTATATCTGAATGAAGAGACCAGATAGATACTACTCAGTAAAGGATGAGTTATTACATGGTTCTAATGAAAAATACAAGGCAACATGACTTGATCATATGTAATACCTATCCAATTTATATGCTCAGAAAAAAGACAGCCGTCAGCTAACCTCCATAGTCAAACCTACCAATGTATAACTCTCCCCTTATCTTGAATACTACCAACAGTTGTGTTTGATACTCTCCCACATTGGAGATTACTAAATGTCTTTTTTTTCCATTATTTATTTTATTTTATGTGCGTTGGTGTTTTGTCTGCATGTATGTCTGTGTGAGGGTGTAAGCTCTTGGGGTTAAAGACAGCAGTGAGCTGTCATGTGGGTGCTGAGAATTGAACCCAAGTCCTCTGGAAGAAGAGTCAGTATTCGTAAACACTGAGCCATCTCTCCAGGCCTACTAATTACCTTTTTACTCTGTCAGCAACATTGACATTCTGAGATGGCTAATCATTTCATGTGTGCACATACACACAAAAGAGACATTCCTATGTATTACAAGATGGTGAACAACATTTCAGATCTCCACTTAATGGCTACAGTTCTAGTAGTGTGACAAGCAAGAACACCGAGAAAATTCTGAATGAATGACTTGGAAGTTATAAATATTTCCCATTATAGAATCAGAGCTATTTATTGAACTTTATCTGGAAATTCCACAAAGGTTTAAATACCAACCCTAGACTGCATCAATCAAACTATTGCAAAAGACCTCAGAGTCTCCACTTCTATATTAGCTATTATTCTTCGTGTTGTGACAAAATGCCTGATGCAAACAAGCTTCAGTGCGTTTATTTCTGCTCACTGTTTCTTGGAGTTTCAGTCCATCATGATGGAAATGTCAACAGCTAACAGCTGGGTTTGTCATGAATAAAGCATGAAGCACAGACAGCTCACATCGCAGCAGGCCAGCAAACAGTGAGGAAGAAGCCCAAAACTGTGTAGAACCTTCAAGGCCTATCCCCAGTGACATACCAAAATAGTACTATCTGGTGAGTTCCCTAAACAGAGTTCTTAGTCATATGCCATGATTTGATTTACGAAAAGAAACGACAAGTTCAAAATATAACTTATATTTCCTTGGTAAGTATTTTTACCTACTAAACACCTAACCAAATTTATGTAGGTATGACTTACCCAGAGAGTCACTGCTCATATACCATTTTTCTTTCTTCAAGAGAAGCTGCTGAGTTAGGGACATAGGAGTGGGTCACAAGGAATGTGTTTCAACTCTTTTCATACTTTCAGAGTTTTCATTTTGGGGTGATATAGAAAGATTATAAAGGTAAAGGAGGGAATGTTTTTTAATCGTGAAAATAGTGATAGGGTAGATATCCCATCCCAAAATGGAAATGTAAGTAACATACAGTAGCAGGTGCTGAGCAAATCTGAAACTCGATAAGACAAGCAACATTAAGTCATGAAACTTGAGACTGTTTTTTTTACCCCACATTCTGCCTGGAAGACATGGTGGGAGTGAGGCATACAGGCTCCAGGAGACCTCCTCAGCCTGGTGGCTTCGCAAACAGCGGCTTTCATGTGTGTGAGATGCATGACTTGAGCTTTCCCGAGCTAAAATAGCTCATCCAGGGCTCTGCATTCCTATGCTTTTAGACATGAACCCAAACCCAGGCCTTCTCTAGATGTTGGCTCAGTGGAAACCTCCCCTTGTGTGGGGATTTGGTACTTTGAAGTCTGGATGGAAGTTACCTTGCCCAACCAGTCTCGGACTCTGTGTTTGCTGAATTAGAAGCATGGGATCATCTCGTGGCCATGATTATGCCCTTTAAAATAGCAACCTGAAGCACAGCTCCACCCACTAGAGGCACTGCTGGGTGGCCAAGGGGCGTTGTGTCAGCACATGGACAGCAGCAGTTCCCAACCTGTCATGACCCCTTTCACCCATGAAAGGTGAAATGACCTTTCACAGTGGTTGCCTTAAGACCAGGAGAAAACAGAAATTTACATTACAGCTCATAACGGTGGCAAAATCACAGTTGGGAAGTAGTAACAAAAAATAATTTCACGATTAGGGTCGACACACACGAGGAACTGTATTGAAGTGTTGCAGCATCAGTAAGGTCGAGAGCCACTGGGGTACAGGGAGGGAGCCATGGTCTCCTCCACAAAAAACGTTCTGACGCCACTGTTTAAAGTGCACACTGAACAGTGTTTGTGGATGAGCTTAGGATGTTTGGCATTGATTTCAGTGACACTACCATAGCTTGTGAAGTATTGTTTATTCTTGATGGTTCGGAAGGCACTGAGGCAAACCTCCTTGGAATTTAAGTAAAATGACGATGTTACACAACGTATTTCCAGAAATTGTCAGAAAAGATTAACAAGTGAGTCGGTAGAGTTAGCTACGATAAGCAGGTGAGGGTCCAGTTGAAACCAAAAAAAAATCCAAACAAAAGAAAATGAAAAACAGAAGAGGGGTAAATCTTGACTTCTCTTTTCTGAAGCAGGTGAGCCCTTCCTTTATTCACCATGAACATCAAAACACCACGTTCTATGACCTTGGATTTCCAGAACTTGAATCAAAAGCCAGTTTCTCTGCTCTCAATCCCTTTGATATATATATATATATATATATATATATATATATATATATATATCACAAATACATGAATATATATGCATCATTAAGAGAGGGAGTATCTATAATGACAAGGTTGATTGTCATCTAAAGCCCTGAGGATATCTTTATTTTGCATAGAACAGTGTTCCAGATGTGAAAGAATACAGGGTTAAAATTCCAAGAGTAATTTTAATATTTTAAGTGATTTATGTGTGGCATAACGCATTAATAAATTATTGAAGAGATATACTGAAGATAAAAATAGACAAGAAACAAAATAAATTAAGTTTTAAAAAAACAAAATAAATTAAATTTAAAAATGGGAAACTAAGAAAGGGCAATGATGAAGAAAGTAATTAGATGAATGACTTGGAGAACCTCAAGTTATGGTTAAAGAAAAAGGAGTAGGTTATTAATAGAGTCATTAATGAAGACAAAGAGTGTTTTAATGGTTACAAAAAGAGCTCCATTATACAACTGTCTACAAGCAGATTCGTGCAGTCTATCTGTTGGTTTTGTGAATGCTGTCGAGTTCCTCAGCATAACAGAGGGACCCTAGGAAGCTTAAGCAGCATTCAGTTGTGTGTATTGGATTTCAGGGGATTTTAGATTCTCATAAATCTGTATTTTATCTATATTGTAAATGATCACTGCTACATTTTAAAAGAGCAATCACATAAAATAATTTGCCAGAGAATTAAATTGCTTCCATTATGAACATTTTTCAAACCTAGTAACTTTTTAATAAGGAGAAGCATCCTAAAATAAAATTGGCCTCATTCTTATACCTGAAAATCGTTTTTGTTTTATTTTTCTTTTCTTGAAACGAGGTCTCATTATGCAGCCCAGGCTGGCCTCGGTCTTCAAAATATGTAGATAACACACATACCAACATGCCTAGCACAAACAGCAACAACAAAAACATATTTTTGAAGAAAACCTGTGATTCTGTCTCTTCTTATTTTTAATATGGCAATACAAAAAAGAGGATTTCTTTGATTCCTAGACCTTTACTTTTATTCACTCATAATATCACGTATTTCTTTTAAAGTTTTAATTGACTTTATTTTATGCATATGAATGTTTTGTCTGCATATATGTGTGCACTGTGTGTGTGCAGTACCCACAGAGGCCTGAAGAGAGCATTGGAGTCAGCGCTGAAGTTTTAGATGGTTGTGATCCAGCATGTGGGTCGTGGGAACCAAACCAAAACCCTCTGCAAGAGCCATAGAGCTCTTAGCCACTGAGCATCTCTCTGTCCCTTGCATCACATCTTTAGTAAAGAGGTAAAACTGATATAATAACAGCAACTAAAATAATTTTATTTTAAAATGCAGGCAATAATATTTATTGACAAATTTACTGACTCTATACAAAGTTTTCAAAGCTTCTGGTGACAAATGTTCAGGGAGAACTCTGGAACTAGTTTTGTTATTGTCTTGTTGCAGTACAGGTGATCAAACTCAGGTGTGCGTGCGTGCTGCGTGCATGCTCTGCCACTGCACACCTGCACTGCTTTCCTTAGATACGGTTAAGGACTCTCTCCTTTGTTTAAGGAGACTGCACCTTTTTGAAACAGTACCTACTTAAAAATAGTAGTCCTAAAAGCAAGATGAAAACACACAAACCAAAATAACTTGAAACTTTTCTCAGTATCTATTTGGAAATAAATTGGCCTTCTAAAATTACTCCTGAAATACTTGTGAGTGAAGGCACAGTACTGCTGTCTACATGTATAAGGGTTCAATTGTAGATCTAAGCCTGCTATCAGGATCATTCACCTTTCTTTTCCTTGAGGGAATATTTGTAGCGAAGCTGCCTTTCCTTACCTCATACTGTCTGTTTACTGACCAAGCTCACACTGTCCTTGTAGCTACCACACAGCTCTGGCTTGTTTTCCTGGTTTCAGGCTAGTGCAACTGAACACAGTATAAGGTGTGCAAACCACCAAACCAATCATCTGTGATATTCATGTGAAATTTCACTTCAAAGTGATACAGATTTAGATTTGAAATTTATAAAAATCCACTTGGCCATAACTCAAACAACCTTCCAGAATGAAGCCAGTCTATTATATAAAAATCTGTATAATGCCTCTATTACAAGGCTGAATTTTATGGAAAAGAAAAGCCAAAGCATTTCCTGTACCATTTTGTCTCACTCATGCATGATGCCCTCAGACATTTGAATAGAATTTCAAAACCTGCTTGATTTTGATATACCAGGTCTAGCAGTTCACACAAGGCGCAGATGCCTCAGAGTTTCAAATCATTCTCTGTAAAAGATTCGGAAGCAGGATCACATGAAAGTTTCAGCAGCTGTCTGGAAAGGACTATTTTAATAACTATTTATAGGTTCCCTCCTCTGAAACTCATGTGCAGCCTGGCTTTAAGGATGCAAAAATGAACCAAGGAGAAAAAGACAGTTGTCACAAAGCTAATTGTTAGTGGAAAAGAGTGAAAAATAAGTCAACAAATAAAACAAAGATGGCATAATACAGTAAGTGGTTCAGAAGTAAAGTAGAGGACATCAATCTAGAGAACTGAAGAAAGGACAAAGGTGGGGCCTCTGTCAACAGCATGCCTGGATCAGTTCCAGGCATCCTGGATCACTTGTCCTGGACTTCAGTGACAAAAATAGATGAATCCATCTACATTCCCAAATGGAAAGGTGGCAGGGGACAATATCCAAGAGGGAGAAAAAAAAACTAGCCTAAAGCAGCATATCTAAAGGAACAAATTGCTGTATTTATGAAAAGAACTTCAAAAAATAAAAAAGAGCAGCAAGAATTTGACATCTGCCTGTAGGTGCAGAGAAAGTCGTGTTAATAGACCATAAGGACCCCACTTCAGACAGACAGAAAGGAACTGTCAGTGCAAAATGTATAGTGCTGATACATTCTGATTAGAGTTCATGGCGGCTAGAAGTGTTAAACAGTGACTCCTTCTCAAACTATAATTAAGAAAGCCCAATAACAGAAAAAAAAAATGATTAAAAGCAGTTCTTTTAGGAACCAAGGAAAAAGTAATGACATTTCAGAAAGGTGTTTTGACAATAAAAATGCATGCTGCTGAATATAATATAAGAACAAAGTAATAGCACAGTTGGACTTCAGCAGTTATTTAGAAGTTCCTGCCAAAAAAAAAAGAATAGAAAGTGGAGGTGAAGAGTAAAAGGATTAGACAAAAAATTAAGAGTTCCATCTCAACATCTGAAATATTTCTGATGAATCAGTCTTCATGACTAGACTAAAGCTCAAGGTATAAGTAGAATGTATGAACTTTACCATCATCAAAACAGAAAAAATAAGAACAGGGCTGGAATGATGGCTCAGCAGCTATGTGGCTGGGCTTGCCACCCTTCCAGAGGAACTGAGTTGGTTTCCCAGCATCCACTTTGGACAGCTCACAACAGCCTGCAGCTCCAGCTCCAGGGGGGGCTCTTACCCTTCCTACCTCCACAGACGCCTGCATGCAAACACACACACACACACCACAGTAACTGATTTTTAAATCAAAAGACAAAAAAGCCAGCAACAATCATGTTTTGCTGTGCATTATTGTATTGTTTATTTGTTTCTCTAGACTTTGTTTTTGAGTGTTTTCTACCTTACTGAGAATCTGGCTGTGCTGACGGCTTGAAGCCATGGTTGTGTAGGCCTGTAGAGGTGCTCAGCCACCGAGTGTCATCCCCAGGAGTTACAGCAGAAATTCTCCTCACCTAAGCCTAGTCTAGGCTCCTCAGAAAGTCAGAATATGATGGAGTCTTTATTAACACCAATCAAAAATAGCACTGTATGCCTAGAAATAATAATCCCAATACCCAACTGGTCTAAATTCTTACATGTATGCTTGCTAATGTTTTATCATGCTCCGAAGGAACTGTAATGAGTGATACAAACTTAGCTTTACATACAAAGAAGAGTTTACTCTGATATTCAATGCAGGGTCAAGAAAGACCAAATTAAATTCTCAAGTAGAATTTCAAGTCAATAAATTTATGATTATATTCCTGAGAAGTTTTCATGGAATCCATTGCTGTAGAAGTTGTAAAAATTATAGAAGAAAATTAGAAATGCAAATAAATGTAAAATAACAATCTAGTAAAAAATTAAAATTGGTGATTCCAAACTTTTTCCAGCAATAAGAATTTAAAAAAACTGTTTGAAACTACTTTTAAATAGACTTAAATTTTTATTTTACTCTAATATGAGAAATTAACATTTTATTAGGTGTTACTAATCTAGGTATGGCTGACATTTTTGTTCTCCTTACTTCTTGATGTAATGAAATCTGGGTTGACTAGTAATGTAGAAATATTGAAAGACAAAAAAGCATTAATTAACTTTAAAACCAAGAGTACACTCATTCACAGAGTACCCAACGTGAACCACCAGGTGTGCGAAGCGTGACAGGCATGAGCTAACTCCTTTGCTGAGAGGACCTCTGGGTCAAGGGGATGACCCCCAGCAAGGTTGCCACCACCTTCAGCTATTCTCCTGAATTTTCTGGCAATACTCTGGTCCATAATTTGTTTCTGTTTAAAGCATCTGGGGTTGGAAAAATGTCTTAGCAGTTAAGAGGACTTGTTGCTCTTCCAGAGATGAGGGGCTCAGTTGATTGCACACCCGTGACAGGTAACAAATCCAGCTTCAGGGACAATGAGGCCCTCTTCTGGCATCCACAGGTGCCCACAGGCACATGTGCATGCGCACACACAAACACATATAGAAGTAATAACAAAAAGAAATCTTTACAAAAAATAAAGAACTCAGTGGCAACAGCACTTCCCCGTGTGGCCCCTAAAAAATCCCACGTGAAATTTTAAATATTCTAAATGATAATTTTGTAAGGTGAAGAAGATCTCTGTGGGGCAGAGATCATTGCACTACCTCCCCCCCCCCCCGTTTTTGCGACACCAAGAACAGTATATCATCTTCATGAAGAATGTGCAGTTCTGCGCCATGTTTGGTGCAGGGTCTGGAGCAACATGTCCTTCCTCAGTTCTGATGACACAAAGTGAGTCTCTTCACATATTTCAAGGGTGATGATGTCCCACGCATTGTCTTATCAGGTGGTGATGACGCCTTCAATTATAGTTAACACACGCTGTGAGTAAATGCATAAACAGCTAAATCATACATCCTAACCCAATGTTTTCAAAGACTCCGACATAACGGGAAAAATTATAAAACACTAAATCATTTTCTTTAGTGTTACATAGATTTATGTCTATATTTTGTTGGACTATACAAAAACGTCAATAAATGATAGTCTAAAAGCACACATCTGTATTAGGGAAATATACATTTTAAAACTGTATGTCTGCATTCACTTCTCTTTTAGAATACCTTGACCTAATTCTTCAGCCCATTGACAATTTTTTGCAGGAAAAAAAAACTGAACCATGGATAACACAGTCCACAGTTGTCTAAAAGCTTTCATATTATTCCTGAAAAGTAGGCTAAACTCAGATAATCCACAATCTTAATAGAGGATGAACTTCTAAATGAAATTACTATCTGGAGAAAGCTCTTCCATGTATAATGTTACTTTAGAGAAAAGGGGGAAAATGTCACAACTAGTTAATAACCATGACCTCTGCCCTTTTGCTCAGTCTCTAGAAAAATTCATTTTCTAAAAATGCATCTTAAAATTCAAGCATACAAGAGAATTGCCTCTGAATAATTTTTCTTAATTTATCAAGAGCGAGAGACATTGCGCAGTTGAAAATAAGAGATTTTCCCCCCTCCGGGAAATAATGTTTGTAAGTAATCTTCAAAACTCCCAGCTGGAAGTGAAATAGTCTTATTATCAAATTTAGTAAAATACTGAGCAAGGCACAAGTGGTAATTTGCAGGTCACATGAAGAGGGATGCATTTGGCAGGGCAGGAGGAAGCAAACACGCTCTGAAGCTGGAGCTCCCGAGTGACTTCCACACTCCCAGTGGCCATAATAGGCACTCCCTACCTACTAATCATATCTCCAGAAACCTTTGGATTCCTCAGAACAGCTAATGAACAGTTGTCCACATCTGCCACTGTCTGGCACGGTTTAGGCCACTGTTAAATAAGGGGAGGCCATGCCTGTCCTGCAAGTACAATTTTGGCTTCCATTAAAAAATGCAAGATTTCTAAATCTTTCTCTTCCTTCCCACTTTGAAGTTTTAGACCTGTAGCCGACTGTTCTGAAAACCTATGTTCTGTTTTGAGAAAAGCAAGAGAACTATTTTGTATTCGAACAGTTTGTCCCTCCCTTAAGTTTCTAATACTTTCTCTCCGGTTTCTTACATCTTTACACCCCTCAAATTCACTCTCCATTAAACTACTTCTACTCTGAATAGCACCAAACATTTGACACTTGCAAATAAGCACTTAAAATGCTCCGAAATACAGAATGATGGTGTTGGCCAGAGACCCCAGAGAAGAGCTAAAAACAATTTTATTTAAAAGACAATAAAAGAAAGCATGTGTTTGGTATACACTGGGTTTTAATATCTAAATGGTAATTATTTTGCAAAGAAGGTTTGTAATTAGTCTAGTTAGAAATGCATCAAAAAAATGAGCACGGCACTTCTTAACACTAAACTTTAAACCAAACATGGATCTGAATAACCCCGTAGCCATTCCTCAGAAGTGAATGATTTGAGTGAGTGTGTGTGTGTGTGTGCGCGCGCGCATGTATGTGTACATGCATTTTGGGCCATCTGTGGAAGTCAGAAGACAAGAATATACCACTTAAAGTTGGAGACAGGTAATTTTGAGGCACCTAGTAGAAGTGCTGAAGCTGAAATCTGGTCCTCTGTAGGAGCAGCAGGCTCTCTGAACTGCTAGCTAGCCCCATGCCCAGAAAATTTTAAATGAACTAAAAATAAAATGTTACTGTTTTTTAACATACTTTTGCTCATTATTATTACTAAGGTTTTCTTTTTCATTAATATTTGTACATGACATTCTCCATATTTAAAGTTTAGTATCATTTGGATTTCAGCATGAGATATATGCTAACTTTATAAAAATGAAGAACACATTTTTCTCTTGATAAAAGTTGTTCTAAAAAGTAAAACTACTCTACTTAATACGTGAATGAATTACTTTCTAAACAAAGTTGCAATGACATTTGGAAAAGAGGCCCAGGGAAGAGAGGTCAACTTTGACAACAGCAGGTGACCCGCTGTTATCATTAAGCTATTTCACTGTGACAAACTTCACTAAGGAAAATTTCCTTTCATAAGTATTGCATTTTTCTGAGACTTCTCCTTTTATAGTCTTGGGTTCACCCCAAGGTGATCTTATTCTTCGGTGTAATCTGACTTTTACTGTTATTTTCTGTCACTGCATTTTACGTGGGTGCTGCTCTATTGCTTGTGTTCATGTGTGTCCTGTCTTGGTTTGTATTTATTGATAAGCGAGTGTTCTGTTTAGGTAGCTGTGCCAATGGCTGCATAGCTGGGCTTCACATTTCTGGCTTCTTCTCCAAATTTTTGGTGACACGTCCAGTGAGCTGCAAAACCCACAGTCCCCACACGTTAGTTTTCTTTTGTCTTTTGCATGCCTATATTTAGTATTTCTCAGCCAATTCTCAGTGATATTTCAGAGATATTATATAGGAGATCTGGGAGTTATTTGCCAAATCTTGTGATTCAATCAAAATTTAGCTTTCTGGTGGCTGGTCTTCACAGCATGTTGAGGACAGGGAGGTAAGTGCTTCTTATGTCTCAATCTTTCTTTTATTCAGATTGTTTAACTTCAGAGATTAAGATAAATATATGGACTCTGCTATCTTTGCAAACAGCTCTGAATTCTGACTCTAAGAATTGATCCAAGACTTTCAAATAAGTAAAAGAAATCAATTATGTTTGATGTTGGTACTTAAAAAATGTTGCTATGTTAATCTACGTACCTGTATTTGACTATTTTTCCAGCAAAAAAGTTTTTGGCTTTGATTTCCCAAAACTGTGTTTTCTGAATATAAACAAAGTCTTGATGACTAAAATTTAAATATAGCATCCTAGAAAGAACAAAGAGACAGATTAAAGACCATGCAAATGGTGGGCCCATTGGAGAGAATTTGAAGAACAAACTTATGAATGCTAAAAATGAGCTTAGTGTTTATTGGCATGTGTTTGAATAATGCTTGTTAATAAGGATGAAAAGAGGGAGAAAAAAAACAAACAGATGGTGACTTGAGCAAGGGGAACAATAGCTATGGAAAGGAACTGAGAAAGTCACTATAATCAGGCACAAAGATTGCCCTCTGGGACAGCTAAGCCATCAACTGGAGTGACAGGAATGTCATTGAGGGGGACGTGTTCTAGCTTAGTAAGATAATGTAAAATATTCTCTTTCAAGTTATTTAGTTTTCATTAGGTTACTTCATCTCAATTAATAAATGGCTTTGACATGACAACACATGCACAGATTCCTTAAAATGTTGAAGCAGAATAGACGGCTCTATTAAAAAATAATTTTAGTGTCCAGTAAGATTCAGAAATTTCAACCAATGTATAGTGATTACAAAATGGAATAATTAAAATTAAAGACAAACTCTATAAACTAATTTATCTTTCTATGTTCAGTCATCTGTCACATGGTATTAATTTGTCCTTGATCCCAGAAGGATCTAAAAAGTTTCCATTGCCTAGTGAAATTCTAGTCTTCATATTTCTATAGGACAGTAGTCAGACATATAGTTGCTTTTAGAAGGGCAGTAGAAACCAGATTTGAAGCTATAGAAGAGAAGGCATACAACAAAGTACATATTCTAGAAAGACTTCTGAGACAGTGATATAATGAAAATAATAAACAAAGAAAAAGGGAGGTACTTTCCCCTCAAACTCTGTCGGATACAAAGATAAGTGTCACAAATGTAAGCAAGGTTTGGCAAGGAATGAAGATGACAATGCGTGCAAGGAAGTCTGCATTATGAAGATGGTTGAAGTAGGTAAAACAACATGAGAATTAAATTTCGTAACAGCTTTGGTTCTTTGCCACATTAAAGAGTTGACAGTTATGGAAATAGACCCACTCCCTCTGTTTGGACCCTTCTAGTCGGATGACTCATCCAGCCTTAATATGAGGAGAGGTGCCTAGTCTTATTGCAGCTTGACATGCCAGGTTTAGTTGGTTTCCCTGGGAGGCCTGCCAGGAGAAACAGGAGAGAAACAGGAGGAGGAGTGGATGGGGAGGGAGAAGGGACACTGGGAGGAGAGAAGGGAGGGGAAATAGGTCAGAATATAATATATGAGAGAATAAGTTATTTAAAAAGAGTTGAAAATAATATACAAATAGCTAAGGAATATGTAATTTCTTAGAGAATTTTAATATTTAATATTAAGTTAATATTGAATACTCAAACCCAGCAAAGGACACTAAACACACAGCTACGATTTAAGTCTTGTATATCACAATGACTGGCTTGAGGCTTTGATTTGAGGATGTCAGTGGGCATCAGTCTAAAATAAATTGTATATAGTGAATCAATGGTTGAGCCAACATTATCTTTAAAAAAAAAAGCAAAAGGCTGTTTCTTCTTTGTGTGAATATTTGGCAAGACAAAAATAAACTTGAGTCAGCTGTACATAAGGCTCTGCCATTGACAGAATATACTCTTATTTGATTTTCGTAAGTTCTTACTTTCCCTGGTGAATTCTTTGTGTACTCTCCCTCAAACTAAGAGAAGAACGTTCTGAGAAATAATAGGCAAATTTGGTCATTGTGTAAGTATCATGCCAATCCGCACCGGCAGGCTAATCATTTCATGTAGTTTTCTAATAAAATGGAAACACTGTAAGCCTGGCACATTTGAGGCCGCCACCTGTGTGGAATGCCACGAACACTGCTTAGCACGTGTGTAAAATTAGCATGTGCTAGAGGAGGATGAAAACATGAATCACATTCTAAGGAAAAAGAGGTCCTGATGTTCCCCAGAAAGTGAAAGGTTTTAGGTGTGAAGTATAAGAGAGCGACATTGACCCCGCAGCACTCACTGCGTATGAGGTGTGAAGTATAAGAGAGCGACATTGATCCCGCAGTACTCACTCACTGCGTATGAGTTGTGATTTTAAAGTCTCTGAAACTCTTTGGAGTCACTAGTCCAAACCAAGGTTGTTTGTTGTATGTAATTTTCTTCCTATTGCAGATAATTTTTTATCTATTATCTCACTGCTTTTAAGGAACAAACTGTCTTCTTGTTGAATGGCTAGGTGATTTTCATTGTTAACTTTGGATTTTGTTTTTGTTTTTCTTTAAAACTATAAAGACAAAATTAAGATAAGCACTTGAAATTCCAAGTAAAATTTTGATTGTACACACTGTATTATTTTTTTCTGCAACAAAAGGAAACACAGAAATGAAGTGTATATAAATGCCAGACAATGGAACTCCCACTGAATGATTGTTCTTAATGTCATTTGAATATAAATTCCCCTCCTGGGCTTCTGTGTAGAATGTTTGATCCCAGCTGATAGTTGAGATTAAAGATTGTCTAAAAAGTCTAGGGTAGTGATCATTGTACTTCTGAAGAGAAATAAGAGCCCGCATTAAGAAGAAAAAAACTGACAAAGCACACACACATGCCTGCTCACACAAGGGTAAAGACACACAGAAACATACAAGACAGTCTACAAAGTAACTATTGGCCTAGAGAGTAGGCAGGCAGTATGGCCCCAATTCTGAGCGTCAACACCCTGTAAAGTGGAAGCTGGGATGGAACAAGAGAGGAAGCAGAAGATGAACTACACATTCTGTGTGCTTTCCACGTGGCACAATGCCACAATCTACCGTGCAAAGCCACGCTTCCCACTCATGTTGGGCTGACACTGCGAAACCGTGAAACGTCTCCCATCCCTTTAGTTATTTGTTTGGATGTTTGTCCAAGCAACAAAAAGTCTACCACAGGGAAGCAACTGGAAATTCCAGTGAAGTCAAACCGTGAGTACAAGAGAAAATCAGTGACCCCTGTCTTTCCGAGGAGTATCTGCAGGGTCCTCATGTGACTCCATTTAAGGATTTTGCTAAGCCGAGGGCACAAAAGTAATTACGACTATCAGCGTAATGTACTGTTAACAATCCCCCCAATGTATGAGTAGCAGCCATTGAGGAGGGCATACGAATTTTGAGGGACTACAGTTAAAATCTCCCTTCCTCAAATTCTCTTCCTAAAGTTGCAGGAAGAAGCTAAGTTTATTACTGAGAGAGCATTTACCCGACATGTGACGCTCATCACAGCCAATCTGCTGGGGGAATTTTGTGAAGACAGGAAGAGATCGCACTCTCTTACATAACCAAGCAGATAGACCCCATTACACACATGTTTGCAAGATAAGTAATATCTGGTCTCCGAGTAGAAGGAGATGACAGCACCATTTGTCACACATAGCTCATCTTTCCCATGTTTTCCTGGCAGCAGGTTGTTTTGCAGCTTGTACCAAGAGGTGCCTGGAGAGCCCACTCCTCCGCAGATGCTGGGACAGAGCAGCACTGTAGTCCCTTGTGATTACACATCCACAGGACAGTACCTGGGACCCTCCGATCAAACCGAGAGAAAGCCTACCCGGCATCCCAAGAGGAGTTATGTATGTGTGAATGGAAGGAGAAACATAGGTCTAGCAAAGTAGAAATGTGGGCATGAGTGAAAGGAAAGACAGGGTGAGGTCGGTGGGTTATTTCTCATATCTAAGTTTTGAGAAGATTAGTGTTAACAACCTCTCCCTGTGGACTGTCAAGAACAAAGCTTTGGGAGAGCAAAACGTGAAATCAAGGAGCTAGATAGTCCTTTGAAGATCAAAAAACAAACTGAGATTCTAAAACAACGATTTAAAGTATACTGGGATCCAGGGAGAATGTGCGTGTATTATGTAAACAAGGTAAACTCTCATTCTGTGTAATTAAGGACTCAAGGAAAGAGCACGGAGCCTCTCATAGAGACAGCTCTTGGAACTGCATGCAAAAACATCCAGGGAATTCGATATGGGTGGCACTGGAAAGCAAGACACGAGCAAAGACTGCAGCTTTTATCTCCTTGAAATATTTTAAAGAAAACGATGGCACGTTTAGTGACTGTTCCAGGGTTGTAAAATGGAAAGACATAAAAATGAAGAGGAAAACGTTCAATGGCATTACAAAACATTTAAAACATACAGTTTTAATTCTTTCTCTATGCATCTGTTATATTTTTCTCTATATCTCAGAAAATAAGGCATCACATATGCATGCATATATTCATTTAGATGCATGAGAATATATATTTATTTATATTTATGAATGTGTGTGCACGTGTGTCTACCCATTAACATATTTATATAAGAAAAATTAGGTTAACAGACTTTAAATAGAATTGTGAAACAGTCCAAGGACTACTGCCTGTAAAATAACATCATAAATACTTCCATGTTAGCACCTACACTGTAAAAAATTCTCTCATCAAACTATTTTCTGTTTTGAGTCCTAATCCCGTGTGTCTTGGTATGAGACTGTCTTCTTTCTCTAACACTGACGGTTCTGTTGGGAGAGTCTGTCTCTGAGCCCACAGAGGCACAGAAAGGAGACACAGGCCACTCTCGCCTTTGACATACATACATCTCAGGCCATTCCTTCTCTGCCAAGGGTCTAGGAAGTCTCATGGAATTTATTTATTAGATCCAAGGAACAAGGAAGGAAAACACAAGAAGTCATAAGGCCTTCCCACTGTCTCTTGAGGGTACCCTGTGCTCAGAAGTAGGGTTTATCAACCTGATTATCAGCAACCTAAGCCTGTAATTCAAAATTTGCCTTCATTGTTTTATCCTTTTAAGTTTTGGGCTTAGCATTATTAACCATAGTGGAAGTAAACTTACACACATTCAGAAAATTCTAGCTCAATAACTGGTCACTTCTTCACTTTAGTTCTCCAGTCAAAACTTCATTCCTTCCTTGAAACTGCCCTTCCTAGATCTGCAGCCACTGACACCAGTCAAATGGCCCTGGACCTGGACCCTCATCTCTCCTCCAGCCACACTGCCATACCTAGTCTCAACTCTTTCTTGGATCGCTAAAACAGGCTTTATTTTTTCCCTTTTATCTTTTCTTTCCTTCCTTGCTTCTTTCTTTTCTTCTCTACCTTCTCTTTCCTCATCTTCCTCTTTTTTTCTCTCTCTTTTCCCACTTTCTCCTCTCCCTTGTCTTCTCTAGGTCTCACTGTGTCTATCCCTGTCTCTGTACTCACCATTACCTCTGCAATTCTCAAAATGGCAGTTTGAAAGGTGTTATTAAGAGAATACTGGCGTGCTGTCATCAAATGCCCCATTTCTTTCAGATAAAACCCTCAGGCCCTTAAGAGCTTATGGGTCTCTTCTTTCCTCCTGACTCAGCTCCTGCCACTCTCCTCATCTCCCACAGTGTAGCCACAGTCCCCTGAAGAAACAGTAACCACTGCTTCACTCAAGCTTTTTCTGTGTGTTTTCTCCACCATGGAGACTTTCTTCATTTCCCTTCTATTTCCCCTTTTCAATCCTGATGTGATCGATGAGCCTTTTCTCACCAGACTGCATGATTAAGCAAGCCTGGCCCTTCCCCATGCATGCCTGTCTCCCTTCCTCTGCTTTACCCCTGTAATAATGACGATGGCTGAACCCATCGTTGACGTCCCTTTACTCACCACACCCTGGTTACATCAGACACTGCCAGCCTCAAGCCAACACAGGAAACTGTTCATCACCTCCTCCAACCTTCCCTGCACTCACGCCAGACCCTTCCTGCTCAGGCTTGTCTTCCCAGCGACCTTGTGAAGCTAAGTGAGCAGGATTTCTCTTTCCGCCTTTCGACTCCCAGGCTTTTCCGTAACCGTTGCCAGCTCACACGGTGCAAGGTCACATTTGCTTTCATATGTTTTGGTTCCTCTATTCCAACACAGCACAGGCCTTAGAATGATGGCCGCATCCTCCTGTTTAGTAGTTCTGAAAAAATTCAAGAGGCTGTTCTTCACAGGAGCATTTCAGGATCACTCCCAAGCTAGTGTTACTTTGCTTCTCTGGGCTACACCTTTTGGTTCTAATACCCAGAATCCTACACATCACATCAGCATAGCAGGTGCCAGATAGTGTCTGCTCCATTGAAGGTTAAAGGGCAAGAGGACCATTTCTTAGTCAGTGTGGGTGTTGGCAACAAAAGTTCTCTGCTTCCTCATAGCAAAAGACGACATTTCTCCCACACACCCCTCGCGTCTGTTTGGACCTCACTGGAAGGACCTTCACTACTCACATTATACCCTTGTTGAATCTACCGCCCCGTAGCTGGACTCTGAGCACCTGGGACGTTTGTTGTCAATGGTGGTCAGGATGTTTGCTGTTTTATGTTTGTCTTACTGTGGTCTTACTGTGTAGCCCAGGCTGGCCTCAGATTCAAAGTCCTACTACCTCAACCCCTTCTCTATTTTAACCTTCACCAGAACCATCTCTATAGATCCTCTGTTCAAAATAGGTCCCTGAACCTTGAGTAGAAGGGAATGTTATAGACAGAGCAGTGTCCTCTATCAACAATGACTCCATTTCCAAAACTGTTTGTGACACCAGGATTTATTTTTTCATTTTTCCAGCAACTATTTTTGAAGAATATTTAATCACAGATATCTGAGAACTTTATACATACACTTTGAAATATACTTATCTTAATGAGCTTACATTACCATACAGAATTTTGAGTGAGTACCCAGAAAATTAATAAATAACAAATATGTGGCAGAGACGCACAGCTATGAGGAAAGCATAAAGCTGGGGAAATGGATAGATGGGATAAATGGGTGCCTTTGGCAAGGAAGAACAGAAAATCTATGAAATGTAGAATGAAGAGAGATAAGCCCAGGGACCCTGAATGAGGGTCCAGCTATTTGCTTCCTGGTACTTTTTCATAAGGTTCACAAAAAATATCCTCCTTGGGGAATGTCCCTCATGTCCAGAAACCTGAATGTCTGGGGGATGGTATTTACTGAACTCTTCCTTTCCCTCAGCGATGCGAAGCCAGTGGCCGAATACTGTGAAGAAACAAAAGCCACTGTCTTTCTCAGACATTTTTCATGCTCCAGTGGGAAGGACACCATTCCCCCCAGCCTCTTCACTATGTCAGAGTGTATTCCTCACTCCTTGGATCTACTTCTGAGAAATGTGATCTGTAACAGGAGAAAAGAAAACCTCAGGCACAGGGACAGCAGATAAAAGGCCACAAGGATAAATATTGTTTGTATGGCTGAGCAGACACAAGGAGACCTTCAAGAGGTGTAGCTGAAGAGCTGGTGGGGTGTTAAAAAGTGACATCATGAGGTCTCCTGGGTGGATGGCTGTGCTGCTGAGTGATACCTCTGTCTAAACCCAGCAAGCCTACCCCTCCTCTGTGAACTTCAGGACAGTAGGCTGTAACTTAGCCATGCTCCTGGCTCTGAGGCATATGTTTTTCAGAGGCTCAGTAACATTTACTAAGTTTATCCTTTTCCTTTAAAAAATGTCTCCATTACTCAATTGTTTTTGTTTTTTTGTTTTTTTGTTTTTCTCCATAAGAAAGTACCCAAAGGAAATGGCATTTAATCACGACAAGGTTTATTAAGGCTCCCAGTTCCTGAAGTTTCTAAGATGGTCCCTTGATCCATGTTTCTGGGCCTATGATGAGGCAGGATATCAAAGTATAAGAAAGCTGTGCACATCATGGTATCCAAGAAGTAGGGAACAGAGAAGAGGCCATGGTCAATATATACATTTCCAGGGAAAGTCCCCAGTGACCCACTTCCTTGACCTAGTCCATCACCTGAAGTTTTTATCACTTCAAATAATGGTACCACCTGGAGACCATAGGCATGTCACAAAGAGTCCTGGAGGTATTTCAGGTCCAAGCTATAATAATCATCTCATCAGTATTTATTTGAACTTATTGTTTTAATTCTCATTTAGCTAACACCAATATTATTTCCCTTGATGCTTTAGGAAATTTTACAGTTCAATTTTTATGATTATAAATGTGGAAGACTGATAGAGTTGAAGGAATATACAGGCTTAGTTTTAGAGTAAGAAGACTGATAGATTTGATAAGGTAAATAAAATGTTGAAAAAAATCAGATAAATGGCTAGGATATTCATGACATATAAATTAATACACTGCTGAAAATAAATCCTGCACTCCCCAATTAGGAGGTTTTTTTTCCTGCCTACTTAAAAAAAAAAAAAACTGTTGGATTTTATTACATCTCCTAATCATTTCAAATTCATAATGCAATGAAGCAATATATAAATATTTAATTAATTGTGCCCATCTATTTAGGGGTCTAAGAACAGATACTAACAATAAATATTTCAGCTTAGCTATGTCAATACAAAGTCACAGTTTAAATGGTTTTGGTTTAAAATAATTCCATTACCTATATACACGAAAATTAAAATATTTTCAAGACCAAAAAAGACTTTTGTGGGTGAACTTGTCTGTAATCAGATAGGTAGTCCGCCAAGATAAAATGAGTCATTAAATATTAATAACTATCAATTTCCTGTAGAGTCGTCCTGAAGACACTTACCACAGCTCCTGAGCTCTTCGCCATTGCAGATGAGTCATGTCTAGCTGCTGGTGTGGGACAGGATCCCTTAACTGAGAGCACAGCACTTTACCTCAGCCAAGCCTTAGCCTAGACTGAAATTTCAGTTGGATGCTTAGATAAGGTCTGCGATACACTGGCTTCTTAGTGATGCTCTTTGTTCATCTTCCACACCCACCCGGTACCCAGACATTGGCAACGTGTCTTAGTAAAATGTTGGGATGCATCACTGAGCATCATTATTAATAGCATATTGTATTACTCTTCTGAAACTGCTCTAAAACATGACCTCAAACTTGCCGCTGCCTTGAAACAACAAAAATTTATCCTCTCACAGCCTTGGAAACCAGACCCAAAAAATCAGCTGTACACAGCCAAAAGCTGAAGACTGGCAGGACAGTGCTCTCTGTGGAGGCTTTAGGAGAAATAAGTCCTTTGCCTCTGTTTTCCTCTGATGGCCATTGCCATCCCTTGGTTTCAGAGCATCTTTCTTATTTTCTTACAGTTATTTATCTGAAGTGATGGCAGGCTTGCCAGGGCATGAATACAGAGGTCAGAGATGCCTTCTGTGAGTCAGTTGGAACCTTCTACCATGTGAGCTCCGTGGATTGAACTCAGGTCACCAGGCTTGATGGCAATCAGTAGCCACATTGAACCATCTCACTGGTCTCTGACTGTCTCTCTTGGCACCATAATCATATCAACTTCACTGCTATGTGTCAAAATTCCATCCATCTTTATTTTTTTAAGGATCCATGTGATTGGATGTGGCTCAACCAAAAATACAACATAACAATTTCCTCTCAAGATCCTTAATTTAATAAACAGAAACTCTCAAAGCATATGCACATAAAAGTCCATTAATTTTTGCTATCACTTCATTTGCATCTATCCTGAAAATCTAAGAATCAAGTAACAACTTGTCCTGACTACAACATGTACAATTATATATTTTAAAATATGGTCAAATTGTTGTTCAGGATGGAGCAAGGCATTCTTTTTCTGCTTTTTTATTTCCACATTAAAACAGACCCTACCTGTGCTTTAGAAAGAGATCACACAGATTAAAGGAACTTGTAGGAATCAAGATTTAACATATTTTACTTAGGAGGATTTTTACCTAAATTAAGGTAATTGGTATATTTATTTGCTCAGCTGAAAATTAATTGAAGGGCAAACAGATAAAAATTTCTAGCTGCAAAATTGACTGGCATAATCTAAAATCATAGACTCAACATACTCCATTGTATGAAAAAATGTGCTGGTACTGATATCATAGGAAACATAAGAAAACATCTTTTCCAAAAGGAAATCTGGACATGAAGCCATTGCCTAGATTGTCCCAACATAAGTAAAATATCATATTTGCTTCAGGAAAACTTTACAGTTCAAGAAAATGCGGAAGGGTGCTTATATTGGTGTTTTCTTGGAATGAATAAAAACAAAGTCATTGATAAATCAATGTGTAAATAAAAATTAACTACTTGTGAAATAGCCCACACCTCTTTAGTACCAACTTCAAAAGTATGCTCCCTATTTTTCATACACTTTATGGTCCTGTATGCTCTATTTCTTTCCTGTCCTTAAAGTCCTGCAGTCTGGACTCTGCAGTCTGAGCATGTATCTCTACATATGTGGGTCATGCTTCTTTTAGTCTGATATAGGATGAGCAGTGCAGTAGGATTGGCTGTGACCTAAAATTCTGCACATTTTCACTGTGGATCAGCTAACGTAATGAGACTGAGAAGGATACCTGCCTTTGCAAATTGTCTTTAAATCACACTTCTCACCTGATGGCGTCTTTAAGTTTTTATTTATCGTGTATCACTGGAAACTGAACCTAGGGAGCACTTTACAGAGGGACTCCTCAATCCTGCCATAATCTATCAATAAGCAAACATGCCAAGAAATAAAATCAAGTAAGGACATGGGCACTTGTCTTTTGGCTATATTTTCATATTTTTTCCTCTCAAAGCGTAGTAATGAACATTCACTTTCCCCAGTGTCTATTACAAGGAGCGATCCTGTGATATGTCACGAAGCTGGAATTCTGTTATTTGGGTGAGATGAGAAGCAAATCTTTGTTTTTAAAGCATTTATTTAAGAACCATAAGGCACGAATGGTTTGAATGAAATGAAATGAAATGCATATTATCAAAACAGAAATTTCCCCAGGCTAGAAGTGTCATATGACTTATATATTATGGCTATCAAAGTCCTTAGTAAGATCAGGTACTGTGGGCACACCTCTGCACAAACAGGAAACAGACAACTAAATGCATTACACAGACATTTAATAAAGTATTTCATGGTCAAGTTTGTGGTCTCCAGCATTAAAAAGTTCTAGAAAAAAATACAACTAATATATTTTTTCTCAAAGAAAAGCAGTCAGTAGCTGAGGAATGATGTCAGTTAGCCATGGTCCACTGAATTATTTAATGAGCACATCTACAAACCAAGCACTTTGTACTCAGTGTGAGTGGGCTGGTGGGCAGCCTAGCTCTCCCAGGTTTGTGGAGAACCCGAAGGTCACATACGGTGCAAGCTGCAAACCCCCAGTGATGAAGAATATTTAACAGCTGAAGATTTTGGTAAGGGATAATCAGGTTCTTGAAACAAAGCAAAGTGGCATGTCATTTCTTCCTGTGCACATCATGAGTCAGGTTTAACCAGCTCCGTCCACAAACACAGAGATGGCATGGCCTTGACTAAGGCTCTTCCAGGCTCCTGTCTCCTCAGCTGTATGGCTGGACCAATAACACATCTCTTCTGCAAGATGCAAGAGTCAGCTCATCGGGCAAAAGCACGGGGCTTGAATTGCCCTGAAAATGTATTAATGCTTTCAGGTTTTTATTATAAAATGAGAGCAAGATTTCTCAATTTCAAAAGTCTTGGTGTTAGGATCCTTTTTGTTTTTGTTGCTTTTGTTGGTGTTATGAGCATACTGGAACTTTTATAAGGTAGCTTCTGCACCGACAAGCTGTGAGTAGTATCCACCCCTCTGTTATGACTGCAGACAAGTCTCCAAACCAAGCCAAGCATCCACCAGGGGGCACAATCACCCCGGTTGGGAGCCAGGAGCAGAGACCTCAGCTTACCACATCAACGTTCTAAATTGGATAGTGGACAATGGGAGTGTTTCGGGAGCAGTGGGTGAGCAGCAAAAAACATACTTTCACTCATACAACCGGTTTCATTGAAAAGCTACTAGGGATGAGAAAACACACTTTAGAGGGTAAAGAGGAATTATAAATTATTTTCCCGAGAAGGAAAGTTGCCTGTACATAGAAATACTGTTTTCAATATCCAACAGAGCACTGGAATTTCGTAGTCAGAGAGTAAAGAGTACCACTATAGGTAAAACTAAGAATAGTTGTAGCTTCATGAATTGTTTTACAGCGAAGCAGGGCAGTTAAGAAAACTGTGCCAGAGACGCGGCTAAGGAAAGCTCTCTCTCTTACTAATATGGTCTAAACTTTCATTATTAGAACCGTAAAGCTTTAGAGTTTGAAGGGACCCTGGAGACCACTTAATATCATCATCCTTGTTTCACAGACGAGGAAACTGAATTTCTTTACCCCCTGTGCAAACAGGTGTAAAAGAAATAAGCAAGGAAAAAAATCTAAATCAATGAGAACAGCACGAGGGGTTTCTCTGTGTATACATAACATTGTGATAGGAACAACAGGCCTAACCTTCCTCAAAATCCAAGAGCATCTAATAGTGAAGGCCAGCACACTGCACCACAGGTTAAAACCAGGCTGCCCTGGAGGGAGCATCAAACCTGGGTGGGAAACTCAGCGTGTGGGAAGACTCCGCTTAGATGTGGGGAAAAAAGTGGAAACTACATAGTTACTGGATGTATTGCGGTCTTTATATAAACTACCTTTTCTTTTTAGCTAAATGAGAAAAAAAAAAATCTTCAAATCTGTCTACCAGTAAAGAATGTAAGAGTAGAATATAAACTTCTTATATAAACAGAAATTACAATAGACCTGTTTTGGCTTGAGTAAAACCTTAGAATTATCTGCAGTTTCCAAATTGAAATATGTCAATTTAAATATTAAGAGCAGAAGAGTAATCTTTCTTCCGCAACCTTTTGAGGCTATTGATTATATTTCATAGTCTGTGAAATTACCATGAAACTTCCACACATTCCTTCAGGGATTTCTTTTCATAGATATATCCTAAGACAACTTTATCAGCAAAGGGCAGGGATAAAGGACTGGCAGTTGGTCTTCGTGGCCTCCATAATGAACAAACAAGTAAGATTAATATTGTTGCGGCATTATCACCATGCAATTTATTAAAACCATTTTTGTGGCACCAAAAAGAATGGCTGCTTTTCTGCAGCTATTGCGAGGAGGAAAACAACACTCGTTCTTTTTTCTATCAGACATTTGTCTTTGCCAGAAAATGAGGGCAAAATTTTAAGGAAAATGTCTAGTATATCAGTAATTGGCAATAAGATCAAAATACTAAAAAAAAAAAAAAAAAAAAAAAAAAAAAAAAAATGGGTCCTAAAAGCATGAAACTTTCAATATGAAATATGCTGAGGGAGAATTTCTGGAAATGGGATATAATGTAACGTATTGTTTCCAATCTAACACGCTGGGCTGATAGCAGTTATAGAGTTGTGTTGATGAACCTTTCTTTACTCAGAAGAAATGGTAAAAATTCAGGGCCAAATACATTGTTAACATGAGAGTAGCCGTTAGGGCCTGTGTGAGGAATCCTGTTCCTGTAGGAATGGTATCTAGACATGTGAGATGACACCAATTATTTCACCAATGGGAAAAAAGTCCTGTCTGTTATCTCTGAGCATAGATTATTCTGTTATACTATTTGAATTATTTATGTTATTAACTTCCTTTATGTGAATTCCTGGTGATGTTTTAAATGCAAACTGACTACCTTTCTAAGGTATATGTGTGGGGGTGTATGAGGCAATATTAATACATAATATGTATGCACATGTATACATGAGGCGATATTAATCAGGGGGTATTTTTAATTCACACACATAAAGGCTACAATCCATCAATTACATTGGCTGTATCTGTCCTAAGACCATATCAATAAAATGATCCCATTTCAGCCCATTTTCTCCTATATCATAAAATAATAAATGTCAGTTCCACTACCAAGTTGTCATGCTGTAATCTGTGGAGAGCAGTACAGCGCTGATAATTTTCTTTATGGCATCTGTTAATACGTAGGAGGACATAAGCCAGAGATGGCCACGTGCTGACAAGAACACAAAGAGTGCTGCCCTGGGCTCTTTAGGAACCCTGAGAGTCTTATTTAGAAGCTGAATTGTGGGGAAGAGACGCATGTCAGGAAGGCCTTAGTGTGAATTTACTATTTTTTGGAAGCCAAAATATGGGGTTATGACCACCTGCTATAGTCTGTTGTGCCTCTAATGAGGGTGTTTCCTCCAAAACTTTTCTCAGAGGTGAAAACAAACACTTTTCACTTAGTTAATGTATTCTCCCATAATTGTTGAATAAACTTAGTTCTCCTTTGGTTAACATTCAGCCATGCTATTTTGGGTTGCGAGCGGATGTGCATCCTTCTCTTTATCCCCCAGGATTTCCCCCAGTTCCCAGGCTGGTTTCCTTCACTCCTGCCTTCCACACACAGCTCCACTTCAGGAATCTTCCCCCTCTTTCATCTGACTACCTCCTACACATCGCGAAGTCAAAGCTCTCCTTATGTTCCCAAGAAGCTGCCACCGCTCCTCCGTGCAACCAAAACTCCACCATAACTCTCCAAACTTCAGTCTAGGAGCAAGATGCACTTCTGACTCTTTGCTTCATCTCAATCCTACTGTCATTGTGATGAAAGAAATATTCTTAGCTGCCATTAAACACAAACCGGCTCTTCAAGTAGCTTAGGTTTTATGCAGGCACTGACTCATTTTTGTATCTTCTGCTGAGCTTTTTGGAATCACTACAATCATTTGTTGGCAGAATCCCCGATGCTTCCTCATTGTTGAAAACACATTACTGATTCTCTAAGTGTCACTTGTAAACTGCATACTTCCAAGCATCCTAATGACAGGACTTTAAGGCCAGTAAAGTGTTCTCTCTAAAATCTACTCTCCAAAGAAATTGATCAGACAGGTTAATGTACATGCCATTTAAACTTGATTTACCAGAAGTGGAACTAAGAAGAAATGAAGGAATATATATATATGTGTGTGTATATATATATATATATATATATATGTGTGTGTGTGTGTGTGTTTATATATATGTATATGTATGTATGTATGTATGTATGTATATATATATTTTTTATGGTCACTGTGTTTTACTTTACAAAAATTCAAAGGGTACTATGTTCAAGGATATTTTCTATGTCTCCACTTTCTGGTTTTTTTAATGAACACTTGATACAAAATTCTGCAAGGCTCAACTCTTCTGCCTTGCAATGTTAATGAAAGACCACGAGGAAGCTGGAAGAGTCAAGAAAGCGCAGGCTTGAAAGCAAATTTGCTGTTAATATGCAACCTCCGTGACGAGCTTTGCTGACAGTTTGGATGGTTAATGTGTTCAGTCTAAAAGGAGACTGGTTCCAAAAGTCAAAGTGAGCGGCAGGAAGTACAGATGTCTGCACCTCCCACCGCTTTACCGGAACAGCTGCGCTCTTGTGGCCCAGAGCTCCCCCACAACTGCTGGCTCTGGCTGCTCCTTAGGAACTGGTGGCAGAGCTACTGCCACCGAAAAGCCTGGGTTGAGGGCGTGAGACGGGAAAGCAGTTCGGATTTGAGCTTGCTTCTCTCAGGTTTGTTCACATAGGAAACCTTTGTGAATGTGGAGACAGAAGGGTGGCAGATCCCTGGATGTGATGGTGGGGCTGTTGACGGGGGGTGACCTAGGTCACTTTACCAGGCCACACCCCTGAGTCAGGGCAGAAAGAACAGTCTGGCACATTCGGCCCCCGGAGACTACTTCTGTCCGTTCGGTAGGATGCTCTGCCTTTTAGAATGCCTGTGTACAGCATGGAAAGGTTGCTCTCAACCCTCTAAAATGCTTAACACTTAAAAATGCAACCTGTTTTTCTTCATCTAAGACTTACACATACAGAGAATTTGTTGACATATAATAGAGCACAGTTAAAAATCACACGGCTTGTAAATGCCATTTTGACAAAGAAAGAAAATTAAGTCCAAGAAAAGAAATGCCTCTGGGAATGACTTTTAGAAATGGAACTGTTAGACCATCTCCAGAAGTGACATTTCCACACGTGAACAACAGGCTAGAGAAGAGGAGATGGAGCTGCAATTCATGAAGAGGCTGATTACAAGATTGAGGGAGTTTGCCATCTATAATTGGTGTGTGGAAAAGGAAGTAGGCCTTAGAGGCTCAATTCATATTGAATGCTCTCAAAACAAATGAATGCCCATGTTCATAAACGTGCCTATAACTGTAAACATCACAAACCAAAAACATCATGCAAAAGTAGAACAGAGAACCAGGAGAACCTCCACCATGAGGAACCACGACTCACTGCTCATCTCTCAAAGTCACACTGGCGCAGCCATCACCATGTCGTGCTAAGTTTCAGTCCTCACGAAGCACAAATGTGTTGACAGTTAGACATACTCCAACTGATATTACTTCCAGCTATTTTTAAGCACTTCACGTGCCAAAGCTGTACAGGAAGGGCAGCATTCAATGCCCTTAACTGGGATTATTTGCAACATGGTTGAGCTGGAGTTGAATGACAGACTCTCATGCGGCAGGTATTGGTGCTTCTGTGTGCAGCCTAAAGGACAGGACGGGGGTGGGAGGCAAAACTACTGTGTCCCAGCTTTACAGTGAAGTAACATCGTTTGCCTGTAAGAATTCCCCCATTTTCTGTGTGCCCTAAGTGTGTGAATAAACACATGCATGTCCTGTTCACACAACCTGGTCAGAAATGCTGAGAATTCTCCACTGATGACATAAAAGGAGGAGGAGGAGGACAAGAAGGAGGAGAAAACTAAGTGGGGGGAGGGTGTTCTAGACCATCATTGGCTCATCCAGCCAGGATTTCACAAGAAGCCAACTGAAGCTGTTCGATGGGAGTGATCCATCGGTGGTATTTAATCAAATTCTTTACTCCTTTTATTTGATAGCTACTGTGCTGACACACCCAAAACAATATATATCTATTCAGTTTCCGATTATAGTTTCCCTAAAATTGAGTACATATTGGAGTGCGAACCAAAGATTAACAAATACCAAAAATAAAAATAACTGCATGCCTCCTGTGTGAACACAACTCAATAAAGCTTGAAAACAGCAAAATAATACTTAAAAAATACATAAACTCATGGATATTAAAGAGCCATTACTGAACAATGAACAAGTAGGAGAAGGAATCGAGAAGAAAAACTTAAAACTCCTGTCAATAAATGAAAATAAAAACACACTAAGACCTCTGGGGCATAATAAAAGCAGTCCTGGGATGGGAATTGAGAGCTCTAGGTGTGTATATTAAAAAAAAAAAAAAAAAACTCACACTATAATGATATAACTAGATAACAAACCAAACTCAAACCCAGTGAACAACAGCAAAAATAATTTTAAAATGAGAAAGGTATTAATGAAATAGAACACATCAATAAAAATACAATATAAAGAATCATTCTAAGATATGGCTCTTTGTAAAGATAAACAAAATTGATAGACTGAGCCTAATTAACCAGAAACAAAATAATAAAATTAGAGACAAATAAGGAAATTTACTAAAGAAAGTAAGAATCTGTTAAGAAATATGTTAAGAATCTATGCTCCATTAAGCTGGAAGACTTAAAAGAAATGGGTGGATTTATAAATGTCCTAGAAAAACTAGGGTTGATGGGAACATATCTTAACATCATAACAAACCCACAGAAAACCTCACCCTAAATGGAGAAAAGGGAAAAGAGTCTCAATAAAGTCCAGAGCAAGAGATCATGTTCTCTATCTCTGCTCTTTTCAATATTGTCTTCGTAATAGGACAAGAGAATACAGCAAGAAGACAAGAGAAAAAAATTAAAGGAATATAAATAGGAAAAGAAGTTTAATTATCTCTATTTGCAGGTGATATGACATTTTAATAACACCCCACAACTCTACCAAAAAAATGTCTAGAAAAGACCAACAAGTGACAAGATCATCTAACCTGAATCCAGCTTTTCTATATACTAAAAATAAACACACTGACAAAGATATGGAAACACCCTGACTTACAATAGCCTCAAACAAACAGAAAAAAAATCTAAGAATAAAACTAACAAAGGATGTTATAACTCTCGAATGAAAACTTTAATAAATCTCTGTAGGATGACAATAGAAGTGGAGAGATTTCCCATACTCACCGATTGTCAGAATTAGTAATTTGAAATGTTTTGTTTTGTTAGAAACAAAAACAGTTTACTATTCAATGCACCCTGAACCAAAACCATGTGACATTCTTGATGGAAATAGAAAATAGTAATGCTTCATAGGGAAGCACAAAAGTCCCCAGATAGACAAAGCAAGAAGAACATGCTGGATCCCTCCAGTCACATGGGATTACTACGACAGAGTTCAAGTTTTATTACAAAACTACAGTCATAAAAACAGCACTGTGCTGTCACAGAAATAGGCATATACCTCAACAGAATACAGTAAAGACTAACTGTAAGCCGTTCAGTATTAGATAAAGATGCCAAAAAATCCACCAGGGGAATGGCAATGGGTACTCAGAAATTAGATCCATACTTATCATCCTGTACCAAAGATAACAAACAAACAACAAACAAACAGACCCAATTCCAAACATATCGAAGACCTCAACCAAAACCCTGAAACCGCTATGTGAATACATAGACAGCACCTACAAGTTACAGATGCAAGAAAGGACCTTCTGAATAGGACTCCATTTGCTCAAGAAATAAGGCTAACCTCAACAACTGGGACCTCGTAAATACAGAAAGCTTCTGCGCGTTGAAGGAAACAACTGAGTGAGGAGAAAGAACAGAGTGGGAATGCATCCTTTCTGTCTATAGATCTGATAGAGCATTAATATTCAGAATATACAAAAAAAATAAACTAAAAAAAAACAGAAAGAAAAAACAAATCAAGAAGACAAATGCACAAAAAATTAGCTCATGTCTCCTTTTTAATTTGACAACCTATCGACTCCCAATTGTGCTGCCCCTATAATTCTGGTGTGGGACCAACACTGCCAGGAGCCAGTTGCTCAAAGACAAGTGACCTTCCCTCCCTCAGGAGGCAGCTGCCCGTAGTTCCTCAGTTATGGATGGGATCTTATGAATCCCCTCACCCGCCCTCCCTGCTAGAACAGTGGTTTGATATTATTATGGACTCATACAGGCGACTAAGGCTTCTTTGGGCTCTGTCATGTCTAGAAGACACTGCTTGCTGTGGTCCTCTCCAGTTTCTGATTCTCATCTCTTTCTGCTGCTTTTCCCACCATGGCTCCTGAGGCTTGGGGAAGGGTGTCCTGTAAATGTTGTGGCTGAGCATGCCAAAGCCACCTATTATCTGCACTTTGGCCAGTAATGAGTTTTTTGCCATCCAACTGCCACACAGAGAAGTGTCTCTGATGAAGTCTGAGAGTGCCACCAATCTAAAAATGTACAGTGTAGTTTGACATTGTCAGTTTAGCAAAATGACAACTGTATGTTCATGCCTGGGATGCTGAGTTTCCCACCCTCAGGGTCTTGGCCTGTTTTTTTCAGCACCAAGCATGTGTTTCCTTATGCAGAGCAGGCCTTAAATCCAATCAGAAACAGCCGATTACCCACATAGCAGTCACGCCACTACTGAACCTATGAGGTTAGTGTTCCATGTCTATTATTATTGCAGCATTCAGCACTCACATCAGGGTAAGACTGTTGACTTCCTCCCCCTAACATCCCATACAGTCCCTTCCATTACTGTGAGAGCTGGCTGGAAGAAAGAAGGCTTCCTACTCAGTACTGACTTGCTATCTCCATGTCCCAGGGCCAATGGTGTGGTGTTTTCAATAGTATTTTTCCATCAGGTAGTTCTAGTGGGCACTAAGAAGTGAAGTAATAGTCCCTTTTGTTTGGGGTATACCCAGAACACCTCTGACCAAAAGCTTGTTTGTTTCAATGGCTAGCTTAACCTTGGGCCGATATCTCACACTTGATAACTGAGGTTTTCATTTGGTAAACTGTGGCTTCTGATATGAACACAAGTCTACATCTATAGTAATTTCTGTTAAAGGTAGTCATAGAATTGAAGCTTCTTTCATGTGGTATCTGTAAACATCCTTTGTTGGCGTTAGTTTTTAAAACACTTTTATTTATATTTCTTGTAACTCTTTCTCCCTATTCCACTCTAATCCCTTCCAACACTCCAACCCAAGGTAGGAAAAAGAAAGGGTTAATGGAAGAGGGCGCTTAGTCCTCTTTCTTAGCTACTTCGACTGGGTAGGGTCATTGGGTTCCTTGTAGCCCGGAGCTCTTCCACACTCTCCTGTCTCTGACATTTATTCTCTCCAGAGTCCTCAGATTTAAACTATCTGCAGCTGGCAAAGAGCTCCTGTCAGGGCCTGCAAAAGGCAAATAGTCTGTGCTGTGGACCATCTGAATCAGTCCACATCCCACACCTGGGACCAAAACGGAAACACGTTCATATCCCCAACAATCTTCCATGTTAGTTACCCCTAATCTTCTCTGTCCCAACCCCCAAGCCCTTTTCCACTTAAATGTCCCTCTTTATTGCTGCCCTTCTCCCATGAATGTCACCCAGGTTTTACTGTCCTCTCCTTCCTAAAGATCTTTCTTCATGCCTTAACCAAGGAAAAGCTGTATTCATCCACCAGAACTAAGAGAAGGCAATCACAGACTTCCTAAAGCATAACTTCTATGAGAAATGCAATGGGTTAAAACCCAAACACAGTGAGCGTCTTCTACAGTGCACTCCGCCCATCCGGTCTTCATGCCAGGGGAGAGTCAGCCATTCTAAGCTGAGACATGCACTGGTTTTGAATGAAGTATTAGGCCTTGGGGAACTAAAAAAGGGCTGGAAATAGAGCCTCCACTGACATTTAAGATTAAAACTCTCTGGACATTCAATTTTCACAAAATACTTGAAGCATTTCATTAATCGATACAGCTTTTCTAGCCTGAAAGCAAAACATTGATATGTGATTTCATTTGGGAAAACTAGCCTGGGTCAGAATCCAGAACTCCAATTTCTACAGAAAAGAGATGATCAGAAACAGCTACTATTTCCTCGGCATCGTGCTGGCAAGAACAGATACTTGGTATTGTTAAGAAATCTCAATACAGATATTCCATTGTCCAGTCTATGCCAGAGGCCGCTGGCAGCTAAGAAAAATCAACCTGCTCCTAATACGTGTCACATGTGACCTGTTTCTAGGACTTTTGCATACACACTCAATTTCAGTGCATAAAACTTAGAAAACTGGCTCCCTTTTTAATATTTTCCCAAGGAAAACCCGGATACTAATTTATTAAAATAGCAACAGATACGCTTCTAGACCGGTTTAATTAATTTTCTAAAAGAATTTGCCTCCCTATGTATTTTACTACATAACTGATTAATTGTATTTGTTAAACAAAAGTTAAGCAAAAAAAAAAAAAAGGTTTGACTTTATTAAAACTTAATTATTTTGCATACTGAGCTCCAAACCACACACAAGGCACAAGGGGAAGGCAGTTTAGGCTCACATAGATTATGTGTGAGTCACCTAAGCAGTCCTTTTCATACCCACAAGTCTCATGAACACATTTGTCAACATCTACAAGAAAATTCAAAACGAACGCTAAATAACAGAAAGCAATGTTGGTAGCAATAAATAGATATTGATTGCTGTCTTAGCCCTCCAAAGTGTCAAAGTTCTTTTGATACCAGCACTTAAAACCCAGAGTGGAGTCACTTCCTGGGACCTCAGAACCAGAGCTGCTGGAAATGCACTGTTTTCCACTCAAACCTACTTCCTCCTCCTGTCACTAAAACTAACATTGGTGTAAATCAAACTCTGTTTTCTAAAGTGACATTTCCACTAATAATGCATTGACTAATTTCATTCTCCCTTTGCTTATTCTGAAAACTGCCAAGTCATTAGAAGCTAGATCACAGAGCCTATCTATGAAAATGGCAAGAGTGGGCTATGAAATAAACGATCAGGAACTTGACCATGTGCGCAACAGCTTGAAGTGTAGATGAAGGTCACGAACTCACTGAAGATGCCAGTGGACAGAAATTATGTGAGAGCAGACACGTGGCTTTTCCAGACAATATTTCTGGCTACAACTCAAACCTCACAATATTTCTCAGACTAACTATCTGTATAAGTGGTGATTGTTCTCCAATTAGAGAAACTTGGTTATCATCACCAAAATTACTCCAAAGGGACTTTTAAAGCCGTGAGATATCAAACAAACTTATGCTTTGTGTGATTTCAATTTCCTTCCTCTTTACCGACGAGGGACAAGGGAGCAATAGGACTTCAAATTGAGTATCTACTACAATTACCACCAACAATACCAACCTGATTGGTTTCTGAGAGTCACTCATTTTCTCCTCTCTGTCCTCTCTATCCTGGCTCATTTTGATAATGAACAACAACAACAAAAGTCCTTAAATCCAAATAATGTGCTTTGAGAGTCACAGACTAGTGCTTATGGCACCCTTTAAATGCTGAATTTCAACATAAGTAACCTTAGCTTATTTATGCAACCAAATTTTTTATTGCTTTTCTTAGCCGTGGCATAAAAGTGCAGTAAATGAGTGACTGCTCTTCAAACCCAGAGTTCACTAATAGGACAAAGGACACTGTTCCAAGGAAGCCTCGTATATCTTTAAAAGAGCCATCATTTTTTAAAATTGTTCCTCTTATCCTACATGGAAAACCACTGTCATTAATTTTGACCCAACTTCTTTCTCATTTATTTCAATAAATCCCTGACAAGATGAAAATCTTTTTTTTTCTGCCGTTATTGTCTGACAAAGACAACCCACTGTGGGAAATAACGATGCTCGTAAATGAGAGGCAGGAAGCCAGAACAGCGCCACTTACAGATCATTAAGCAAGGAGCCTGCTCGGAGAGACCATCTCTGCTTAAGGCTCTGGATGAGGCAAGTAGGTTCCAAACGGGTAAATTAGGATAAGCATCTCAGCGTGCCCATGAGGAGATCTAAAGGAAAGTCTCACCAATGATCTGCGATGTTCACCAGCCAGCAAGTTGTGCTGTAGCTGAACTCTGCCCCTGTAAAGGTCCTTGTGTTTTCATTAAGCAATGAAATACTTGTTAAAGTTACCATGTCATAACTGGAACATTGTTTTTAGTGTAGCAACTTTTGATGGAGAAAAATAGCCATGGACATGCCTGATACCTACATACAAGCTTCCTCAAAATAATAACAATAATAGTAATAATAATAATAATAATGAAAGAAAAAAAGGAAGACTTCTCAAAATCTATTACTACCATTCTTGATCCTATCACACCCAAGAAAATGTGTTTTCCTAAAGTAACCCAGAAACATTGCCATATCAGTTACTATGTTCTTCCTTCATCTCCTTCCTAGCTTTCTTGCTCAGGATATCCTCTTAGGTAGATATCACATCTTCATGTACTTCTCTCAACTTTGTTCCCAATCCTGTTCTTTCTAAAGCCTTTCCTGTCTCAGTAGATAACTAATTCATTTTACTCATGTTCACTGCCTCTGCCACTTTCAAAGGGTACAAAATATCACATCAGATCAGATACCCAATCTGTAATATGTATACATATATATATTATATATGTACGTGTGTTATATTTATATATATATATATATAAATATATATATAAATCTGGCAGTTGTGGTTCAAATGTAGTAGTCTGGGATTAATTAATATTATTATCACACTTTTGTTTCATTTATTTTCTATGTAGTTGCTTACAGTATGCATCTGTGGTTTAGGATCATTAAACACAAAGCTGACAGACACATTCTTTCTGTGTTATTTTTTAGAGCCGTCTCTTAGCTGAGCATCTATGCATGCAGGGCATGGCTGCTGTGGCAGTGTGTCAGTTCTCAGCCTAAGTCTACTCAGCCTCAAGCATATCATTTGCAGGTTTGCAAAGATATCATAGCCCTGTACTTTTGTCCCTTGCTAGCTGTCATGATGCAAAGCTTTTCCTCAGAAAGTATTAAGGATAGAAAATTCATCCCTGACAAGGATGTGGACTCTCCTAAAGCTCTCACTGCGCACACAATTTTCACATCACCCATGGCACTGATCCATTACACCTTCCTGTCGACTGATTGCTCTAGTTCTTCTGGGTGACTTCAGAGCAATGTTTCAGCACCCAGAAACTCTGAGAGGAGGAAGGCCTCCCTCGACATCCCAGGGTTCGCACTGCCAGCATGGTCCTTAGCCCCAGCCATCTCAGCTGGCCCCTCAGCGTTCTGTAGCCATGCTCCACTCAGAGCGAATTCAGTATGTCAGTCTCGGTGAGATGGGCAGTGGCGTTTGTCCTGGCTGTAGGAGTAATGACTGGTCCTGAAGCCACTGCTGCAACAGGGCAAAAGGGAGGAACAGACCCCTGACGTCTTCCCTCTGACTCTCACATCAACAGCATGCTAAGTGCCAACTCTCCCTTCACATATCACACATAACAATGATAGATGGAATAACCAACTGACTATACTTTGAGCATTATTGTTTATTCTTTGTCAGTTTCCCCAAACCATTTGTCTACTTTTTGATACTATAACGAGCCAGTCATTTTTTTCTCTCATATTATATAGTTCCCAAAAATATTTTGGTTATTCATAGTCCTTTTCATGCCCATATACTTTATTTTTCATCCTGGCCATTTGCACAGAAATCTTTCTGAAAGGATGAGCAGAGTTCCCTTGATTCTGTACATTATTTGAAACTGTGACAACTGAACGACATTGTTGCTTATTAACGTGTATTTCTCCAATTATTCACTTTACATTAAGTTCCTCTCATCAGTGATTTTAAATTTTTAATGAACAACTCATACAAATATTGCATGCCACTAAACTCATGACATTCTACCACTTCCATAAAAAATAGCATTTCATTTGATCTTCAAAGGGAAGTAATAAATATAGAGAAATTGGAATGATTTCATGGTGATTTTATAGTCTGGAACTTTATCAAAATATTAGTCCTGATACTTATATATGTTTCTTAGAATTCTCTGTAATTCCCTTCCTGATCTGTATTTATTTCTTGTTCTCTTTTCCCTGATGAAGACATCAGTATAATGGTGCACAAACAGTGCTGGGGAATCAGTGAGGACCAGTAGAAATGTTCTTCCAGGACCGAGACACTGTCTAGTGTTCTCAGTTGTCTGGTAGTTCTTCTGTTTTGCTTACACAATGGGTCAAATCTGAAAAACATCTTTTTGCATTAGTGTTGATCTTTTAAATTTTCTTCTCGGAGCTGGAGAGATGTGGGCTGCACTTGCAAAGGGTCTGAACTCAGTTCCCTGTACCTATACCAAACTATTTATAACCACCTGTTATTTTGACTCCAGGAAATACAGTGTTCTCTGGTGTCTAGGGCCTTCCACTCACATGCATACCCCCCCATACACAATTAAAACCAATTAATCTTCTTCTTTGCTGTGTTAAGATGGCAAAATATAGGACCTGGTTTATAAATGGGATGCTATAACAACTTTACTCTTCTAGAATAAACCTTTCCTAGACCTAAAACGCTACTTTTTAAAAGTGCTATTGGACTGAGTTGACTGCTATACTAAATATTTTCACACCTGTGTTTATAGTCCACACTAAACTAGGCTGTTTATTTCTGTTTCTTTCCCTTTTTTAACTTGTTTTTCCAATAATGGTTATGTTCAATTTAATTACCAGGATTGTGTCTCACAAAATGAATGAGACGTGTCCTTTCTCTGTTTTCTGACATTGCTCTCAGATCCTTTAAATACTGAACATGAATCACCAGCAAACCTATCAGGACCAATGTTTTCTTTGTAGGCAGAATTCCATTGTTTGATGATTACACTGGATTGTTTCTTGTCAGACTGGATAAATGTTCCCAAATAAGGCTGGAAATACACGTGCCAAGTGTCGTCACTTTATTGAACTGGCAAACACAGGAAATGCATGGACTCCAGAACTGTGGCTCACCATGGCCTTTATTCACAGAATGGACAAATGTGACGGGGCAGGTGAGGGCCTCCTTGAAAGGCAGCCTGTCTTTCCTCTTTCCTCTAATCATCATTCTAACTGCCAATCAACCACTGCCCAGGACCGTCATCAGACATAGAACCACAGGGGAGGGACCCGACAAAAGACCCAGCCGTCAGTCCAGGGTCCAATGCTTTCAAACAGGCAAGAGCTTCCATACAAGAAGCAGATGCCATTCTTCTCCGAAATTGACCCTGAATGCCCTATCTCATGTACAATCGTACCCTCCTAAACTCTGCTTCTCACCCATGCTAATACCAGAGAGTCATCACTCTCTCTGTCACCTCAATCTCCAGACCTGCCAGAACGCCTCTTTCCTGCTTCTGCCACATTTTATAAACTCCTTTCCTAAAGTAAATATTATGTCCCTGTAATTTTAGTGTATTTATTTTCTGAAATTATTCTAAGTCATACATTAATACATAGGAAGCGTATTTTAATTGCTTCGATGTATATTTAATCAAATTTTGTACTTTACTACATTATTCTTTTCACTTTTCTGTGGGGCCTCACCAGCTTTGACCCGTCAGCCATTTTTTTGGCTAATGGCATCTCTATTACTTCCTTCTTCTGCTTTAACAAAACAAGATTTTTATGTCAGTAGTGATTACTATAGCTGTTGCCAGTGTTGACTACCAAATAACTCAGGTCCACTAAAGGAACGGCAAGACCCCCCTAACTAGTCAAGAAAACATTTTAACTCCAGTTCATATGTTCTTTTCCTCCCTCGAACAACACTTCTCTTTCTAACACAGCCATGCAGCAGGAGAGCTAAGGCAGACATAGAGTAGATATGTGCATGACTAGATGTCCTCAGTCAAGTTCCACTTACATTTGGTTTACAAGAAGGACCAGCACATGGCCGCAGTTTGTCAAGTCAGCTCTAAAATCAACAGGCAAAATGTGAGAATATCAGTTGTGGCAGCCAGAGTGGATTGGATTAGCCAAAATGGGGTGCATATTTGGTGCTTAGCTTGAGTAGTGGTCTCTGGTAAATAAAGTTTTGCCTTCTGACTTTGACAGTCAGTCAGCTTCTGAAAGACTGACTTTGGCAAGCTTTGCATTAGGGAGCTCGAGCTCTGTTCCTGGGAACAAGATAAGCAAGCTCCATGCAATTCCTGGGAACAAGATAGCAGGTTCTGTGCAACCTTGAATGAATCCTGGGACAAGCTGCCAGCTGACGCAGAGGGATGTTCCAATGGAGAAAGTCCGTTGTTGTCTCCTGCTTGTATATAGCTGGCTCTCCCTTCAACAAACTGGCACCTTGATCAATGACTTGGTGTCCTCCTTCATGTCGCCTTGTTCTCCCTCTCCAGCCCTCCCTCAGGTGGTATCTCCAAGTGTAGCTGCAGGCAGCCACAGTCAGTTCCTTGAGTGTTTCAGATGATTAGAACATCTATGGAAAAGACAAAGTTTACTCAGTTTTTCTGTTTATATTCTTTCATTTTTGCCTCTTTGACAGATCTCTCTGTTTTGTTTGGTTTGGTTTGATTTTTGAGTTCTAACACATGATCTTGCTCTACAGTCAAAGTCAGTCTACAGCCCACAGCTCACCTGCTGGGATCACAGTGTGCAGCAGCACACACAGACCCTCATACTACTTTCAACATTATTAAATCATTTTGATTTTTGTTATTTATTTCTTCCTATGTTTTTATATGGACAGTGTATGTTTGGGTTTATTTTTTGTCCGTATCCAAGTTGAGGGACTTCTAATTGTGCCAAAGGTGCTAAATGTTTAATTATATAATTTGTTGAAGAAGTTGTATTATGGCTATGGCAATGGAATGAAAATGAGCATTGGACAGTCATTTGTATTTGCTAACATTGGAACAACATTTATTGCCATTTATAGTAAGTAGTTAGCAAAAAGAGATTGAAAAATTGGGTATAAATAGTAAATAAACACAGAGGTAATTCATGAGAAACAAAAGTAATGATTCTATTTATGTTACTATATGTGTTAATAAAATAATGGAAAAAGTTCAAATAATTAGCAACTTGGATAGTAAAAATCAGTTTGTGTTCTGGTCTTGATTATTTTTTTAATTTTTTATTTAACTTTTATTAATTACACTTTATTCCTTTTGTATCCCCCCATAAGCCTCTCCCTCCTCCCCTCCCGATCCCACCCTCCCCCCCTTTCTGCATGCATGCCTCTCCCCAAGTCCACTGATAGGGGAGGTCCTCCTCTCCTTCTTTCTGATCTTTTTTTTTTGTTCTCAATGCAGTTTATTCAGGAACCTTGAACAATCATTTGACCCTGGGGAAAGCCAGCCCACAGCTTAAATAGCCTCTGGGTAGCCAACCCCAGCGTGCCACGTGGGCAATGCAGATAGGTCCACATACAGGGAAGCAAGCCAGATCCTCAGCCTTAGCCAAATATGGAGTTGTTTGTGACAGAGAGCACTCACCATCTGGAAGGTGGAAGGCAGAAACCAGCTCCATCTTTAAGGCGCGGCATTACGCAGCTCTCTACAGTTCCCCCTTTTTGTTTTAGACGCATCAGGCAAGAGTAGAGGTCTGATCTCTGATATTAGAAATAAATTGGGACTTTGTACCGATGTTCATTTAGGTGTCATCCACCCAAAGAGCATCAGACCCGTCTGATACCTTTTTCTCAGAGGCGGGACCTGGGGCATCAACCCGCATGCAACCAGACATGCTCTTCTCTGAGTCGAAAGCGGCTGACCCTGGTGTTGGTCTCCTTGGTTTGCCTGTGATGTATATGCAAGATTAGAGTCTCACAACAGCGTAATGCAGCCATGATCATTCAGGCCTTTACAGCCATTGAAGCAGGACAGTCTCCCCAAGCATGGTTGGCTACCATAAAAAGCTAAAATGTTACGCTCAGGATGCGAGGCTAAGCACTGCACTCAGGGTCAGCCGCTTGATTATTTTTTTTAAGATTTTAGTTATTTATTATGATTTATTATGTATAGTGTTCTGCCTGTATGTACACCTGCATGCCAGCAGAGGGCACCAGATCTCATTATAGATGGTTGCAAGCCACCATGTGGTTGCTGGGAATTGAGCTCAGGACCTTTGGAAGAGCAGCCAGTGTTCTTAACCTCTGAGCCATCTCTCCAGCTCCCTAGTTTGTGTTCTTAATACCAGATGAAAACCATATTTTCATCTTTTCTCTACAGTGAATATATTGTATTGACTTGTTCTCACCACATTTAAAGCTCTACTGTAACAGAGCAGTGTGGCTGGAGTCAGGAGTGAGAGCGCACTCTGGGCATAGGTTTAAATGCCGTGGTAAAAACATCAGCCTTCCAAAACCAAGAACTTAATAGCAGCCACATATGCATAATAAAATGCTTGTGTCACCAGGAATAAAATGTGACACCCTAGGCCTTACATTCTCCAGTAAAATAGGGAAGAAAAAAAAAAAAAACCTTCCTTATTTCTATAGCACAAGGTTTTATAAATACAAAAATACGCACTTTGCAAATCCAGTTGTACAATTACAAACTATCACACAATATAAAATCTGTTCTCAATGACATTATTTCCAAGATGCTTTAGGATGGTATTAGTAGATAAAATTGTTTCTTCCTGGTATATTTGAAGTTCAATATAATATTACAATATCTCCTTCTAACCAGTAAAACAGTCAGTAGAAAAAGAATAATGAGAAAAGCTTAAGAGGGTAAACAGTTCAGAAGATACAAGACCTGACCGCTTTAATAATGTAAAAGAGAAACTATAGAGATTGAAATATAACCACAAAATTCTGATAACAGAAATAGAAAAATCATCTCAAAATTTATACAGAAGCCCCAAACCACAACCTTGGTGTCCAAGGTGATTCTGAGGAATATTTGAACAAACCAATAAAGAGAGAAATGAATGAATGACTGCTTGAAGGATAAATAGACAAAGACAGAGACATAATACATTTTTTTTTCAAAATATGCCACAAAGCTATAATAGCCAAAGTAGCCTAATGCTGACATGAAAACAGACAGATCAATGGGACAACAAAGAGAAACCAGAAATTAATCTACATTCCCACAAACAACTGATAGTTGGCCATGAACACACCATATAAAAAACAAAACCTTACTGATAGACTAAGATCAGAAAGAAGGAGAGGAGGACCTCCCCTATCAGTGGACTTGGGGAGGGGCATGCATGCAGAAAGGGGGGAGGGGGACGGGGTGGGGGGAGGAGGGAGGGGCTTATGGGGGGATACAAAATGAATAAAGTGTAATTAATAAAAAAAAATTATCCTAAAAAAAAAAACCTTTTCAAACTGCGAAAACAGAGTTTTTCCTTTCTTTGTCCAAAAATAACCTCAAAGTTTTCAAAGACGTAATATAAAATGGGAAACTATAAAATTACTACAAAGAGACACAGTCCCTTCAAGACACTGGCATATGTAATGAATCTATTCCCAGGCAGTTCACCAAAGACAAAGACAACAAAAGTAAACTATTTACCATAAAGAATAAGACCCCCAAATTATAATGAACTAAAGATGCTTGTGGTAGTTTAGATAAAAATGGCCTTCACAGGTCACATGCTCATGAACTCACCCTCTAAAACTGTAAGCAAGACCCCAGTTAAAATGCTTTTTTTTTTTTTTATAAGAATTGCCTTGGTCAACATATCCCTTCATAGCAATAGAACAGTGACTGAGACAAGCCAAACATCAAATTAATGAATGCTACAATTTAAAACAGGCTAAAGAACCAGGCATACACTTCTGAAAGGGAGACATCCAAATGGAAAATGAAAACGACATTCATCCTCTTTAATTATCAGGGTAACGAATATCCACACCAAAATGAGATAGTATTTCACCCCCAACGATACCCCCGAAGACAAGAACAGTGAATGCAGATGACTGTGTGGAGAGCCATAGCACTGAGGCAATGGGCAGGAATATGAGTCAATATATCTACCATGGAAAACAGTAGGAGAAGTCCTCACCGAAACAGTAACAGTGACCCAGCAGTACCTCTTCAAGAAGTCATTACCATAAAAGGAAGCTTACACTAAATATTATTGCAGCACTAATCATAAGAGCCAAAATAGAGAATACACCTAGATGCCCACCTATGAATAATAAAATGTAAAATGTAAATATGCATGGATATATTTATGGTTATCACTGAAAAATAAAAGAACTCCAAAAATTTATAAGAACACAAATACAATAGGAGGCCATGAAACTAAGTGAAATCAGATAAACAAAGAAAGACAAATACCATGTGTTCTTACTTCTTTGTGAGAAACTCAAAACATTTTCAACTTTTAAAAAATTACCTTCTGGCCGGTTACTCCAGGAAGGTTTATGCCACCATTGTCTTAGCAGATCTTTCGGGCAGAATGTCGTTAGAGATAAAGGGCTTGTGGCTGGCTTGGTGTTTACATTTCTCTTCTGAGATTGTGCCGAGCCCCTTCCTGTACCACAGATGCTGGAACACATGCATGGAGGCTCCGTAGAGGCACAGGCTCAACATCTCCATCTTCAGATGAGTTGTGTAGGTGTTATCTCCTGCAGTGGCACATTGCTGTCAGTTTGTCTCGTGCAACCTATAGTCTTGGTAACAGCCCGGTTATTTGGGGATTCCTGTGGTGTCCTGTTGGCCAACGACCCAGTTACATGGGACCCAATACTGGAAGCTTCACTTGGTGACAAGAGATGGCCAGTTCAGACTCTGTGTCTCCCACTAGAGCGTGACTTCATTTAGATTGCCCTTATATAGATATATGTTTTAGAAATTTTCTGCTATATTAGGTTTCCATTCTACCCCTGAATTGCCCTTGAATTTTAGATGTCTCTTCCCATAGTCTCTCCCACCATCTCCTCTCTCCATCCCCTGACTTGACCTTTCCATTTCAGTCCCAACATCTCTCCATAATTATCTATTCTATTTCCCTTTTCTAACAGAATCTATATGCTCCTTTTAGTTCCACCTAGCCAGTAACTGATTGACTTAAGATCCACTCCAAGAAATGGAGACCAAATCGCTACTTGATTGATCAAGAAACTGAGACTAGGTACCCCAGAGACCTAGAATAAAACCAAATAATACTGATCTAAAAAAATTTTATAGTAATGAAATGACTCCTAATGACATTTTCTTATACTCATAGATCAGTGCCTTGCTCAGCCATCATCAGAGAAGCTTCTTCTGCATCAAACGGTAACAAATATAGAAACCCAAAACCAGACATTACATTAAGAATGAGAGGCCTGGGAACACTCACCCCTAAATGGGATGTCTCCATAAAATCCCTTTCCTCGGAGCTCAGGGAACCCTGTTAAGGAGAGGCATAAAAAGGTGTAAAAGCCAGAAATGGAGGACACCAAGAAAACGAGGTCAGTCAGTCTGAAAGAAGCTCACATGAATAACCAAGACTGAAGCAGCCTCGGTTAGGCCTGCATGGGTCTGCACAGACTTCTCTGTGCTTTCATAATGGCTTCCAGGTTAGTGTTCCTGTGGGATTCAAGTGTGCAAATGAGTCTTTGATTCTTAAACCTTCTCTTGGACTATTTTCCTTCTGTTGATTGTCTTGTTCAACCTCTACATTATAGTTCTTATTTTGTTACATAATTTTAAATGAGTGAATGAATGAATGAATGAATGAATACCTAGCCAGTTGAGTAAAGGTTAACAACTGAACTATCAGTTACAAGAACACAAATATGTCTCCTAATAAACTCAGAACCTGCGCCCATCAAGTCTCATCAACATGATTGTCTAAACATGAACAGAAAGGACTGCAACAGACCTGAAAAATGGAAAGGGGAAAAGCCCACAAGCTTCAGCTCTACACAAAAATCTATGGGCAACGAAGGAATGTTGAGGCAGGAGAAATGATCTTCCCCGGGAAAAACACACCAACTGGTTATTCAACACCGAATGGTCAGCCTGGAAATATACATACAAGAACATTATACAAGCTGAGCAGTGACATTTAGAAACACACGGGTATACACAGGTGCATATGGCATTCAGTAAAAATAAGTGACAAAAGAAGACATGAATTTGAACAATAGCAAGTGTGTGGGGGTGGTAGAAATGTAAATATCTCAAAAAGAAAAAGAAGACAATAAAATTTCCTTAAAGAACAATCAATGTATTCAAATATAACCTACTCTTTAAATTGCAATGTGGCAATATTTTTCAAAATTAGTTACATATAATGACATATAATCACTTTTCAAAGGTTAATAGGAAGGAAATAAAATAAACTTCTAGGATTCTGCCCTTGTTTTATGTTTTTGTTTTTATTTTTTTATTCTGAGATTCTATATCTCAATGCCTTCATAGTACTATTTTATGAAACCTACGTGGCCACTGATTTACTTCCCGAAATATCCCCCAAACTTAA
Source organism: Meriones unguiculatus (assembly GCF_030254825.1). Taxonomy (NCBI): domain Eukaryota; kingdom Metazoa; phylum Chordata; class Mammalia; order Rodentia; family Muridae; genus Meriones; species Meriones unguiculatus. Next base: position 111,945,297 of record NC_083356.1, read on the forward strand.
CTGCTTGAATCTTCAAGCTTAACTTTCATTTTCCTTAATATTTGCCATCCATCAAAATTTATAGTGCTGTAGGAAGATCAAGATTAAAATGACTCAATTAATGTCTCTCATCATAACAATTGACAGATGTTTAAACCTCCCCCACGAGTTTTGCATTTGTAACACGAAGCCAAGAATTTCCTGATGATTCTGTGGCAAACACTGCTCAGATATTGTGACATAGAAAAACTGGGTTCCTAATTGAGATGAAGCATTTGGGGTGGGCATGGTAAATGTCTGTCTACTCCCACCCCTTCAAATTATGAACAACCAAGGTGCCTGCATGTCCATTTTCCTTACAGTGGTCATGTGCACCACCAGCAAGTTGTTTTCTACCTTCAAATGACAGAGGCAGGCAAACAGCTGCTCCTTTGATCTAGCCCTATCTCCCTGAAGTCCCCAGAACGTGTCTCCTGATCAGTGTGCACTGCACTGAGGAGCATCCACAGTCTGGAACATTCACACCACACGGGAGCAGTCAGTTAGCCGGGGCAAACTGTACCGCACACCTTAATGGTCCTTCCGGGCATCCTTCTAATCCAGCGGAGAACACTAAGCAGGCTTCATCATGATGGGTCTGAGTCATCCAGAATGGGTAAATTATGCTCTCCACGCTCTGTTTCTTGAGGGATGACCTTCTAAAAAGATGTACAAAAAGAAAAAAAAAATCTTGGGTAGAGAGAATCTCTCCACAAGGAAGGGGGAGAGAGCTGCCTTCCTTTTCCTCTCAGCAATCCTTTCAAGTACTTTTGGGACAGGACTTGACTTAGGGACACGTCCCAGGCCATGAGATTATTTCCATATTTACAGCTCCACATATTCTAAATGCAGGACACAAACCCACAAGTGCATCTTTCAAAAGCTACAAAAAAAATAAAATGTTCCTGGAACACTGGGGTAGACAGGTTTCACAGAGAAAAAAAAAATCCTTCAGGCTCTACATTAATCAAATAAAGGCAGCTTGGGAATCAGATAAAAAAGTATGAAATCCTCAGACCCAGCACCCCTCTGCCCAGCGCACATTCACAGGTGCACATGGGCAGAAAGGCACAGCAACCAAGCAGAGCATGAGTTTATATTAACATCTGTGTAAGGGTGCTCCTCCTATCTTCTCCTGTGTCTTCTCACTGTGGCACATGTGACCACAGTCAAATCTCTTCAACATTTAATTATTTTCAATAATAATTAGTTTTCTTTAAAATGAAAGTCTTCAGATATGTGCAAGAGTTACCAAAAACTTGTGGGAAGACCCTAAGTTTTTCTAAGACAGAATTGCCTCTTTCATGTCTATACATTTTAGCTAAAGTTTAAATTCATGTTTCTGCTTTTTAATCAAAAGAATAGCACTGATAAGTTTCAACATCAAATTCTTGAGAATATAAATAAGCAGATAAGGATGCCAAAAAGGTTAGAAATAAAGCAAAAATGGTGCTTTGAAAAATCTTTAAAGTATCTTTTTTGTATCCTATAAAAATTAAACGTTGTATAACTTTGACATAATAAACTTCAAACAACTCATTAAAATTCATACAAGATTAGACCCATACAACAAGATGCAAATAATATCTGTGTCATGTGCACTATAAAAATAATAAATTCAATATCATATTTTTCTCCTTTTATTTGATTTTTGAGATTATAATTCAATTACAACATTTATCTCTTCCCTTTCCTCCTTCCTGCCGGAGCCTCCCAAATACCCCTTCCCAATCTCCTTCAAATTCACGGCCTTTTAAAAAAAACAAATTCTTATTGCATATGTATGTAATGTAACCTGTTCGGTCTGTATAACGTGTTACAGTTATTTTTATGCGGTTCTAATACAGATGACTTAGATTATAATTCTTTTTTAATAATTAGCTTTACAACACAAGACCTGAACAGTTCTGACTCTATCCTCAACCCTCTGAGCTAATCTGGTTTCCTCGAAGTGTGCACCCCAGGACACTTGCATTTTGTAGCTTCTCTGAAGAGTCTGGACCTCTGCTGGTGGCTAAATCTCCTGCTGCTGAATCCCCTCATACCAATCCTCCAACTCCTCCTCCCCTAGCTGGCAGGAAGTCCAGCCCTCTTTCCTCTGCTCAACGGATTAGCTGTAAGCTGCTTTATTGACATATCAAGGGACGATTGGGGAGCAGAGTTTAAACCACTTTGAGACAGGGTAGTCTCAGAACCAAGCTTGCAACCAGATATGGCGGGTACAGAAATCAGCATTTGTATTCCACAATAAGCTTATATCTACGATAATGCTACCAGCATGTATGTTTCCAGGGCTGACCATTTTGCACAGGAAGCTAATTATTGTGCTCTTTTCTGAGGAACACCACTTCTCCTGACCCCAGCATTACTCAGTTGCCTTAATTCTTTGTAGAGGGTTGAGGCCTCATGAGCTTATTTCTGTCTCGTTTGGCATGTTCATTGGTGTCAGCCTTGTTTAACTCACATTTGGGAAGTCTTGGTGGTGAAACTTAATGTGCATATATTCTGTTGTTACTAGGAGATACTGCCTCTCAGCAAGCTCTCTGACTCCTGTATCTTATGATCTTTCTGTCCCTTCACCCACGAGGAGTGGGCTCCACAACTCTGCGTTTTAATTTTCTAGAACTGTCTCTGTCTGTTGCAGAGAGAAGTTTTCCTGATGAGGAGTGAAGACTACACTTGCCAGTGAATATAAGCTTTTAACCTTAATGAAAGTTGCCAGGCCCAGATGGGAGCACTCACCTTTAATCCCAGCACTGAGGGAGGGTTCAGAAGCAAGAAGAGCTGAGTGAGTTCTAGGCCATCCCACTATACAAAGCAGGAACAAGGCTGCCAGAATTTTTTAAAAATATGCCATCAAATCCCTCCCTTCAAAACTCAGGGAACAGAGGTGGGGGAAAAGGAGAAAAGAGTACAGGAGACAAAGTGGGTGAAGGACACCAGTAGATCAAGGCCCTCTAAGTCAACTGAACAAGCTCTCCTATGACCTCACAGAAACTGAAGGAGAGAGCACAGGGCCCACACATGTCAACAACAGATTCTGGGCATATAGGTTATAGCTTTCATATATATTATAGTTTAGTATTTTTATGGGACTCCTGAGTGTGTGAATGAGTAGGTCTCTGATTCTTGTGTCTCAGCATGAGGTTCTTTTACCTCTATTGGTTTGCCTTGTCCAACTTAAAAATGATGTTTTTTGCTTTATCTTATTATATTTTATGTTGTTATGTTTTATTGTTAAAAAAGAGAAAGAAAGAAAGAAAGAACGAACGAACGAACGAAAGAAAGAAAGAAAGAAAGAAAGAAAGAAAGAAAGAAAGAAAGAAAGAAAGAAAGAAAGAAAGAAAGAAAGAGAAGCCAGGCATGGTGACACATATCTGTAATCCCAGCACTCAGGGAAGCAGAGAGAGGCAGGTGGATCGCTATGAGTTGGAACCCAGTCCAGCCTGGTCTTCAAAGCTAGGACAGAACATTCAAGGCTACATGGAGAAACTCTCTTTCAAAAAACCAAGAAGAAGAAGTAGAAGTGGAAGAAGAGGAGGAGGAGGAGGAGGAGGAGGAGGAGGAGGAGGAGGAGGAGGAGGAGGAGGAGGAGGAAGAACTTGCGCATCAATAAATATAGCAGGTATATATTACATGTATGGAGAAAGAAAGACAGGAAGGAAGGAAAGAAGAAAGCAAGCAAATAGGATAAACAAGCTATGTGATCAAACCAGTCTCCATAGTCTCTGTTTCAGTTGCTGCCTCCAGGTTCCTGCCCTGATTTTTCTTCATGAGGTGAGGTGAAATAAACCCTTTCCATGCCAAATTGATAGGATGGATGGATAGATAGATAGATAGATAGATAGATAGATAGATAGATAGACAGGCATACAGATAGATAGACAGATGATAGATAAATTAAATATGAAAGTCCATGACCTAAATTTTATTGTTCTAAAAACCTTTCATGAGAGAGAAATTGGAGGCTTCCTAAAACTTAGCCTAAGTGAAGATGATATTCTGAGAAGTTTTCTTTTGTTTTATAGACCTTCCTAGTTCACTATAAAGGTTCTTTATTGTCTCTTTTCTCCTGTAGAGAGAATGCGGGGTTCCTCAGCAGGGCGTGTGTGTGATTTACCTATGCTTTGATGGATACAGTGTGCACATCTTAAAATCTGTAAGATAGATTTCAGGCTCTGTGATTTTTTCCTTTTATATAACACATTCGTTTTTACTGTGCTCGGATGCTTTGCCATGAGTCCAGGGGTCTGATCAGAGTGGAGGAGTCCTGTGGGATGCAGTATGAGATGCTGTGTCACACTGATACTCCAGTGTCATAGAGGCTCCTTCCCCTCACACCCACTCGGGCTCTTCTGCATCTGTCCCTCGTTAGCTGCCAGAGCTGACTTTTGTGCACAGTCAGGAGGAGCAGAGGAAATGGTCCCACACGAAGTTCCCCTCAGAAATGTTGGGAAGACAAGCAACACACATTCATTTTTAGTTTCCTTTAAAACAACATTCTTCTCTTGGTATTATGAAAACTTAAATGACCAGAAAGGAAGTTTCTAATATCTTTTAATTCAATCTGCCTTTTCTTTTTCTTTCTTTTTTTTTTTTTTTTTTTTTTTTTTTTTTTGGCAGATGTATTCTGGATTTCCAACATGCAAAGACAAAAAGCAATGATAGGGAAAAAATTAGGAAATTCATCACATACATCTGTATTTATTCAGCACATATTTAGTCACCCAACCGTTTAAAAAGCTAGATCTTTACGGAGGGGGAAACCTGGAGAACCCTACTGTCAGAGTCACTGTGTAGGATCTTATCATGGGTCTGTTATGTCCACTCTCAGCAAACATTTTATTAATGCTTTCCAATCTCTCACAGCTCTTCAAAATACTTATCAACTTATTACAACCAGGACCTACACAATATGTTGTGCTGTGGTTTGTTACATTATAGGCATCTTAATGATAATCAGGTTTTTGTGGTTGTAATTTTAGGCATAGGAGACCACACGGGGGAGTGTGTAGTTCCTGCACATATTCAGGAGTCAAAGCCGAGCCAGGAGAGACTCAGCTGGTCAGCTGGAGAGCTCTGACCAGGCTCTATGCTCCTATCGGTTGCTGTGAGCTGACTTCCTTTTCTCCTGCACACCGACCTTCCGTAGGGTACTGGTGACTGTGGCTCCACAGTCACCAGTGTGACCTCCCTCCTACTGCTTCCTGTCTTGTCTGCCCTGTTAAAAGGAGTTAGGTCACCACACTTCCATCTCATCCTGTACAAAGTGGAGGTCCTAACTGTAACAATCAGGAGAGCATTGTGGACTCAGCACAGCAGCAGTCGGTGCACATGAGGAATCATTCATGATCCGTGGTGAACTTGACAGCCATTATTCTCTTCTACCTAATAGAAAAAAAAAATTACATTTTTTTCTCCTGTAAGCCTGATGCCTTTAATTTTCAATGTGTCCTTTCCCATATTTTTGCTATAAACATCTTAAAATATGTGCAGCCTTACTTTCTTGTTTTGTGGCATATTAATGCAATTTTACATGTCACTCAGGAAGAAACAAAACATACGTTCACAAAGCTAGATGAGACTCTGCTAAATTATATACAATGTTTGCATATGTTTGAGACAAATTGCTTTCAGAAATTCTATTGCTGTAAACACATACGGTTAAGAAGAAGTTCAAAGGGGCTGGAGAGATGGCTCAATGGCTGAGGGATTAAGCCATCCCTGCTACTTATGGTGGATCTGGCCTCATGACCTTATCTCTTTCCAGAAAGCCACTCAACACCATAGTCTTGATGGTTAGATTCTGACGTGTGAACTCTGGAAGACAAGCTCCCAGTCCATTGATCCATGACGTACATTGATATGCTTTCATAAATGTCTAAACATACGACTTTAAACAGTTTAACACTGATTTATAACAGATTCATTGTATTCCTGGGTGTGGTGTGTGCATCAGCTGTTTGAAGTTTGGTCTTGTTTTGAAAATGGAATGTGAAAATAATATAAATTATTTAATATTTTTCATTTTAAATCACTTAACACCAGTTTGTACCTTCAGTGACTTCCTTCTGATTCATTTTTCCCTCTCCAGGTATAGAAGCTTCACTATAGCCTTAAAGACATCCAGGAACAAAAATGGAACTCCATCCACAATTTTAAAAATTATTTACAGGAATGGAAATTCGCATTTGCTAAAGGCATCATATACATACAGAAGATGCATACACTGAGACCAAGACTCCTGTGTTCAGATGAACTCTTGGAAGCTTTCCAGGGGTTTTGGGGAAATGACACACTGCAAAGATTAAGACTTCCCTGGGGTGGAGGGGCTCAAACACATTTCAAAGTGGGGCAAGAGATCCTCCAAGGATTTAGCAGGGTTATGACTTAAAGAAACTTCATCAAGACCTTGGAAATTGTTCCACAGGAATTGATAGGCGTGACTAAATTTCAAGACCATGCTACTTCTTTAATTATTAGACCCCACACTGGGGTTCTAAAGACCAACACTGTAGACTCAGTTAGGGCTGGAGAGAAAGGACGGTAAATGGGACAGCCACGGTGGTGTTATCCATTCCAGTCAGACAAACAGCGAAAGCGAGGAAGAGAGAGCGGCATGCCAAGAAAGCCAGGCTGCCAGGGAGGGCACACTTTCCTCCAAAAGCTGTAGTGGGAGGAGCACGCAAGCACCACAGCGTGGCCAGAACCTCCAGTACAGCGCTTTCCTCTCTCAACATTTGCTAAAGCAGCTGCTCCCAAGAGCCACAGGTACTAAACGTGAATGGAATGTGCTAATTTGTCAGCTTTCTGGCCTTCCATGTGGTCTAGAGAAAAAAAGACTTGTCACGTTATTTTTATAATTCTAAGTCATAAATTTATAGTCAATAAAATTTTTAGGGAGGAAATATTTCAATAGCGTATTATTTAACTGATCTGTCAAGAAATATAAGCTGTAGATTATATAGTACATGAAAGTCCTTACTGGTGTAAGGCAGAGGATGCATTTGCTCACATAGTCTGTATTCTGAGAAAAAGAAAAAAAGGAACAGTATTTTCAAGTTTCCATGTCATTTACAAACGATTTTACTCATAAAATCCAAATGTTACGATCTTTAATGCTTTGCTTACTCTTAACACTATCAATTATTTAACCTCATTGTTCTTGCTTGTAAATGTGCACCCGTTTGTGTGTGTGTGTGTGTGTGTGTGTGTTTATGTGTGTGCGTGTGTATACATGTGTGACCAGGTACATCTGCATATGTGTGCATGTACACATGGGAGTCAGAAGTGGCTATCAGGTACCTTCCAAAATTTCTTTTACCTTATTTTCTGGGACAACCTCTCTTACCAGCCTGACAGCTGATAAGAGAATCCTCCTGCTTCAGCTCCTCTGCACTGTGATTATAATCACGGCCAGCTGCTCTCTGTCATGAGTGCTGGAGCTCAAACACTGGTCCTCAGAATTGAACAGCAAACTCTTTACCAATGGAGCCACGTCTCTAGCCCTTAATTTCATTTTGAAAGAATAAAGAACTACAACTGTTCCTTCTGAGTGTCAACATCCTAAGGTAAAAGAACAACACAATGAATTTTCATGTTCATTGCACCATTAAAAAGTTCAGTAAAGGGCTAGAAATGTGAAGTTTGTATGAGAAATTACAGACATATGGAAAGAGGTTTCTCTAAAATTATGCAGCCCTAAATACCAGATTCATCATCTCATTATTTATAATACATGGAAATCAATCCCTAATGAGAAAATAAATAAGCAAATTTAGGTCAGTCTCCAAGAACAGATTGGATTATCTGACTGCTGAATACCGGCTGTTTGGAATGAGCACACAGAGTATATTGAGCCTGATGGTAAAGACTGTGGGGACAAAAAATCACCCATTCAATGTAAAAGTGAACTGTGTATGCACTGTCTCTTCTCAAGATCACTGGGGTTTACGGTTCAAACCTACCGAAACCGTAGGGCAGAGTGACAAATTCATTGACGCTGAAGATTTTAGCTGCAGCTGATGTGTTATTGTTTCACCCTTTGAAAAGTATAAAACTTTGTAGCCTCTGTTTCTGAGTCACCTCTGTAGTGCACAGTAGTGAGACCAAAGTAGCAAGTGAAGATGGAGAGCAGTTCATTGTGCCCTATTCTCCTTTCATGACAGATGCGTGCTAAGCCAAGGTTAAAAGTGTGATTTGTCTTAGAAATATTTCTTTGTCTTAGGTGGCCTTTAATCTTGGTCTTGTAAGGAGGAATACATAAAATACATAAAAATATATAAGCTTTCAGGTTATTGTGAAAATCCGTCATCCTTCACATCAGAACACATTCTAGAGATCTCTTTCCAGAGGGGCTGCTCATACTTAAACTCCTCTTGGATACATGTAATAGGAAGGGAAGGACATTAAACAGCATCCTGCACTTTTTGCTTGGGTGGACTTTTCCTCCTTTCTGTCAAGGGAAATCATGGAGACCTATGAAGCCTTTGCTGACATCCTGTTTCTTCACCGTCGCCATTTGATGTGCTCATCTGCCTCTGGCCAGCATAGGATACTTCCACCAACAGATACTTATCAAGAAGAGCAAAGTGAAATGTCCCTCAAATAAACATGTTTAAAATTGATGTCTTGGACTTTATTAATCAATGATCTATTAAAAATCCAGTGTAGTTTTTCTCTATTTGGGTAATATATCAGAATAACATGGATCACAGTTTAAAATAATCTGTCCTCAGCATCTCTGGATGTCTCTTTTCAGGGTGAGATTGGGCATTCAGCGTTTTGAAAGGCATGCTAACCAGATGTCATGGTGCCATGTGCCATTGCTGTAGGGCTTGAGAGGCAGAGGCAGAATTTTAGTCCAGCCTGTGCTACGCAGTGAGGCACCCATCTCAGACTTGGGGAGTGGCATGCAAGCAGAGGGAGGAGGGAGGGTGGGACTGGGAGGGGAGGAGGGAGGGGCTTATGGGGGGATACAGAATGAATAAAGTGTAATTGATGAAAAAAAAGAAGTGAAAGGGAAAAAAATGCACAATAAACAGAAAATCCTTCCAGCTGACCCCTCAGCTACGGCTAAGAAGCTACTCCACAGTGCGTGCCCATCTAGTTCATTGGGTCAGGGGAAGTCATTTTGGAGGATGTATTCCTAAGATGTCTTCCAGCTGCAGGAAACAGACTTGTGTGGCCACATTAGTGGACATTTTCCAGAAGAGAACAACATAGTCTGGAGATAAATTTTGTTCATATTCCTGCTCTGAAAATTCCTAGTCATGAAAAATCCAAGCAACTCCATTTTCTGGCTGACTTAATTTTCTCATGTGGAAAATTCCTGTATTGCTACCCATCTTGTAATGTGATTAAGAAATAATAAATTAAAAGCCTGCTAAAGAGCAAGAATTCACTGCTAGCTCTTCTTCTCTAACATTATATTAATCATTTGCTTACTTAAGTAATTAGTGAGCATTTACAGTATGTGCATGCCATGTTCATTCCAATAAGTTAACACTTACTCTCTTAGAGATGGTACACAAAGCCAAATACGGCGCAGCATGGCTGTGATCCCAGAACATGACCTGGATATGAGAGCCATCCTGGACTATGCAGGAAGCTTGGGGCCAGCAGGAGCTATGAGAAATTGTTTCAAAAAAAAGTAAATGAAAAGTCAGACCTATTCATTATTTTAATTTTCATATTCTATCTCATCTCCAATTACTTTCAATTTATTCTTTGCCTTGTGTCATCAGAACAAATCAGTAAAACTATCATTGACATCTGGCTACCAAACCAAACCAATAAAAATGGCCTCGGCTTTCCCATCCTCGCTTCAATTTCTCATATTAGCTCATCTGCACCTAAGCCTTTAACCTGTTTAAATTTCAGAATTTGACCTTGATTTTCCTGTCCCAGTTTCTGTTGCTTGACCTCATCTAGGTATACTTATCTGATCCTCAACTATCTGTAAACACCAACCTGTCTCACACCTGTATCTCTGAATGTTATAGTTATGAAGAAGTCTCAGATTCCACATACACAAAATTATACTCGCTCTCCCCCTTGCTAACCTAGTTTGCTATTCACTCAGATACCAAACTAGCGAACTCTACTTTGACATATTACTCTCTTTCACCTTGTGCTCCAATGACTTTTGAGGCACATTGGTTTATTTCCTAAATGTTTCTCCAGCACACAAACTTCCCTTCTCTCCCCACTGTCGTCCTCCTTGCTTTCCTCTTTACCACATTCAGCAAGCAATGGGATCATCGACTGCCTTAGGGTCCCATATAAAATTGCTGGCTGACAGTTTAAGAAAGACCAAAACAAAAGGGAAACATGACCAAACTATTAGTTACTTTTCATGCTTAACAGGAGCAAATTAGGAAAGGGATTGATTTCAGATCATAGTTTGAGGGTGAGGCCAAGATGCCTAGAAAGACATGAGTCTTTCTAGGCATGATGTCGTAACTGGATTCTCAGTAGAAAAGCAGAGAGAGATGAGGCTGGTACTCATCTCACTGTCACCTTTGCTGTTAACCCAGGATGTCAACACATAGACCCACACTGCCCACAGTTGAATTGGCTGCTCTCACCTCAGTCAACCTAATGCAGATAACCCCTCCAGGCGTACCCAGAGGCTTGTCATGTAGGTGATTCTAGATCCTGTCAAGCTGGTAGCCAATACTAACATTCACTGCTGTAAGGACACCACTGATGGACAATTTTCTTCAAGTCAGATTCTTCAGGCTAATGACAGATAATTTATTTTTCATTTCCTTTTTTTCAGTTCCTCCAATTAGCCAATCCCTGTCTACCTCTAGTTATATATATGTATATATTCTTCATTCACTTCTTACCTGCTTATATTGTAATTGTGCTTCAGATGTCAGTTCTAATATCACCGTTTTTAGTAAGACCAGTCTGTTTCCCCCTATTTTATGACTCAAAGTGCTCTATGTATTTTGCTCATTGTCTTCACTATCTTTTGCCAATATGCACTTATTCACTTCATTGTTTTATAACACAAAGAATGACTCATAAAAGGAAGTAAGTACAGTTATGCTAGAAATAAATTTATAGATGGGAGACTAATCTTTATATATATAAAGTATAATATCTAGAAATATATCTATATAGGTAGATATATGTATGGTAGATATATAGATATAGGTATATATATATCTATATAGGTACATATATGTGTAGATATGTATGTATAGGTAGATATATAGGTACATATATCTCTATATATGTATATATAGATATCTATATAGATCAATAAATGTACATATAGATATCTATATAGATATATAGATATACATATATTCTTAGAGATTATATATACTTAGCATGCTGTTAACTGCCAAATGATCTAGACAAAAGGATCATTTTGATCAGGTAACACACGCAGTAAAAGGGAAAGCCCAAGACAGGGACAGAGAGATGACCTCTGCACTTTGAACCTCACATATATAACAATTTTTTCTAATTGCAGTAAGCTACAGTGCCATCAGTATTCGTGTCTTCTGAAGAGTTAAGATTGCACTGTCAGATATTTTCATGCTCAAGGGAACCTGAGATGAAATGTTTTATTTTGCCCATATTAATATATTCCATCTTTGAGTCAGGGTTTGACATATGCATGCTGGCTTTAAACTCACTACATAGCAAAGGCTGGTCTCAAACTCCTTACCCTCATACCTCCATCTTCCGAGTGCTGGAATTTCAGGTGTGCACCACCATGTACAACTCTATTATTTTAAACCTTTGTCTGCAAGTTTACAGTCATATGGAATGCAGTAAGAATAAGAGCTTAGCTGCTATTCAAATCATTTCTCCAAAAGTCTCCTGAGATAGCCATTTCCAAACCTGCATGCCCACCCACTGCAGAAGTGCTTTCTGCAGTAAATTCTTCAAGACAGCTGAAGAAAAGGAGAGCTGCTTCAGTCTTCATTGCCTGTGGAAGCACCGTGCTTTTTAAAGAACAAAACAGGTATATTTCTATTGGACTGCCTCATACAGAAGGTAGTGTGGTATGGATGGAGAGAGCAAATGACAAATAATACAAATACATTTTATTTGAAATAAACTCACTGGCAGGCTCTTTGATCACCTCCCCCTGAGGGGAGAGCAGCTTTACCTGGCCACAGAGGAGGACAATGCAGCCAGTCCTGATGAGACCTGATAGGCTAGGATCAGAGGGAAGGGGAGGAGGACCTCCCCTATCAGTGGACTTGGGGAGGGGCATGGGAGGAAATGAGAGAGGGAGGGTGGGATTGGAAGGGGACAAAGGAGGGGACTACAGCTGGGATACAAAGTGAATAAATTATAATAAATAAATAAATTTGAAGAAAAGAAATAAACAAAAATGCTTATACTGTTTTCATTTGCACACAGACTCCTAACTGACTGGATTTCTGAGCAAACACAAAGCTAAAGAGACGGTCCCTCTGTTTCAGCTTGTATTGGAGGACACGAAGGAAATCACTACTGGAGGGTTATTTATTCATTTATTTTTTTCTTCCCAATTTATTCATTATATATCCAGATTGTAGCCCCTCCCTCTACTTCCCCAGTCCCAACTTCCCTCCCTCTTCCCCCATCTCCCTGCCCTAGTCCACTGAAAGGGGGAGTTCTCCACTATTGCCATCTGCCCATAGCTTGTTAAGTCTTATCAGGACTGCCTGGATCCACTTCCTTGGTGGCCCACCAAGGCTGCATCGTCAGGAGTGAGTGATAAGAGAACAGTCAACAGAGTTCATGATAGAGGCAGCCCCTGTTCCCCTCACTTGGAAATCCACATGGAGATCAAGCTGTTAATCGGCCACATCTGAGCAGGGGTCCTCAGGCAAATGGATGGAATTAGAAGAGATCATCCTGAGTGCCATAACCCAGAAACAGAAAAACAGGCATGGTATATACTCAAGTATAAGCTATATAATATAGGATAGCTATATATGGACCTAAAGAAGCTAAACAACAAGGAGGACCCTAAGGAGGATGCTTAAATGTCATTCAGAATGGTAAACAGGATAGACACCAGAAGCGGTGGAAAAGAGGAAACAGGATGGGAGCCTACTATAGAGGGTTCTTTGAAAATCTCCACCCAACAAGGGATCAAAGGAGATGCTGAGATTCATGGCCAATCATGGGCAGAGCACATGGAGTCTTATGAAGAGAGGGGTGAAAATAGAGGGACATGGAGGGGACAGGAGCCCCACAAGAAGACCAACAAAAGTTCTGAGCCCAGGGGGTCCTGCACAGACTGATACACCAACTATTGGAGGTTTTTATAAAGCTGACCTTCCCCTAAGGTCTGACCACAGAAGTGTAATAGATGTAAATGGATCTAAGGTTACCAGTTGTCACGGGTCATATTAGCATTTTTTAAAGTGTTGTAAAATATATATATTGTGTGTGTTGTCAATAGACTATATTTTCTACAACCCTGTTAGTTTGAGTTTCCTTTCTAGTTCCTAACCAGTTTTAGAATTTTCCTTTTCCTTTGTCCCCCCCCCCTTTTTTTTAACTGTTAAAGTTTCTGGCTAGTTCAGTGATGGAGGAAAAAGAAAAAACTAGGTGAATGGGTTGAGATACTCATTGTGCATCGAGAGTGGATTAAGGGCGGAGGAAAGTCAACGAACTCCGCATTTATTAGCCCGGAGGACTTAGAAAGCAGAGAACCAGGGACAGGATGTTGACAGGGAGGAATATTGGTTCATAATCTTTAATATGGTTTCTATTATTGCAAGTTCTTACTAAAGTTTGCCTCTAAATCACTGCTATGCAGTCTGTATACAAATGGAGACAGCGTGATAATCAATCATGTGACTTCACTAATACAGTGACTCTGCCTGAGGGAGAAAGCAACAGCTCAGCAACATTATGTACACTGTACTCAGAAAGTCACTGACATATTTCAAAGAAAACTCCACAAGTCGAGAACTAGCTGAAGGTAGCAATTAGAACCTGGGTGGGAGAAGCAATATTCTATTTGTGCGCTTTTTAGTTCCAGGTCGGTTGCATTAAGTATATGAATTGTAACTAATTGCATCTAAATAAATTACATATTTTAATGAATCATATTCTTTTAAGAAGTTACACAATTTTAAGAAAATGACATTGTCATTGTTTCAAAGGAAAAATATGAGTGGAATTTTTACCACTCTTCTACTGAAGTTTTCACTGATGTTTATTTTAGCCTTAGCTTCAAACTTTGCTTCAAGGTCTACCTAGAATTAAACACTTTTTCAGGATCAACAAATTCAACCACAGTGAAATGTCCAGAGATTTTGGACAGGTATTCAAAACATAAGTATTAATACAAATATTGACTTTATATTTTGTTGAACATCTAGATTTATTATCTCTCAGGGCAAATATTGACTGTATCTTCCAGGTCAATAAATCTCTATGTTCACTGGAACAAAAGTCAATACCTGTATCATATCCATTTTCCCAGATGAGAACTGTTTCTCTTCATGTTACACGGCTTGGTGTTTCAAAACTTGTGTTTATACAGAGAAAGAAAACATTAATAAAAAATGCTAATTGGTAAATAAGAGTAAAATTTGTTGAAAGTGCACATACACAACTTTAATATTAATGGAAGATGTTGTGCCTGGGCCTTTATAACAAAAAGTTTGTAATTATAATTACTTTATTTTAGGAAAACAAGATATGATAATGATTAGTAAATGGGGTGGAGAATGGAAAAATTAATTCTTTGGTATTGTTTTTCACAATTCAGATATTATTTTGTTCTGCCCTGTTTTTTGTTTTTCAGCTATATATCTTAGAAACCTTTATTAAGGATAGAGAGTGTTAATTTTCATATATCCTGAATAGTAGACACTATATTGGTAGCATTCATCAATTTTACCTTGAATTTTTTGAGATTTGATACTCTAGAATCTAAACAGTTTGTATTATATATCCTGGGAGGAAAGAAGAGCTCCTACAGATTGTACATGATGACTCACTGGTATGAATGGAGACCTTTGTGGTTGTGTTCTTTTTAGAGAAATAAAATTTGGGTGGTCCCTGTGTGTCATGGTCACTTCTTGCATAGGAGACTGCTAGAACTTGGTAGGAAATGCCTACTATGAAAGCCGGAACTGCTCCCTGATTTCTCATCCTCCCACTGTGGACAGAAGCTGTACCTTTACATCGGATGTGCTCAGTGTGTGCAGGGCCTCGGGTAATACAAGTAAAAGTCAGGTTGGTTGATTGGTTGATTTTGTTTGTTTACTGCTCAAGCAGTTTTTACTTTGCACTCATGCCAGCTTGGAATTAATTCCTAGGAAGCCCAGGAACCCACAATTCCACTGTCTCAAGCCACATTGCTTATAAAATGGTGGAACCAAAAGGTGTTATGAAGAGTGTCACTACAAAAAAAAAAAAAAAGAACCTCTTGTTTCTAGCGTCTCCAAAACCACAACTGCTGAAAAAACATTATGTCAAGCAATTGACGGTCTGGTGGAGTAGTATGTATTTCTGCAGGGTAACTTGAGTTATCTGCATGGCCACATGCTTTGGTGACATGATCAAAGAACCTTGCTCCAGGCAGGCTTCCTGGATAATTTCTCACTAAAAGAGTCTACAAAACCATTGAGAAACTTTTGATGTTATCAACTCCAACTAAGAGAACTGGAGAAGTAATTGTATGGCCTCATCTCCTCCCTTCCAATCTGCTTTACTCTGTTACTAAATTCTCCTTCATTCATCTCTAAAAATTGCTCTTCAAGTTGGCCTTCACTTGACTTGGCCAAAAGCCAAAAGCCTCCAACTGTGATTCTCATTAAAATCCCAAACATGAGAGTATCCACTGCTCCCTAATTAGGCTAGCTGCCTTTTCAATGTATATTCAGCAATTAGGCATCACTTCTCTGCACACCCTACTGACTAAAATTAATTATTACTTTATCTAGAACATAGTGGACTATGATTTCTTTAGCCGGTTTTATAAGAATTATGGTGTGACAGAAACCCAGTCATGAAGGGATTACCCTGTGCCATCATTTGCAGCTCTCCATGGCAATATAAAATCCTATAACTGAATGACAACACCCAGGGATCCCAGCCCTCAGCTACACAAGCTAGAGGCAACAAAATTGGAAATGGCAGTCCATTCACCTTTCTGGGTGACAATGCTAATACAGCTGCTTCTCTTCATTTGTGCTCTAGACTGACTCTGGAATTGTAGGAAGAAAACCTGGAAGGAAGTTATTATCGAGCAAAGAAGGGAAGGCTCTGAATGCAGTGTTTTTCCTTCTTGCTAAATATGTTCCTCTTTTTATCTCCATGCGATAAGATTTTTTTTTCATTTTTGGATGCTAAATTGGAGGAGCTAACTTCAGATTTTTATTATCCACTTGTCCTTGCCATTTTAACTTTAAAAAGTGTAATATTGAAAACTTTCTAACTTTAATAACTTCTGTTACATTTTCTATACTCATAATTGTTCTCTGAGTTTCTGAGGAAAAAATGTTATTTATCGTTTTAAAAATAAATAGTACTGAGCTAATGAACTCATTTCTCAGAATACATAATTTTCCCTCAAGCAAACTCAATTGAGCTGAAAACTAACAAAATAAGTCGCTTTAATGCTTCTTTGAACATGCATGTATGTGTGCTTGCTTATATATGCGCTCAAAAACACAATCATTTAAATACCCAAAACAAGTTAGGACCTAGTGTTCTACATTTACATAAATGAGGTAAGTCTTATTAGTGTTTTTATTTTTGCAGCATTTTCATTCCTATGACTAAAATACAAATGCGAGTTCTGTTAAGCACTGAGAAAGGAAATGGGTCCTTTCCAAAGATTAAAATAGTTTCCAGAAGGCGGGCCCGTAGGTCCAGCAGGGAGAGCTGGTTGTTCACAGAGCTTGCACGTCCTTCCAAGCACACAGGAGTGAGAGTAGCTACCAGCCTTATCCCCTTTGCCAGTTTGCTTTTCTCTTCCGGTCTTAAACACAGATGGTGCGTTGTCAAAGTGCATGCAAACTTTTCCTTATCCTAACTCTGTGTGTTTCCGTCCACCGTTCACTGCCAGAGACTTTAATCCTCACACATTTTGGTCCTATGCTTTATATTAGCTGTCCTTAAAAGAGAAAATTTCGTTTAATGAAAGATGCATCAAGTCAACCACTGTTCTGACCTTTTCAGAACTCACAGGCTGTGGGTGAACTCACGGCGTGTGTGCAGTGTGTGTGCAGTGTGTGAGCAGTGCGTGTACAGTGCGTGTGCAGTGCGTGTGCAGTGCGTGTGCAGTGCGTGTGCAGTGCGTGTGCAGTGCGTGTGCAGTGCGTGTGCAGTGTGTGTGCAGTGCGTGTAGTGCTTCAATTCCTACCTGACTGTCCACGAAGCCCCATTAAAAGCCCATTTTCTACTTCTTCCCAAAGCAAGAGCACAGCTTCCTGGGCACAAACGTAAGACCACGTACAATTCCTGGATTCTTCCATGAGGATCTGCTGTGTGGGCTGGACCTAAGGTCTCTAGGAGACAGGCTCCCAGCAAACAGTCTAAATATCCTCTTCATGATCATGTCTGATGTTGTGTACTTTGCCCTGACCAGAGGCCTGCCTCCACTACCTAGGACCTTTAGGCTGGGTAAAACCTTCAGGCTTTACTTACTCTGTTCTCTACAAAAGACTAGAAATCATTTGTGTAAGCAGTTTACTACTATAATTCTTTTCCTGCTTTTCAAAAAATATTATTTCTTTCTCAAAAAGCACAGGTCATTTGGTCTATAGTACATTTATATACAGCACTATAAACACCTGCGTGTTTATAAAATTTGATCTCATAACGTTTATCTAGTTTATACTGTTTTATGGAAGTATTTAATTTATATTTCTAGTCTCAAACTATTTAATCTGCTACCAAAACATAATGGAAACTTAGTATTTCGCATAAGAATAAAAAATTTTAATGCGAAAGCCTAGGTAATGAACATGACCTTGTCATGATAACCAAATGCATAAACTTTAATAAGATTCTTCTATGAAGAACAATTACTTCTCTGTGCTTAAGATTTATATACTTTAGAAAACATTATGGACACCTTGAAAATAAGGTGTTTAATGAAAGATAAGACCATTCCTTATATTAGTCCCCCAAAGAGGAATAATGACTCTTTCTTCTTCTTCTTCTTCTTCTTCTTCTTCTTCTTCTTCTTCTTCTTCTTCTTCTTCTTCTTCTTCTTCTTTTGCTTTATCTTCTAGAAATACATTCTCATTATTTCCAGGTGCATATACTGGTATAAGAAGCATTCAGGAGCACTGGGAACTCACATGTTTTGCAAGCTCTTCAGTCACTGTAGATTTTCAATAAACATGAATTTCCATCGTGAAAACAACAGAGAACAGGTGACACATTTGTAATTTCCATTTCCCACCCTCTGAGGATGGCTCATAGAACAACACATAAAGGTGTAAAAATAATAAGCTACTGTTAATTGTAACAAAGAGAAAATAAAAATATATTCAAATATCTATTTGCCTTAATATACAACATAAATGTGAGGTGTCTACCAAAAGTGTCCAAAGATTCTCCTTCTAGAAGTCATTAGAGGATGAATTAAATGAGACAAAGAAAAAGTAATGGATAAATCACAAAAAACATCTTTTGAATCCATGATATCTGATAGAGATATGGAAATCAAAACTCAAAGTAGTTCATTCTTTATCTGGTAGTTTAAAACACACTGTGGCCATGCATAGTGGCACACATAGTGGCTCTTAATTTCAGTAGTCTGAAGGAAATTAATATCAGTGAAGTTTTAGAAAAATATCTCAAAAGCTATAGGTTTATACATTTGGCAGACACCGAGTCAATTTCTTGTATTTTTTTTTCAGAATATGACAAGGTAAAAACCTTAAACCTGGTGAATGTACCATAAACTTGGCAGAGAACAATTGTGTCATATGTTTTGAATTCTCGAAATATAATTAGTGCATATTTAGAAGACGAGAATACTAATTGTGCTGGTTAGTTGAAATTCTGTGTTTTATTTTTTCAACTTGAGGGAACTTCAGCTGAGAATCTCTCTCCATCACACTGGCCAGGAGGCAAGTTTATGGTACATGTTCTTAGAGGATGTTGGATGTGGAATGGTTCATGCACTGGTGGGTCCTTTGCTGTATAAGAAAGGTAGCTGAGCAAGCCATCAGGAGCAAGCCAATTTAACAGTGCTCTTCCTTAGTCTCTCTTTCAGTTCCTGCTGCCAAGTTCCTGCCCTGTTTGAGTCCCTGACCAAAGATAAATGTAGATACAAAGACCAACCTGAGGGTGAAGAAATTCCTTAACATATTTTTCCTAAAGAGAAAGGTGAATACTCTCCAAGTAAGTTTGTCAAAGAAATGAGCAAGAAATAATTACATTATAAAACACTCAAGAAACCTTCAATATTGGTTCCTAAGTTATAAGACCCCACTATTCTTGTAAAGAAAAGCCTTGGGATACAGCCATCTATGACGGGTTTGACAATGTGATGTTCTGTCATTTCTGATATATTACAGGCAATCCATCCCCAGAAGCTGGCTATTAAGTAATACGATAAAGTTCGCTAATCATGAGACTTTTGTGGCTAATGTTTTCCAAGCACTTTCTAAAAATAATTCCAGTTGAAAAAGAAAGCTACGGGCTTCATATGAAACCGGAGTTTATTACCTGAAGTATCACTTACCATTAAGCAAAACTCTGCTCTTTAATATGGCACCTAAGTAAGTAGGGTAAGTTAAAGGGGACATTTTCTCTTCTGAAACTGAATCTAAAGACAGTGGCATGGGAGAAAATCATCTGAGAGTATTTACATGTCAATGAACATACTTGGGCTTTCAGTGAGAGGAGAAGATACTTGGCTGGAAGTGAGAATCACAGTGGAAGAGTGACTGACTGCTGTGTGGGAGTGTGCGGTTAGAAATCCAACTCTATGCACATCAACTATGGATGTCCAAACAATATTTTGAATACTCGGTGAGATTATGTCACTTTTCACATCCTACCACACAGTACCTCACATAAAGGGCCATAAAAAAGTGAAGATGGAAGCCATGAGGGCAGATGGAAGGCTAGTTTTAAAGCTCAGAGGAAAAAAAAAAAACCACCTTGTGTTTAGCCTAGGATATAAACAGCAGAGGCCTAAAGAGTATAGTTTTATTCTAGAGATAAAAGCTAAGGAGTTTTCTGGGTGTTTCATTGCATGCAAGATATGACTATAAGGAACAAAGACTGAGAATAATTAACCTGACCCCTAGAATGAAGCCATAAATATTTCAGAATGAACAGGCTTGAAGATGGAGACCATGAAGACAGAAGTTCACATGGGGAGACATTAGTGTGCCCACGTGTCAGGTAAGAGGAGATAGCTTTTAGGCAAAATTAGAAACGAGACTCTGAACTTGAAAGGAAGTCATGACAAGATGTAAAGTTCAGAGCCAGCAGCATAATGGTGAACTTTGATTCATGTACCTGGATAACACTAAAGGAATGTACTAAAAGCAACCATCGCAGCAGACTCTAACTTGGAGACTTTGATCAAAAAGTGAGCTGGAAATAAAAAGGGTGGAAACAAAGATTTGGGGCGGAGGGGCTCTCCAGCGAGGAAGAAAGCAAGGAGTATCAGGAGTTGGTACTGAGTTAGTCCCTATTATTACAAAAAGTTAACAGAAAGGAAAAAGGCAGAAGGCTATCCTCCTGTGTCAAGAAGGTACATATCATTTCCTGCTGGGTTTTTTTTTTTTTTTCGGTTTGTCCATTTTCTTTTAAATATTCAAATATTATACTACCATTACTAGCTAGATATATTGCCAACCCTGCATGTCTTGGCAAACAAAAATTATCAGATCATTAGAAGTAAAAAATGTCTTTGAAAAACAAAATTACCAGAATCGCGGTAAGAACATTTATAATGATTGCTCTGGGTGGCAGGATCGATGTTCAGGCAGAGCAGTGAAGCACGACCAGCAGGTTGTTCCACAGTGGATAGCACACAGCGGGAGGAGAGAGTAACCCTCTTCAAAGCACAGTTTTACTCCTTGTAGGACCTGCAGACACAGCTGTGCAGTCAGGAAGAAACAGCCGTGAGAGCCCACGGTGCAGGCAGAGCCACAACAGGATGACTTTCCCCGCCTCCCTCCATCCATTTCTCCTTTCAGGGATATGTTTAATACCTTTCCAATGCCACAGTCAGCCCCATCTATCTCCTTTACCTAAAGTCACCTGATTAGGACCTTTAGTTGCATCTCAAAAAATCCATCCTTAGCAATGGCTAGATCAGTGTTTGGCTGAAGAACTTGGACTACAGTCTAGCCAAGCTGATCCAACAAAAAAAGCTACCAGGAAGCCAATCTTCCAGAATCCATTTTACTTTGCTCGAGCTACGGATAAGAATTATAGACTTTATCCTAAATTTTTAAAAATCCTCTTACACTGCTTGGAAATATTTTACCCATGTAAAGGCTTACTTATAGTAAATACTTTTTCCTAATTGCACTCTGTTTAAACAGGAAATACAAAATTAAAATTCTTTATGCAAACTCATGATTAATAATCATCCAACAGTAATTAACCTCTCCTCTCTCAGCATTCATCTTCTCTTACTCCTCCTCCTCTGAGAAGAAGCTATGCTTTTGGAAACTAATCTCTGTTCCAAACAATTCAACACTGAATTTTTTAATTTAATTTTATTTATATATTTGTTTATTATAATTTATTCACTTTCTATCTCTGCTGCAGCCCCTCCCTTGTCTCTTCTCAGTACCACCCACCCTCCCTCTTCTCCCCCTATGCCCTCTCCTCCTCCCCAAATAGGGGAGGTCATCCTCCCCTTCTATCTGACCCTAGCTTATCAGGTCTCATCATGACTGGCCGCATCATCTTCCTCTGTGGCCTGGTAAGGCTGCATCCCCCAGAGGGAGGTGATCAAAGAGCCCGCCACTGAGTTCATGTCAGAGACAGTCCCTGGCCCCTTACTAGGGTATCCACCTGGAGACTGAACAGCCAATAGGCTTCCATAGAACAGGAGATCTAGGCCCTCTCTATGCATGGTCCTTGGTTGGAGTATCATCTCTGCAGGCTCCCCTGGGCCCAGGTATATTAACTCTGCTGTTCTCCTTGTAGAGTTCCTTCCCCTCCAGATCTTTCTATTTCCCTCTAGATGTCCCTCAATGGAGGTATGGATACAGAAAGTATGGTACATTTACACAATGGAATACTACTGAGCAATTCAAAATAAGGAAATCATGAAATATGCAAGCAAATGGTGGGATCTAGAAAAGATCATCCTGAGTGAGGTAACCCAGAAGCAGAAAGACAAACAAGGTATGTCCTCACTTATAAGTGGTTATTAACCATATAACATACTAAAAATAAACATAGGATAAACATACTAAAAATCTATAGTCCTAAAGAGCTAATTAACAAGGAGGACCCTAGAGAAGAGGCTTAATCCTCATTCAGAAGGGCAAACAGGATAGACATTGGAAGTAGTAGGAGAAGACAAGGGACAGGACATGACTCTTTCACAGAGGACCTTCATAAGACTCTACTCCCCAGGGTATAGAAGAAGATACTGAGACTCATAGCCAAACTTGGGGCAGAGTGCCGAAACACTGAATTTTTAAAGCCACTTCCTCCCAGCCTTGTGGCTATACGTTTAGCCTCAAGTATTGTCTGAATGAGAACAATAGAAGTGCTGGAAAAAGAATTTTTAAAAAATTCTGTGTTCTAAATGCATAGTTTATAATGCATGAGAACAGAAAAACTACAAAGGCAACCCCACAAATGTGTCTTGTAAGACTTTCAGTGCCAACCCTAATATTCTCCTTAGTGCTTTTGCCAGAATCCAGACACTCTAAGGAAAATGTTGGCCTCACTCCAATAAAACATTTGAGCTGATCTCACAAACAAAACATCAGACCTGGAATATTCCATATACAAAAGAGAACAAAAACATAACCTGGTCACAAGAATCAGACAACACAGGAATTTTCCAGCTCTGACTTTAAGCCAGGTGGGAAAACTCCTTCTTCAAAGAATTCTTAACTATAGACACACACAGACTGAGCTTCAGTCTGCAAACACAGTGATTGTCTGGACTAGAAAAGAAATTAACCTTGAAACAGAGATTTCAGAATGGTCCTAGGTTACTGGTGCTCTCCAGGTGACTGTCAACATAAACAAACATATTCCGTTTCTCAATTTAAATTGTGGTTATAAGTAAATATTTTGTAGAGAAAAATAAGCTACGTATGGACTCAAGATACTATATGAAAGAAGAAAAATGTAAGAAAATATAAAACAAGAACTGTAAAACTTTATATTAGACTGCAAAAGAAGTTCCTCAAAAAAAAAAACATTGAGAATTATTATGGCAATGTAGGTATTTTTAATAGATGCTGATTTCAAAGAGATCTTTATAGAATTGTAGCAAATTCAGCTCCTGAATGCAGGGACCTCTGTGAAGAAAAGATTAAAGTTAAGCACAAAAATACAGCAAAGAAACAGGGAAATTTTAGTAGAGAAGAAATGAATAATTTTCAAAACCATTGAATAATCTTCATATATGTCATGCCCAATCAATTCCTAGATAAGGAAGAATCAAACACCCACAGATATTATAGCAAAATGATGGAAATTTAAACAACAATCAAAAATAACCTTAAAATCTACCAGAGACAAATGGTAGAGACTGATAATTAGGTAGACCAGGTAGATAATTAAGTAGACTTCCAAAGTACAAACCCCCTGAGCAATTATTTAAAACCTAAAACTGTTTTGCAAGAATGAAGATAAAATTAAAATTTGTCCAGGAACATAAATAGGAATTTCATAACCATGACTATTGGGAAGTTCTAAAATCATACCTGCCGAAGATGTCGGATGGAACATTGAGATGACATCATGGGACTGCCTGTTACCCTTGTGAGTCTCGGGTAGTCCGAGAGCAAACTGGTGAAGATGGACTTACTGCCTGTATTTCTCCCTCTCCTATGCTCATTGTGTAGCTCAGAAAGCCAACTTTTTCTAAGTGGTAAATTCGTACCGCCCAAAATTATGAATGGGTATGATATCTATTCAAGGTACAAAGTAGGTAGGTTTTACTGCAAGAGCACGCGAAAAGTTCGCACAAAACTTCCAGCTCTGAATTACAACTAAATCTGCAAGAAGCTACAGCCATTGGAGTTCTGAGACAGCACTAAAAAAATAGCATTTATAACTGAAAATTATATTAAAATATTGTCTTTCTTGCTTTCTAATTACAGGTCTAACTCAGACTAGATTCTTTCATACCTTCCTACCAAAACAGTGAACT
Organism: Meriones unguiculatus; assembly: GCF_030254825.1. Lineage (NCBI taxonomy): Eukaryota > Metazoa > Chordata > Mammalia > Rodentia > Muridae > Meriones > Meriones unguiculatus. The sequence goes on from NC_083356.1 coordinate 111,969,631, forward strand.
ACAACAGACCAAACAGAAGCAAATATAAAGAAATTGCCCTGTTTCTATTAAACCAGCTATCAAAGACATTTATAAACTAAACATAACGCCGCCCCAAATAGCGGTATCTTCTGAACAGATATGTTCACAAGATGTATTTTATTCCAATACTTAGAAATTATGTTTATTTTTTTATTTCTTATAAACACTAATAGCTAAAACCAACCTAAAGCTCTTTGTGTTCACCAACAGCTTTTTTAATTTTTTACCTTAATTCATCAGAGTTGAGTGTATGTGTGTCTAGGATATGTATTTGTGAAGTGCCTGACTTGAGTGCTGTGAACCATTTTGAGCCAATTAAGAGAAGGACCAGGGCTGGAGAGATGGCTCAGAGGCTAGAAGCACTGGCTCCTCTTCCAGAGGTCCTGAGTTCAAGTCCCAACAACAACATGGTGGCTCACAACCACCAGGTAATGGAATATGGTGCTCTCTTCTGGCATGCAGGCACACATGCAGGGAGAACACTGTACATAGTAAATAAATAAATATCTAAAAAAAATTTTTAAAGAAATAAAAATGTTAAGAAAATGTTAAGAGTCTGATACTAAACTGCTGGGGAAACCCTGGTCTTTAGTGTTGCTAATGTTGCATTTTGTACTGTGCAGCATATGGAGATAGTTTTCTCTTATTAATTTTATTTGAAAATAGATGTAAATCTTTGCATATGAAGCAAACCAATATAGCAGTTTTGTCTTTTTACAATCTCAACATAGCATATGTTGAAATGATGCTATCTGAAAAAAAAAATTACCAGGGCTAGAAATATGGCTCAGAAGTTTAGAACATTTGTTGCTCTTGCAGAGGCAGCAGGTTCATTTCCCAGCAGTCACAGGGTAGCTAACAACCACCTGTAACTCCAGCTTTGCAGGATCTGAGGCCGTCTTCTCTCCTCTGTGGTGAGCAGGTGTACCTGTGCTGTGTGGGTAGACACGCAGGCGATGCGTCTAAACTTATAAAACAAAATTTTTAAAATTCCCAAGGACTTAAATACAAATAAAATATCTGTGTTTAATAATAAACACAAATATAAAAAATAAAATTTATAAACACGAATAAAAAAATTAAGAAACACAAATGTAAAACTTGTTCCATGATCCCATCTAAAAATGGCTTCTTGCTTCATTGAGAAAAAGGCAAATGAAATACCTATCCATCATGAGTGAGGCAATTATTTCTCATTTTCTCATTTATTTTGTCCCTCTTCTCTGATTCCTTGGTGTCCTTCAAAGTAGGACCTCACTTGCAAATATTTTCTTATAGGTGAGACCAATCTCATAAATATTTTCATATTTCTTCTACTATGATATAGATACCATGAAATGTTTTTCCCTCTGTTGTAGGCCCAGTCTCTAAAATCCTTTCCATATACAAGATTTCCAAATATTCAATAAATGAACAAGTTAATGAATTAAATATATTTACTCCTAAGTTTTAAAAATGCATCATCATCAATTTAAAGCTTTGGTCAAACAAATTATGTCTTGATTTTGCACTAAGGTTCCTTATCAATTAATTTTCAAAAAGAAAACACAATTTTAAAACACTTCTACACTGCCGACTAATTTTCACGCAGAAAACTTTGAAGATCTACATTCTAAATAAGAAGTGTTTACGCTGGGGGAATGTAACAATGCCCAAGCACACACTCGTGTTATAGTTCAGTTAATAAGAAGAGCGTCATTTGGCACATGGAATTCTCTGAAGGAGTGAATCCATACATTTATATGTATACTAAAAAGCATTCTAAATGGAATTAAATTATACCACAGGAACAAAACCCCTTCTGTTCTAGCGAAAGGCTGACAAACGAGAGTTCACTGCCATGAATCTTACTTTGAGTCTTTGGTCAGCGAGTGCTCACGGAGCCACTAAACATTACAGGTTATAGCAGTTGCTCCGGGTTACCCTCCACAAGCTGACAGACAATCCTGTTCCTGACAACGCCCATACTTGAGTCATAGCACATGGACAATCAAACTGGCACTGACCTGGAAGCCTCGTCCTTAAGGGCTATCCTCTGTAGCGCTGGAAAGGGTTGTGCGTGCCGAAAGAGGAGAAAAGTTAATCATCAGCCAGACCCAGCGGGAACCTGCCAGCTGTAATAATGGCTGGCCTGGCAAGGTGTTCCCACTAGTGAAATATTGGCATGAAGGTCATGAGCAATCAGCCACTCTCTGGTGGGATTTAAGTCTCATGACAGAACAAAAGCCATACATGGCATTATTAGGCCAAGAACTAATAGGTGTCACAGGCCCTACAAAACCTACTAATATTACTCAGCTAAGTGAACATAATAATAAACTGATTCATAATGATTTATTGTTACATCTATTAATTGAATCAGGAATCTTTCAACTCTCATCTGAGAAGCTTCTATTTTTAGTAGGTAATGATTAAGACATGGGGCCACTACTGGCCAACTTACAGAGAATAAGAAACTGTAGAACGCTCTTCTAAATGAAGCAGATATACCACACACCCACACCCAAGGCTTGGATCACTGTGCAGGAGGAGACAGAAAGATTTTAAGAACCAACTGCAGCAGAAGACTGTAAGGAAACAGTGTCTTCTGAACACAGCAAGGCAATTCCAAAAGCAGCTTACGGTGGCTGTACATGCATGAAACATGTGGAAACCCAACCCAGGCCAAATTCCAGCACGGAAAAGGGAGTTAGACGTCAGACCCGCCCCTAACTGTGGAGCTGTTGACAAGTGTCAGCCACTGGAAGAAGGAAAGACAATTTTCCCAGAGTGTAACCTCTGGTAAACCATCCTCCTTCAGCAGAAGATTGAACATCCATGAATATCTGGAGAGCACAAACTGGTCATGATGGGTTGAAGAGCAGCAACAATATACATCTGGCTGGATAGGGAAGGTGGAGCAGACCGAGGAAGAGCTGAGGTGAAAGTAAGTGTAATCAAAACACATACGAAACTCTAAGAAAACCCACAGAAATGTGTTAAAACCATACGCAGAATGCCCATGTAAGCTTTGTCGATCAAGCCCTGCTCTGACGTGTCATATTTTGTGACTCAATAACATCTTATACAAGAAAATACATTGAGAATATTTTTTAATTCAGTCTAGTGAATTGATATATTTTGGGGAAATAGAAATATTTTTGAACAATAAAGAAAATCTTTAAAGAATGGATGGAATGTTAGTTTCTCACATTAACTTACAGCAACTATATTTTTTATAGTTTTTTTTTATAGCGTAATGTTTAAAATGCTGCTTCCTCAAGTAAGTAAATATCCAAAAGCATTTGTGAAGCAGCTAAATGATCACTAGGGGAATTATCTCTGTTCGAAAGAAATACCTGTAAACAAAGAGGTGCTAATCCCCAAAGCTTCTCCATTGAGAAGACATCAGGTCAAGAAGCTTACATGTCAAGTCATGACAATTGACAACCATGTGAAGAAATGTGTTTGAAAATCCATTAGCTGACAAAAGTTATATCAGAAACATACTGTGACTCATGGTCCCAGTGAGGAGCAAGACAGGGCTGGCTGGTCTGTATCCTTAGCGTGCTGAAACTGAGGCAAACAAACATGGAATACCCAAGCATGGTAATCCTAATTACAACCAAGGCAAATGCTATGGAGGATTATGCCACATCCACAGCACGAGAGATAACTGGAAAGAGAGGGATCTGGTTTTTGATCAGTTCATTTATTTTCCCACTGATGGAGATTTACTGTAAAAAGTTACGTAAGAACGTTCCCACAATTTCATAATGCTTCCCGCTGCCCTATGTTCTCCTACCTATCTTTTCTGTTACTCTTCCTCTATTACTCTCCTTTGTTCCCCTGGAGAGTTTAGTTTTATTTTCATGCTATAAGCACATAATTTTGTCTATCCACGTGAGATGCAGGAATCATAAGTAAAATCAAACATTCAGCAGTTCTCCAAGGCCAACTTAATTTGTTCTGCATGTTTGACTCTTTGGCTAGATTTTCCTGAAACAACACATCTAAGTTCTTTGTGGCTGAACTACATTTCTTTATAAACTACATTTTATTTATCCATTTCTCTAACGATGTATTTTAGTCAACTTGGCAAAAATCTAGACATATCTGGGAAGACAGAATCTAAATTAAAAAATATCCCTCCATAACATTAGCCTGCATTATCTTGATTAACCAGGTATTATTAATCAACTCTTTGAGGTATTTCTTGATTAATGATTGATGTGGGTGGGCCTAGCCCCCTGTGGATGGCGAGTGGTCCTGGATCGTAAAAGAAAGCAGCTGAGCAAACCTCACAGAGCGAGCCAGTCAGCATCATTGCTCAGGGCTCTACTCCAGTTCCTGCCTCCAGGCTCTTGCAGTGAGCTACTGTTCTAACTTCCTTCAACGGTGGACAGTGATGTGAAAGTATAAGCCAAATAAATCCCTTCTTCACCAAGTTGCCTTTTACTCGTGCTCTTTTATCCCAACAATAGAAACCCTAACTAAGTCAGTTCATGGACATATAGGTTGGTTCCATAATTGAGCTATTATAAATGCTGAAGGGAAGCAAGCCTTCAGCTTGGAGTCTTGTTGGAGTCTTTCGAGTACATATACATCTAACACACAGCTGGGTCACAGGGTTGACCTATTTAATATTTTGAGGAACTTCTACCGACATCCACAGTTACTGAAATAGTTCATTTGTTTCTTTTTCCCTTAACTTTTAGTTGTAGTTTTAATTCACAGAATTTCATGCATTTATAGAATGATTTATGATCATACACAGATACCATTTCACTCTCCAATCTGCCCTGTATTCCTCTACTACCCTCTCCTCCTACATTTTTGTATTATTTTCTTACAACCACTATATTACACACTCACCAGCAGCATACAAATATTCCCATTTGTCTTTATCCTCAGTATTCTCAGTGTTTGTTTTATATGATTTTTTTTCTAATGACTGTATTTTGACTGGCATATTCTAATTTTAAAATCTTTGCTGGCTAAATGAGGCTGAATATTATTTTCATCTTTATGGCCATTGTACTTCCTCTTTTGATAACCATTTGTTCATTTCATTAGCCCCATTTGTCAATTTGTTTTATTTCAAACTACATTTTTTAGTGCTTTGTATATTCCAAGTATTAATCCTCTGTGAAGTTTATACATTTTCTCCCATTCTGTAGACTACTTCTTCCCCTCACTGTATCCTTTCCTGTGCAGAAACTATTTAATTTCACAAAATACAACTTAGCCAATTGTCATTGTTGCATGAGTGACGAGAGTCCCATTCAGAAAGTCATTGTGGATGCCTACATCTTGAAGTATTTTCCCATATTTTTTTCTTTTAAAAGTTTCAAAGTTTTAGGACTTTCATTAAGGTATTTGATCCAGTTGGAATTGATTTTTTCTACAAGGTCAGAAACATTTTCCCAACACCAGTTTTTGAAAAGAGTGACTTTTGGCATCTACTTCAAAACCTAAGAGGCTATGACTTCATACATATATTTTTTTTTTCTTCATTCCATTGATCGTCACGTCTGTTCTTTGCCAGGGTCTTGCTGTTTCAGTTACTAATGCATAACTTAAAATCAGTGTGGTGATACTCTCAACATTGCTCTCTTTGCTCAGCATGGTTCAGTGTTTACAAAGTAATAAATGGAAAGCATCATGTAAATGGACACAAGGACGGCAATTATAGGATTTTCTCAATATGTATATAGAAAATGTTGTTTTTAAAAAAACACTTAACAAATGCACTGAAGGAACCAGGATTAGAAAAGAACATATTTCAACATGATAAAGGCCATAATCAGCAACCCCCTAGCCAACATTAAACTAAATGGAACTTAGACTACACTCCTTCCTCAATCTCTTTGCTTGTGTGGCAGCTCCCAAATCTCTTAGATCTCAGTCCTGTTTAATAATAAGTAGAGATCAAGACTGAGCTCATCCTAATCCACTGAGACCAGGCAAGGCAGCTGCTTTATGAGGAAGAAAAGCAGGAAACAGAGTTCATTTCATGGGTAGAAGCTGCTCCCCTTACTAAGGCACCCACATGAAGATCAAATTGCCCGTTGGTTACTATGTGTAGGGGTCATAGGTGCAGTCTATGATTGGGATGTAAAATGAATATATAAATTAAAAATAAATTAAAAAAAAAGAAATCCTGAAACAACAACAGCAAAAAATAATGAGTGTATAATGATTCATTGTCACTGAGATGGGCATCAGGTGTGTCAATTACGAAGCATGCTCTTCGCATAGACTGCGAGGGGAATCTGCTAGCAAACCAACCCTGCCAGGTGATTCTATAAGGCCTTATAGGGTTACGGAGTTTTGTCAGGGCACACGGTGTGCACTTTGTTGGGTAGAACAATCCCAACCATACAAACCTCAACCGTGGTTCACGCTGCTCTAAATAATGACATCGTGGCAAGGACTGTACGAGAGACATGAGAGCCCTTCATGACGTCTTACAACCAGGCTTGGAAAAGAAGTATTTTCTTTCTGGGGTCTGGCCAAGACAAAGTGGTTTTTAAGGCTCTTTATTGCTTTGTTTGTTCATTTGTTTTGTATTTTTTACTTTCGTACTTAGGAGGAAAAGCTTGTCAGACTTTAATAAATCTGAAAAATGATTATTTTCATCATTTCATCAAAAGATGAAACATGAAAGATTAAGGAAAAATAGGTGTAGGTGAAGTTATAAAAATCTGTGCAGTCCAACTTTTAGATTTCAATTATTTTAAAGTAATTTGTATCAAACTGTTTTAGAAATGCCCCTGCTAGACATTTTAAAGATTGTTACATTAAATATATTAATTTAAAATAATTCCTAAATTGTTTAATCTTAAAAATCTTTTTTAACTTGTTTCCTGTTTTCTTCTTCTTCTGATGTCCATCCTCTTTACCTTTCACAATGGGGATTGAGCATTTTAGCAGGAGTCCTCCCTCTTAATTAGTTTCTTAGGTGTACAGATTGTAGTAGGTTTATCCTATGTTATATGTCTATATGAGTGAGTATATACCATGTACATCTTTCTGCTTCTGGGACAGCTCACTCAGGATGATCCTTTCCAGATCCCACTATTTACCTGAAAATTTCATGATTTCCTTGTTTTTCATTTCAGGAGAAGAAGAAAACAGGAAAAAAGTTAGGAGCCTCCCATAGAGGGCCTCTGAAAGGCTCTTCCCTACAGACTATCAAAGCAGATGTTGAGACTTATAGCCAAACTTTGGGCAGAATGCAGGGAATCTTATGAAAGAAGTGGGAAATAGTAAGATCTGGAGAGGACAGGAGGTCCACAAGGAGAGCAACAGAACCAAAACATTTGAACACAGGGGTCTTTCCTGAGACTGTTACTCCAACCAAGTACTTTGCAGGGAGATAACCTAGAACCCCTGCACAGATGTAGCACAAGGCAGTTCTGTGTCCAAGCAGGTCCCATAGTAATGGGAACAGGGACTGCTTCTGACACAAACTGATTGGCCTGCACTTTGATCACCTCCCACTGAGCAGCCTTACCAGGCCACAGAGGAATACAATGCAGCCACTCCTGATGAGACCTAACAGACTAGGATCAGAAGGAAGAAAAAGAAACCCTCCCCTACCAGTGGACTTGGGGAGGGGCATGAGTGGAGAAGGGGGAGGAAGGGAAGGATTGGGAAGGGAGGAGGAAGGGAAATAGAGGGGGGATACAAAGTAAATAAAGTGTAATTAAAAATAAAATTAAATTAAAATTAAAAAAAATATTTTTTAAAATGAGAAATTTTGGTTATGAGTTTTGCTTCATTAGTGATAATCACTATTCACACCAGCAGACAGCCTAGCTCTTTGTCAAAGAATATGCTGTGATCATATGATACTACAAAGAAGTTTTTTAAATTTGCAACTAAATAGCCATTGACATAATTGTCCCCACTTTAGAGGGAAAATTCTAATAAACAACTAAAAAGAAAATATAAATTAATACTATTAACAAAAAGCAGAGAGATCCTTCATTGGGAATTCCATGTAGAAAAATAAGAATTAAACTTCCTCTTGACAGATAGTTTCTGACTAGAATTTATGAACTTTGTGGAATCTGTAAAGTCTAGCTTTAGTAAAATCCTAAATACCAACACACAAACAAATCTATACGCATATGTATTCTAAAAGACAGAATGGGCAGCGGGAGCCAGACTCTAGCTGAATAGACACACTACTTCGTGCAAACAGCAGCTTGTTGTACTAAAAGAGTGAACAGAAGATTAAAGTAGGCAAATCATGAAAATATTTTGGAGCAAACTATGTGATTACCATTTATAGTGCAGAAATTTCATTAGTAAGATAATGACAATTTACCGAAATCACTAAACCATTACAATTTTTGAGTAAAAGCCTTCCTCTACTGTACAGCCACTTTCCTGAGAGGAATATTTTAGGTTAGTGGCTGAACTGAAAACATGAAATATGTAATAAGGCGATGTCATTTCCAGCTCTTAGAAATGCATTTTAATTTCTTTTCCTTTGCTGCATGTTAATTTAGTGGCTACAATCTAATTAATATTAGCAGGCAGCAGTGGACAGGTAAAGAAAAAAAAACTGAAGCGAAGGTCTCTATAATTCAGAGACAGTTTTAAAAGCATTAGGTAATTAGTCAAAGTTACTCATAGAATTGTGAAAACAAGCTTAATGCCTGCCAGAGTAAGGGGACAAATTTATTTTGCTACACACAATTAACATTTCATTTTTTAAAAGAAAGTTTCTTCAGTAGAACAGGCAGGTATTGCTCTATGGTTCTAATGAGAACATATATAATGAGAAGATAAAAATATCTTTATCTACTGAATTATATGTTTTTGCTCTGAGCACTGTTGAATGTCTTTCTACTTGTTAAAAATAAAATGCACCAACAGTCAAGCAATAAAATAGCACCAACATAAGCAAGCAAAATTGCTTTGTGAGTGTCTACCTTTTTACCCTTTTGATGCTCACAACCCCTCTGACTCACCACCAGTTCACACACACACACACACACACACTCACACACACTCACACGCACACACACACATTTTTTTCGTTGTTCAAATTCTTCCTACTCTTGCATGTGATCATATTTACATAGATCAGATCTTGATCTTCTCACCTGGGCCACAAGAGTGGAAGCCAGCCACACCTATCAATTACATAGACTCTAACCTCTCCAGGACTTTTCATCCTGAACCATTTGGCCATTTCTTCTATCAGGATTTTCAGTATCAGGATGCAGGGGGATGCCTATTGGTCGTCTATGATGAAGAAGAAATAAAAGAGCATATTTGATTTCTTACTAGCAGACAATGAGCAGATAGAAATAAGTGCCCTGGCTTATAAATACACTCACACCCGTGGACAGAATGTCGAGTGTAGAATTTGAGAGTGCTGTCTGTGGAAGGGAGGTAGAAGTTCTGCCGAGGCCTCCCACGGGGTCTCCCTTTGTCTGGAAAGACTTAACGTGTCCTGGCAGACATTTTGAGTTTATTTCCTGTGAAACATCCCAAAGTGTGGAAACACTCTGTCACTCACCTCAGCCCATCCAGTGGTCTCTCGATAACATTTCTTGAACGGAAATATTCTTCTGTCAAGAGACGTGTTGCTGTGAGGTTTCCCACCCATTCTATGCCTTTCTGCACTTCCATTTTTCTGACTTCATGCCTCTTGACCCTGTAGAGATACACATGTGAAAGCATTACACCGTCTTCAGGGGTTTCTCTGGCTTCTTGCGCGGAGCTGTTTTATAACAATACCATGGCTCTCCATTCCAAGCAATAATGATTGCCCAGACACCAACAGGAGTCCACAAATCCTGACCTAAAAAAAGGATCAGCTGGATGAGAGCCTGGTCAAGAGAGCTTAACTGTATGTACTTCCTGCCCACCCTACTTTTGTTTTCTCCTACATAAATTCTGGCTACTGCCAGGGTCATGAAAACAGGATTTAAGACTCCCATGAGCCCCTGTTCCTCCAGGTATTGTCCACATCAAAATGAAGTCCTTTCTTGTCTCTTTATCACTCATCTCTTTGATTAGATTTTTGAGGTGGCAGCCATCCAAATCTGTCTGTTGGGACTCCCAGAAGCAGGACCTAGGCCAGGAACCTTAGTAAGAGCTGTAATGAATTGCGGAAGTATTTAACTGATTATACATACTACACACAACTAAGAGGACTGGCTTATAAACTCTTATACACCAAAATATGCAGTGCTCTGGAGCGCTGTAATGATTGTACCTAAGCCAGTAATGAAGATATGTAACCTTTTGTTGTAACTCCACAGAGCCAAGCATTTTGCATCATGTATCCTTGGTGATAGTGTGACAATGAGGCCCACATTAAGGACTGTATTTTAGTGTTTGAAAGTAAGAAGCAGAGTAGATGAAGTGATTGGAGTATTTGAATGTGCTGGCCAACATAACGACATTCATTTGAAAGGCAGTAAATTACAGTTTCTGTGGAGCCTATTGCCATGTTAATCTCTCCCCGGAAAATGTTTCTATAGTGTAGTGTTTTTAAAGCTTTGAATTTCTCATTTCAAACAAAGAGTAACAGAAAAAAATGTTTGTATATCTGAAGTAGCCATTGTTTGAAGGAATTTGAACAGCTCAAAATTCTCTAAGTTACCAAAGTAAAAGAGCAGACCCTCATCACAGGGAAAGCAATGCTTTGAACTGGAATTGCAACGGCCCTAAGGGAAGGATGTGAAAATCAGAGAACTGCTCCTAAGGTTCACTGAAGTTTCAGTGTTAATCTGTCTCCAACAGAGCAAAGAGAAAATAACCACTGCGTTCATGAAAAGCATTTCCAGCAGAATTTGTTGAGAAAAGAACTACACTATGAATATAGGAAAGACTGAGGGAAAGATGAAGTGGCCTTGCTGCTTTACAGTTACTTCCTGGAGCTGATTTTCAGAGCAAACTTACTCACGCATTTGATAATGTAAAAGTGTATGTATCCTAACTTCTGCATGCCATAGAAGCATCCAGTGTCCTTAGGACTTAAGTGTCAGAGCCTGGACCCTGACAGCTACAGGTTCAGCCACTCATCCTTTTTTTTTTTTAATTTTTATTTATTTATTTGTTTGTTTGTTTGTTTGTTTATTACCATTTATTTACATTGTATCCCAGCTGGAACTCCCTCTCTCATTCCCTCCCATCCCACCCTTCCTCCCTTGTCTCCTCCCATGCCCCTTCCCCAGTCTACTGACAGGGGAGTTCCTCCTCCCTTTCCATCTGACCCTAGTCTATCAGGTCTCATCAGAACTGGCTGCATTGTACTCCTCTGTGACCTGGCAAGGCTACTTCCCCATAAGGGGAGGATGGTGGTCAAAGAGCCAGCCACTGAGTTCATGTCAGTGACAGTCCCTGTTCCCATTACTAGGTAGCCCTCTTGGAGACTGAGTTGCCATGGGCTACATCTATGCAGGGGTTCTAGGTTATCTCCATGAATGGTCTGCTCATCCTTAACAAGCCAAGGAAACCACAAGTACCAGTAAAAAAAATAAAAAGATTACTTTAATGTTGCGAAATTGAGGAGAGTGAAAAAAGATTCATTGCCAATCATCAAGTTCATCTTCGTGGTTCTGGTATAAGGTTTATTTTTAAACAGGGTCCAGAGTTGGGATGTGTACGTCAATAGTCCTGTCGAGGTGTGGCTGCGCTCAGCACTGACCTACTGCTGCCTTAACTCTGCTTTCCCAGCAAGGGAGTCGGACAAGTTTTAAATCTGCTCCTGGAAGACAAGATGCCCCTCCAGTCTGGTCCAGGGTTTAGACATCATCTTTTCCTGGCATGTGATTCCTGAGAAATTCCAATTTCTTGGGGTCCATTGTTTTAACTGTTTGACAGCCAAAGAGAGGTACACATGTGACTTTCAGAACGCCCCCTTTCTTGCTTGTTACAGGTAGCTTGTTACAGTGTGGATAAATATGACTGGCCTGATCAAGAGGTCTGATTAAACAGGGGGCGGGACCCTCCAAGGCAAGAGCACTGAGGTGGAGTCCACAGAGGACTGCGGACCGTGCGCTCATCCTCTTAGTCACGCCTATGTTTCTTCAGCTGCAGAGGTATCTCACCTTAATTAATGAACACACAACACTATCCACTATCGCTACCTTTATAGTTTTCAGGGTTTTTTTTTTTTTCCATATTTAATTTCTCATGTGATGTGGCCTTTGCAAACAGACCTGACTTTACAATCTGGATGAAGCTTGACAAATTCACTCATTCTCATTCTTTCCCTTACTGCAAAATCTCAGTGAACTCAAAGTGACTCAGACCCTTTCTTAAACCTTGGGTCCAAAACAGACATACCGGGACTAGACTGTGTTCTTCCTTACGATGAGTATCTGTCCTCCCAGGACACCTTCCCTTCTCCTTATGTGTTCAGATACCATCACTGAACATTGTTGTAGCCTCTGTTCCTGGAACCTTCCTTCATGTAAGTTCAAATCTCTTGCCTTGAAGAAAAATGAAATCTCTGATTCATACATTTTACTTCAAACACTTTTTTGCTTGATGACGTTTTTTTTAAAAAGTTATTTTAGAGAAGAATAAATACCCCAATCGACAGAAAATAATTCAGTATGGCATAGAGTTCTAATTATTTTTTCATGGACAACAATTTAAATCCTGAGTAGCAATTTTCAAGAAGAGACAGGTACAAAATCAAATGTGAGTGAGGTACCAAATGAGAAACACAGAGCTGTAAGAGAAAGTTCAAGCAGACTTGCTCTATTCCTTCTTAATTTGAAATAACGTACGTGTATGTATAGGTGTTTGTCTTTGTGTGAACATGAAGCAGATATACTATTAGGAATGCTATTTTGTGCTCAACTTATGAATAGCTTTTTAAAGTTATACTTAGACTGGCTGATTAATGTATAAAATGAGAGTGAATAAATGGTCATGCTTATATTTCAGAAAAATAATTTCTTACAGCGTTTGTCTCAGGAGCACGGAAGTAAGATCTTTCAAGCTCAGTCTCTAGCTATACCCCTGGTTGATTGGATATCTCTACACTGAGGTTTTTGTGTATCTTTAAGAAAACTGTCACAAGAACTAGTTTAGTTATTAAGATTAAGACACAGATGCTTTAATCCCTTAGCCTCATCTACGGAAAGAACCCATAAATGCTAGTTATTATCTGCTCTTACTGTTTCTCAATATTTACCTATTTAACAATGAGGAAAAGGAATTTGGCATAGCATTCTCTGGTGCAGAAAGAAAGCTCATGGAAGTGCCACTTACAATCACAAAAAAAAAAAGTAAGAGGGAGGGATAATAGAGAATTCTTTGATTTATGGTTTTTTTTAAAACCAAAACGCAAAGCATTGGTTTCTGAATTTGAAAAGTGAATTGTGAAGGTGTGACAATGCATAGTACAGAGGATGCAGTAAACTCCCTTTTGAGAAACGAGCCCGTGTATAGGGACGTGCTCTCTCAAGAGCCTTCAAGGTACAGCTAAACTCCGTGGCCAGAGAGAGGCAAGCATTCCTCAGAATGAGTGAGGCTGACTTATGTCAAGAGGCTCCTGGGACTGCTCTCTGCAGGAGAGCTGAAAACCATCACCTCTTTCAAAAAAAAGTTGACTAGTTCTTAGAATTTTTATTTTAGCCTATTAAAGACTACAAAACTACTCTGTATTACGAACCAAACTGACTTAATAATCTGCACATTTACTGAAAAGAAAAACTCTGACATATTCAACAGAAAAGTGAACAGTAAGGGACATATCCAGTATAAAAAAAGAGCATACTAGCTCCTGTATTATAAGATGCTCTACTGTTGTACAGGACTGTTTTAGCAATTCTGGGTTTTTTGTTTTCCCATATGAAATTGAAAATTGTTCTTTCAAGTTCTGTAAAGAATTGTGTTGGTAATTCCATGGGAATTGCATTGAATCTGTAGATTGTTTTTGGCAGGATAGCCATTTTTTTCTGACTTCCTTTTTTATTTTAATTATTTTTATTTTTATTAATTACAGTTTATTCACTTTGTATCCCCCCTGTACCTTCTTCCTTCCTTCCCTCCCAATCCCACCCTCCCTGTTTCCCACCCATGTCCCTCTCCCAGTCTACTGATAAGGGAGGTCGTCCTCTGAGCCCACAGAAGACAATGCAGGATAGCCATTTTTACTATGTTAATCCTACCTATCCATGAGCATGGAAGATCTTTTCATCTTCTGATAGCTGCTTCATTTTCCTTCTTCAAACACTTGAAGTTTTCCTCAAACAGGTCCTTCACATGCTTGGTTAGAGTCACACCAAGGTGCTTTATGTTATTAGTGGCTATTGTGAAGGGCATAGCTTCTCTACTTTCTTTTTCAGCCCTTTTGTCTTTTGTATATAGGAGGGCTACTGATCTTTTTGAGTTAATTTTGTTTTTTTTAATTTTTTTATTTTTTTTAATATTAGTTACAGTTTATTAACTTTGTATCCCAGCTGTATCCCACTCCCTCATTCCCTCCCAATCCCACCCTCCCTCCCTCATGTCCTCACTGCCCCTTTCTAAGTCCACTGATATGGGAGGAGATCTTCCCCTTCCATCTGACCCTAGCTTATTAGGTATCTTCAGGACTGGTTGCAAAGTTCTCCTCTGTGGCCTAGCAGGTCTGCTCCTCCCTTGGGGGGTGGGAAGGTCAAAAAGCCAGCCATTGAGTTCATGTCAGAAATAGTCCCTGTTCCCCTTACTAGGGTACCCACTTGGATACTGAGCTACCATGGGCTACATCCAAGCAGAGGTTCTAGGTTATATCCATACATGGTCCTTGGTTGGAGAAACAGTTTGAGTTAATTTTGTGTCCAGCCACTTTGCTGAAGGTGTTTATCAGCTGAAAGAGCTATCTGGTTGAATTTTTTTTAAGGTTACTCTTTTATACTATCATATCATCAGCAAATAGTGAGGGGACAGGAGTTCCACAAGGAGAGCAACAGAACCAAAATATCTAGGCACAGGGGTCTTTTCTGAGACTGATACTCCAACCAAGGACCATGCATGGAGATAACCTAGAACTCCTGCACAATTGTAGCCCATGGCAGCTCAGTCTCTGTGTACCCTAGTAAGGGGAACAGGAACTGCCTCTGACATAATCTGATTGCCTGCTCTTTTGGTCACCTCCCCCTGAGGGGGAAGCAGCCTTACCAGGCCACAGAGGAAGACAATGCAGCCAGTCTTGATGACAACAGATAGACTAGGGCCAGATGGAAGCGGAGGAGGACCTTGCCTATCAGTGGACTGGGGGAGGGGCATGGGAAAAGAAGAGGGAGGGAGGGTGGAATTAGGAAGGGATGAGAGTGGAAGGGTAGGATTGGGAGGAAGGGGGCTACAGCTGGGATACAAAGTGAATAAATTGTAATAAATAAAACCAAATTTAAAACAATAATAAGATGCTCTAAATCATGGAGGAATAAAAACAGTGCAGTCTTTTCGATAATGTGAAGTGATTATACTGTGTATTTGTTGCAACAATTACTTTTGATTACTAAAGCTCCAACATGAAAGTTTTTACCTATTTGACAACATTCTACCATGGTTGGATTCCTTTGTGCAATTCAAGGTGGCAGATCTCTCTCTAATGAAGTAAATTGAGTTCTATCACATAATGAAGTATTGCTTAGTCAATTTTAACATAACACATGTAGCTATTTTCTTGAGGGAGTTGGCTCTGGCAGGGGGAAGCAATTAGATGAAACAACACCTACACACACACACACACACACACACACACACACACGCAAGCCACACTCCCGCTCGAGCGCCCGCTGCTTCGGTGGCCTTCCTTGAGTTACAGGAAATCATTTATCTGCATCCCGAAAGACCACACAATGCTATACCTGTTAGGCTTAGGTATTAACAGCCTGTTTTCACAGATGTTAATGCTTTACATTTCTCTCAAGTGAAATATAAAGCTTCCATTTCACACAGTGCCATTTCTCTCTTAAGGTTGTGAAACCTGCCCTAAGGAAGGCAAATTTTTCAATATTAATGCAGTTTGATGTGCTTGAGCAAACTCCCAGAAGTTTGTTTTTTTCACTGTGAGGTCAGAGGCGAACAGCCGAGCTCCCGTGCCTGGCTCCACACAGCCTCATAGACGTGGGCTCCTTGTACAGCTAGTCCATAACTCTGGTTTGTAATCTCAAATTTCCCTTATTAGCACAGCTGAAGACCCTTTGTCATGTTTATTTTCTCCCTAGTGGAGGACAGAGATGGAGAGAGCTCTTCCTTACTGTGCACTCATGTTGCTGAGGACTCACAGGTGGCATGGCTGCTGTTACCAGGCCAAGGCTTGACCGCCGGCCTTCTGTACCAGGGAAGGAGAGTCAGTATTCCCAGCCAGACACCCCGAAAAGACATCCCGTGCTAACTCTTCCTCTTTGCAACACTTGTCTAGATCTAAGAGAGCAGGGAGGTGACTCCTAGACCAAACACTGACTGAAGTTTGCTGAAGGGCTGGTGTACACAGCTCCTAATACGGCCTCACTTTGTCCTTTGGTCTGAACTTGGGACGGTTCACCCTACGGCAGATGTGTCTTTTGGTATCACGTTCCCCTGTAGATCTGTGGAACCAGAGTCCTTTCAGGACCGTTCATGGCCAGCTCCTCTCCGTAAGGCCCACGTCTGGGAACAGTAGTAGACTGGTCTCTGCTCACTGTGCCTGTCAATGTGACCAGCATCGCAGTTCTGGCCTTTGAAAATACAAGGATCTCATGCCACTCCTTGCCTGTCTGGGCTGGCTTTGATGCTCCAAAGTCAAGACTGAAGGATTCTTACTCCTAAAAACTCCTAATTAGATCACTGGCTTCAGATGACTGTGACACACTCTCCTGCCGCTTCGAAAGGGAAACAAAAGTGGAAATCTCTAAGAGCGAACTCTAAAAGAATCCTGACTCTTCAGCCTTTCCTGTTCAAAATTCAAGCCTTACCTCACAGATTGTCATAACGTTAAATAAGAAGCAGCCGCCGGCACAGTTGAGCTCCCCACAGCCGCTCCGTGCGCAGGATGGACACCTGTCCTCGGTCGGCCTAAGTCGGCCTGTTTGGCTCTACTCCTTCGCGTCTCATCTAAACTAACGGGACAAAAACTTCACACGATGAATGCGTGTGATTAAACCCTGACGTGCATACACCGTGGAGCCATCACCACACTTAGCCACCAGCACTTCCATGACATGCCAGAAATCCCATGGGCCCCACCGTCATTCCGCTTCTCTTGCCCGAGCAACCCGACTCCTGGCACTAGGTAACTGCAGCTCTTTTCTCTCTCTAAAGTCATTGGTATTTTCCAGAATTTAAGATGACTGGAGTAAGACAAATCTACTCTTTTTATTCTGCCTTTTGTCACTGACAGTGATGTTCTCTTCTGGGTCAGTTATGTACGCCACATATTAGTGGTTTGTTTTTTTATTGTGGATTAAATAATGTCCATTAAACAAGCATACTGCACCCTATGTGTGCATACGTCAAAGGATGAGTAATGCAAACACTTCTAGTTGAACCCTGACATGAATGTTGCTGTGAGCAATGTTGTACCAGCTTTTGTATGAATGCGGCAGGTACAGTTTTAAGGGCCCGGGTATTGAATGGTCGTTTTTTATGTTGGCTAATTAAGTAATTAGGAACCATCAGTTTTTAAGGCGGCTGTTCCATTTTGTAGCTGGACATGTCGACCAAGTTCCTCTATCAAAATTTGATCTTTGTCAAAATTCTGTATGATTTTGATTTTAACTGTGGTTAAAACTTAGTGTAACGGCGTCTCACTGGGGCTGGCCTTGCACCTGTTTAGTGCACATTGATGCTGAACACATGTGCGTGGGGATGTTGCCGCGTGCATCAGTCTCCTACTGCGACCATAGCAAGCTACCATGAAGTCAGTGGTCTCAACTGTAGACAGTTGGCGATACATAATGGAGTCCAGAACCCTGCAGTGCAATGGCTAGACTGAAATCAAATGAGCAGGGCTCCGCCCCTTTCTGAGAGCTCTGGAAATGAGCTGTGCTCTCTGGATTTTTATTAACTTTTTATGTGACAGTTTTATGCATGTTTATTATGTGTTCTGGTTGCCCGCTTACCTCATTCTTTTCCTTGTTGACAGGCCTTCAGTCCTACCAGTTTCTTATCCAGAATCATCACTTTTGGGTGTTGCTGTGTGACATGTAGTTTAACCAAGGCCATCAGTATGACTGTGGATTGAACTGCCCTTGCGCATGTGGCTTAGCTGATCCCTATCATAATTATAACTTATAAACCTGTACTCTGCCATATCAGTTGGCATGTGCGTAGGAAGTGGGGAGCAAGACAATCATATCTTTGAAGTGCCATTACTCTGCTTGCTTCCCTACTCATAAGCTATGTTTAGTAAAGTAATGGTTCAAGCATTTCCCCTAGTCTTTTTAATCAGATTGTGTGTTTTCTTTGATGGGACTCAAGGATCCATGAATCGGAGCTTGATCTTCACTGTGGCCACACTAAGAGGCGGGAGTGCTTATGCAGGACTTAGCTGCAGATTCTTTGAGGGTTGAGCGCCATGCTTCGGGGAAGGGATACTAGTCTCGCCAAGGGAGGTCTCCTACGAGTGAACCGTCATCAAAACATTACTCTAACTTCCTGTCAAAATGCGATTTCCTGTTCCTGTTATTTGTCATTGGGCCCTCATCATGGCCTATATCATATGATATGATATATTATATATATTCATATGATATGATTATATTATATAGATATATAGTTGGCCCAGACTTATATAGAATATATATATATATTCTTCATAAATAGCTTGCCGCAGTATTTCATTAGAGCAGTGAAGCTGATTCATTGAGCTGTAAAACATTTCTTTCTGGGTTTTAGTCCACTAACAACGTAGGTTGTGCTGTCTGTACCATACTGTACCATTCATTCTTTAAGAAAGAGAAAGTCTTACATTTTGATGAAGCTCCATTTATCCATTTGTCCTTTAGTGTCTCACTCATGTCTAAAAAATATTTAACTGAGATTGCAAAGATATCATCTCTCTTAGGTTATTGAAATAAAATTTGATAGATTTAGGACATGACATTCAGCTGTGTAATCACTGGAGAGCACGCTTGGGCACGAGTGAAGTTCATGTACATAGAACTGTCTGCACAGTCATCAGAAGCCAAGGTTTTACTTGCCAGGTTGCATGTGCTCTTTCATGAGAATTCAGTGCATGGCTTGAATTCCATGCAATCATTATCTTTATTGTTCTATTTATATATCATTAGGCAAGTATCACACTCGTGATTACCATAGCTTTAACTGGTCTTTGAAATCAAGTGTTATGTGCCTTTTACATTTATTTATTTACCTTGAAAGGACAGTGAAGTTTTAGAATTAGTTGGTGAATTCTCTAAAATGTTTTATAGGATTTTTTCAGGACTATACTCTCATTTGACAATTTGGGGGAACTGAAATGTTAACAGTAGGCATTTTGATGTAGGCATATGCCTCAGCTATTCAGATTTTCTTTATTTTTGTGGTGCTGGAGGGGTGGTTAAGAGCATATACTGCATTATCAGAGGACCCAGGTTACATTCTCAGCGCTCACTGGCACCTCACCACTGTCTGTAACGCCAGTTTCAGGAGATCCGATGCCCTCCTCTGGCCTTCAAGGGCGCTAAGCACACACATGGTACACGGACATATGTGTAGGCCAGAAGTTCACATACGTAAAATAAAAACATCGATCTATTTAATTCTTCGTGTTCTTTTCAGTGCTTTGAACTTTTCAGCACATAGGTTTTCACACTTTGATATTTACCTCTAGTATTTTGTGTTTGTTATTGTAAAATGTTAGTTTCAAGATCTCTTCGTTTCTCATTAATATATGGAAGTTCAATAAAATGAAAAGCCTAGCTATCCTAGGCTAACTGCTACATTTTTAGTCAATTTTTTAAAATTTATTTTTGTCTCTCTATTTCTATGTTATAAATTCATAGTTTTCTTCAATTCTGTTATTCTTTCTATGCAATGAAGTTTTTCTTTTACCCATCATAATTTGCTCTTTAGGAATAAACTTCTAACTTTTAAAATACTCGTCTAAACACATAGCTGATAAGAAAACAAGGGTCTGGGTACTACAATGGCAAGAAAATGGATGCTGCCTATAGGAATGCTCCAAAAGAGAACTCCTACCCCCTAGTGAGAACATCACAGTCCCCCCACCCCCACACAGCTCAGTCCCACAGCTGTAGTTCTGACTTAGCATAGTTAGCTGCTATTAGAGATTCAAGCCTTGCAACATCTAAACTTCTGAGCTGCACAATTGAGCCACAATAGATTGATGTTGTACTAAGTCACTGAGTTTGTGGGAATTTCTATGCAGAAAACTAACATAAGGGTATGCTATAACATCCCCATTATTCTATCTTTCTCAAAGTAGAATAAATTATTACAAACAAACGCTTTAATATCTCATAGCTAAGGTTTGTATGAGTGTTTCTGGCAGCAGTCTTTGCTGAGTTGGAAAACAGCTTGTGGACCAGCATACCTGTTATCTCTGCTACAAATGGCCACAACTAGGTGTTTAAAGCAGCATAAAATGTATTTCTTTGTAACCGTGCAGACATATATCTGAAATTTAGGTTCCTACAGTGCTGTGCTCCTTTGGGAGGCTTTAGGGGAGAATTCTTTCTTGTTTCCTGTAGAGATGGCAGTCTTCAGCAGTTTGACTGGGAGCTACATTATTCTAATCTCTGTCTCTATCTTCATATTACACTCTCCTAAGTGTGTCTGCTTTTCTTTTTTAACCTTTCTTACCTTGGGTCTGTTCTCATAAGGATGTTAATCACTGGTTTAATGCTATTCATCTACAAAATGCAGGTTATCTTATCATCCCCAAAACATAATTACAGCTCAAATGATTTTTTTTCCAAATAAGGTAACATTAATCAGTGCTAGAATATATAGAGCATGCTTCTGTCTTTATGGAAGGCCACTCTGAAGCTTACTTTGTGATGCTGCCATGTGATAATGTCATCCAGGTAAGTGTTCACCCCGTAGGTAAAAGTATCCCAATACTTGTCTTTTTAAAGTTTCAGTGAGATCTTGAAACACTCCATGTAGACACACATTGGTCAGTGTTAATAATTAATATATTATCATGTAATGGACTGTCTTGTGAAATGGAACATACAAACACAAATTAAAGTATCCTGAATGTTTTCATTAGAAAGAACTGATCTTTGACATGAGAGATGTGATGGCTACTGTGATTTGGTCATTAAATAATATACGGATGGATTAAGGTATCTTAGAGTACCTCATAACGATGAGTTGCAACATTTGTCAATACTACACTTTCTTATTATTTTAAAGTACATATGAGATATTTTCTAAAGAAGTGTTAAAGAGAGAAATGTCTCAAGGATACCTGTGCATGTCTTCTCATTTAGGAATTTATAAGAAATATAAGCCGAGGAATCTGGCCCATTCCCCATTTCCACAGTCAGAAGAAGAAGCCTTAGAAGCAGTAAGTGCCATGGGTAAGTCAAGAGAACAGCTTTGCTGCTGAGAGGACCTCCTGGCCGTACACACACATACATACACACACACACACACACACACACACACACACACACACATCTTACATTTTTAAATTATGTGATTAACTTTTTATTCACCATCTCTTTTAAACTTCATTCGCAGCGTAAAATATGGAGTCATTTCATAAATATAGTACCTTGGGCTACAGGTGTAACTCAACAGTAGATTGCTAGCCTAGTAAGCATAAGTCCCTTTGCTCAAATCTCAATATCATAGGAAAGATTAAAATTATATACAAGATTATATGTTAGATTAAAATTATATACAGATTAAAATTATATACAGGAAGAATTCAGATTACAAGGTTAGGTAGACAGAGGTGTGATTCCTTCACTAACTGCAAAGCTCATATGGATACTGGAAACAGAGTTGGGATAATGTGAGTCTTGGCAAAACATTTTCTCTCACTCGTTATTAAAAATATTTTTAGGAGAAGGAAATGTTGAACTCATAAAATAATAATACCTGCTTATTATAAGGAAGATGAAGAAAGACATCAGCAGGTAAGGAAGTCATGTGAAATGACTGACTGAGTGCCACAGCAAGGCTGCCATTGGAGAAAGAATGCTGGATTTCAAAACCACAGCAGCTCTGTGTTAATCTCCCTTCACACTTCATCTACTGCTCCTAGGCTGTAGCTGTTCTTCTACACTCTGTATTATCTGAAGCCCTTCAAATCCTCAAAAGTTCCCTCTCTGAAACTGTACGAAACTCCCTAACTCCAACCACCCTAAAAGAATTCCTGAGTAATTATATTAGTTAACTGAAGTCTGAGCTATTATAACCAAAAACTGAAAAACATTTATTTGAAGAATATAGGAATTAATTTTAAATTACTTTTTTTTTTTACATAGCAATCCAGGGTAGTTAGGTAATAGTTCACAACAGCCATCTGAGGACGTAGACCAGCCATATATTTTTTCTATTCACATCTTATTCAAAGTCATCTTCTTTAGGTGTATAGATTTCAGTGTGTTCATCCTATCTTATAGGTCTATATAAGTGAATATATACCATGTGTGTCTTTCTCCTTTTTGGATACCTCACTCAGAATGATCTTTTCTAGGTGCTACCATTTGCCTGCAAATTTCATGATTTCCTTGTTTTTAATTGTTGAGTAATATTCCATTGTGTAAATGTACCATAATTTCTGTATCCATTCCTCAACTGAGGGACATCTGGGTTCTTTCCAGGTTCTGGATATTACGAATAAAGCTGCTACAAACACAGTTGACAAATGTCCTTGTTGTGTACTTAGCATATTTTGGATATATGCCTAGGAGTGGTATAGCTGGATCTTGAGAAAGCGATATTCCTAATTGTCTGAGAAAATGACAGGTTGATTTCCAAAGTGGTTGTACCAGTTTACATTCCTACCAGCAATGGAGGAGGGTTCGCCTTTCTCCACAAAGTCAAAGATGTTTCCAGTTGTTGCTTCTTTTAAGTATCACAACAGATATTTATACCCATGGTAGAAATACAAGTTAATTGAGCCACAAATTAGACAGTTACATGTTATAATTAAGAATATAGTTACAAGAAGACAGCAACAAAAATGGAAAAGAGATTAGGGATTCAACTTGCAGACAATGCGCTGGCTAACTTCATCAGCTCAATTTTTCTTTTCCATCTACATTGTAGCAGAGGGACCATAAAACTTCCATTACAGACAACAGTGCCATTACAAAGGTTTTCATTAGGTATGTCAATGGCCTGCCAAATCCAGACCATGTAACTATCATAAACTATAAGATTGAAAGTCACAGCCTATTTATTATGTTACACTGTGTCTCTAGGTGGCAAATAGGATTCAAATTTGCTTGTTTGTCTTCCTTCAATATTGACTGTGAAAAATCTGATGAGCTAAAAAATAGTAATAAATCTACAATCATTGTGAACTTCTTTCTCTTTAACAATACAAATATACAAACTTTAACAGGGCTTACATACTTCAGATAAGTCCAAACAATAATAAACTTCAAGATTTATTGCTTTAAAAAAAAGAAGAGGAAAAGCCATAATAATTTTCTAAAGCCAACAATGAAAAGGTCACATTCGACACTTTAAAAAATATTGCCCAAACAAAAAAATCCCTGGTATTAAAATTGATTCTAGATATGAACAAAATCAATTGCAACTCATCTAGCTATGAAATTAAATTATCATAAAGATAAATCAAGTAATGGCTTATTTTAATTGCTTATAAAATAGCAGTTATAGCAAAGGGTTACATGCATATATCATTATATGTAATAATCAGAAAGGAAATACTTTTTATAGCTATATCTTAAACATTGAAAATTAAAACAAAGTGTATTATTGCTCAGATAGGGCGTGAACAGACCCTTGGTGTTCTATAGAGCTGAATATTGCCTGTTTGCTATACAAACTTAGCACCTTTTTCTTCCTCCTGCTAGGATTACTGCAAGCTTATATTTCATCCTCCTACTTTAAAAAAAAAAATGGAATAAGACTCCCATTTGAAAATTATCAGAAACCATAAGCAGTGGTTCTGGTAGTTGAGCTTCAATTAATGCAAGAAATTTCATTCTTCCCAATATAAGTTCATACCATGTATTCCAACAAGAATTAAAATTAATCACTTTTGAGACTAGAGATCAAACATAAATCAAAAGGTTTTACCCATGTTAATCAAGTGCTGTACCACTGAGTTGTATTCTTCATTGTCCACACTACAAATCACCCTAAAAAAACCCTAATCCTTTGATGTCCCCTAAGAAAATTCCAAAGTAAGTCTTCAAGTCTCTGAAGAAAGAAATAGAAGAAGATATCAGAATATGGAAAGACCTCCCATGTTCATGGATGGGAAGGATTAACATATGAAAATGGTATGCTGCCAAAAGCAATCTACAGATTCAATGCAATTCCCATCAAACTACCAACACAGTTCTTTACAGAACTTGAAAGAACAATTCTCAACTTCATATGGAAGAAAAAAAAAGAATTGTTAAAACAATCCTGTACAACAATAATCGTCTGGAGGTATCTCCATCCCTGATCTCAAGCTGTACTGCAGAGCAATAATAATAAAAGCTTCATGGTACTGGCATAGAAACAGAATGATGGATCAATGGAATTAAATAGAAAACCCAGAAATAAACCTACACGACTATGGATACTTGATTTTTTACAAAGAAGCCAAAACCATACCAATTGGGAAAAAAGAAAGACAGCATCTTCAACAATGGTGCTGGTCTAACTGGATGTCTATGTGTAGAAAAATGCAAATAGATCCAGATTTATCAACCTGCACAAAGCTAAAGTCCAAGTGGATCAAAGACTTCAACATAAAACCAGACACACTAAACTTATTAGAAGAAAAAGTGGGGAAGAGCCTTGAACTCATCGGCACAGGAGACAACTTCCTGAACAGAACACCAACAGCACAGGCTCTAAGATCAACAATCAATACATGGGACCTCATGAAACTGAAAACCTTCTTTAAAGCAAAGAATTCAGTCATCAGAACAAAACGACAGCCTACAGACTGGGAAAGGATTTTCACCAACCCTATATCTGACAGAGGGCTAATATCCAGAATATATAAAGAACCAAAGAAGTTAAAAAGCAACAAATCAAGTAATCCAATTAAAAAATGGGGAACAGAGCTAAACAGAGAATTCTCTGTAGAAGAATATAGAATGGCAGAGAAACACTTAAAAAAACTAGGAATATTGCTTCCTCAAGACACAGCTATACCACTTCTAGGCATATATCCAAAACATGCTCAAGTATACAGCAAGGACATTTGCTCAACCATGTTTGTAGCAGCTTTATTTGTTATACTAGAATCTGGAAACAACCCATATGTCCCTCAACTGAGGAATGGATACATACAGAAATTGTGGTACATTTACATGATGGAATACTACACAGAAATTAAAAACAAGGAAATCATTAAATTTGCAGGCAAATGGTGGGAACTAGAAAAGATCATCCTGAGTGAGTTATCCCAGAAGCAGAAAGACACACATGGTATATACTACTTATAAGTGGATATTAGAGATATAATATAGTACATACACTAAAATCTGTATACCTGAGGAAGCTTGGAAAGAAGGAGGACCTGGGTAAGATGATCAATCCACACTCAGATAGGCAAATGGGACAGACATTGGAAGAAGGCACAGGAAACAGGACCGGAGCCTAACACAGAAAGCCTCTGAAAAGATTCTACCCAGCAGTGTATCAAAGCAGATGCTGAGACTCATAACCAAATTTGGGCAGAGTGCTGAAAATCTTACAAAAGAAGGGGGAGATAGAAAGATCTGGAGGAAACAGGAGCTCCACAAGGAGACCAATAGAACCAAAAAATCTGGGCACAGGAGTCTTTTCTGAGACTGATACTCCAACCAAGGACAATGCATGGAGATAACTTAGAACCCTTGCTCAGATGTAGCCCATGGCAGCTCAGTATCCAAATGGGTTTCTCTAGTAAGGGGAGCAGAGACTGTCTCTGACATGAAATCACTGGCTGGATCTTTGACCACCTCCCCCTGTAGGGGGAAGAGCCTTGCCAGGCCACAGAGGAAGACAATGCAGCCAGTCCTGATGAGACCTGATAGGCTAGGGTCAGATGGAAAGGGAGGATTACATCCCCTATCTGTGGGAAAAAAGAAAGAAAAAGAAAGAGAGAGAAAGAAAGAGAGAAAGAGAGAACTAAAGGAGGTAGGAAGGCAGGAAGAGAGTAGGGAGGGAGAGGGAGGGATGGAAGAAGGAAGGAGGGAAAGAAAGGAAGGAAGGAAGAAAAAAGAAAGGAAGGAAGGAAGGAAGGAAGGAAGAAAGAAAGAAAGAAAGAAAGAAAGAAAGAAAGAAAGAAAAAAGAAAGGAAGAAAGAAAGAAAGAGAGAGAGAGCGAGCTAAAGGAGGAAGGAAGGCAGGAAGAGAGTAAAGGAGGGAGGGGGATGGATGGAAGGAGGAAGGAGGGAAAGAAAGGAAGAAGAAAGAAAGAAAGAAAGAAAGAAAGAAAGAAAGAAAGAAAGAAAGAGAAAAGAAAAACTGACCAGCCAAAGTGTTGTGTTGGATCTTTCAAAGGAACCTTAAACCATGTCTCCACTTACAGAAAAAAGAAATGTTCAATGTACTTTTGCCAAATTATCTAGATTTTTTTTTTTTTGAGGTATGGTTTCTCTTTGTGTAGCCCTGGCTGTCCTGGCCTCTCTTTGTAGAACAGGCTGGCCTGGAACTCACAGAGAGCCACTTGCCTCTGCTTCCCAGTGCTGAGATCAAATGTGTACGCCACCCGGCAGCCATTCTCTGATTTTTCCACCGCTAGTAAATTAGCATTGTGTGTTCAATCAATATTGTTCAAAAGGGTCCTTGTTTGGCCTGAAGGTGTTTTTTCCATCTTTGTCAGTCCTTTATTTTTATTTCTTACTATAATTTGAGTACAAGATCATCACCAGAAGATTAAATATTTGCTGAAGAAACCATTGTCAAAATAATTGCAAAGCTTTGCTTTCAAACTGTAATTGTTTTTGTTAATTTAATTTTATTTTTTTTTTTATTATTAGTTACATTTCATTAACTCTGTATCCCAGCTGTATCCTGCTCCCTTATTTCCTCCCAATCCCACCCTCCCTCCCTCATCTCCTCCCTACCCCTTTCCAGGTCCACTGATTGGGGAGGACCTCCTCCCCTTTCATCTGACCCTGTTTTATCAGGTATCTTCAGGCCTGGCTGCAAAGTCTTCCTCGGTGGCCTAGCAGGACTGCTCCTTGAGATTTCACCTTACACCCATCAGAATGGCCAAGATCAAAAACTCAAGTGACAACACATGCTGCAGAGGATGTAGAGAAAGGGGAACCCTCCTCCATTGCTGGTGGGAATGTAAACTGGTAGAACCACTTTGGAAGTCAATCTCGCGCTTTCTCACACAATTAGGAATAGTGCTTCCTCAAGACCCAGCTGTACCACTGCTAGGTATATACCCAAAATTTGCTCAAGTACACAACAAACTGTAATTGTTTTAAACTAAAATTTTTACTGGCATTTTGGATAGAGATTAAATGATTAATATTTATATTAATATTTAGTTAATAACTATTCACTCTAGTGTCAAGAGATTCAGGGATGAATTGAAGGCTTGTATGTCAAAGATTTGTGAGTAAATGTGAGCATGAAAGTGATACATATCGTTATGTTAGTCTGTATAATTACATACTTTATATGTTGGGTAAGCAAAGTAAGACTACCTACCCCCTATTATCCTGTTTTCCTCAGCTTTAAACAAAGAAGCAATTCTTTCCAACAGAAAAAAAGTGTAAAACATTAAAACAGTAATCTAATTTTAAAAATACCATTAACATCAGATAACATTCCTATGATTCAAAATCAATCAGGGATAATTGAAATAAAATTTATGCTAACAGACAAATGAAATGTTTTAGAATGGGTTTATCATAGGTTGTCAAAATATAATTATAAGAATTGAAATCTAAAATCAACCCCATATTATTATGATATAAATAAAAATGTCACATAGTAAGTAATCCCTAATAGTCTACTGAATGAACAAGTTATAGGATCCGTGAGGCAGCATTTTTCAAAACAGGACTGTGGTCAAGGAAGGCAACTGCCATTAATTTTTAACCTCCAGATGCATGTGCACATCTGTACACACACAACAACATATAAACACACACACCACACACACACAAACATATATACACATACACACCACACATACAAACTATAAATACAAAAGAACCGTCTAGGTCTGTTGTTCCTTTGTTTCCTGAGCCAGGGTTTTGGAGATTCTTTGTGAGCCTTTCAGTTGGTCCATTCATAAACAAGTAATTTTTTTGTTACTGACCTTTAAATTCTTACATATTCGAGATAGATGCCATGTATCAAGATTACATATTGCAAACATTTTACCGGTTCTATAAATTTTCTCTATTGTGCACACAAAAGCATTTCATTTTTATGTAGTCCTACTAGCTGCCTTTTTAAAAATAATTTTCTCTATGAGGTGCCTACAACCCAACGCCCCAAAATGCCTATTCCTATAGGCCAAAGTAATTCCGTTGTTTCTTCTAGTAATTTGAAATCAAATGTTATACTTGAAGCTTTACATTCATTTCACACTGATCTTTTAAATGGTGAAAGACAGGGTTCCAGTTTCACTCATCTGTGTGTAGGTAACCAGTTCTTTCAGCAGCGATGACTGACTAAAATGTCATTCCACACAAATCCTACCACTTTGTAGATGCTCTGTCTCCGCAGATATGTGCCTTTACTTCTAGGCTTTCTGTTGGCGTACAATCCCGTTGGCCTGCGGTCTGCTGTTATGCTAATCCTCTATTATTTTCTTTTCAACAGCTCTGTCCTAGATTTTAAAGTCATGTAGCATAAAGCTCCCTAATTCCTTATTTTTGCTCAAAATCATTTTAGCTATTTGCAGGTTTTTATGTTGTTGCATATCCTGCTTCCTATTCTAAAATTAAAAGACTGTTACTTACCCAATGACATGCAGATACAACGCTTTTAGTAAAGGGTTTGGGAACATGTATTTATTCTCTTCTTTCTGAAGTACTTTAATTAAAAAACCCATTCACTCATGACATTTTAGAAAGGAAAATTGACTCACTGTCCTTAAACTGACTTAAACCTGGAAAAATTTCTTTATTAGAAAAATAAGTTCTTTGTGGATTTCTGGTTAAGGAAAGAGAATTTAAAAAAAAACTATTTTTGTTCTGAAAATTTAAGATTCTGTAAAAAGTAAAATTCTGAACAAGAAAAAATATACATAAGAAAATTCCATAAAGAATTTATTGTGTATATACAACAAAGATGAATGAGATTAAAACATCCTTCCTAGGGTCCTCCTTGTGTTTAGCTTCTTTAGGAGTATAGATTTTAGTATTGTTATCCTATATTATATGGCTAATATCCACTTATAAGTGAGTATATACCATGTGTGTTTTTCTGTTTCTGGGTTTCTCAGGATGATCTTCTCTAGTTCCATCAATTTGCCTGCAAATTTCATGATTTCCTTGTTTTTAATAGCTGAGTAACATTCATTGTGGATACACAATTTCTGTATCCATTCTTTGGTTGAAGGACATCTGGGTTGTTTTCAGATTTTGGCTATTATGAATAAAGTTGCTATGAATATAGTTGATCAAATGCCATTGTTGTATGGTGGAATATCTTTCAGTATATGCCCAGGAGTGGGATAGCTGGGTCTTGAGGTATCACTATTCCCAGTTTTCACCTGAAGTAGATGAAGAAAGGGAACAGGATGGGAGCCTACCACAGATGTCCACAGCAGGGCGTCAAAGCAGATGCTGAGACTCATAGCCAAACTTAGGGAAGAGCACAGGGAGTCTTATAGAAGAAAAGGGGAATAGAAGGATTCTTAGGGGACCAGAGCTCCATAAGAAGACCAACAAAGCCAAAAAATCTGAGCCTAGTGGGGCCTGCAGAGATTGATGCATCAACCAAGGACCATGAATAGAGAGGTCCTAGACCCCCTGCTCAGATGTAGCCTATGGAAGCTCAGTCTCCATACGGGTTCCTTAATAAGGGGAGCAGTCTCTGACATGAACTCAGTTGTCTGATCTTTGATCACTTTCACCTGGCAGGGTCACCTTACTAGGCCACAGAGGAAGAGGACCAAGGCAGTCCTGATGAGACTTGATAAGCTAGGATCAGATGGTAGGAGAAGATGGCTCCCCCTTTTCAGTGCACTAACGGAGGAAGACAGGAGGAGAGGAGGGAGAACTGGAAGGAGATGAGGGAAGGGCTACAATCATGATACAAAGTGAATAAACTGTAAAAAATAAAATAAAATAATAATTAAAAAAACAAAGATGAAAAGGAGGACTATTTCCTTATGAATGGCATTAACCTCATTCTTTTTGTAAACTATATGCCCTGTTCTTGAAATTGTGCTGCATTAGAAACAAGGTACCAACCTTCATATAACATGCCATTTTCACCTGGATAACAGAAGCATATTTAAAAGCGATGCATCCAACTTCATTCTTATTGTTCCTCAGTATGAGTTGTATGATAGCAGTTCAATGCATTTTGATTAATAACAGTTTCAAAGAATCCATTTTGGGTAAGGAACACTAAATCAGTGATTAAAAAATATCAGAATTCTATATTCTCACCTGATTCTTCTTTAATTAACAATTTATAGTAACTGAGTTTCATGATATAATTTCAATGATTGTTAAAGTTCAATGCATATTAATTACATTTAGTTTCAATTATAATTACAGTAATAAATCCAAGTCCATTAGAATGATGATTACTTAAAAATCAACTTTATAGAGGTGGTGAAGAATAGATGGAAATAATTCATTATCCCATGAGTGCTTGTGAATCAGTGACTATTCACTAAACATCTTATCTGGGCCCTGCCCCATAATTAGGTCTCCTTTGGCCAGGATACTACACATGGGATTAAGTAAGTCTCAAATGTGCAGTAATAACTACACTGATAAGAAAACTGATAGAGGGTTTGAAGGAGAATTGTCAGTCCAGTAATAGAAAGGATTCAATACATAGAAGTGGAGTCATGACAACGGCAGAGATACTCTTTAACAGCAGATCTGGATAAAGATCTGAAAGAGAGTAATGATCTTAGAGAGGTCTGCCAAAGGACAGGGCAGAGTTATACACTGACCTTTGAGACAACCCTGATGGTGTTTTGTTAGGGAATATATTGGAGAATTAAGAAGAAAAGGGAGTCAAAGTTGTTAGCTAGTTTTTAGATCAAGCAGCTGTCTGACCTAAAACTGGTCCTCCTTTTCTCTGTCAGTCGGCATCAAAGAACACTAGATTTGGAACTACCAAAAA
The DNA here is from genome assembly GCF_030254825.1 of Meriones unguiculatus. Classification (NCBI taxonomy): domain Eukaryota; kingdom Metazoa; phylum Chordata; class Mammalia; order Rodentia; family Muridae; genus Meriones; species Meriones unguiculatus. The sequence goes on from NC_083356.1 coordinate 112,001,031, forward strand.
CCTGAATAAACTTTCTGACTTCACTTGCTTTTAGCTACTTGCTTTCACTGTTAATATTAGAGGTCACCTAGCTCAGCCTTATGTTCCATTATGCTTGCTGCAGGTAACACTCCTGACCTATAGATCACAGCAGTATCTCTTGCCCAGTTTGCTTTTTAGGGATTTGGTGGGAGCAAGAACCAAGTGAAAATATTAACTCTCCATCTGGGTCTGTGTGAGGCTCAAAAGTTGACTCTTTATTTTGTTTTTAAAATTTTCAATCAAAACTCAGTTACATCACTTTCCCCCCGAACTTTCCTCCCTTCACTCCCACCTCCCTCCCTCCCTATGACTTTTGATGTGAGAGGTCCATCTTCCACCATGTTTGACATGACAGGGTACATATTCAGTGTAATGGGAACACACAGCTTGTCTAGATACTGTAATACCAGCAATAAGAGCTGCTCATAGACATGCAGCAATAAGAGCTGAGCATGTACACACAGGCGATTAGTTAAGACCCCTGACCTCCAGGCTTCGCCATGCCTCAGGTCAGCCTGCGTCAGATGCATGGTCCTGCTATCATTATGGACTAAGGTTAAGATTCACCTCTTATCTACATATTTGACCACATCATCAAAATCTAAATATCTTGGTAGAAATCAATGTACTCTGGACTCTTATAAAGCCAATATAGAAGACACATTCCTTCTGTTTGTTAAAATTCTCTTAATGCTGTCACAAGCATTTATAAGCTCATTTGCATGACCGAATGTACTAATGTTCCCATGAACAACACTAGCGTCTCAAGAAACAAATGTATGTATAATGGAAAAGACCAATGCTTGGTTTACACAATTATACTAGAAGGTGAGGGAGAGAGAGTAATCAAAACTAGTCATCTATTTTATTAGCTACCCACACGCACAGACGAACCTTAAATTACGTCCTTTAACACATCCGAGAGCAGTGGTTTTATTTGATGAAGTTTTATGTTTGAGTGCCCAGGTGACCTCATACTGCTCGCCCCAAATGTGCACCCTGTGAACTGTATCATTCAACTTTATTATCTGTCATGCTGTATCTGAACATTCTGATCCAACTTTCAAATATCTATAACAGAGATTTGAACTTCATGACTATAATGTACAAGATGAGAAATCACTAAGTAAAAGTTTACTAAATAAAAAAGTTTATATTAGAAAATTCATTCATTTTCCTGAAGTTGTGTTTATTTATTATCCCTGGATAGTTTGAAAGACAATACTTTAAAAAAACTCATTTCCTTTTTTTAGATTATAATATAATTACATCATTTCCTCTTCTTTCTCTCTCCAAACCCTCTCATATATCACACCTTGCTCTCCTTCAAATTAATGGGCTCTTTTTTTTTTAACTGTTGTTACATGCTACACACACGTATGAATGTATGTATGTATGTATTTCTAAATATGCAAACACAACTTGCTTGGTCTGTAGACTCTTAGTTGTATGTAAATGTTTTCAGGACTAACCATTTGCCATTGGATAAGCGATTGGTGTGGTCTTGCCGAGAGAAAGAATGTTTCTCCAGCTCCCTGCACTCCTTAGTTGCCTGTAGCTCTTGTGTAGGGTTGAAGCCTCCTGGGTGTTCCCAGTCCATGTTCTCTTGTCTGTGTTGTGGTCCTTATTCAGCTCATAGTTAGGCAGTCACGGTGAGACTTCACGGACGGTGCCTCTGGCATGACTGAAGACACAATTCCACACTGAACACCCAGATCCTGTGGTTCTTAAGATCATTCCCAGCCCCTCACCTTCAGGGACCTCTAAGCCTTAGGTGAAGGAGTTGTTTTGTGGATGTGTCCACTGGGACTGAGCTCTACAACTCTGCTTTTTCATTGGTTTTAGTATCCCTTTATAGTCTCCATCTGCTGCAAAAGGAAGCTTTCTTGATGAGGACTGAGGACTACATTGATCTGTGGGTATAATGACAAATACTTAGAATGCAGTTAGTGATTATTCCAGTTTAATGAGATGGCGGTTGTAGGTTCACCTCCAAAATTCACGACTTCACTAGCCTGGGTAGTTGGCCAGGTTTGCAGTGCCAGGTACGATTTCCCGCTTGTTGAGTCTTACTTACTGTTGTTTGCACACAACATGTTCCAGCACTTGTTGTCAGTTGCTTGTTTGATATTTATAAAGGCTACAGTTTTATACAACAAAATATGTGCACAACTAAATATGGGTATGGTAATGTGAAGCTGCAGAAAAGTTGCTCAAAAGAAAATTCAGAGCAGAATGCACTTCCAGGAGGCCAATTATAATATAATTCAGCAAATGACATCTAAAGATGATTCTTAACCCCACCTGTCTTTTCAGAACTGTTCTGCATTCTTTATATTCGGTATTTCCAACAATGACTGAGATGCATAGATCCCTCATAGAAATCGAGGCTAGAGGAAAACATTTGACATTTACAGCATCTCACATCCCTCTAAAGCACAGAGGTGATTAAGAAGCGATTGACGTTATTACTTTGAAACTACTGAGAGTTTTTGAACAGGGTGGCAATTTGCAGTTCCGAGAGGCTTCAGTTCCTCCCACTATTCCTAGGCGGAGAAAGAGAAGAGTCCAGAAAGTGTTAGCTTGGACTTCCTCATGCTAGACTCTTCCTCCTGTCTGACCTTACAGATTTCTCTCTAGTCTTTGCAAAGGATTGGAAACACCTTCTTACGCTAACCACTTTTGCTTAATCTAACTAATATAGCTTCTGTATTTTCAACTGGAAGCTGGGTCCATCTTGAATTTGATGAATTATGATTCCAAGAAGTACAAAAAAAGAAAGACTTAAAATATAAAATACATGTAACTTATAAACAAGACATTTTAATTGCATAATGTATCCTTCAAGTTTAATTTCACTAATTTAGTTGTAAATATTCTATATTGAGCATATTATATTATTTTTTAAAATGCACAAGTCACTACAGAGTTGAAGAAAATCATTGCACAGTTGATTCTACAGCATAGCACAGAAATTGTTATTTGTATTATCCTATAAAGTTCTGTCTTAAAGACTTAAAAATAGCTTTTTACAAGAGAAACTCTTAGAGAAAGCCTGTTATTTTTCTCTTACAAGCTAGGGGAACTATTGTAAGCGATAGTATTAGCAAGTCAGAATCTATCCACATCGTTAAATATTCTCACCAGAAATCTGAGCAACAGAGAAAATTAAACTGGCTAAGCATAATTTGTAACATTTATAAGCACTCCTTTTCCAAGAATGCCTCAGCAGTCCTTACAGCCCTGTCACACTAATCAACAGTCCACCTTTCGGAGGGGTAAGTTTTATTTCCAGCCTTTTTCTAAGCATTCGAAGATTAAAAGGTGTTGCGTAATGAGCTCTAAAGGGGAGTAAAACTGTACCTTTGTAACAACTACAAACCCCTATCCAATTCATCTGTCTTCTATGCTACTGAACACCAAATAGGTACCCACTGCTCAGAGACCTAAAGAACGCAAAGGCCAAGATTTTTCCCACCACGTTTTTCCCCATCAGCCATTCCAAGTCAAACATAAGCGATAAGTGTGTGTACCTATACCAAACTGTTGTTGCTGCCTGAGGCTAAAGCCCCGTGGGGCTAAGACCTTCTACTGAGGAAGTGTGCCAAGAATTTAAAAACAAAAACATCTCTGTTTGATCAAACTGCTTTCTATTTTTAAAGAACCACTGGCCGTAGAGACTTTTAGGCAGTCATTTGTAATGTTGTGGTCAGGCCCTGATTTTATATCAATTATTCATGAAGTATTTCTTCTAAGTGAGTTTTGCCTTTGAATATTTAAACATCATGTATTTTCATATGCTATTCAAATACTTAACAGAGAACATCCAGCAGGTTCAATTAAAGCACATGCCAATAACTTTCAGAATAAAATAAATTGATCTATACAGTAAACTGTCTTAAAGAATTTCTCAGTTATATTCTTTCACAATTCTAGACCAAGGAAGGTCTAAAATTAGAACTATAAAAAGGTATTTCGATGAAAAAGTTCTAATTCACAGCTCTCTGGATGCCATTTAATGTTTTTCTGTTTACTACTTAGGCCTGGGTAACTGTGCGTGAAAAGTGTTTCAAACGAATCACAGCATAATCTTGAGATAATATGTTTAACAGAAAAAAAAAAAGGTTCATTGCTGAGAGATGCGAATCCTACCATGATGTTCCGACCTGCAGATGCACAGTGCTCTGAAGATGCATGTAGCAATGAGATCAATTTCTCTCGTGTACTCACAGGTATGAAGGATGGCTTTGTGAGCAATAAGCTTCTTATTTTTTCAGATAAGAAATGTTTTGCGGTGGGTTCTGGAATATTAGAAAAAAAGTTTCTTTACTGGTGGTCATTTTTTAAAATCTGGAAAGAACTTTTGAAATATAGATCTAGAAATATATAGTTGCAGGAGAACCTTCCATAAGAAAGGTCTGAAAGTCAAAGGTCTGAAGATCAATGAAGTGGTTAAAAAAGCTCTGCCCTGCAGACTATCAATGCAGATACTGAGACTTATGGGCAACCTTTGGGCAGAGTGCAGGTAATCTTAGGAAAGAAGTGGGAAACAGTAAGAGCTGGAGAGGACAGGAACTCTATAAGGAGAGCCACAGAACCAAAAAATCTGAGCACAGGGTCTTTCCTGAGACTGCTATTCCAACCAAGGACTATGCATGGAGATAACCTAAGACCCCTGCACAGATGTAGCCCATGGCAGTTCAGTATCCAAGTGGGTTCCATTGTAATAGAAACAGGGACTGTCTCTGACATGAACTGATTGGCCTGCTCTTTGATTACCTCTCCCTGAGGGGGAAGCAGTATTACCAGGGTACAGAAGAAGACAATGCAGCCACTCCTGCTGAGACCTAATTGACTAGGATCATAAGGAAGGAAAAAAGAAGACTTCCCCTATCAGTGGACTTCGGGAAGGGCATGCATGCAGAGGGTGGAGGAAGAGAGGGTTTGGGATGGGAGGAGGGAGGGAACCATGGTGGGGGGGATACAAAGTGAGTAAAGTGTAATTAATAAAGAAAAATAAAATAAAATAAAGTAGTAAGAAGGGCAGAGAACAGCTCCTCAGGATGAAGGAGGTGCCCATCAAAACCAGTGCCTGTTCAGGGGAAGGGCAACAACACCTTGGATGCTACATGTCTTTGTTGTGACCATAGATAATTTGAAAGGATTTGGGTCTAGAAAGAAAAGGTCCTGTGTTGAGAACAACATAGAAATATATACCTGTAGCTTCTTTGGGCCTTTCTTGTTACTTAGCTTCTTTTGCTATGTGGATTGTAGCATGAACATCCTGAAATTTATACCGAATATTCTACCCTGTTGTAGGTCTCCAGCTTGTCACAAAGATACCCTTCCCGACAGTTTCTCTTCTCTCTGCAAGCCCTCTGTCCTCCCGCCCCTGCTCTCCCCAGGTCTGATCTCCACCCTCAGTTCTCCGCATGCTCTCTCTCCAACCCTGTCCCCTCTCTTCAACCACTTCTCTGTCTATGCTGTTTCCCCTTCTGAGTGAGATCTCAGCATCTCCCTAGAGTCCTCCTTGTTACTTATCTTCTTTGGGTCTGTGAAATGTAGTATGGTTATCCAGGACTGTATGGCTAGAATCCACTTATAAGTGAGTACAAGCATGTTTGTCTGGGTTACCAAACTCAGGATGATCTTTTTTAGTTCTATCCATTTGTTGGCAAATTTCATGATTTTCATCTAATGGCTGAGTAGTCCATTGTGTAAATGTACCACATTTTCATTATCCATTCTTTGGTTGAGGGACTTTAGGATTTTTTCTGGTTCCTGGATATTATGAATAAAGTCAACATAGTTGAGCAAATGTCCTTGTTGTATGGTGGAGCATATTTAGGGAATATGCCCAGGAGTGGTATAGCTGGGTCTTGTGGTAGAACTATTCCCAATTTTCTGAGAAAGCACCAGATTGATTTCCAAAGTAGTTGTACAAGTTTATATTCCCACCAGCAATGGAGGGGGGGTTCCCCTTTCTCCACATCCTCACCAGCATGTGATGTCACTTGAGTTTTTGATCTTAGCCATTCTAATGGTATAATATGGAATCTCAGAGTAGTTTTGACCTGCATTTCCCTGATGATTAAGGGTGTTGAACATTTCTTTAAGTGTTTCTTCTGTTGAGAATTCTCAATTTAGCTCTGTACCATAATTTTTAATTGAATTATTTGGTTTGTTGGTATTTAACTTCTTGAGTTCTTTATATATTATGGATATTAGCCCTCTGCTGGAGGTTGCTTGACTCTCACTCAGAAAGGGAAATAGAGCAGACAGCGGAAGTGTATGAAGAGAGAAAATTGTCTAGGAGATGATTTGTGGAGGGAAATGAGGCTGGAAATCACATGTGCAGAGAACCAGGAGGAGAGGTGAGAGTGCTGGGAGAGAGAAGGGAACGGAGAGCAAGGACAGCTCTGAGACAAGTTGGAGAGGTTTGACAGGCCAGGCTCCTGGGAGGATATGGGAGTGACTCTAGCAGCAGGGGACATGGAGACTGAAGTAACCACCTTCTAACCAGGCAGGACTTCTAGTGGAGGGAGGGGGACACCAACTCACCCACAAAATCTTTGACCCAAAATTTACCCTGCCTACAAGATATGCAGGGATAAAGATGGAACAGAGATTGAGAGAATGGCCAAACAGTGACTGGCCCAACCTGAGACCCACCCCACGGGAGAAAGCCAACCCCTGACACTATTAATGACACTCTGCTAAGCTTGCAGACAGGAGCCTAACAGAACTGCCCTCTGAGAGACTCTACCCAGCAGTGGATCAAAAGAGATGCTGAGACTCACAGCCAAAGAGCTCAGGGAGTCATGTGGAAGTGTAGGGGGAAGGATAGAAGGACCTTGAGGGGACAAGATCTCCACAAGAAGACCAACAGAGTCAACTAACCTGGCCCATGGGACGTAAAGAGACTGAAGCACCAACCAGAGGCCAAAGACCCTACGCACAGGTAACCGAAGAGCAGCTTGTTCTTCTTGAGGTTTCCTCCAAGTGCAGCGGGGTCTGTCTCTGACATAGACTTGTTGCTCTTTGATCACTTCCCCTGAGCTCGGTTGCCTTGTCTGGCCTCAGTGGAAGAGGATACCCTCAGTCTTGATGTTCTGGGATGGGCTGATATGGGGAGACCTCCCCTTTTCTGAGAAGGGGAGGGAGGAAAGTGGAAAGGGGATGGGGGTGGGACTGGGAGAAGAGGGGGGAGGGGGCCGTTTGGGGGATGTAAAGTAAATAAATAAACTTTAAAAATAAGAATTTTTTTAAAATAAAATACCTGCAAGTCAGGAGCCTGAAAGCAGTTTGAGAGAAGTTTGGTCGTGTTTGAAGATGTCCAAATGGGCATCATCACACATACATCCCAACATTATTCTGAAAGCCCGGGTAACCATCACTGTCGGCTTCCGACGCACATTCAGTAAAATGAGGTGCTACCAAAAGCCACTGTTCTGGGACTCTGGAGTGACCCTGAGCAAGTTAAGTGGCGCCTCAGAATGTCATTTCTTCATTTCTGGGATGTGAGTGAAACCAAATAGCCAAGGCGTCTCACAGTCTGCAAATCCAGGCACTCCGTGTGTCTTTCTAGTTGTCACACATGTTAGTACGCTGTGAGCTCATCGCTGAAAAGCGGCAATTTAAAATTCCAACCTATTTAGGTTAGTTTGAACTAACAAAAAGAACTCTGTCTCAAGCAAGAATGCTCATCCGCACTCGATCATCTGCTTCGACCTACCTTCACACTCTGACCACCGCCAGGTATGAAGGTAAGGCTATCTGAAGCATATGGAGGAAGCATATAGCATCATTTATATCACCAGGAACGTAAAGATCTGGCCCGTGTCACGAGAGAGAGCCCGTGCCCGACACTGCCTGGATGGCCGAGAGACCGAGGGTGGAAGAAAAAGTCAATGAAATGACTCCTGACGATATTCTGCTATAACCGTATACCAGTGCCTAGCAAGCAGAGGCTTGCTGCAGCAGCTGACGGCAGCAGGTGCAGAGACTCACAGCCAGACGTTAGGAGGAGCGGGTGGAACCCTGTAGAAGAGGAGGAGGAAGGACTGAGGAAGCCAGAGCGACTGAGACCGCCGGGAGAACTCAAACCACAGAATCAACTAAGCAGGGTGCACAGGGTCTCCCAGAGACGGAAGCCGCAGTCACAGAGCCTGCCTGAGTCTGGGCTAGGGCCTGTGCATACATGATGTGGTGGTCTCGCCTGTGGTTTTTGTGGGACTCCTAACAGGGCAAATGGCGCTGCCTTGACTCCTTTGCCTGCTTTTGAAATCCTTTCCCTCCCACTGAGTTGCCTTGTCCAACCTTAATCCGAGGGTTGGTGCCTAGTCTTAGTGACCTTGTTACACTGTGTTCAATTGTACACCGGGAGGCCAAAGGGAAACAGATGAGCAATGGATCTGAGGTGGAGGGGAGGTAAAGGGGAACTGGGATGTAGGGTAAGAAAGAAGAAGAAGAAATAAGTAAGAAATAAGAATAAATAATGTAAATAAGAAAAGGTTACTTAAAGTAAAGATAAGTAAATAAAGTTAATTTATGACACCAGAGAAGCTACCTAATTACCCTTTGGTCAGATTATAATCTATAAAATGAAACTAATAATCCACATAATGATTAACATATTATATTTATATTTGTTGTTTTATTTATTAAGCCTTACCCTAGAACTCTTAGAACAAGTATCAAAGCATGGAAATATTATGTGCAGAGCAAATAGATAGACAGATAAAGACCTATACACTTAAGTGGACTCCCATCAAGCACATTCAGTGTGTATCAGAGGTCAATTAGATCTGAGACTTTCCACAATAGCATTTGAACAAAACTTTCATTAATAAGTTAATAAGTTCTTGAATGCAGTCTTGTAAATTTTTGAAATAAATTACTCAATTATATTTAATATTAAATATTTATTTAGCCAAATAGATTATATTACTAATAAATAATGTGTTTTATATTAATAAAGTTATAAATTGCATTAATGTGTATATAAATAGTTTTCTTTAAAAGTGGGAAAAGAGATACTACTTATGAGTAATTCTCACTTATACCATGTTTTTAAAATAGCTATCTCATACTTTCTCATTAATGTGATGGAGAAGGAATAATTAATAGTTCTCTGGAAAATATATAATTAGAAAGACTAATTTTTTACTAGGTACATTGTTCTAGAAAAGAGATTCCAAAACAGATTTCCTGAGATCACTATAAAAACTTGTGAGCTTTTAAATCAGCATTATAAGATGAACATAGAGAAAATTCTCAAGAGTGATCCATGCAAATTCTGTGTGATGAGCATCCAATCTAAAGAAGCAGAACCTCTGGGGAATGTCATCCAAATCTTAGTCATGGAACAAGGAAACATCAAGATGATCTCTATGTCTCATCCCTACTAGCTAGCTTTCACAACGCTAAAGGGTGCTATCCATACTACAAGAGAACAAAAGGAATCACCAGTCTTAGCTGGACGTGAATCCTATGAGCCACAGCTATAACTGGCTTGGCAAGGCATGCCCACTGGTGTGACAGTCACACCAATGTCATGGGAATAATCAACTACTTACTGGTTAAATTTAAGTCCCCCTCCACAAGTTGAATCCCACACACAATAATGGTACCAAGAATCTGTGCTGAAATAGGTCATAGGTCCTAGTGAAAGACCTCTTACTATTACTCTGTTGACTGGATACAACAAACCAACCACTATCAGCTCATTATACCCATAGATTAGATGCACAAGAAAGTCAAAGCGCAGAGAATAAGAGATAGTGGAATGTTCAGTCCTAGACAGGATTAGCCACATCACAACCTCCTCCCCAGTATCACGGAGAGTGCGATGGAAGAGGAAGCAGGAAGATAGCGAGAGCAAGAGCTAAGGGGTGAAGACAACGAAGTGGTGGGGTCTGGATACAGCAAGGCAGTTGCACACTGAGTCCAAAACAACCGAGCACCGTGCACAAAATCCAAGCAAGGCAGGCTGAGCAAAATTCTAGCCCAGAGCGCGGAGACTGGAACAAAGTCCCACGCATAGATACGAACCCATTGCCTGCTGATAGCTGCTGTGAAAGGGAGTGCCAGTTGTCTTTAAGGGCTCAGCCTCGGTCTTTAGACCACTTTCCAGTGAAGGCCACATACGCAAATGAGCACTATAAGTTGTGCTTGATGGAAATAAAATAAAATAAAATAAAATAAAATAAAATAAAATAAAATAAAATAAAATAAAATAAAATAAAATAAAATAAAATAAAATAAAATAAAAAAATAAAACAGGATACAAAGTTGAGTGGATGGGGAGGGAGAATTTCTCTGGTACGAACTAGAGGGGGAAAGTGTGAATACGGTCAAAACGCATTGAATAAAATTCTCAGAGAACAAATTAAAAGTTAAAAAAATAAAGAATCATGGTGCTAGCTGGGCTTCTTGCTGTTATTCTCAGCCCAAGGACTAGGAGGGGTGTGTGTGTGTGCATGTGTGTATATGTGCGTGTGTGTGTGTGTGTTATATTATTATTTGTCTGGAAAATAAACGACTTCATTCTAATATTCCAGACACAAATTTGGGGGGGTTATTAAATGAATTATCTAGACTCTTTCCTTGAGTAACTAGAATATAACAATAATTTAATATGTGTTGGTGAAGTCACTCTGTGCTTAGGTTACAAAAGATTGCTCTTCTACTTTGTATGCCTTGATAAAATATGTTACTGATGGTGGAAGTCATGTGATGAAGAACAAAGAGTGATGTCAGTAGGTTAAGACAGCAGCCTGTTGGAAACAGTGTCACAAGCATTAAATGGTCACAGAAGTTGAATGTGAACCCTTAGACAGATCAAGGCCAATGTCTGACTTCAGCTTTATGACAGAACCAGAAGCAGAGAATAAAAGGATGCCATGGCCAAAACTCTGACTCACAGAATCACAAAGAAAATAAATGTATCTCAATATAATTAAATTCTGGGTTAATATAGTCTGTATATAGGTAAATAATAATATTTTAATCTTGACTAATCTCACTGGAATTGTATTTTTAAATGTTTTGGTTTTTTTCTAAGTTTCTTCAGTAAGTTTGACTTTCATAATTTTTTAAACCATGAAAACTTCTATTTTAGAATACCTATTCTCTCCATGACTACTCAGGACACCATTATCACACCACGGTCTCAAAAGCTGTCAAGAGGCACACAGAGACGCACTTTCTGGAGTGTGTCCCCTGTCAATGTTGTGTGGGTCCATAGCTGACGCTTGTCCATTTCCAAATGAACCTGTATTGCTGTGTGCATATTCTTACCCTTACCTTTACCTGGCCCTCAAAACAGACTACCTGGAAGACACATCAGATTTTTTTCTTTAGAGATAGATTCAGCTCCTTGTACCAAATGCCAAACCTGAAGTATATTATTGGAGCACCCTGCCACAGAAACCTCACACTTGGAGGATGCAGCCACAGAGTAAAACAAAAACAATTGCTCCAGCCCATCTTCTCTAATGATATTCATTATCACTTTCTCCATTCATCCAGAACTCATTAGAATTATAGACGTCCCTACTTTGACTTGCAAATGTCCCAGATAGCATTTTCAATGCTTCAAAACCTTAGTCAACAGATTTCATCATTCCGGCTTCCTTTGTGGAAAATATCTAAATGATATAAATAATAAATAAATTTGTGGCTTTTTCTTCTTATCTAATATACTGAGTTATAGTAACACATAGAAAACAAATAAGCATAGAAAACAAATGTGTGTAAATGATTTTTTTTCTAAAAAATAACCCATATTTATAAGTAAATGTTATAGTTTGGAGTTGTGCCAATTTAGCTGGACTGGAGGCTTGCTCTCTGAGTTTGTATCGCTGTGGATTTGAGTCAGGACAGGCCACAGAGAGAAATATCCATGAGGCCTGGAGGAATGAGTGAGCAAGCAGGAGTGGCTGGTTTCTCTCAGAGCCCAGCGCAGAGATGTGGGTTGTGGCAACTCCTGAAAGAACTCCGCAACCTGCTAGTAGACTCTTTTTTTCTGTTTTGCCTTATTTAGTGGCATCACCAGATGCCATCCAACTTCCTTTTTGAAATCCTGCTACATTTAAATCTCCAGAAACAAGTGTGCCAGTTTGTTCGGCGGAACAGCAGCATGGCTGAAGTTGTAGGCAGGAGAAGGAATGGGTTCTACTTTACTGTGAAGTGCTCTCTCTCAGCCTATGGGCTCCATTTTATCTTTTCCTTTCTCCACGTCACATGCTCCACTTTCTCCAGCCTGACTGCAGGCTTGGCCCCAAACACAGCAGAAATGGGCTTACCAGCTCCTACAACATTAAAAGATGAAACCTATGAAAGAAATTCTTTATGTCCTTCACAACAGTTTTGCTTCTTTGTTCAAACCCAGTAGCTTGTGTTCCATACGTAGGATAAAGGGTAAACTATAATAATGCTTTGGACCTTAGGGCCAGAACTTCCATATATTTTTCTTATAAACTAGCAATTACAATTAAAGTAGGCATAATAAAACCATCTTGCAATGTTATTATGAGGATTAGAGACAATGAATGTGAAATCCCTACACATAGTAAACCCTAAACAAATGAAAGCTGTTATTACTAGCATAAATATTGTATATAATTTTTAAAGTCAGTACCCAAAATAGCATGTCATGAGACATAGGAAATGATATGCATTACACAGATGAAGAACTAGTGAAGGCTAGAATGTTTATTAAAATATGTATCATGCTTATAAAGGGTTCAAAACAAAAAAAAATATATTAAAATATTCAGTGTAGGTTCTATAATTGCTTCATGGTCTAAAAATTCAGTTAACAACTCCTTGAAGATAAAGTTCTCAAGATAAAGGAAACTAAGACTAAGGAACCCTACAGAGTCCCAGGAGCATTTTTACACTCACTGAGAAAGGTTAAACAAAAGCAACTTGTTAGCTGCTGGCTGTGTAAAAGTCTTGTTGGGCGTTTTAAAGGGGCACTAAGGGAGAACTCTCACTTCATTTATTTACATCACAGTTCCTCCCGGGGAAGTTAGGGTCTGTGTAACCCACTCACCCCACAGTAGGAAGTCAGCCCATGCACTTGCCTCTTTTCTTCACAGATCTGTTTGCTATACGCCTGTGCTTTCTCTAAATGCTGAACTGCTTCTGGCTTTATGAAAGAGATGGTAATTCCACCTGCTACAAATTCTTTATCCACCAGTGCGATACTTCTCCAACTCCAAGCACTGCTCTTGGGTGAAATATGAACGTGGCTGGAAGGCAGCAGCTTCAATTTCCTCACCTTCTTCCCCTTCTCGGGGCTCCATGACACATTTTTATGTCCCTAGCATCTCAGTGCTACTTTACCTTCCCCATCTCCTATTGTTTCCTCTTCTTTTCTCCAGCTGGACTAATGTCATCTCTGTGTCATTAAATCCCTATGGACTGGGGACAAAGTTTAGTTGTTTCTTTGTGCTTGAACCCATGCATCTTTCATATTAATTGCAAAAGTGGACTAAAACCATGTACCTCTCCTTCGGTGTAATATAGAATGAGAAGTGCTCTAGAGAGTGGTTAGCTGTACTGTACTTGCAAATTTGCCAGGTTTCAGACAGACCAATATTTTTAATATGCAAGTAACTGGGCCTGAGAAGCAAAATATAAGAATATGAAGGACTGAGCGAGAACTACGTGCTTATTGTGGAACCCCTTATCGGCTAGCCTTATTTTACATGGACACGCTGACTTACTGCTCATTCTAGGTAGGACAGTAGCGATAGCGTCCCTGCTTCCACTACTGTGGTGAGCAAAACAGCCTCGTCCTCCCTTCACTCTGCATGAGCTCAATGATCAGATAAATAAGTCACCTAAGTGAACGTATCAATACTACCTTGACAATGCAATGGTAATGACAATGAAATCTGCCAGCCTAGTAATTAATCTAGTTTTGTTGTATGCTAGCATTGTAAACATACATACTTAAGTGCAGTCACTCTGATACATCGATGTATCACTGGGTCATTGCCAGCACTCCTGCCCTGGCGAATGTGCTACTGATTCCTGTAGCCCAATGTTCTTGATGATGGTTTGAAGCATTCTTAGTTCTACTTGGCGCCAACACTTTGCCTTTATCTGGAACATTGTCTTTAGGGGGTTAGTCTTATGCTATCCCTCCATCTAAGCTTATTACTTAGATTTATAAAGCACAGACTTTTTAGCGATGTCCCCTTTAAAATATTTTCTAAAAATAACATTATTTTCAACATGGGTGCTGTGGCTGTATAATACTCACGACCGACAACCCATTGTCTTTCCCTTATACTTCTATCCATCAGCATAGCTCATGCAAATTTACCCTCTACATTACACATTAGAAAGGATGTAAGTTGGATATAATGTTTTTATGATGGGATTTTTATTTGTTTGATCATTTATTTGGGTTTCTAGAGACATCATGTCAATAGGTAGCCCAGGCTTGACTCCAACTTGCAATCCATGTGACTCAGTCTCCCAAGTACTGGGATTGTAGGAATATATTACAATACCCAAGTACATCATTCTATTAAAGCATATCCAAGAATATTATGAGAGGGAGATGATTATCATCTGTGTGGGTTTTCACAGTGATGAAATGTCCATTGCAATTTAGGTCAAATTTTTAAAAAACTTATTCAATTGTTTTAAGAGTTGCACTCAATTATTTGTAGAAGGTAACTTCTGAATGATCAAACAGAGCCTGAATTCTAAACCATTTCACGCTAAACTATTTTTGTGAGGAGTAACTTAAGCATCTTGTCACTTTAATATTATTATTTATAATGCCATGGAGATTGACATTCAAAAGCATGACTCACGACATTCCCAGTGCCACTGTCATTCAAGTGTGATATTTATAACACGGCTGAGATCACCGCTGTGGGACGTGCACTTCCAAGCCGCTGACTATTCGCTTAACCTCTAGCTCTCCCAACACCTTCAAAGGCAACGCTGTTCAGTTTACAGAGTCCGGAACAACCTGACAGCACTATTATTTTACTATTTTCCAGCCAAAGTTTCTAGACCTTATGCCAAATCTTGATTGGCTCTACTGAGACTTAACAATTCTCATTCAAACATCATTGACCTCTGCAAACAAAAATTGACACTCTATGACCAAAAGAAAAACAATTGCATTACTTTTCTAAAAACGTTTAGAGAGAGAGCTTTGATGTTTAAAACGTTGCATTTATTCTTCACATTGCATTCATTCATCCTCCCTCTCTCTTTCTTTCTTTTTTTCTTTTGATACATACAGATCTGGGAATCCACCTAGTCTACTAGTCCAGCTGGTAAAGCGAGCATATAATTAAAGGCTGCTAAAAGCGGGGAGAGCCTTACGCTGTGTTTTCAATCTAGTAGTCGTAATCTCTTATAAATCACTTGACTAGTACAAAGGCTACAGCTTATTAGCAACTTGGGGGTATTTTAATAGAACAATTTCTAAAGTACTTCTTAAATAACTATAATTAAGAGAATGTAAAAATTGTTTTCTTCTCAAAGATATCTAACAATCAAAATTTGAAAAAGATTTTTAAGGCAGTCCTGCTCTTTCTTGCCTAAATTAGAAAAATCAGTCTTTAATGATGAACTACTGGCTTCAAGATAGTAAAAAATATTTATTTAATTGATCTTGGTCTCCTTGCACATAATTTTTATTCTGGAAGTCATAGGTATATAAATGAGTCAATAAAGAAACTTATTTGGTAATGTTATGTGAAGATTTATAGCAAGAAACAAAGATACGACTTCTGGATTCTACCCATACTATGCAAAAATGGAGAGGTAACTATTGTAATATCTACAGAAAGAAAATGACTACTCCAAAAATAATCTAAAAGTTTATAATTTTCTTGACCCTATCAGAGATCTGACAAATATCAATTTCTGGTTAATCACATAACAAGTCAACTATCTAAAGAAATAGCAGACTCCAAAAGGAGAGGAGATTGAAACAAATATAAGCCCAGGCTTCTGGATACCCTCAAGACTAACTGAAGGGCTCATTTCTCAAGGATTCCTCCCCTCTGAATGTGAAATGCTGGGAGGATGTCACATCCCTGAGGGCTGTAGGGACCACACCACACAGCCACCTTCAGGCTCTGCTCTTTCAGAGGCTCACACATGGAGGAACCTAGCTATGTGCTGAGGAAGACTTGGAGAATAAACAACCACAGCTCCCACTGCAGAAGAGACACCTCACCCATCCATTACCCTAGACAGGCTGCAAAGGGGAAAAAAACCCTTAGTGAAGAATGTTTTCATTTGGGGAGGGGTACAGAAAAACCAAGAATAAAGTAAGGTTACTTTGAAGGCTGTACATGGAAACTGGAACAACTTTCTCCAATACCCAGAGTAACACTGCCTGCTTCTGATAGAGGCTTAACAAAATCCAGCTAAAATTATCTTGTCTCACTGCTCCGATAAGGACATTTAAATACATGGATGTTACTGTGTACAATGAGACAACTTCTTGGAACTGAACTTCTCTAAACTGCAGAACAAACCAAGAACACAAACAACACAAACCTGAACATGAGGCAGAGGCAGAAACAGAACAAACCCTACAGGCAAGTAACTCTTTATTTTGCAAGCCAAGAAATTAGTACTTTCACAGACAATTTTAACTGCCCTAGAAAAGGTAAATCAATGAGCCCAGTGGCGTGGAAGTCCATAAGTTAACTGTGAGTGTCAAGTCTGATTAGATACATTCCTAAGCAATTAAAAAGGACCGAAGGCAAAATTGAGTGCCAATTTAATTTTTTGCGGTGACTACAATGATTCTAACATCTAAACTATTGTAAGATGTCTGAAGGAAAGTTTCCCATCTCTGAAGACTAAAAAGTTAATTTTACAGAACCACTCTAAATATATTTAGAAGAATATGATATATCTATATAAATAAATAAATGTAATAAAAAATACATATATTTTCGAACTGTGCTAATAGAACAAACTGGTCCCATTTTATAGAGGTTGCACTTCACAAAAACAGATATAAATGGATTTTCAATGGAAGAGTGATTTACCCAACACACATACCTTATGAACTCAAAATGTGCTTTGGGATTACAGTTTCTCTGAGCCTCTCAATCAAATTCAGGGTAAAGCAGCTTTTTTTTTTTTTATCTGAGGTTTGTGGCCAGCCATTGTCCAGTGTCCAGGAAGAAACAGGCAATGGGACACAGGACAGTGATTCTTTGGCCCTTCTGGAGATAAAAATAAAACTCAACTCAGAGTTGCTTTATTTAGTTGATCCTCATATCAGTAAGACTTTCTGTGCTTTCCATGGTTCAGGAACTATACTCAGACACAAACGCAGACAAGTCACAATCCCTGTCCTCAGACTGGCTGCTAAACCTGTGAGCCAAGTTCTCTGATAAAACAAGTTCCCACATCTATAATCTTTCTTTTTCTTTTTTATTTTCTTCACATTACAATGGTAGCCCCTCCCCCCTCTCCTCCCAGATCTCCTCACTTCCCCTTCTTCCCCTTGTCCCTAAAAAAAAAAAAAAAAATACACCAATAAAGGAAAGGAGAGAGGGAGAGGGAGAACATCCTGCAGATGAGAGAGTGGGCATATATTTTCCATTAGTGTAATGGAATAATGACAGTTTTTGGAACTGAAAAGATGTGTTTTAACTATAATATTTCTATTTACAAAATGTTACTGAGGAAATATTATTATTATATGTAGCTTTCGAGTTTCCTGTATATAAAATAAGATGTAGATTATTTATTTTGTTAAAAAAAATTTAAATCCCACAAAATTCCAGGGGCACACAGAGAAGAGAAATTGAAAAGCAACGCAGGAGACTCCACAGGGTTTCTCCGCATGATCAGGGTTTGAACCGAGCTAGTTAAGCAGAGAGAAACAAGGACTAACCCTGCATGCTTGCGGGTCTTCTGGGCCTCCCTAGAAGACCATGGCCATGCCACAGGCCATGGCAGGAGAAGAGACACTGTATAAAAGACTAGGTGTAGATTCAGAGCCTTCGTCTACTCCTGAGCTCTGTCCAGCCATTGCAGGTTTTATGATTTCATGTGACTTTCTTAAAACTATTGTGAGGGATTCACAGGGGTTCAGGCCGGAATCAAACCTGAACATTAAGCCGAAGAAGTCAAGCTGGTGGACTTGGAAAACAGAGAGCAGAGGGCTTCCTCGTCTGCCAGCCAGCTGGCTGTTGAAGAAGTACATCAAGAATGACTTGAGGTTTGTAAACGAAGTAGCAAATCCAAGCGGGTTTCTTGCCCAGACAGGGAGGAAAAAGCAGAGAAGGGTGAGGAGAGGAGGGAATACATTCACGTTAGATTCAGTGGACTTGAAATGACTCATAGGGTACTAGGTAGATTTAGGAACTACTTAGACATGCCTACTTTAACATATGGATTAAAGGGAAAAGACAGCCAAGAGAGGAATATCAGTCCCAGAAACTCCAGAAGGCGTTTCCAGTTCCATCCTATAGGGTATGGTGAACGTATTGTCCTCATCTTAGAGATAAATGGAGGATTAAAGAAATTAATTTGCTTAATATCACTAGTTGTCAGTTGAGAGAAAGCAGAGTTCGAACCCACAGAAAGCTCTGTTTACTAATGATGCTGGTTTTAAGTCGTAAGTAGCACCATTACTTTAAATTAACAGCGGTTTGTTGTTTTACCGTGGTAAAATAGCTCAACAAATAATGCAATTCCCTAACTCCATCTGCATCACCGCTCCCCCATGTTTCACTGCACAGGAAGCAGCCTTCGGTCGCAACCCTATCCCAGTCATTTGCAGCTGCCCCTCACCTCTGCGTCTCACCATTCTAAAAGAACAAAGAATTAGAAACCCGAGTCTGTCTTCACTAGAAAAACTGTTTACCCTGTGTGTAGAGAAGAGGTAAGTAAACATTAAAAGCAGGCTCTTCTTAAAGCATAGGCAGAGTCAATCTCCCGAAATGTATTCGATGCCTTAGCTAATTACGATTAATGCAGCATACAAGAATAACAGGCTGTACATTTCTAAGCCTTGTTCCTGCCAGCTAACTATCATTAAATACAGAATGAAGATCCTGGAGATGATAATCATAATGATAATAATGACAACAAGAGCTCATGCATATTATGGGCTTGTGATCATCTGCGCTTTCAGGACTTCACATGCATCATTGTGACTGTGGCCATTGCTGTGCAAGGCGTCCTCTGCACAGCGATGCTCTTTCCTCCACTTCCTTCTAAATTTTAAAGAAAAATCACACCAAAACTCTTAATGTTAACTGTTAAATAATCTTTTTTTTTTTTAATTTGTGGAGTCCAGAACATTGAGTGACCTTCAGATTATATCAGAATGTATAAATTGATGCCTAACTTGCAGAAAAGTAATGTGTTTATCTTAAGAATTGTAAAAACTAATGTCAGAAGGTCAAGGTCAATTGCAATATTCTAGCCAAAGGGGGAAAAGCCAAAGGGTTTTGAAAAAGCCAAAGGGACAATGACCTAGTTTAGCAAATAGTGTCATCTGGCTTCACTGAATTTCCCATCACTCCCTGTAAAAGCCCTAGCTCTCATGTACCAAAGATCCTCGACGTGCTTTTTTCAAGGCATGATAATCTGTCCCCTATCTTTTCAGAGTGCCAGACCTCGAATAAACTGATTTCTTTCCTGCCAATTCTTTGTATTTATTTACATTCTCTCTCTTCATCTCTCTCTTTTTCTTTGTGTGTGTGTGTGTGTGTGTATGCTTAGGGTGGTACCCATGCTTGTTGTGGTACCCATGTTACAACAAGCATGTAAAATGCAAAGGACTACTGTGTGGAGTGTGGAGTCGGTTTCTTCTTCCACAGTTTTATGTGGGTCCCAGGGATTGGACTCAAGTCAAGCTTGTACTGCTGACATGAACCTGCTGGTCCATCTTGTCAGCCCTCTCCTGGAACTCCTTATCTTAGGAATTGGCTTTTGAGGATTAGGAAGTTTTCTGTGAGACTGTGTCTCCTCAAATAACTGGCCTTTTCAATGAGAAACTTGTGTAGTCACTAGAATGTAAATATTTTCTAATCTTTCCTTTTTTTACCTTTATTAACAAGCCCCACTAAAGCTTATTATTATGTAAATATTTAATCTTAGTCCAAAAAATTATAGTCAATTGATAATCATGTATACAACTGGGATCCCATCGGATTACAGTAGAAATGAAAACTTCTATTGCCGGCGACATCACATCATTGGAACAGCATGCCAAAGGCAGCTTCTCGTGGATTTGCGATGATGTCAACACACCTCCTGTACTTCCATGCAGAAGTATGGAACACACAGGCACATGTAGCATGGAGCCCTTGGTAGTAAAGGAGGGTAATGTGACTGGCTTCTATATTATCATATATTATAGTATTATATATGCATATCTATATCATATACATTACGTTTTAATGCTTCTCTTTCCTTGTATAAAAAAGCTACTCTAACATGACTTGTAAACATGAGCTGAACAAAGGCAATAACAGACATGCCAAAGTGGACGGAGAGAAGACAAGAAGGTCTCAACCCTACATAAAGAATTATAGGTAGCTAAAGAATGCTGAGAGCAGAAAAAAATAGCCTTCCCCAGGAAAAGCTCACCAGCTGGTTATTCAATAATAAATGTTCAGCCCTGAACATGCACATAGAGGGAAATTTATACAGACCAAGCAGGTTATATTTAGGGATATATATACACATGTACACACACATACGCGCACATATATATGAATGCAATATCAACTAATTAAAAAGGAGGCCAACATTTTTACTGTTTTCTTTTATTATTATTATTATCATCATCATCATCATCATCATTTATTACAATTTATTCAATTTGTATCCCAGCTGTGGCCCCCTCCCTCATCTCATCCCAAACCCACCCTCTCTTCCTCTTCTCTCCCTATGCCTCTTCCCTAGTCCACTGATAGGGGAGGTCCTCCTCCCTTCCATCTGACCCTAGCCTATCAGGTCTCATCAGGACTGGCTGCATTGTCTTCCTCTGTGGACTGGCAAGGCTGCTCCCCCAGGAGGAGGTGATCAGAGAGTCTGCCACTGAGTTCATGAGGCCAACATTTTTAAAGACAGCAAGAAGTAGTAGGTGAAAGAGTTTGAAGGGAAGAAAGGGAAGGGATGAATGAAGTGATTATATTATAACCTAAAAAATAGCAATATATATTTTAAAAGGTTGTTTTCTGAAAAAAGCATGGCATGCTATGCCAGCCACAGCCTAGCGTGACTCATTTCCCCATTTTTAAGGATCTCAAGACTTTCATGACTAATGTCAGGGAGACAGCACAAAGCCCATGATTCCTGGTGTTGACAAAATGAAAGTTTCAATTACTTTCACAAATAATAAGCACACTTGTATAAAATAAGCATGTTAAAATAGTTCTGCCTTGAACTGTCATTTTGCCTCTCCACTGAGCATTGTTGAGGTCTGCTGCTGTGCACAGATCAAATCACCCTCGTGGAAAACACGTGTCATGATCCATAAAAGCCAAAGGAATGTGCACTTAATACGTTAACTTTCTACAATTAATCCTGCCTCATTTTAAAATACGACAAATATAGCTAAAACCCTAGATTATTTTCCTTCTGTTCACGCAGTGAAAATAGGTTTTTATATAAATAGCGTGTTGAAAATTATTCCAACAGTATATGGGAATGTAAGAAGAAATCAAGTTATTTGGTCTCCCAGAAACTTAGCAACCCCCACCTCCAGAAGCTCTCACACTCATGTTCATTCTCGTTCGTGGGACCTGTGCCTGGGCATTGAGAGAGCACCATACATTCTATTTGGGTTGTAACTACCTCTCTGTCTCCTTTACCTCCTTCGACAGGGAGCACCAATCCATGTGTTTACTTACCCTAAACCCTCCTCAAGCCATAGGGAGTCATATTAAAAAGCTGTTTCTTCATATTGTTTTCCACAATCATACACAGGCTGGAAAACTATTGAACAATGTTAGTCTTCGGGTGACGCGTTCCATGGCTGTCTGCTGCTGTCCAGCCATTCCCCTCATGACACTGTATCTTGGTCACCCTCTTGTGCAGCTGACAGTAAGCAGCAGTTACTAACAGCATTCTGTAGACTGTGCCAATACCTGACCGAAACTTGCTGAATGCCTTATAATATTATGACAATGGAATTTAAATTTCACCCTGAGCTTGGACACACCCTGTTTTAGGTTGTGTATACTGCTTGTAACTAGCACAATGCTGCTGACATTCTGTGCACTTCCTTTACAATGTGATAGATTATCTCTTCATGTTGTCAAGTTCTAATGGTTGAACTGCTGGTTTGAAGAATTTTGCTTTCTATATTCCCACACTGTCTTCCAAAAAGGTTGATATTCCTTCTGTCTAAACTGGGACCTATCTATGTATCTTTCCTTAAGATAATCTGAATTTGTTCAGCTTAATAGATACAAAGTAATAGGTCAATTTCTTTATTGTTTTACATATTAGATAATTTTGGAGATGCTTGATATTTTGTTGACTAGTTGGACTTGTATTTTTTAACTTTGTTTATATTGTTTATAACTACCTTTTTGTGCATTTCCTTGTACTTTGTATCTTTTTCTTGTCAAAAGCTTTTTATATATAACCATTTTACACTGGTTATTAATATCCCAAATAAGTTGAGTTCTCTTTTATTCCTTAACTTTCCTTTAAATATAAGATCTACCAAGGATTTTTGCTTTTACATTATTACAGTTGCCAATTTTTAATAGCGTTTAGGTTCTTAGTCTTTTTTCAGTATTTTCCTAGAAAATTTTTAAGGTTCTTTTTTAAATTACTTACTTAACTTTAATCTTTATTTTACATGTACCAGCGTGTATGCATTTTAAAATAAAATATTTCTATTGTCTTCTGGATTATAGTTTACTGAGTCTAGATCACTGATTAAATACCCTGTCCTTTACTTGTTGCATTAAATAATAGTTTATAAGCAGGACATTTATTTTAATTTTTATTTTACATAGCTTACATAGCACATTCTTATATGGTTTTGTCATTTACTTTACTTCTGTTTTTATATTACTAAGCAGCTCAGGCTGGTGAGGAACTTACAGTCCTTCTCTTGGAGCCTCCTAAGCACTGAGCTTACGTGTGTGTGTGTGTGTGTGTGTGTGCCACCACACCCAGATTCCTATGTACTTTGAGTAACAGACATTCATAATATTTTGCTAGAAGTCTCTTGACTTTTACATTGATTTGTTACTGAACATTTCAAACAAGATGGTCTGTATTTTACCAGACAGTAAATACAATTGAAATTTCTCTGACAATTAGATCTCAGTGTTTGCAATCAGAAAGAAAAATGTTCACAATAAAAATCAAACTTTTCAAGTTAGAAAAAATGAAATTATCAGAGACCTAAGTCTAATGCTCTAAGGCCCCATGCTCAAGTGGAAGTATAAAATTTTTATGAAACTTCCTTTCCAAGTATTCATGAAAGCACCCAGGAGAGTTTCATCACATTGTCTGTAACAGTACTTCTTGATGCTGGTAATGTGGCTTCAGAGCATATAATTCACCTCCTTTGCAACTTCATAGCTTCTTAAGTCAGAACTCTGCTTCCAAAAGCAAAGTTACCAAAACTCCCTTAAAATAGGACTGTCAAAAAAGCTGCTGATCATGCTGATGACTGCAGAATATCAAGCAATGAGAATTTTCTTTGGTATGTTTATGCAAAATGTGAATGGCAAGGAGAAGATGGTAACTTTGGCCCTAAAAGTGATGCAGAATTCAGTGATAGATCTTCAAATTCAGACATCTCATTCTTTTCTTTGAAAGAACATGCACATGCTGATAGTGTCTGGGTAAGGATAGCTTTCAATGCTAGCTGCTGTGTTAAGGGCTGTGGTGGCTGGAATAAGAAATGGCCTCCATAGGCTCACATATTTGAGCCTTTAGTCATCAGGGAGTGGCACTACTAGAGAAGGGTTAGATGGTGTGGTGTGGCCTTGCAGGAGAAAGTCTGCCATGGCTTTGAGGTTTCAAAGGCCGGAATCAGGCCATTGTTTCCATCTTTCTACTGTCTGTGGATCCGGAAGTAGAATGCTCAGCTGCTTCTCTAGCATCGCGTCTGCCTGCATGCCACCAGGCTCCCCACCATGACGGTAGTGGACCACGCCTCTGAAACTATGAGCACGCCCCAGCTAAATGCTTCCTTTTAGAGTTGTCCTGGCATCTCTTCACAGCAATAGAACTGCAAACCAAGACAGAAGTTGCAAGCAGAAGTGGAGTATTGCTGCGACAGGCCTGACTGTGTCTTGTTGGTGGAAGGCGGACTTTGGATTAGGAACGCAGTTGAAGACTTTAAGTGGAGCTTAATGGACTATATTAGTAGGAGCAGGAAAGACACTGGTGCTTCGAACAATGTAGATCATCACAGCCCAGATAAAGAGGTTTCAGAGTTGAATATTATCAACTGACATAGAGACCAGCTTGTGATATTTTGGCAAGGAATGTGACTGCTTTCTGCCCTTGTCAAAAAAAAAAAAATCTGCCTGAGACAGAATTGAAGAGATTTAATTTCAAGACAAGGGAGATTTCAGAGCAACCTAGTATTGACTCTGTCATGTGGTTATTGTTCCTCTTATGCACATCTATAATGAAAAGGAGAAAGCTGAGAAAGTAAAAATACAAAATGTACAGTTTGAGGAGAAAAGGAGCACCAGGCATGTGATGGAGATGAGTCCAGCACTCGAGGAGGCGTTCAGAGAAAGCCCCCTGCTGAATGGAATAGAAGGAGTGGTGGTGTCAGGGTCGACCCCACTCAGCTAAGCTTCCAGCTTGTGGAAAGGAATTGGAGCGAAGCTTAAGCAATGGCAGAAACCATCAACAACAGAAGATGATACAAATGTAGCTGAACGAGGGGCCAGTTCCAGCCCCAGCAAGCAGCAGAACTTGGCAGCTTCAGCCTTGTGGCTATGACTTTAGAGTCAAGAATGCAAGAAAGGGGTTGTGGAATCTCCCCGTGAGGCTGAGGATAGCTGCTGAGGTATGTGTTAGGTGTGTCTTTATACAGAGGCCTAGAGGCCACGGTGTGACCCTGTAAAGGTGAGGCCTGGATTCTGCTAGGGACCTCAAGATGTTAGAGATGCCAGTCATTGGACACCTGAGAAGAAAAGATGTGAGCAGATAGGGAACCAGCCCAAGAGATGGAAGTTGCTGGAGATCTAAAGAGCACTGTGACCTCAGACACAGAAATGTAGGTGTTCTCTGTCCTTCTGGCTTTAGTTCTTACTTTGGTCAAGTATTTCCTCTTTATGCTCCCTTTCCTCTTTTATTTTCATGGTGATGTGTACTCTGTGCCATTGTATGTTGGAAGTATGTAATCTCCTTTTTGATTTTACAAGCAGTTACAGTTAAGAGATTGCCCTTGAACTTTTAAACAGTGTTGAGACAGTCATTGACTATGCGGACTTTGGAAGTTAGTCTGAATCATTTTTCATAATGATATGGCCACAAGCCTATGGGAGTCAAGTAGAATGCCATAGTCTGAATAAGAACAACCCCACTGGCTAATATATTTGAATGCTTAGTCATCAGGGAATGCCACTACTTGAGAAGGATTAGGAGGCGTGACATTGTTGGAATAGCTATGGATTTCTCGGGGGAAGTGTGTCACTGGGGGTGGCCTTTGAGTTTTCAAAAGCCCAAGCTAAGCCAAGTACCTCTGATCCAGATGTAGGCCTCTCAGCCATTTCTCCAGCACTATGTCTGCCTGCGGTGTGCTCTCACAGTCCTCGCCATGATGATAATGGAGCAAACCTCTGAAACTGTAAGCAAGCCTAAGTTAAATGCTTTTCTTTTTAATAAGAATGTGTTTATAGCGCCCCTTCATAGCACTGACTAAGACAAGTACTCAATAACCACTCATTTGAATCACAATCTTAGGTCATTTTCTTCCTATGATAGATAGCCAAGAACTCATTCATCTGGTTTATGTTAACTTTGTGATCAATCCCACATATCCGGCAAATATTTACAGACTTGCTATTATTGTATACATACAGATATTGGGATAGGGTTTTGTTTGTTTGCTTGTTTGTTTTTGTTTTCTCATTTTTCCTGTCTGGCACATTTTAAACAGCAGATGAAAAAGAGGCAAATAATGAAAAAGAGGCCCTTCCAAAAAAGTGACTGTATCTGGACCTAATTTGCATACTCCTCAACATAAGGAAGAGTTTTTGATACAAAATGAATGTGTATTTTGAATTGATTGCCTAGCACTCGGAATTCCTATTTGAGCTGGAAACAAAAGCTGTCAGTAAGACACTCTATAAATTGGTATTGGACAAATAGCTGATGAAGAGTTTGCCAATTTATTCTTTTGGTAGAAACTTCAGAGTAAGTCTAACTTTCCAAAGGCCTTTCAAATATCTTTTTTAGTTGAGATGCTTTAGTCCATATGGATTCTGGTATGAGACTGATTCTCTTTCAGTAAATATATTTTCTTAGTTTATTCAGGGTTTCATTGCAATGAAAAATAACATGAGGGTAGAAAACAAAGCAGAGAAAAAAACATATATGCAAGTTATAGCAATGTAGAACACCTCTATGAAATTCACTGTTGGAAGTATATTTTTAAACAGAAAGGCTCTAATTTGCAAAGCTTAACATAGTTGAGATTTTGCTCCTCAGAACGGAAGATTCACAATTCAAGATCAGCCCCATACTCACGCTAGCTAGCACTTCAGAATGTTTTGCTCATAATCCAAAATGATTAGATGTAAGAGTAAATTTAGTTGTGTTATTGAATATAGCTTCCAATCATTTCATCATCTTAAAAATAGATTTTCCCCAGAAAACAGAGCACATTTGAACAGTGCGTTAGGCCTCTTTTGATGTATTTTGACTGATTCATTTTTTTAAATTAACCTCGTAAGTCTTTACTTTTCAAAGTCAGTATGATAATCATAAAAGAAATTGCAAGTCAAGATTGGTATGTACCATTCTGACAAGACCAAAGTAAGTAAAAACGCAAGAAAAGAAATGATGATATCAGCACCTGCTATCTGAAATAGCCTAGTTATTTCCTTTCCCTCGTCTTTGTTTTATTTTCATCAGCATCTACAAGCTGTTTGCAATTGCTGCAAAACAACATCCAGAAATAGTGTGAAAAGAAGTCTTTTCAATGGGAAGAAAAGTTGTTTAAGCTGCGTGTCAAGTTCCTTCACTTTTTGGGAGGTTTCAGTCTCTCCTTGCTTTTGAGAAGTCCTTCTCCACCATTCAGAAAATTTAATAGGTATTAATTTAATGGTTGTCTTGCTGTCCTCCAGCAACCTCACACCTTC
The DNA here is from genome assembly GCF_030254825.1 of Meriones unguiculatus. Taxonomy (NCBI): domain Eukaryota; kingdom Metazoa; phylum Chordata; class Mammalia; order Rodentia; family Muridae; genus Meriones; species Meriones unguiculatus. The sequence goes on from NC_083356.1 coordinate 112,028,378, forward strand.
CTTTTTGTAGCTAACCTTACCAATAAAAGCACTTGAGCACCTGGCTACATGTTCGTTTAACACATCACAAATCCAGCAGACCTTGACTACCTTCCCAGCAGGGCGAATAAATATGTGAAAGGACCATCCCAATGTTCTCATTTTGAAAGTCAAGAAGCATTGAGTTTAAGGGCTGACTAATTTATCACACTGTAGGGCATCTGCCCTACAGAGCTTACAGCTGAATTGGAACCGCTTGCCCTGCTGAATGGAGGGGATGGAGACTGCACTAGACCAGCTCAGTTGCCAGGCGTTAGCTCCATGTGACTGTGTCGTGTGACACCAGATAAGTGTCAGGAATGAGCACTGAGCGTGAGCATGCCTGATCTCTTTTTTCATTGCTGACTCCATCCATAGCCTTTACCCTGGGAGATAAACGTGGGGACTTTGGATCTCAGTAATAGAAAGATCTGTTGACACTGGGGACAGGCCAGCAATAAAACTTGTGTTATTTGGGATCCAGTGACACAACAGAATTACATCAGCAATTTTAACTAATAAAACTACAGAGAACTGCCAGTTTGGTAAGCATTAGTTAGTTACTAAAAGGGACCAAAAAAAGTACTCTACAGTGGTTGAAAGACAGTAATGTCACCACACAGCACCCATCCTGTTGCAGACGCATCCTCAGTTGATACTCTGAGCATTACACCCAGACACCAGCTTGCCTTCGGGTGTAAATGTAAAACCCATGCATTTCTTCTCAACAGTATTATTTTAAAAAGTATCATGACCCAGTTGGGTCATTTCACCCAAGCAGACTGTAGTAAGAAACCTACCTGGTGGCCTTAATGAAGAAGCAGACAGTCACTTGTAGCCATTCCATGGAAGCATTCCAGGGCAGGAATCATTGGTTCCTTTTAGACATGAGTCTGTAAGATAATTGGGCCCTGAGTCAAATAACCACAAGAAATTCTGCCAGAAACCCAAATGGTTTTGTAAGATGGCTGTCCCCTGGGCAAGCTTCCAGATTAGAATACAGCCCTGTTGATCCCTGATTGAGGCCTGATACCCTGAACAGAAGACCCAGGCACACAATGCCAAAACCCCAGCTCTGAGAACCTGAGAGATGAGTGTGTTAGCCTCTAGATTTTCAGTAGTGTGTTATTTAGAAGCAGAGAGCTAACACACACCTCCACCTAAGAGGAACCCAAAAGGATGGAAGCACAAACTTAAAGGAAGAGATGCCCATCAAGACTGAGTCTCCTTCACCTTACATGAAGAAGATGAGCTACTGCTCTGATCAGCAAGGGTCTCAAGTGATCACTCACCACCATGGACTCATGCCACACACTGTCCTTGTCAGGATAAAGTTCATTCTATTAGGCTTGCCATAACCTTCTAGAAATAAATAAGACAATGAAAATACATAAGTGGTATAATAACAATCTCTTTACCCTCTTCCTTTTTGTTCTTGTTGTTTTCTTGCAGTCTCTCTCTTTGGCAATGTAACTAAATCACATGCAAACAAATAAATAAAGACTGGGGATCCAAGTTTATTACCTTAAAATAGACCCAAGGGTGTGGGTTTTCTGCTTAGAAGCAAGAAGATAATTACGGCTCAGAGTGCACAGGTAATTCTCAGGATCATCTTAAGCAGGCACATGTAATCAGGCAGGGCGTGGAGCCACAGGAGAAAGGGAAGGGGTGTACTCTCATATTTTGAGTTCAGAGGTCAAGGATAGTGAATGAATAACAGAACTTTCTTTCATCTACTAATGTGCATGATGATCAAAGAGCAGGAGAGAGATGATGGCGATCTACTACCTGTAAACTCTATTTGACAACTCGACATCCTGAAACCAGAAAGTATTCAACCCCATGATGCCTGGATCATCCATACACAGAACATCTTATGACAGCTTGATTAGATTCCTCCGTTTCATTATTTTATTTTATTGCTTGACTTTTTAATTGCATCCAGTTTCTGAAATATGCAAACTTCCACTATAAGTCAGTTTTTAAATGGCATCAGCATTATTAGCATTTTATTTCTCTCACATACCACACTTTCACTGCAATTATAACATCATCTCAACTATTCATTAAAATATAACCAAAGCCTCTGACCTTAAAATTAACCATCAAAAGAAACATTAGAAAATTCATAGCACTCTGCAAATGTTCTGTCTTGTTTAGCTACCATTATCTTGTCAAGAAATCTACAGCACTTTGCAAACTTTTTCTCCCTCGGGGTTTCAGTCAGAAAAGACTTACAGAGACTGTAACATTGTTAGGCAATTAAGCTATAAGTTAAAGAGTGCCCATGAGACAATTTAGAATATAGTTCAGAAGGATTAACCTTCCTTTCTCTAGCTAACACTTCTCAGAGATATTCAGCCTTTCCTAGGATCTCAGGTACAAAAAAGCATGGTGACACATGACTACACTCAAACTCACTCCAACAATGCTGCTATGTTTGTGTGGTGCAAAACTTAATTGATCAAGTACAAAACATCCAAATATATTTTGCTGGAGAAAACAGGAACTGTGAAGACAGTGACCTTAAAAATATACATATATACATTCTCATGATGAGATACATGGTTTGTTGACACTACTGGCCCTGGGGATGGGGCATATTTTCCCTCTGGACCTCTCTGCTCTGCTACTTGCTGAATTATATCTCTACCCTCAAGTAGAAATGCTTTCTCCATGTGGTGATAATATGTTAACAGAAAACACATGAAGATGAGAAACTTAATCTATAGAAGTGTGGCCTCAAAATAATGTTGACCACATTCTGTAATTCAGGTATAGTCTCTTATCCTAGATCAAAGTTAATTTAGTCATTATTCAACGTAGACACAAATAAAAATATGCTGCCTCATCAATTTGTGTAATTGGTACGATTTTCATATCAATCACAATTATTTAAAAAAAAAAAACACCAAAGCATATTTTCTTTTAGTGTAACTTAGTTTAAAATGCCCAACATTGGGTGAATGCCAAAGCCTGGTGCAGTGAGATCTTAAGATAAGCCAAGCCTGATACATTTTTACATTCCTGCATAAAGAAATTTCATATTTAATTGGTTTCCCTATCTCAATTAGTAGAGAAAAGGAGAGATTAGGTATTTTCCCAGGAATTGAGCAGAGATTTTGGGTCAATAAAAATAGCTAATGTTCACCACAAAAGTCTTTCCTTGGCATAGCAGTGGTAAAGAGCAGCTTGGTCTACTATTGGAGAATAGTCTTCAGATTGTTTGGACAAACAGAATAAAAACATTTCCTTCCACTCACAGCTTGACCCTGAAGCATGACCCTGCAGCACTGTGGTAAGATTGCTCATTTGTGCAGTGCCTAAAAGATGGAACTGTGTCCCAAGAGCCAGAGGCCAGAGTCTATCAACCCATGTAAGTAATAGGGAAATGACTTTCTACGTGTAACTAAACATTCAGATACAGTATATATAGTTCCAGCTACTGTAATTGTGCTCTCTCTCTCTCTCTCTCTCTCTCTCTCTCTTTCCTTCATTATCTTGGTCCCCTTCCTTTTCCTTGATTTCACATTCAGACAAGCTCATTTTATCGTCACTAGATGTTTAAGACATCCCAGACTTCAGAGACTGATTCCAAAGGCAAATGGCGTGTTTTTAAAGAGCAGAGTCACCTGGTCCCAGAGTGCTGAGCTGCAACACTCTGCACAGACCAACCACAGGTACGCTCACTTTAGGCTGCAGCTCTAAGAGTGTCCAGCAAATTGGTTTCTTACAGGAAAAAATTAAGTACCTGGAACATAAATATTGATTAGGTGTTACAGGATATTTGATCCCATTGTGAACCCCAAAATTGTGAACTGTAAAACCCTGTTTCTTTGGTGTGATTGAGCCCTAGCACACACTTTTAATCCGAGAACTTTCTGTTTATTGTAAACAGGTGATTATGGTATCATTCATTCACCCAGCTCTAGCACTAACCTTTAATCCAAAAGCTTTTGTACACAGGATTTAATAAAGTTAACCCTAGGTCAAGAGGCAGAGCTAGAAAACAGGTATACTTACAAATATGCAATGATGCTAGATTGATATAATTAAATTTCAAACTCTCTCTATATATATAGATAGATAGATAGATAGATAGATATCACATTCATTTACATTCATTTGTCAACTATAAGTTCCATCAAATAGTGGCGAGATGACCAGTCACATGAATATTTTGACTAGAGAAGAATGGATGTTTAAACCAATGAACCTATTTGACAATCTTCTCACCATTAATTCCAAGGACATGGGAGTCAACCATTAAGTATATTTCTAAGTTTGTATACTACAATTATGAAAATGAGGACACATAAAAGAAGACGTTTTGCAGCTTTTCTATAATTGAAACTTGTTAATTTACATTTTCTGTTATATTTTATTACTGGCAATCGGGGTCAACAAACTCACTAGAAAAGATTAAACAACAGAATATCCTATGAAAATTTAAGGTTAACTTTTTCAGGACAGTTTGCTTTTTATTGGAATGAACATAATTTAACAGCAGCTTTCCTTCTACATAATTTACACATAAACTCATGGAACATTTGAAAACACCTCAATAAAATAGTACTAAGTTTTCAGATGTGTAAGACCAAATATCATTAAGCCATTTGGAAAAAAACTATAAGCTTTATTTATTTTGTGACCTTTCCAAATGTAGACATCTTTCCTAGCAATTCTGTTAGCCACATCCATTTGAAAAGCACAGAGGCTATACCAGAAGCTTAACTATAGTTTCCAAATCAAGGAAGAATCGCCAGAACTAAGCTTTCTCCAGTGGGTCGTATACATAATCTCTTCAACAGCCTCTCACCCAAAGGCCACTTTCAGTTATACCAAAACAGAACTATATATTTTTTTCTTCATGAAATCTATGCTAAAATAAAACATATTTCCCAACTGGTAGTTAGAAATCAGAACGAGAGAGAGAGAGAGAGAAAACACATTAGTAATGAAATGACCAAATATATGTTCTATATACATTATGTAATTTATGATGACAATAAATATATCAACTATTAAAATGACAAAAGCACTTGGGGCTAGAGAGATGGCACATTTGTTCAGTTTGCTTCTCTTACAGAGGAACCAAGCTCTAGTCCCAGAACCCAAATTGGGCTGCTCACAACCAACTGTGGCTTTAGCACCAAAAGGATGTGATGCCTGTAGTGTTTAAGGAGACCCACAGAGGCTTACAGATAGACATACATGCACACACAAGCAAAATTAAACTTTCCCAACACTTATGTTTCATTTGGAATTGCTATAGAGGTAAGGAATAAGTAAAGGGCAATAGAGGTGGCCCTTTAAAGAAAGGAGAGATCCAGGGGTATAGAGGGTTAAAGGGGGATTAAAGAGAGAGGGTTAAGCTGGAGTTGGATGGAATGGCGGGGTAGAGGAAGGGGTAGCTGGTTGTGTCCAGATGCCTGTACACATCACAAGACATTGCCAATACCATTGGTTAATTTCCAGAACTTGATAGTAAGAGCCTGGTACTAAAGATAACACTTACTTGAGTGACAGAACATGGAAATATCAAACTGGTACCGACTCAAAAGCTTCATCCCTACTGAGTAGCTTTCCTTGGTACTGGAAAGTGCAATGAACAGTATCAGATAAGAAAAGTAGTTAATCTTATTGAGCTGTGAACCCTGTGATCAAGAATAAGGGCTGTTCCAGCAAAATATGCCAACTGTTGCAATAAAGATACAAACATCATGGGAATAACTAATTACTTTCTGATTAGATTCAAGTCCCACTCCACAAGATTAAACTCATGTTGATTATAAAGAACCTGTGGTCGCACAAGTTACAGGCCCTAGAAGAAAATCTACTGCCATTATTCTGCTCATGGATACTGTGTTAAACTGAGTCCTAATGATTTCTCATTACATGTCTAAAGGAACACAACACTCCGCTCTCGGCAGAGAAGCTTCTGTTATTGCGGATGGTGATTAATTAGTACAGGCGCTGGGGGGCAGAGTTGGGACACAGCAGAAAGCTCAGACCGAAAGGAGACATCTGTATCACATCCCTTCATCCTAAGGCTCAGTGGTTGCAAAAGACAGCCAAAAAGGCTGTAAGGACGACAGGCAGTTGAACGAATACAAGGAAGCAGTATTCTCCAGATAAAACAGGGCATAGGAACTCACAGTTCCGACAGTGTGCACAAGACCAGCGCACACTCACACGCTCAAGCCAAGTCAGCTCCAGTCAAGTATGGAGATAGGAGTTAACACAAAGTTTCACTCCTCACTGAGGAGCTATTAGAGAGTGGGAGTCGATTTTCTCAAAGAGTGTAACCCCTGGTAAGTCAACTAAACCTAGCGGAAAGCTGCGCAGCCAAGAAGACATGGGTAGCATGAGCTGGAATTTTTGGGTAAAAAAAAAAAAAACTTATAAAAAAATAAATGTTATTTAAAAATGGCAATGCTATGGACATTTGTAAAGCAACTTAGGGCTATTTTGTTTTACTACAGTAAAAATCACATTGCATCCATATTAATGGCATTATAAGCTCATTACAATTCATTCAATAGTCATTACTATCCTGATTACATATAGAATATCTGGAAGATAAATAGCATCTACATTTCTGTCATCCAGAAGTTTCTGTGGTAGAATGGTCAACCGACCACACTCTAGAACCTTGCCGCTCCCCGGCATCGCGTTTGTGAAGATGGAAGAGCAGGGATCCTCCAGCAGTCATGCTTTCAGAGTCATGTACTTAGCTTGGGTCTTAAACATTAAAGTCCCCAGTGTAGCACTTTGGGGAGGCTACGAAAACGTTAAGAAGTGGGACCTAGGAAGTGTTACCTGAATGCAAACAGGTGACACCAGCCAGTTCTTAATCCTCTCTCCTGTGCCCTAGAGAAAAGGTAAATAGATTTGCTTAGCCACACTCGCTAGCCTTATTTAGAGCCCCTTCGTAGGCCCAAAAACAACAGTTGACAACTGACCATGATATAGAGACATCAATAAGTCTTTTCTCTTTAAACATTGATTATCTCAAGTCTTTGTTAAAACCCACCCACAATCTTGTGTTGATATGCTGTGCATTCTGAAAACCAGACCAAGAGTAAGCATTGCTAGCCACACTAGTACACAGGTCACTTTTCCAATATTTTTGTATGTAATTTTATTTGCGTGTAGTAATAATTATAGTAATAAACCAAGCATTGTTATATTATATCAACACACATTCATGCTAATAAGCCTTCTGAATGCTATTGTTTGAAAGCAAAAGTTTTAATAATTTTAGAAAAATAAAACAATGGTTGCCTCATTACCTTTTGGTTTTATTTTTCATTGCTTTTATAGAGTGCTAGAATGAGCTCCTACATAAATATTTGTGTGCATCATTAGGTTTTCAGATAAGTAATTAATGAACAAATTTGTATATTAAGACTCTTGACAGAACTTGTTTCCACACAATTTTAATTCCAAGAAAAAGTGAATCATCATTTAACATTAAATGATGACCAAGTAGGATAGTACTTAAAATTTAGTGATAAGTATCCTTATTCATTATGAATAAGAAACAAGATGAGGAATACGTGAAAATGTCAAAGAAGGGTCACCTAAATGGCAGAACCGTAGCCCCATACCGTAAAACATGTTTTGTATTCTTTCAGTTTTGTAAATTCACCATCTATTAGTTTAGAATAAACCAGAAACCATTAATTAAGAGATCTAATAAGTTGGGCTGCGGATGAGGCTCAGCAGTTAGTAGCACTCGTTCCCTTGCCCAGCGTTGGGCTTTGGTTCCCAGCACCCACATGGTGGCTCACAGCCACGCACAGCTCCAGTCTAGGGTTTCGGCATGCTCTCCTGTCGCCTGCAAACATCACACTCCCAGGATGCACATACGTAAGTGCAGACAAAATACTCACGCACATAAAAACTAAACAAGTGAACACTCTTTAAAAGCCATAATAAGTGAGTAAAAAGTCTGTCTTTAAAACAACATAATAATTTAATATTAGATATGTTTCATTGACAAGTTCTATCACATTTTCAACTTAAATTTAGTCAATAATATCCTCCAATGTAAATAATATCGATATAGCATTAATATTTCTACAGTGCTGAGTTGGCAGATAGCATATTACAAGTGAATCATTTTCTGAGTACATTTATTAACCAAAAGTATAATAAGTAGTACATTTTGCAAACTTTTCACAAATAATTTATAGACCGAAAGCATCATTTTATAGTGCCTTCTCTTTCCATGTTCTTCCTAGCTCTTCCTGAACACTTTGCCACCTGTAATTATCATCACAGTAGTGAGGTCTCTGACACGAACTAGAATTACAAAAATAAAATCTATGAGTTCCGCCTAGGGAAGGGCAATTAGGGAAAGGTCAGAAAATGTGCAATTGCTTTTGCATTTACCACAAGTGACATTGTCGCTGTCATCATTCATCTCTCGGTTATCACAGGTACCTTCTTATGTTTAATGATCCATTCTCACTCATCTCCATGCTGCCTCTGTGCCATCCTTCGTTAAGCAAGTACTAAGTGAACTCCCTTGGGAGCTGGATCCTCTGTACTACACAGCTGCATCTTCTCACAGTCTCTTCATAACTTTGTATACCTATAGCACTATGTTCAACTTCTCATTAAATTAGATACAAGCTAGTCATTCATCTTTGATTAACCACTTTCTTCTTTTTGTTTAAAAAGTAAGTTAGAACTCAGTCTTCTGCACTCACTAATGTTTGGGGTGGGGTGTGTGTGTGTGTGTGTGTGTGTGTGTATTAATTACTGTGAACATAGACATCATTTTCACAACATGGGAGACTCTTTCCTTGTGCTGAGGATCAAACCCAGAAGCTCGGGCATGCTAGGCATTCAGCCTTCAACCCAGGTGTATACTCATCCCCTGAGTAGCTTTTAATCCTTTTTTATCAATAATGACTTAAATCTGCTTTGATGATTATGAAGAGCTGTAGGTGGATGGCCAGAGATGTATCATTTATTTATGTCACATCATGCTACATGATTCTCTAAAATAATTAACTGAGTTGCCCTGCAAGCTGCTTATTATAGTTGTATTGTATACTGGTATATGATAAAGGATGCATATTTAAATTGCACAATATAAAAAGTTCTACACCAAAATATAACTGGGAGGTATTACTACCATGAAAATAATGAATATATGAATATGTGCGTCACCCTAATGGGTTTTCTGTCCCCTTTCACCCCTTTGGCCCAAGCGGTCATTGAGCTGAGTTCTTCCACAATATTGTAATATGCTTTTATCATACAGTGCATATGTCACGTCTATACTTTTAGTCTGTTTTCATTTGACAGAATTACTTTGAGATATGCTGATATTGTTGCATATTAATAGTTACTTTGTTCATGCTGCTGAGTAAAACATGTCTTCTTGCACAGATGAGTGTGTGGGTTATGTGTGCTTTTGCACTTATGAGTAAAGTGCTACTGACATCCACAAATAAGTCTTTCAATGAGTGTAAACTCTGTTCTGTTGAGTAAAAACCTATAATATTAGATGTATAGCAGGTGCATTGTTAGTTTAGACATAACAGTAAATGTATGAAACATAAAATAAAAACTAAAAGCCCGTGAATAAAACTTTATTGAAACTCAACCTTTGTGATCTTTGGGGAAAAAAAGGCAAAGAGAAACCACAAATGACTAGAAAATATTTACAAGTTGAATATCATCTGATAGTAATCATTTCAGAGCTATAAAATGAACTCTCAAAACCCAAATTTTTAGTGTCTAATAAAGATAAATGCATTGAGTTTTGAGCATATAATTCCCCCAGAAATAGCTGCAGACAGCAAATAAGACCATGAAAAGATGCTGAAGCTGGCCAGTTATTGGAGAAATATACAAGAAAACACCAGTGAGAGTGGCTGCCAGAGTCTGTAGAATGATTTAAATTAGGAAGACGAAACATCACCAGGTTGGCAAGGATGCAGAGCAGGACTGTTCGGTTGCATCCTGGTGTGAATGAAAGTTCACCAAAAATTCCCCTGAAAAGGAGCATGGCAGTTTATTATGTTCCTATAGACAAGAAATTTAAACAGAATCATAATGTAGGTTAGGTCCATGCTAAGGGTCTAACCTTCACTTTTAGACTTTACAAAGATGAGGCAAGGTTTTTGTTTGTTTGGTTGGTTTAGTTTGGTTTTTAGACAGGTTTATCTGTGTAATAGCCTTGACTGTCCTGGACTCTTTGTAGACCAAGATGGCCTTGAATTCATGAGATTTGCCTGCCTCTGCCTCCCAAGTGCTGGGATTAAAAGTGTGCCCCACCATGCCCAGATGAAAGATATTTTTTTAACTGAAAGTCATGTTTTTAGCTATGGAAGCTTTGTCTCATTCATAGCACACTCTGAAAGGCAGTGTTCATAATAAAATGTCTACTTAAACAAAACAAGCATTTTCATACAGCAAAAGATCTTTAATCTGAACTAGTAAGGCTATAAAGAGGATCCAGACAGTCCTGATGAGACTTGGGTCAGATAGTAGGTGAAGAGGACCTCCCCTATCAGTGGACTAGGGGAGGGCCATAACGGGAGAAGAAGGAGGGAGGGTGGGGCCAGAAGGAAATAAGGGAGAGGAATACAGCCAGGATACAAAGTGAATAAATTTTAACAAATAATAATAATAATGAAAAACATCTTTAATCAGATATCTACTCCTAAGAATTAAGATATCCACTTAGTCAGAATTTTTAAAAATTCTTGCCAGTTTCTTAAATGTGACAAATTGTTCTATTTTTAAATAAGCCACAAAATTGCAATTCTGGTTCTAATGTCAACCCAGATTAAATCACTTCAACATTGTCAAGTCATTTTAAGTATCACTCGTGTGATGGATCCTGTGGCAGATGAATGAGATGGTGCCTCTGCCCTTGAGGGGCTCAAAGTCAGAAGGTTTATGATGTTGTCTTGGCTGGTGATGATTTACCCAAGGAGATCCTTTCATTAGTGAGCTTTATGACTCCTAAAGTGCCAAGAGCCTGTCACTAATTATCTATTACCAATTACTGGGGAGCTGCAAGGGGTGCACAAAAATTCTTCCCCTCTGAGCAACCCATATCCTTTCAATCCAACTGCCTGCCGCTCCTACTTTTAGTTGTACCGTGAAACTGAGAAAACCAGAAAATCTAGGAAACTCAACTTGAATTTCAGAAAGTCCTCCCCTTCTCCCGAAAGTCTTGCTAAGTTCACCAATAACCTTCCTGTAGACCAGTCAGTTACCAGCCTTGTTGCTGGGGCAGTTTCCAACTTGACCTGTTCTTCCTTTTCTTGTTTTCCTTCCAAGCGCCTGAGCATCTCTTCTCAGGTTTCACCCTATCCTCTCTCCCAGCCTCTCCCAAATGCCATGGTTTCTCAGATTTACACACTTGCATTTCTCTTTGCTTTCGCAAAAGTCAGTAATGTGATCCATATTCATGTCTGTAGCTACTGTGTAAGTTCATGGTTTCTGAATCTAAATCCTTTAGCTACTATTTATGGAATGCCTACTATGTGCCCGTTATGATAGGGGCTTTGCATAAATTATCTAATGCAATTCTCAACATTCTGGCTTGTTTTTCAATCCATCCCATATGTCCAGGATATAAGCCCAAGCCAATCCCTCTTAGTACACAGCAAAACCTTTTACACTTGCAGCAGGGTTTTAGCAAAATCTGAAATTTCCTATTCAAAAGCCACTTTGAGAATTATTACTTTTAAAGACAGAATTTAGAAAAATAAAATCACTTAAGAGCACTCAAGTAATGCACTCTTAATGTACAACACGTGTAAATGCATTCTTTTAAATAGAAGCTAGATAACTAAAGTTACTCCTCTTAAAAATTTATTTACTGTACATCCTGGTTAGAGCCCCATCCCTCCTCAACTCCCAGTCCCATCCCCTCCCACCCCCTCATCTCCCTCTGCTATTCCTCAGAAAAAGGGAGCCTCCTTTCCATCCAGCCCAGCTCAAGTCATTATCAGGGCTGAGCCTGTCCTCTTCCCCTGAGGCCTGGCAATGCAGTCCCTCCAGGAGGAAGTAATTGAACACCTGGCAATGACTCTCAAGTTGCTTCTTTTTAAACAAATCTAATGGGTGAGACAGAAAATCAGGAGGTGTAGCCACTAAACCCAAAACACTCAAAACACGATGATAGCCATGAAGGATTCAGCTTTGCATACTTTATATTTTCCAGGAAAGTTCATAGGACTTTGTAAAGCTGCAGCTGCAGACACCGGAAGACAGTGATGTCAACAGCTTACCACATGTCCGCTGACACCTGTTTCATGATATTCTGCCTCACTTCCAAAGTCACAAGACCACATGCACCCTGTGTGGTTTTGTTATGTACCTCCTGGGTGCTTCAAGGCTCTAGTTCCTCATTAACTCAAATAAATATTGTTATATTTTAGGGTGTTTCTAATGTCTCCCTAATGCAAACCTCTTTCAAACCTCATCAATCATCAATGAGGTCTTTCTTTTTTTTTTTTTTTTCAATGCAGTTTATTCAGGAACCTTGAACAATTATCTGACCCTGGGGAAAGCCAGCCCACAGCTTAAATAGCCTCTGGGTAGCCAACCCAGGCGTGCCACGTGGGCAATGCAGATAGGTCCACATACATGGAAGCAAGCCAGATCCTCAGCCTTAGCCAAATGTGGAATTGTTCATGACAGAGAGCACTCACCATCGGGAAGGTGGAAGGCGGAAACCAGCTCCATCTTTAAGGCATAGCATTCCGCAGCTCTCTACAGTTCCCCCTTTTTGTTTTAGACGCATCAGGCAAGAGTAGAGGTCTGATCTCTGATATTAGAAATAAATTGGGACTTTGTACTGATGTTCATTTAGGTGTCATCCACCCAAAGAGCGTCAGACCCATCCAATACCTTTTTCTCAGAGGCAGGACCTGGGGCATCAACCCACATGCAATCAGACATCCTGCATCAGTTCTAGAACTAGCAGTGGTGGTGTCCGAGGTCTGAGGAGGTTCAGGAGACCATTGCCCCCAGGGGCGAGACGTGCTCCATGCAAATTGACTAAATCCATGTTTTCCTCCACTTTTGAAAGTCATTTAAGGTTCTTAAATTATTTTTCCCTTTTTTTTTTTAATTTTTCATCAATTACACTTTATTCATTCTGCATCCCCCCATAAGCCCCTCCCTCCTCCCCTCCCAATCCCACCCTCCCTCCTCCCTCTGCTTGCATGCCACTCCCCAAGTCCACTAATAGGGGAGGTTTTCCTCTCCTTTCTGATCTTAGTCCATCAGTTCACATCAAAAGTGGCTGCATTGTCCTCTACTATGGCCTGGTAAGGCTGCTCCCCCCCAGAGGGAGGTGATCAAAGAGCAGGCCAATCAGATTATGTCAGAGGCAGTCCCTCTTCACATTACTATGTAACCCAATTGGACTCTGAACTGCCCTGGGCTACATCTGTGCAGGGGTTCTGGGTTATCTCCATGAATAGTCCTTGGTTGGAGTATGAGTCTCTGGGAAGTTCCCTGTGTTCAAATTTTCTTGTTCTGTTGCTCTCCTTGTGGAGACCCTGTCCTCTCCAGCTCTTACTATTTCCCAGTTCTTACCTAAAATTCCATTCACTCTGCCCAACAGTTGCCCATCAGGCTCAGCATCTGCTTTGATAGTCTGAAGGGCAGAGGCTTTCAGAGGCCCTCTGTGGTAGGTTCCTAGGTTGTTTCCTGTTTTCTTCTTCTTCTGATGTCCATCCTCTTTGCCTTTCCGGATGGGGATTGGACATTTTTGTTAGGGTCCTCTCTCTTGCTTAGTTTCTTTAGATGCACAGGTTTTAGTGGGTTTGTCCTATGTTGTATGTCTATATGAGTGAGTATATACCATGTGTGTCTTTTTGCTTCTGGGAAAACTCACTCAGGATGATCCTTTCCAGATCCCACCATTTACCTGCAAATTTCATGATTTCCTTATTTTTCATTGCTGAGTAATATTCCATTGTGTAGATGTACCACAATTTCTGCATCCATTCTTCAGTTGAGGGGCATCTGGTTTCTTTCCAGCTTCTGGCTATTATAAATAAAGCTGCTACAAATGTGGTTGAGCAAATGTCCTTTTTGTGTACTTGAGCCTCTTTTGGATATATGCCCAGTAGTGGTATGGCTGGATCTTGAGGAAGCGCTATTCCTAGTTGTCTGAGAAAGCGCCAGATTGATTTCCAGAGTGGTTGTACAAGTTTACATTCCCACCAGCAGTGCAGAAGGGTTCCCCTTCCTCCACAACCTCTCCAGCATGTGTTGTCACTTGAGTTTTTCATCTTGGCCATTCTGATGGGTGTAAGGTGAAATCTCAGGGTTGTTTTGATTTGCATTTCCCTAATGGCTAGTGAGGTTGAGCATTTCTTTAAGTGCTTCTCTGCCATTCAGTATTCCTCTACAGAGAATTCTCTGTTTAGCTCTGTTCCCCATTTTTTAAGTGGATTACTTGGTTTGCTGCTTTTCAGCTTCTTTAGTTCTTTATATATATTGGATCTGAGTCCTCTGTCAGATAAAGGGTTGGTGAAGATTCTTTCCCAATCTGTAGGTGGTCGCTTTGTTTTGATGACGGTGTCCTTTGCTTTACAGAAGCTTTTCAGTTTCATGAGGTCCCACTTATTGATTGTTGCTCTTAGAACCTGTGCTGTTGGTGTTCTGTTCAGGAAGTTTTCCCCTGTACCAATGAGTTCTAGGGTATTTCCCACTTTTTTTTCAAGCCGATTTAATGTGTCGGGTTTTATGTTGAGGTCTTTGATCCACTTGGACTTCAGTTTTGTGCAGGGTGACAAGTATGGATCTATTTTCATTTTTCTACATGTAGACATCCAGTTGGACCAGCACCATTTGTTGAAGATGCTATCTTTTTTCCATTGTATGGTTTTGGCGTCTTTGTCAAAGATCAGGTGTCCATAAGTGTGTGGGTTTATTTCTGGGTCCTCTGTTCGGTTCCATTGATCCACCATTCTGTTTCTATGCCAGTACCATGCAGTTTTTAAAACTGTTGCTCTATAGTACAACTTAAGATCAGGGATGGAGATACCTCCGGAAAATCTTTTATTGTAGAGGATTGTTTAAGCAATTCTGGGTTTCTTGTTATTCCATATGAAGTTGAGAATTTTTCTTTCCAGGTCTGTAAAGAATTGTGTTGGTAATTTGATGGGCATTGCATTGAATCTGTAGATTGCTTTTGGTAAGATGGCCATTTTTACTATGTTAATCTTTCCAAGCCATGAGCATGGGAGATCTTTCCATCATCTCATATCTTCTTCTAATTCTTTCTTCAGAGATTTGAAATTTTTTTCATACAAGTCTTTGACTTCCTTGGATAGGGTTACTCCGAGGTACCTTATGTCATTTGTGGCTATTGTGAAGGGTGTTGTTCCCTAATTTCTTTCTCAGCCCTTTTGTCTTTTGTGTACAAGAGGGCTACTGATTTTTTTGAGTTAATTTTGTATCCGGCCACTTTGCTGAAGGTGTTTATCAGGAGTTCCCTGGTAGAGTTTTTGGGGTCACTCACGTATACTATCATATCATCTGCAAATAGTGATAATTTGACTTCTTCCTTTCCAATTTGTATCCCCTTGATCTCCTTCAACTGTCTTATTGCTCTAGCAAGAACTTCCAGCACTATGTTGAAGAGATATGGAGAGAGTGGGCAGCCTTGTCTTGTCCCTGATTTCAGTGGGATTGCTTTAAGTTTCTCTCTGTTCAGTTTGATGTTGGGTATAGGCTTGCTGTATATCGCCTTTACTATGTTTAGATATGTGCCTTGTATCCCTGATCTCTCCAATACTTTGAACATGAATGGATGTTGGATTTTGTCAAATGTTTTTTCAGCATCTAGGGAGATTATCATGTGGTTTTTTCTTTCAGTTTGTTAATATGGTGGATCACATTGATGGATTTCCGTATATTGAACCACCCCTGCATACCTGGGATGAAGTCTACTTGGTCATAGTGGATAATATCTTTGATGTGTTCTTGGATTCGGTTTGCAAGTATTTTATTAAGTATTTTTGCATCAATGTTCATAAGGGAGATTGGCCAGAAATTCTCTTTCTTTGTTGAGTCTTTGTGAGGTTTAGGTACCAAGGTGACTGTGGCTTTATAGAATGAATTTGGTAATATTCCTTCTGTTTCTATTTTGTGGAATAGTTTGAAGAGAATTGGTGTTAGCTCTTCTTTGAAGGTCTGGTAGAATTCTGCGCTGAAGCCATCTGGTCCTGGGCTTTTTTTGGATGGGAGACTTTTGATGACCGCTTCTATTTCTTTGGGGGATATAGGACTATTTAGTTGATTTACCTGGTCCTGATTCAGCTTTGGTAAGTCAAATCGATCAAGAAAATTGTCCATTTCATTTAGATTTTCAAATTTTGTGGCATATAGACTTTTGAAGTAAGTCCTAATGATTGTTTGGATTTCCTCAGTGTCTGTAGTTATATCCCCCTTTTCATTTCTGATTTTGCTGATTTGGGTGGTGTCTCTCTGCCTTTTAGTTAGCCTGGCTAAGGGTTTGTCGATCTTGTTGATTTTCTCAAAGAACCAGCTCTTGGTTTCATTGATTCTTTGAATTGTTTTATTTGTTTCCAATTGATTGATTTCAGCCCTGAATTTGATTATTTCCAGCTGTCTACTCCTTCTTGGAGTGTCTGCTTCTTCTTTTTCTAGGGTTTTTAAGTGAGCCATTAGGGTGCTTGAATGAGCTGTCTTGAATTTCTTCTTGAAGGCACTTAGTGCTATGAACTTTCCTCTTAGCACTGCTTTCATTGTGTCCCACAAGTTCAGGTATGTTGTGTCTTCATTTTCATTGATTTCTAGAAAGACTTTAATTTCTTTCTTTATTTCTTCCCTGACCCAGCTGTCATTTAGTAACAAGTTGTTCAGTTTCCATGTGTGTGTAGGCTTTTTGTTATTTCTGTTATTGTTGAGGTCCAGCTTTATTCCATGGTGATCAGACAAGATACATGGGATTATTTCAATCTTCTTGTATCTGTTGAGGCTTGCTTTGTGACCCACTATGTGGTCTATTTTGGAGAAGGTTCCATGAGGTGCTGAGAAGAAGGTAAATTCTTTTGTGTTTGGGTGTAAAGTTCTGTAAATGTCTGTTAGGTCCATTTGATTCATGACCTCTGTCAGAGACATTGTTTCTTTGTTTAATTTCTGTTTTGTTGACCTGTCCTTTGTTGAGAGTGGGGTGTTGAAGTCTCCCACTATTAATGTGTGGGGATCTATATGTGCTTTAAATTTTATCAATGTTTCTTTCACAAATGTGGGTGCCCTTGTATTTGGGGCATAGATGTTCAGGATTGTGATGTCTTCCTGGTGGAATTTTCCCTTGATGAGTATGAAGTGTCCTTCCCCATCTCTTTTTATTAATTTTGGTTGAAAGTCTATTTTATCAGATATTAGAATGGCTACTCCTGCTTGCTTCTTGGGTCCGTTTGCTTGGAAAGTCGTCTTCCAACCCTTTACCCTCAGGTAATGTCTATCTTTGTGTCTTAGGTGTGTTTCTTGTATGCAACAGATTGCTGGGTTTTGTTTACGTATCCATTCTGTTAATCTGTGTCTTTTTATTGGAGAGTTGAGTCCATTGATGTTGAGAGAGATTAATGACCAGTGGCTGTTAGATCTCTTGATTTTGATGTTGGCTGTGGTCATCAGGTTGTGTGCTTGGTTGCTTCTTGTTTTACTGAAGTGGGGTTATTTACTTCCTGTGTTTTCTTGAATGTAGCTAGCTTTCTTGGGTTGTATTTTCCCTTCCAGTGTCTTCTGTAATGCTGGATTTGTTTGTAGGTATTGTTGAAATTTGTTTTTGTCATTGAATATCTTGTTTTCTCCATCTATGAGGACTGAGAGTTTTGCGGGGTATAGTAGCCTGGGCTGACATCTGTGTTCTCTTAGGGTCTGCATGATATCTGTCCAGGCCCTTCTGGCTTTCATAGTCTCTGTTGAAAAGTCAGGTGTGATTCTAATGGGTTTGCCATTATATGTTACTTGGCCTTTTTCCCTTGCAGCTTTTAGTATTTTTTTCTTTGTTCTGTATACTTACTATGTATTATTATGTGGTAGGAGGATTTTCTTTTCTGGTCAAATTTGTTGGGTGTTCTGTAGGCCTCATGTATTCTAATTGGCCTCTCCTTTAGCTTGGGGAAATTTTCTTCAATGATTTTGTTGAAAATATTTTCTGGGCCTTGGAGAAGGGAGTCTTCTTTTTCCTCTACACCTATTATTCTTAGGTTTTGTCTTTTCATATTGTCTTGCATTTCTTGGACAGTCTGTGTCAGGAATTTTTCGGATTTAACATTTTCTTTGGCAGATACATTGATTTCTTCCATTGTATCTTCTACACCTGAGATTCTTTCTTCCATCTCTTGTAGTCTGTTGGTTATGCTTACCTCTGTAGTTCCTGTTTTCTTCCCTAGATTCTTCCTTTCCATTATTTCTTCCATTTGTGTTTTCTTTAATTTTTCCAATTCTTTCTTCAGGTCTTGAGTTGTTTTGTTTACTTCCTTCACCTGTCTGATTGTACTTTCCTGTTTTTCTTTTAGTTCCTTCAACTCTGTTTCTTTCATTTCATTCAGTGTTTTAAGCATTTCCTTTCTAAAGGCCATAAACTGTTTGGCTGCAGCTTCCTCTATTTCTTTACGGATGGCAATATTCTGTTTGAGTTTATCTTCCTCTATGTCTTTACGAATCTTATTTGTTTCCTCTGTTATCATCTTCATGAGCATACTTGTTAGGTCATCTTCTTGGATTTCAGTTATGGTGGGGTGTCCAGGGCTACTTGCCCCTGGGTAACTGGGTTCTGGAGATGCCATATTGCTCTATCTTTTGTTACTTGAGCTTTTACGCTGGCCTCTACCCATTGTGCTATCTTAGGTGTTTGGGGTTATTTTCTGGTGGTTCCTGGGGATCCTGTGGTGGAGAGAATCCCCTTTGCAGAAAGCTGGTTCTTCCTGAAGGATGTCTTCTCAGCTTTTTGGGTATAGTCCCTGGATGGCTGGTGTTTTTTCAGGAGTTGCTCACCTCAGGGATATAGACCTGAGTGGTAACTGTGGTCTTTGTTAGTCGAGAGGGTTCTCCTCTCACCCAGGCAAGTCCTGAGGGCAGCTGCCCTGTTTCTGGGTTTCTTGTTGTAAGTTTAATGATCAGCTGCTGTGACCCATTTGGACATCAGGTGCGCATCAACTGTTTGTGCCTGTATCTGGAGCACAGCTGAGTGCTGGCGCCTCGGCCCCACTAGTCTGCTAGACTTTTTCTAGGGAAGGATTGGGTGATTTAGGTCAGTACAGTTTCCTTCCTTCTCTGTGGATTCTCTGGAGACACGGACTCCCAGTGTCTTTTTTTGCCCTGGTGCACACTGCTCAGTGTCCGCCAGCTGGCTGGCTGCAGAAACTGCCTGTGCCTGGAGCACAGCTGTGTGATGGCGGCTCAGTCTCTGCCAGCTGTCTGGTGCACAGAAACTGCCTGTGTCTGCCTTTGCGGCCTTTGGGAACCTGGGTGCCTCCCTAAGCTGGGTAATTTTCCGGGGACCTTTTCAGGCTGGGGGTGTCGGCTGAGTGCTCTGAGTTTTCCTCCCTGTGTGTTTGCACCCGACAGTGAAACTCATTCGCTGGTGCCCTGGTGCCCACAGTTCTATCTCAGGCGGCGAGTCAAGCACACAGGCAGGCAGGGCTCAGTGCCGGAACCTGGGTCCCCAGCTCTGGCTCCGGGCTGGCTCCTGGGGTGCCCGTGGACCCCGAGTCTTTTCCAGGGGATGTCTGGGTGACCTAAGGCCGGTCCCAGTCATTTCCTGTACCCTGAGGGTTATCTCTCGACTGAAAATTCCAGTCTCTGATAGTGTGGTGCGCACGGTTCAGTCTGGGACCATAACCAGAGACACTGGCTTGTGGCTCTGGGCTGGGGCTGGGGCTGGGGCTGGCGGCTGGCAGCCAAGCATCTGGCGGAACCAGGATCTCTGCCATGGTTTAGCCGGGTGAGTTAAAAGCTGATTGAATCCCCCACTGTGGGGTATCAATGAGGTCTTTCTAACATCCACATTTGATCACTTAGAAATCAACCAATATGATATCCCTTTGCCACTGTCTGGCACATTAGATTAATATCTTCTCTATCTTGATAAATGGATATTTTAGAAATAATATACAATAATATTTGTGATATTGATTTTATTTTTTAGTTTGATTAACTTGTGCATTTTTAAAGCCAGAAGAATATGAAAAATGTGAATTAAAATGTGCACATGAAAAAAATTGATGACCTATAATCTAGAATACACCACCAGTAGGAAATACTGAGAAAAGCACAGTTCCTAACTGGCTTTCCTAAAGTCCATGTTGTTGCTGGCAAAAGGAAGAGCCGCCTCTCAGGAATAAACGCATACTAATCTTACACAGACAAAACACAAACTCACACCAGTTATTTGAAAATAAAGAGAAAATGTTGCTAGCCAAATCACTGTATTATATAATTAAAAACAAAAGCAAAGACAAACAAACAACAACAACAAAACACCTTGCTCATCATACAGGCCCCCTAACATAGGAGTGAGGGCTGTCTCTGACACTGTTGTCTGCCTTTGGATCACTTTCCCGTATCGGTAGGAGAAGATGTGCTTAGTCTTGCTGTGACCTGATGTGCCAGGGTGAGTTCATACCCCTGGGGGGCCTCCTCTACTCTGAAAAGAAGAAGGGGGGAACAGGGAGAGGAGGCATGAAAGTAGGACTGGGAGAAGATGAGGGAGGGGGCTGGAATTAGGTTGTAATGTGATTAAACAAACAAATGGTGAAAAAAGAAAAATAATAAACCTATTACATGCTTGGGACATGTAAAGGAAATTCACCATAAAATGAAAATGCCAATAAATCTTTAAGATAATTCATGAGATTAATGTATATGGTAAACAGTGTCCAACTCAATAACCAACATAAATGTTATGATTCCTCTTCAAAAACAATGTCTTAAAGTACAAGACATTGGCACAATCAAAGCATCTGAAGAATATTACCTCATGATTGTGTAGGACTTAGACCAAGAATGCAAGTACTTGGAAATACTAAAAAATTAATGTGATTCATCATACTTAGCAGGAAAAAAAAATCACAGAAACTCCTCAATAACTGCAAAGAGTGCATTAAATAAAATTCAGTGCTTACCTTTTGCATTAAATGTTTGGGGGGACTATAGAGGGAGAAATATTGCATGAATCTCATAAAAAACAATTACACAGAAAAGCAAACAAATCCTGCTGCTGACATATTTTCTGAGCAGAGACATTTTCTTCTAAAAACAGAAATAAGACAGATAATTACTATCAAATATACTAAACATGTGAACAGAGGTCTCAGCCAAGGTGCTAAAACCAAGAAAAAAAAAGTGACAAGTATAATGCATTTGAAAGTATAAGATAGCTTTGTTTGTGGTCATGACTGATTTTGCTTTATTTTTGTTTTAACAAAAGCCCTAAGGAATGTAACAAATGAACAAAAAAAGCTGTAACTACTGTGTGAGCCCATCAAGACATACGATAATAAAACCAATCCAGAAGCTCAAGTCCATTTCTACATGCAAGCTACAAAAAAACTGAAAAGCAGATTTTGTATTGATATCTGTTTAATAATACAAAATAAGTCAAAAAAGTACACATGGGTAAAGCTTATGTTGAATGTACAAAATGTTGAAGAGAGGACTAACCAAACTCCAAAGATGATGGGCTTTATCACGCTAACAGATAAAAATGGAATACTGGGGTAAGCAACCTATCAGGACGGAAACGAGCATGGAGAATTCCCAAAGTGCTGAAAATAAACCTTCCACACCATCCAGCTATACTGTGCGTTGGCATTTGCCTATGGACTTGCCATCCTACTTCACAGTTAAATTGCTCAACCATGTTCAAAGCCTCTTTATTCGCAATACCTATGAAATGAAAACAACCCTTCAACTGATGGATGGGTGATGAAAATGTGATACATAAATGCTGTAAACATAAATGAATCACGAATTCTGCAGGTACATAGATGGCTCTAAAAACTATTACACTGAGAGATGCAAGGAGACAAGTGCCATATGCTCTGTCTCATTTCTAGATTCTGGCTTTGAGCATTTCGATGGGAGTGTGTCACTGGAATAACTGAAAATACTAGAAAAGTAAGCAGGAACAATGGGGAAGAGGAAATCTCTGCAAAGGGGAATAGTAGTACTCATATGCAGTGGAGGGTTAGATGTGAATAAAGAGCAGGGAATGACTTTCCTGTAGACGGGGAAGGGAGAGCAATACAGAACAAGAGAGATAGAGGTAAAATAAAAAACACAAAGGAAGTTTAAAAAGCCAGAGGAAATCATATTATTCTATGTTCATTTAAATCTTCATACACACACACATGCACACACAAACACAAACACACAATACTGATAAAGTTATACAATTTGGGGTGACAATATTCCCCCAAGAGCTATAGACTATCTAACAAGAACTCCAGCCCAGACATGAGAAACCTTTGTTTAGGTTGGTCAGGACAGTCCAAAAAGACCAAAACAATATAGGCTAATGTGCCCTTGGTTGGATCCTAGAAACTGAAGGTAAGAGCGATTTCTGAAGACACCACCCATTTCCAATAGATACCTTGGAGGAGTTGAACTCTTCCATGAGGACTAGCTCTCATCGTTCTAGAAGAGCTATGCAAAATAAATAAATAAATAAAAGTACTCCAGAGTCCTCCCAAGATGCATTGCCTATGAACAAAAACAATGAGCAGAATGGCAAAATATGTTGGAAGGTGCAATGGTAGCACTTATATCATTGGGATTAACAGCAGCTGTCTAATTGGACCTTGGGCCCACTTAATAGGAAGAATAGGAAGGTAGCCATGCCTGGTATTAAAGCCTAGCCTACCATCAGTGGCTGAAAAGACCCTAGAAAAGACTTTATGACTGTCCTTTCACTAATCCTGTGAAATTTCTAAGTGCATTTTAAATGTTTATCCTTTTACTCAAAGACAGTGTAGACCTCACTCATCATCAAGGAAACTTCTTTTTTCATCAAATGGAGACCATTACATAAAGCCACAACTGATCAAATGTGGGAAATTTACTGTGGGGTGCAAATGGCTCCTTAGTAAATCTACAAGACAACCCTTACAGCTAAGGCTCAGGAAACATTGTTGAAGAAGGGTTGGAAAGATTATCTGAGTCATTCTCACCTTTATAAATGATTTAGTCTGAAATACTCTGCTAAAACATTGCAAAATCGATGAAGATAAACTAAAATATATTGACAAGGTAATAAATAACAGCAATATAGTTATACAATTAAAGTATTATTTGGCAAGAAAAAACACATATGTACAACAACATGGATAAATCCAAATATTATTTTGACCAAAACCAGAAGTACTCAGAGTACATAGACATTGTAGTATTTTGTTGATATGAAGGCAATGAACTTGTGAAATTAATATGCAGTGATAGGTAGAAATATTGGTTATCTCTGCGGACCAGGTTGTGTTTGAATAACAGTATGAGAAACATTGAAATTGTTGCTGTATGCTGATAGGCGTGTGGGTTACAAATAGGTGTACATTCGCCAAAGCTCATTGAAGAAAACTGTGCATCACAATGAAGGTAAATGCAACTCCAGTTATTAAAACTGAATGGAAACACAATTTCTCACCCACCAGTTTTTCAAATTCCACATTCTACCAGTGTAACTATAGAAAAACAAGCATGTTCACACAGTTGGAAAGAATGTAAAATTATATAAGTCTTAAGGGGATATGGAAAACTTGGAACCATCTGGTAAAATCACACTGCATTTGCTCTTTGATCCAGAAATTTTCCTTCTGGGATTCTATACCAAAAATACATAAGCAAATAAAGGAAAATATTTATGTTCAAAGCAACTCACTGCAGTATTGTTGATCACAGCAAAAGAATAAAATTACTAAAATAGCCATCGACAGGGGACTCATTGACTACATCATGGTCCAGACAAGAAGAGCTCTCTGAGTTTGTAAAATGAGAGAAAGTGGGGCTGTGGAGTTGGCTAAGTGGGTAAAGTGCCTGCCCCACCAAGTACCATGACTTGAATTTTAATCCCCGTAACATACAAAGAAAGCCAGGCTTAGAAACACGTGCCTTTAACTTCAGCCTTTAGAGATGCTTGAGCAGAGACTAGAAGATTCTTGAAGATTGACTGGTCACCCAGAACAGCTGAATCAGTGAGCTTCACATCTGGTGAGACTGTTTTAAAAATAAATATAGGAAGCAATCAAGGAAGACCTTGGGCATCTACAGTGAGACCCTCATGCTCATGTCAAGCACAGTAGTGATTTACCTAAACACGCAGTAGCATACAGCCTTAGGAGGAAAAGAACTAACTATACAGGTACTGTTCAAGAAGTCTTATTTTTGTTCTTATGAGATATTTTTTGGCATATTATGAAATATAGGGAATGAGTAATTGCTTGGAGAATAGGTCTTATTCCACATGAAATAAACTAGTGCTACTATGCAGACTGCATTAAAGTTAGAGCCCTACACTATGACATTTGGAACAAAACATCAGCAAGAATTTTAATCATCTCCTCAAAAAATTGAAATATCCTAATTTTATCTACTTAAAAAGTCCAGAAACAATAAATAATCCAGTGACAATGACTATCCCCAGGAACTATACATCAACATTGAAATAATCACATGTTTCAGGAGGAACCAGACTCCTGACAAAATGCCTGCTGTCATGTCTCAACCTAGCAATGTATGAAATGATCCTGGAGCATCTAATCATAACAGCTCAAAGCATCCTTAGGTCTCCTCAAACAGATTTTGCCAACTTGAAAGCGTTCCCACTGCCAAGAATGTACACAATATGTTTTTAATCTATGAATTATTAATAATAAATATTCCTTAGTGGTTACCAGAGAATACTAGCAAAGCCAGAAAGTGACAGAAAATAAATGCAGCTGCATTGTTTCTAATGGCTATAAGAGCAAACATTCATAAATTCAACCTTTTCTATACAAACTAAAGTTTCATGGATTAAACTGGCAAAGGAGCATTTCCTCTTGTATAAGGGTTCCAGCTGAAAATGAAAGAATGAATACCAGAATTAGATAATCATAATTTTACAGTCCTTAAGTTAATAATCAGGTATTATGTTTTGCATAGTAGAACAACCAACCGCTAGTGCAATATTCTTTAAAAGAGGATTTTTTAAGCTAAGGGTATCTCTAGAACTATCAAATAAAATAGTGGGGCCAGAAGAACATAGCTGTGCTGGCTAGTTGTATGTCAAACTAGTTATTTTTGAAGAGGAAGACACAGTTGAAAATATTCCCCCACCTAATTGGCTTGCAGGAAAACCACGGAGATTTTTCTTAATTAGTACTTGATTGGGGAGAGCCCAACTCACCTTGGGTAGTGCCACCCCGGAGCTGGTGGTCCCGGGTGCTACGAGAGCAGTAAGTAGCACCCCTCCACAGCTGCTGCATTAGTTCCTGCTTCCGCGTTCCTTCCCCGTCTTGTTCCTGCCCTGACTTCCCTTGGAAGTATAAGGTGAACTAAACCCCTCCCTCCACAGTTGCTTTAGGTCATGGTGTTCTGTCACAGCAATAGAAAGCCTAAGACAATAATGGACACAGAAGACGAAAAAGGAGGGAAAAAAAAAAAAAAAAACAGAAACTATGGAATGCCACAAGTCAAATGTCTAAGTGACTTATTCATAGGAAGAGCTGGAAGAGCAATGAGTGAGAATGAAATCCAAAGCAAACAAGCTCAGTGCACAGATCTTACTTGCACTTGCTGTGAACAGTCAATCGGAAAGCGTGGGGAGGTCAGGGTAGTTTACAATATGCACACTGATAATAGTGAAACTATGTAAAGTAGATGCCAAATTTTCATCATCTCTTCACTTTTTGATAGACAGCTAGGTTGCAGGAAAAATGGATAGAAATAGAATGTATTATATTGCATGAAGTCACACAATTTCAGAAGGTAAAAAGGCCATGTTGTTTCTCTCATATGTGGGACCTATACAATTTACATATGTATATATATATATGTAAAAATGTACATGTGATTAGAGTATAATATGTATAAAAGACAAGAGTATAAATTATTAGAGGATGAGGAAAGACTGAATAAAAGTAATGAAGATGAGTTATAAAGGAGATATAAAAGTAACTGTTTTTATAGCTCTAATTCAGTGTGGATTTTTCATTTTGGGTGGCAGACAAGTACATAAAATACATCCAATAGGGAAAGTGTAAAATTGAATATGAATCTCCACAGCCTCATAATGGCTATTCTAACCACACAGAAGTTCACTGAGATGTATAGACTTTCAGTCTGGTTAATTTTTGTGCATGATGTTTGTTTATTTGCAGGATTTTTATAATAAAGTGTATTTCAAAAATTACAGTCCTAGAATTATGTTTAAAATAGTTCATACAGCTTTAGAAATAACAGAGTATGTAATCTATTCCTGAGGTTTTCTTCAGAATTCTTTGAGTAAAAGATTGTAAGGATGAAAAAGAAAGCAAAGACAGATGTGAGTAGTTGGTGAGGTAAGGTGAAAGGTACATGAAGATGCAACTGTTATGTTCTACCCTCAAACACACACACACAAACGCACACAGATAGATAGAGACAGACAGACAGATAGATAGAGACAGAGACAAAGAGAGAAAGAGACACAGAGAGAGGGAGAGACAGAGAGAAAGAGACAGACAGAGAGAGGGAGAAAGAGAAGAGAGACAGAGAGAGAAAGGACATCTGCTAATAATATATAGTCATTGAGTCTGAAAAGACAAACTCCCAAACTGGCAAAAATAAATTGCAAGGAAAAGATAGGCATTCCCAAACTGTGAGTTCCACTTGCAAGGACTGCAGATTTGAAGCAGTGTTCTGTGTGGGGGTGGGGGTGGGGGGCTAGTTCCCATCTGGCCCAGCTGGAGGAAGAGGACATTTGAGGCAGGACAAAGATGAATCTGGATGTACGACAGGCTTATATCCTGATAAGTCACTATAGTAAATATATACCAGGCTATATATTTACCCTGCAAATACCTATTGAAACAAAACATGAGTCATGTGTGCGCATGGGTTTGTGTGTGCGCGAGCACACGAGAGTGAGTGTGTGTGTGTGTGTATACATAATTTCAGATTTTCTAGAATCCGTATTAAATAGTGAAATTGGTATACTTTGTGTAATTCAACGAATCCAAAATGAATTCCATCAAATGAGTAGTCAAAAAGAAACTTTGAGATATTTTGCTATGTTCTAAACTTTTGTAATGCATGATTTATCTTTATAGTACACTTCAGAACATGCTGCTTAAACTGCTAATAGCCAATATGGTTTGTGCCTGTCTTATTTTGAGTATGACTTTAGACTCAAAGTCTGTAGACTTAAAGTCTCTCTATGTCTACCTGTTACTCTCTTCGTCTTAGTAACCGGATCTATTCCATGCCTTTACCTGTAATGAATTGCCAATCTGTGCAGTTCTAAACCCCAGTGTCCTTTAATCAACTGTAAACTACAATCTTTGTGTCCAATTTTACTGCAAATTATGTGTTTCAAACCAAGTTCGTTTATTTTTCTGCCTCCTTTACACCTGCATCTCACCAGAAAAACTGTTTCCTCGCCCTCTATTCATAATCAGCTAGCCCTACAAACTCTCTCAAACTTGCAACAACACATACAGCTCAAATGGACCATAAAGTCATGATTAACATTACTGAAATCATTCCCCTCACACCTGCAGTACGATCCCATTTTAACTCAGCCTCATTATCTCATAGGGGTGCCTTCATAGCATTTTAAGGAGTGGGGGATATCTGTGACATACACTAAGTTACCTCCTTTTTATCACTTCCCCCTGATGTGACCTCCCCAGACCACAGGGGCAGGAACTTAATCCTCAAGTGAATAGAGGAGCTGGGGTGTCTAGATAGGGGGAGAGCTCCCCTATTCTGAGGAAGTAGAGGGGGGCAGCCTATGGGAGGGTGGGTGAAACTAGGAAGAGAGGAGGAAAGGACCTATGACCAAGACGTAAACTGAATTAATTAATTTAAAAAGTTTAAAATGACAAAAAAAGAATATTAAAAAATGTCATCTACATAAGAAAAAACTCTGAACTTTTAAAGCATCATTTTGTGTTCCACAGAGCAAATTTCAAGGACAAATATCTCACAAAGTTCTTAAGAATCACACAGTCACTTTATATGTGAATTTTTACCTTATGGTTTATAGAAAAGAAATGTAGGAATGAAAGTATAAATTCACAAGCTTCCGAAAACTAAGCCAACTGCTCTTCACAGAATTCTAAATTAAAACTCCATCAATCATCCAGTATTAATACCACAAAATTCATTTATTAGAATCAAATTGCTAAACATGTTAGAAAATAGAGAACTTATGCCTGCCTAGACACTGGAGTGGCTCCCGACAGTGAAAGCACTCATTAGGTAAACAGACCTGAATGTGCAGCTGAATTACTGGTGTATGGGAGAGAAGGGCCGGATTTACACCTTCCCTGCACAGCTGGAAATCGAGTAGGCACAAGGACTCTAACATGTAACGGAAACCAGCTGCCTTATTCTGTTTCATTGGGACTGCCAACAGAGACACATTATTTGACACTGCTATGCAGAGCCAAATCATTCATCAAGCTGTTTAAAGCTCAGCACACCACCTGTCCATGGACCAAATTCACATTTAAAAAAGAAAAAAGAAACAATAATACTTTCCTCAGCCCCATTATAAAAGTGAAGATACTTCCATTAGAGAGAATGAAAGTTACGACATCTTCTCCTGACAAAGCTTGCTGCGGCGCCCAAAAGAGCAAATGACAAAACAAACCAGACAAAGAAAATGAGGTTTGCCACAAAGCTAGGCTGGATGGTGGCAAATGGCACAAGTAAAACAGGGTCATAAAACAGGTCACGAAGTAAAAATAAAGAGTGCTTTCTAGCAGCTTCAATTTTTAAAACACATTTAAGACCTTCGCTCGCAGGCTAGCATTTCACAACTTTGCTATTAATCTCAGGTCGTCATTTTAAACAGGCACAAGACACAATAGGAGTGAATGAGGGACACACTCATCTCCAATTTAGCTCACACGAGCTAAAACCTTTCTGCTGCAGCAGCAGAAATAGTATCTTTAAATATTCTAATTCTTCTGAACTTCCTTAACCATCAGGGAAGTCTGGGGATCAGGCTATTTTTAAGTCTAGTGTCAGACTATTCCATCCAGCTGAACTCGGGGGAAACAAATTGAACATTTTTTGTGAAAGTCTGTCAAACATGATTTAAAGGGGGAGAAAAAGAAAATCTGGGGTAATTTAATTCACTCAAGCATCACTTATTCTTTTCTTGGAATATATCAACAAATTTCTTTATACAGAAGTTAGTAAGTCCCACGAGTTCTTGTGATAGTTGCTGATGGGCTGGCTGAGAACATCACAGAAATCCTTAGATGAACTTTGAGAGAGAGAGAGCTGTGCTGATATGCACTCACTGAATATTCCCATGTTAAATGGAAAGCAATCTGAGAGGGAGAAATTGAAGACATTCGGAAAATGTTTTTACAAGTTCACACACCCTTTGCTCTGTTAAATTAATAACTGCATCTAACTGTATCAACCTGGGTAAATGTCAAAACTGTAACACCAAGTGAATAGAAACAAGGAATGCACTGATATATAAAAATGTGATTATAGCTATGTCAATGGTAAAGACACAGTAACCACAGCATAGTTTCAATACACAAGAAGGACTGCAACCTTCAGGTGTAAGTGAGAACAGCTCTGAAATCCCAGAAGAGGACTTTACCTGGGAAGTTTAGCAAAGGTCAAATGTAATAAAATTCCAAGAGAATATAAAGGGAAACAAAGGAGGGGATAAAGAAGGAAGGGATGTAGTAGGAGAGAGAGCCCATATGGGGACGGTGGAATGCCCCAAGGACAAGGCTGCAAGTCTTTGTAAGTGAATACTGGGTCAAGTTCAATAGTTTGGATCTGCCACCACCAAGCAGATCTCCACACTGGAAGACATGTACCCCCAAGCAGTTAAGAATGTCAGACTTGTAGCTAGAGAGATGTCTCAGCACTAAGAGCACTTACTGCCTTTGCAGAAGACCTGGAATGAGTTCTCAGCACCCATATCAGGCAATTCCAGTACCAGGCCACTCAACCCTCTTCCAGCTCACATCTGAAGGCACCTACACACTTACATGGTACAGACACACACACACACACACACACACACACACACACACACATACACACAGGCTCATACATACAAAATAAAATAGATTTTTAAAAATTATTTTTCTATTAAAAAAAGAATGTCAATCTCATAAAGCATTACAATGTTACCTCATATTCTTATAGCTAAAATGGCCAGTGCCCAGGTTCAATGAAGAATACCTAAAAATAGGATAGAGAGGGGATTGATAAAGGCAGCCCAGCATTAACCTCACATAGGCAAGGATGTCTGACCACATGCTTGTAAAACACACACACACACATGCACACACAGACACACACACAGATAAAGCAATGTCTGACTGCTTTTTTGTGTATCGCCCATGTAGTTGCTATCTAAACAGAAGGAATTAAGCACTACAGACAACTGTAAATAATCTGTGATGATAGTAGTCAAACAGAAACAAGCTGGTACATAGAAGTCTTCCATGCAAGCAGGTGTGACAGAACAGGTTGAACAATAATCTGTAACCTTTATCAGTTTGGGAAAGCAAATTAGCATAAAGAGATAGATAAATAAGGAATTGAAATGTGTCCCAAGACATGAAATAACTGTACTTCAGGGAAAACACAAATTAGAATAACCTTTTACTCCTGTGTGGGTCTGAAAAAAAAATCATTTCACTAAATTCAGAAAGAGATATAAATGAATAATTAGAAACAAGATGGTAGTACATTAAGGAATAAATCACACAATTTAAAAGAGAACACAAGACTTCAAATAAAAGTAAGTCTAAAAGATGGCAGCATATACCTTCAAGCCCAGTTGATTAAGCATATTTCTATAGCTTATAAAAGATATTCTCAGAAAAGACCCTGTGCCCAGATATATTTGGTCGTTGTGGAGCTCCTATCCTTTCCCCATCAGACTAACTCCCCTTCTTTCTTATGATTCCCTGTACTCTGCCAAAGGTTTGGTCATGAGTCTTTGCTTTGAAAACACTGCTAGTTAGAGTCTTTCAGATGCGCTCAGAGACTGACATTCAACCAAGGACCATGTATGGATATAACCTAGAACCTCCACTCAGATGTAGCCTGTGGTAGCTCAGTAACCAATTGGTTTCCCAAAGTGAGGGGAACAGGGACCATTTCTAACAGGAACTCAATGACTGGCTCTTTGGTCTCCCCACCCCCGAAGGGAGGAGCAGTCCTGTTAGGCCACAGAGGAGGGCTTTGCAGCCAGTCCTGAAGATACCTGATAAAACAGGATCAGATGAATGGGGAGGAGGTCCCCCCTATCAGTGGACTTGGAAAGGGGCACGGTGGAGATGAGGGAGGGAGGGAGGGACTGGGAGGGAATGAGGGATCGGGACATGGCTGGGATACAGAGTTAATAAAATGTAACTGATAAAAAAAATAAAAATAAATAAAAAAATAAAAAATAAAAAAACAAAAACAAAAAAAAGATATTCTCATATGTTTAACCTATATTATATGTCTAATATCCAATTATGAGTGAGTATATACCCTGTGTGTCTTTCTGCTTCTGGGATACCTCACTCAGGATGATCTTTTCCACTTCTCACCATTTACCTACAAATTTCATGATTTCCTTGTTTTTTATTGCTGAATAACATAACAGAATCTGTACACCTAAGGAAGCTAATCAGGAAGGAGGACTCTGGCTAAGATGCTGAATCCCCATTCAGAAAGGCAAAGAGGATGGACATCAGAGGAGGGAGAAAACAGGGAACAGGACAGAAGCCAACCACAGAGAGCCTCTGAAGGGCTCTACCCTACAGGGTATCAAGGCAGATGCTGAGATTCATGGCCAAACTTTGGGCAGAGTGCAGGGAATCTTTTGAAAGAAGTGGGAGAGAGTAGGACCTTGAGAAGACAGGAGCTACACAAGGAGAGCAACAGATCCAAAATGTCTGGGCACAAGGGTCTTTTCTGAGACTGATACTCCAGCCAAGGACCACTCCTGTAGATGGCCTGGAACTCCTGCACAGAGGTAGCCCTTGGCAGTTCAGTGTCCAAGTGGGTTCCATAGTAATAGGGACAGGGACTGTCTCTGACAGGAACTGATTGGCCTGCTCTTTGATCACCTCCCCCTAAGGGGGAAGCAGCCTTACCAGGCCACAGAGAAAGACAGTGCAGCCACTCCTGATGAGACCTAATAGACTAGGATCAGAGGGAAGGGAAGGAGGTCCTCCCTTATTAGTGGACTGTGGGAGGGATATCAGTGGGGAAGAGAGAGGGAGGGTGGAATTGGGAGGGGAGGAAGGAAGAAGCCATAGGGGGGATACAAAGTGAATAAACTGTAATTAATAATAAATAAATAAATGAGATTCTCAACTTTTCTGGCATACTGCTAGCAATTTAATTTAATCTTTAATCAACATTTAAATGTTGAAAGATGTTTTGCCTTTGTGTATGTTTGAAGTTTTACTTTAAGACAACTTTGATTTATCTGTGTTTAAAAGCATCTTTGAAGAGACTGGTAATGATAGACAGCCGAAACAATTGGCAATAATGTTCTAAAGACCATATTTGTCTTTTGCACATTGTGGGTTAAGGTGATGGAAACACATAGGGAAAGGGTAGATTTGTGTGTGAGTCCTGGCAAACAGTTCTTCCTAATCAGAGAAAGTCCCAGCTGTGTTGGTTGCCAGAGCCCACTGGCAGAGTCAAAAAGTTCTTGAATGGGGAGTAAGGATTGAAAGAAAAATTAAAAACCAACACACTACACATGGGATCAGTCCGAGCAGACTGCCAGTAGAAGCTGTCACACCAGTTTATTCCACAATCCCTTTTCATAGTCAGAGCAAAACACCTTAATACAATGAAGGGGCTCATGGAGAAGTCAGACTTGTTTACCTCGATCCTATCTCTATGATCCTCACACAAACAAAAAGAAGTGAACGTGGCAAAACGTCCTGCCTATCCCTGTCTCCAGGCGAAGGCCAGAGTGAAAACATGTTTTTCAAAGAGAGCTTAATAACAAAGCAGCCTGACAAACAAGTAACTCTCCACAGTTGGTAAATTTATCTCCAAAAAATTATAGACTGAATATTCATATAAAATATGTGAAAAAGGGGGCTGGAGAGATGGCTCAGTGGTTAAGAGCACCGCCTGCTCTTGCAAAGAACCCAGGTTCAATTTCCAGCACCCACGTGGCAGCTCACAACTGTCTATAACTCCAGTTCCAAGGGATCTGACACTTTCACACTAACGCACATAAAATAAAATTAAATAAATTATTTTTTAAAATATGTGAATAAAATATATGTGCCTACATAGCACTTTTGTCAGTACCTTGGGTTTCACCTTCCATCCTTTGTAACTGTTCTGTTCACTAGGCATCCAGACTAGGGTAGTTCGTGAAGGAGTCTGAGCACACTAAGAGATCAGAAAGAAATGTAGTGCATCCAGGAAAGTATCCAGTGTTACACGTGCTTATGAGTGACGTCCCCAGGAAGAGGCACTAAACTGCAGAATGGGCCCTGATAAATGGATGTTTTCAGGAGAACATAACATGTTTTGCTATGATGGTGGGGAAAGCAGCACTTTCCATTCCAGTGGTCAGAGAGAGTGGTTTCATTTTTTTTTTTTTTTTAGCATTTGTTAATGTACTGGATCTACACGCTGAGATAATTGTAGCCTACTTCAGCATGGTGGTGCAGTCATCAATACATTAAATGATGATTATAGAGAGACACTCACATCTGTGAGGTGATTTTCTGACTCTTCAGAAACTACTCTTAGCACTTAATACTGGTAGTGAAAATCAAAGCCAACAAAACACAAAGTTCTTTTCTTCCACCAGAATGACAACTCATTTAAAGTTGAGATGAGAATTATGATTGAATGTCATGTCTAAGTTTTCTAAGAACGAGAATGAATTCATTGTAAAACTTTCAATATTGTTGCTCTTCTTATGTTATTCTTTGGTAATCATAATGGATTTCTAGCCTCAATCATCACATTTTAAAAAAAGAAACAAGCCTTTAGATGCCTCTCAAAGTAATATAGACCCTGGCTCAATAAATAACAATTGAGATAAAAGCCATAAATGTTGGTGTTTGTAGGTACAGTGAGTGAGGGTAATGCATTTCTTAGAAGATTCTTGAAAGCAGCTCAAAACACTTATGCTGACATACTATAGTGATTTATCAAACAAACTATGGAACACAGCATTATCTACCTCTATGTGCATTCTGATATTGCTAATAATATTATTTAAATAACAATAAACTGACAAACAAGCTAAGCAAATGTTGATCGCCGTGCCATTTATTCTGTTGTTGATCTGGCATGATTATCTGCAGTAACTAGAATCATTTTTAAAGTCACAAGAATCAAAGCAACGCTGTTGAAAGGTAAAGCCCCTGTTCAGACCAAACACTGTCATGACATTACTAATGCATAGGATGTTTCCATGTCAAAAGAATTTTGATAAGTTCATTAACAAGCAAATTATAGCTGTCAAATTCTCAGGGATATGCAAAAAAAAATAAATGAGTTGATTATGATTAAGTTTTACCTTATAACACTCTTGCTTTTTTTCTTAAGAAATCCAGGTGGAGTAGTTAGCTGTCAAACTTAAAATGCTGACTTAAAATGCTGACTACATTTTTAAAACAATTGAAGTGGGTTTGCCCTTATTCTTAAGCCATCATTTTATCATTTTATCCTTCCTCATGTTGTGTATGACTTCTTTTCAGTTGACAGAAACACATGTTCAGGCAAAAACACAAGTTCTCAATGAGCATACATAATATTCCATTCAGACATTAGCCATTAGGATAATATTTTGATAGAGTTTAATACTTACTTGCTTTATTTTGGATCCCCTGGAACTGGAATTACAGACAATTGTAAGCCCCATGTGATTGCTGGAATTGAACCCAGATCCTCCAGCAAGAGCATTGAGTGTGTTTAACCACTAAGCCATCTCTCAAGCCCCTTACTAGAGGTTTAAAATACAACCTAAAGTTTTACTTGTATTTGGATCATTCTCTGAGATGATCCTTTTCTCACTGGGATAGAAAAGTCTATGTATTTCCCAAAATAGCTTTCACTATATGTACATACAAAAATACATATTTTAACATATTACTTACTAGTTTATTCAGAGACCCAAATTTAGCCTTTTTCAAAATTTCTTGATAAGCATTATGCCATTCACCATAAAATGTACTAAGATGAAATAAAATAAATATTAAATTTTTTCAAATCAC
The DNA here is from genome assembly GCF_030254825.1 of Meriones unguiculatus. Taxonomy (NCBI): domain Eukaryota; kingdom Metazoa; phylum Chordata; class Mammalia; order Rodentia; family Muridae; genus Meriones; species Meriones unguiculatus. Next base: position 112,063,849 of record NC_083356.1, read on the forward strand.
TAGAGAAACAAATAGCACATCACCAAAAATAGCATCACCACTTAGAACGGTAATATAGGAAAGGAATTTTTGCTTGAGGAATTAAAAAAGGATTATAAGAGATTATGAAACAGAACATCGGAATACAGCAATGATCTGTTTTCAAAACGCTGGTCCACGTGCAAAGAAACAATGGTTCAAAAAGACCACAGGATCTTCAGGAACTCTTACTAACACCATTGAACTAAGGCGGGGAAATGGACCGACACTGAGCCAAACCTGGAAAGACAGCTCTTGTTTGCCAGAATTCAGAATTTGGATATGTTACTGTCAATAGTAGAGACATAGGAGCAGGAAATGATCTGGATTTTTGAATCTGTGCAGAGTCCAAGAAGATAGCATCCTTCCAAAGGGGCTGTGCCTGGCAGTGGAGGAGAAGCCACCTGGATACGGGGAATAGACTGAGCAGGAAATAAAAATACATAAGAACCATGTAGGTGCTATGTGCTGTAATATTTTTGGATTTCTATTTTCCAAAAAATTTAAAAATATGCCTGCCCATTAAAGAAAAGTATAAATACATGGAATTAAAAAATGCTTAGAAAGATACTTATTTCAACTAAAGAAGAGAACAGATTAAAATATAGTGTTTTTCCAGAGTTACATTGTGGGCCATATGCTAGCTCTTCAGGCACTTATCTGCTATAAAACCCACTCTCCCAAATTAACTTACACAAAAATGCTTTATTGAATTTGGTTTGGGGATGAAAGTGTGCTTTATAATTTACAGCAAACATCTGGCTTAAATTTTCAAAACTCTTCTTAATTATAGCACATTATAAGGTACTTTACCCCCAAAAATTAATAGAATTTTTGCATGTGTTTGAAATTTTACTAAACTCTTCCCAAAATAGATTCTGTTACACATCCTCATTGCTCAATTATTCTTGACTCCACAGATAACTCTTCGCATATGCCGTCTATTTTGCACTCGTTCTGTGGAAGCGGAATTCTGATCTTGCCTTTTGGTATGACAGTAACTTAGGAACAGTGGCTTGTTTTTAATTGCTGTTAATCATTTTTCCCCTCGCGAGAGTCTCTTCTGTTCTTGCTCCCGAACCGCCAATCGGCATTTCCGGGTGGTCACCGTTGCTCTACTCTTCTCCCTCATCAGATGTACGGAGGTTAGGCAACTGGCTGCAGCAGTATTTAGAAAGTATGTGTTGAAATAACTGTATTTTTCAAATAAATTTTGCTATTAATGAAAGAAAGAAAACATACTTTTAAATTCTGGGCCCCAGAGCTCAAAGTCAATCCTGTGTGGTGGAAAATGAAGGTAGCAAAAGAAAGGGAAAGAAAGATTTAAAAAAAAAAAAAAAAAAAAAAAAAAGACAGCCAATGTGGACACAGAGTATACAGAGGGCGCAGGGGAGAGCAACTACAAACTCGTTCCTGAGAAAATGGCATTTCTCAGGCGGGAACTCTCCCCAGGCCTCCCCGTTCCCCTCTCCGATGGCCACATTCTCTAGCCAATCTCTTATTTCTATCCTTTGTCCTAGTAGCTCTAAGGAAAGTAGACAGGATGGTGTGTACTTGTGAATTTCTTCCATCTTGTCCAGTGTGCGGGGCGCACAGCTGAGGATCTAGTGCCCGGAGCCTTCCGCTTGCTCAGCAGGTGCCCAGCCACTGAGACTCGCCCTTCCAGTCACAGCGGAAACAAAGCCAACGCTGCCCAAGTGGCTCCATGAAATATTCCAGGGACCTTGCCACAGCGCCATTTCAAATTATAGATTTTTTTTTTAAACCGTAAGCATCACAATTTCTTTAAAAATCTAGACTTAAGTGTGACTCAGCTCCAAATAACTTAAAAACTATTAGAGATACAGAAATTGATAGTAATTTTTGTTCTGTGGCACATTTTTAATTTTCTATCTCTACAAAAGAAAAACAATCAGTATAAAGGATTATAATGTCCTAATCAATGCTTTCTGAGCCACTGCACTTTCTTAGGGGAATGAGAAGCAAATGGCCTTAATGAGTGTGCTATCATTGGATGTTGGTAAGCTCATTATCTCACGAGGCATCCGAGGGTGCTGGTGGGTAACTACTTCAATCCGCGAATTAAAATGAGTGAAAAAGCAGAAGTGGACTGCTATAAACATTTAGGAATACAAGTCTCAGCAATCCCGTGTTGGTATGAATTTTATTAAATTGCTTTTATGAGTATGGAAGGTCAGTGAGGCAAAGTGTTCAGTTTCTGGGCCATTTAGTCTCGATGACCTCCAAATGGATCTCTGTCAGAGACAGCTGTGGAGGCTGTCCAGAGACTCTGGAGGCTGAGCCACTCTGAAATTGTCTATTCCATCCATTTCTTAACCGTAATCTAGTAACAGAAGAGTGTAATGGTTTGAATATGTACTCTCCCCAGCGAACTCATGTGTTTGAACACAGGGTCCTTCACTGTTATCACTTTTTTGGGGAAGGCGGTAACAGAAGTTTTAAGAGGGAGGCCAAGATGAGGAAGTTAAGCTAGCGGAAGGGGGGGGGGGGGATGGAGCATAGCCCCAGCAGCCCGGAGCGGCATACAGAGGAGCTTTCTGCTCACGGCTAAGGCTGCAGTGTAATCAGACACATGACACTCCTTCTACCACCATGCCTTCCCTGCTAGGATGGACTGTATCCCGTGAACAATAAACCGCTGATGAATGCGCCCTTTCTCCCTTAAGACGGTTCTACGCGGTACTCTGTCCTGATGAAGTGAGAACTCGTCCTAAAAAATGCGTAATGAGAAAGAGGGTCATCACAACGGCAAATCTAACCTTGTGGATCGTGAACCCTTCGAGCTGGCTTTGAGAGGTGAACTGGAGAAGCCCTAGCGTTATAGGAAGACCTCAGTGCATCCTTCTAGGGGAATGAAGAAAGCAAATGATGACAGAAATGGGCGCCCTCATGGCTTGACTCAGGAGGTCCCAGCCCTCGATTGAGACCCAGGCTAAAAAGAACTCGTATTACGTTCTGGTAAAGCATGTGGTGACATTTTACTAGTCTCCTAAAATTTTAAGTGAGGGTGGACTCAAAAGTAATGAACTGATTTGTTTTGCGGAGGAAATTTGGCGACAATCACCACATTCAGGCTATTTTCAGTCAGGCGAACATGCAAATTCCTGGGGGGCTGGGGGTGGCGCAGAAGGATGCTGTGAGTTGGTTAGTTTGATGAAAAAAAGATAATGGGTGAATTTAAAGCTGCAGAAGGGCTGCTTCAGACACAGTGACAGTAATTGTTGTTAAAGAGGTTGGCACAATTTAGGAGAATCTTCACATTCTGATGTTGAAAATTAGGCATTGTTCCTTGAGGACAAGACCACAACCATGAAAAGCCTTAGGTGTCTTATCTCAATAGAACAGCCTAAGGAAAAATTTCCCAGGTCAGCTACCAACAGCTATGGTGAAAAGAGATCAGGATACGTTTCAAAATGGCAGCAAAGCTGACAAAAGCATCCTCATTGTGCTGATTTTTCAGACATTGAAAATTACAAACGGGAGTGAGACATGGAGCCTCAAGATTCTAAAAAGCCAGTGAGGCCAGAAAATATCTTATAGGGCCTGGTTCCCAATAAGTAGACCCTGAAAAACCAGTTTGAAGCTGTGAAGATGAAGCCTGCACTGTGATGTAGAGCCCAAGAACATATGCCAAGGAAGCCTATAGGCACTGTGCAGTGTGCAGTGAGAATTTGAGAAATTTGGCTACATTTAAAACACAGAAATATTATAAGAATATGTTCTTGTTTTAATCCCAGGTGTGGGGAGTTGGGGCTGCTCCGGAGCAGCTGACTATGATTTTCCGCATGCTATGGTGGGGGTGTGATTTTTTGCCAGCTGCAGACAGTTTTTGCAATTGTATGACATTTGGAATTCAGAGAGTATATAAATGCCAGAGCCCCAAGAGGTAGGGTGAGCTGTTGGTTGTCTTTTGGCTGTTGTTATGTAGTAGTGCGCAAAGAAGAAACAAGTACAAGAAGAAATTAGGCATCCTGACGGCAAAGGTCAAACTTGCCCCAAGGAATGCCCCTAATCAGCAGGAAGTAGTCTAATGATGGTATCAAGCTTTGCAGCTCCTGAGTTTATTCAGGGATCTCTTTCCTTTTCTCTCTCTATTGTTTTTCTCTCTTATCTAGTGTTAGGGGGTTAAAGAGGAAAAAGAAAAGTGGTAGAGAAGGGTGAAAGAACCCAACAGTAGCAAATGCCAGTTACAGCACTGAGTGTAACTGACACAAGAGAAATCTCAGGTGTCAGACAGGCTGCTAAACCATAGAGTTGAGGCCATTTAAGTACATTGGTGTGCAGAGTACGCTTCCGTGAGCCCCAGAGTGAAATTCGTCCTACTGAGTGTTGGTCTTCTTTTGATTCAGTCTTTCCATGTTGTACACACACACACAACACAAAGACACCCTCTTTTGGACTGAAAATCTTTACTCTGAGCCACTGTATCTTAGAAGGAAGAAATCTGTGTTGATTTCTTTTTTTATTTTACAGGGGCATACAGTTAAGATAATGGTTGATTATCAAGTGGCTTTTAATTTTTTGAGTTTCAGAAGTTATAAAATTATAGACACCTATATTTGAAATAGATGGATTTTTCATTATGGGATGGAAATAAATAAGCCTTTGGGAACCAATAGTAGAATGTTAATATTTGAATATGAAATGTCCATCAAATATGCACGTGTTTCAGCTCCTGGTCCTAACTAAGCCAGTTGTGTAAGGAAAAGTCTTGGAACCTTTGAGGTAGGTGAGGCTTGGCTGGAAGACTAGGATAATAGGGCCAGACTTTGGGTTACAGCCTAGTCAAGCTTCCAGCCAAAACTCTGCTTCTTAACTTGTCACCATGATAGAACCAGCTACCTCATAGTTCTGCGGCCACAGCCATGATCTCTCTGCTCTCAGCATCATACCCTCCCTGCAGTGACTGATTGTATCCCGTGAACCATGAATCAGAACAAATCCCTCTGCACTTAAGTAGTTTCTATAATATATGCTGTCCTATCTAACAGAAAAGTAACCAATACTCAGAGTACTTGAACAGGAACTTTTCATTGCCCAGAGTATAACTGTAACTTAGGGTTTGATATTGTATCTCCAACACATCAGATCACAAACACTCCATACATGGTTATCCGTAGGAAATGGCTTGATTTAGAAGGTTTACTATGAAATTAAAATATAAAAATTTAAGTTACTCTGTGTTTATTACATTAATTTGTAATGATAAAGTTAAAACATAAAAAATACAGCAACACCTAATATATGTTCCTATAACTGATGGTATTTTTGTGAGCATATTGTCACAGAGATGAAAGACTGTCTAATAAAATCAATTTCCCGCCCAATAAAACATAACTATTTCTTCCTCAACTTCTAGCATCATGAAAAAGTTGTGACTGCTTTTCATTTCCCTGGTATCAGGGAAAAACAAAGATTTACAGTTAAAAATCAAAATTAAGGAAACCACAAAGTATAGCACAAAGGTATGAGGTAATCTTGGCATTGATAGTAAATCAGAAAACACAGCAAAAGGCTTACAGTATCTAATAACATGTCACATCAGGTAGGGCTAAAAATTTTTTTGATGAATGAAAATTATAAACATAATTTCCCCAAAAGACAAAGAAATTGAGTGATAGAGAACATAATTGTAGCTTTCAAGAGTGTGATTTAGGTAGTAAGACTGACCTACCTGATGCCTTTTTGAAATTGGAAATGCATTAACATTCACAACACTTTATACTTTCGCTTCTTTGTGTCACAGGGAAAGAGAGGGAGTGTCCAAAGAAAAGGCTCGGGATACAGAAGAATACAGTAGAATACACACACACAGCTTCTCAATGGTAATGTTTCAAGAAGATGGGTCTTGGGTCATGCGGAGGAAGCCAAGCCACTAATATTCCATAAATTATTTTCCCCATAGTAAAGCTGACTAGATCCTCTCCACTACCTCAACCTCCCTGTGTTCACTCTCCTGTTCTGTAGCACACTTCCTCAAATGGCCATGGTCTCCATAGGACCCATGCATCAATAGATTCTCTGGTAATATGAGGAAGGTCTATAATTTCTCTGACTGATTTCAACTCAGTTTCTACCTCTTAACTGCAGAATAGACTATGACAAGTACCATTCCTTTTCAAACAACTGCTCTGTTGTATTTTCCTGAGACAGTGTAGAAAAGCTAATTTAAAAAGATGTATGTTACTCACAGAGGAAATGGATAATTACATAGTGAAATGCAGATACTTAAGCTTCAACCTTAAGGAATAAATCTATTAGGATAAAAATTTCAGATACAGTAACAAGTTGTTCGGGAGAAAATACTCAGCCTTTCCTTACTCCATCACTACACGTGCTTAGGTTCAACACAGAAGCTAGTGGAGCTCACAGACCTGCATTTCTTCTTCGCTTTTTTATGCCTTAAAAATGATGCATCTGTGTGAAATATCTTGCTGAATTCCTTAAGAGTTGATGATAAACCCCCTTTGCTTTTTGCAAGATGCTATTTCTATCTCTAATTACTCATCCAAGAAAGAAACATCTGTTGTTGCTCATTACCATTTTCTTCTCACTTCCTTATAGCCTTTATGTATTTTGAAATTATCTTAGATTATGTTGTTACATTTTCTAATATTTTTCATAGAAGTGAAGAAGGTTTTTTTTAATCTAGAGATGAGCTGGGAGATCGTCCTACTAATTTCATTTCTTTTTAGTCCTTTTCTCTCTTTTTTTTAATTTTGTCTATCATTATTTGCAATTTTACTTCATTCAATGAAATGCTTGAACATAAAATAAGCATTAAACTGAGAACTAGAAGTGAACTATCCCCTTTCATGCAGGCCACAGGCTAAGATATTACCTTTTTTTTTATCTAAATTCTGTAATTTCATTCCAGAAGGAAGTTGGATTCAATCCTGTTGACAAATACTATACTCATACTGTTCAATTTTCAATGTGCTACATTGCTGGAGAAAATATATGCTAAAAGACACTTCAAAACATATATTTTCTCCCCTTGGCTAAAGTACAATAGAGGTCAGTTCCTTAAAGCAGCATTGGGAGCAGCTGAATCATCAGTCATTAGCTGTCCTTCTTAGCGCGTTTGTTTATGGCTTTTCTTAACCCTCAAAGATCAAAGTCCCCAAGGCATTATTCTGATAGGCATTCCCTTTCTGTTGGAGGTTGTTCCGTTGCTGGCCCTCAAGGTCCGGCTAAACCTATCCTTGCTGTGTAAACCTGCCTAAGTCATTATATCTGATTGGTTGAGTAAACAGCCTATACCTTGGCAGGGCAGAATGGGGCGGGCGTGGCTAACGTTCCCAGGCTTTTGAGAACAGGAAATCACAGGAGACAGACTGATGGATAGAGTGGAGGAAGGGGGACGCCACGATGGCTGCGGTGAAGAAAGAACCACATGGGCAAGGGGAAGGACTCGGGATGGTGTGATGAGAAAACACCAAGATGTAAAATCTAAGCAAATCTATTAGGATTGTGGATGGAAGGTAGTTCAGGTGAGGATGGTTAAGGAGGATGGCATTGGATTGGGGCCAGGAGGTGGATGGTGGAAATATTGAGTCAGCATAGGTGAGATATCTGACCAGCCCAAGGTAAATAAGGCAATTATAAAATCTAACAGTTGCCTGTGTCTTATTACTTGTGATAGTGGGTTAGACAATAATGCTGAAATAATCATAGGGCTAATGGCAGGCTCTTTGACCTTTGACCTTCCCACCCCCCGAGGGAGGAGCAGCCCTGCTAGGCCACAGAGGAGGACTTTGCAGCTGGTCCTGAAGATACCTGATAAACCAGTATCAGATGAAAAGGGATTCCTCCTCCCCTATCAGAGGACTTGGAAAGAGACAGGGAGGAGATGAGGGTTGGAGGGTGGGATTGGAAGGGAAAGAGGGAGCGGGATACAGCAGGGATACAAAGTTAACAAACTGTAACTAATATTAAAAAAATAAAAATTAAAAAAATATGAAGAGTGTTCATCATGATGTGTTTTCCACTTTCTCGTGATTGGCTTAGTATCTTTTTTCTTAGATGTGTTAGATCAACCCCATGGACTTGCATTTGCCTCACCATTGAGACGTAGCGTGTGCTGCACCGTGGTGTCTGTGCCCTCCCTCTCCTGACTCAGCCCATGTGCACTGAGTCATCGTACATCACCACCACAAGGGTGGTTACAGTTCACTAAGGCATTTTCACAGTCTAAGATAAGACTTGTGAGGAAAAGAATCTAGAGACAACCAACAAAGACTTCAGTACACAGAGAGCACAATGAACTTATCTTTAGACAAAAACAAAGAATTCGTTATTACAGAACATGCATTAAAATATACTGAAGGGATTTCTCCAGGTTAAAGGAAAATAACCCCAGAAGAAAACATGAGGTTTTGAAGGAACAAGAGAGCCTAATGATGAGTAGAGAGGCAAACATAAATGGGTGTTGCATATGCAAAACAAAAATAAAGGCCAAGAGAGTCAAGATAATTTAGAATGTAAAAATGGTAATTACATTAAAGAGTAGAAAGCAGATTAGTGAGTCAGAGTTGATTTCTGAAAACTTTTCAAAATAAGTTTTAACATATAGACATAAATCCTAGGCATGCCGAGCAGGGACTATCACCATGTGTACATACATTGTAATTACTGTTCCAATTAAAACACGGAGAGTTCCAGCAGACTCTCCCGGTAGTCACACTCCTTTCACATACTTTACCTGTTCTGAAGTTTCATATGAATGAAATCAAACAGTGCTGTTTTATGTCTGACTTATTTTATTCTCAATTACGCTCATTTGTCCAACCCCATTGTCGGAAGCAGCAGCTCATAAACATTCCATTGCATGAGTACTCCATAATCTATTCATTCTACTGCTGACCATATTGTTGCTTCCAGGTGGGAACCATCATAAATATAACTACTAGAGACACTTCTGAGTCCTGATAAACCTATGCCATAATTTCTATGATTCATAAACGGCAACAAAAATTGTTGGATCATAAGCAGGTATGAATCGAGTTTTATTTTGGGTATATAGAATATAGTTTTAAGTTTCCAAAGTAGCAGAATCAACTTATTCTATATCAGTGATGTAGCTTTCTTGCTTCACTGCTTTACCAAAACATGGTGCTGCAATTGTATAATTTTATATGCCTTTGTGAGTGTGTAGACAAAACTTCATCATGGTTTCAACCGTATTCTCTCAGCGACAACACTTGGCATCTTTCCTTCTGTATGTTAGTATCTTGAATAGTTATTTTCTGTAAGGAACTGTTTAACATTTGTCTGCTCTTTGGGGAGGATATTCATCACTCCCTCATTGCCGCATAAACTGTATGTATTCCGCCAAAAAGTCTTCTTTGGAACATGTATGCGCAGTTATTTTACCCAGGCTAAACTTCACCAAAATGATCCTCTGAGAATTGGCCACCATAACAAATGAATCTAAATTTCTTTTTCCTAGGATAAGGGGATAGTCTGGATTACAGAAACAGAAATGTAGAAAAGCAATGTCTGGTTCTTCGCTTATTCTGTTATTGTTGTTTAGTAAATGTGTACTTAAGACACCTATTCACAATGCAACACCAGCATCTATGTCAAATGCTGATGGACGTCAAATAAGCAATATAATTTAAAACATGGACCAAATAAAAAATAGGATGACTTCTGAGATTGGATCTCATATGGATCCAACAATGCAGATCTGTTATCTGATGGTACTGGATGCCGGATGCAACCCAGCCGTCATGGAGCTAAACAAAGTGCAATCTGGGTGCATTCTGTTTGGAAGCCAGGAAGAGAATTCTTCTTTTCTGCCAACTCTACTTAATATAGGCTACTCTGTGTCTCTATGTGATGAGGATTATCAATAAAACAAAGAACTCACGATCTACCTAAACAGAGCTCCAGAGGTAAGCCATTGTCAGGTTGCTACCCAACTGACCTTAAAAAGAGATTATCCTTGACGGCACGAGTGGGCCCAGTGTAACCACAGCGGTTTGCACAGAGAATGCTGATGTGGAAGGCACATGGGCCCGCATGTTAAGGAATGTAGTAGCCTCTGTTAAGTAGAGAAAAAATCATTCTCTTCCATAGTCTCCAGAGAGAATGCACCCCATATAGCACCTTATTTAGCTCATTGACTTCTGGGTTGCTTCTGGACTCCAGAACCATCGGATAACAGATTCAGGTTGTTTTCCATCACAACTCTGTGAGTATCTATCACAGCAACACCAAAATAGCCCTTTCCAAAGACAGAAACTGCTACAGAGGCATGGGAAATTATCCTGGCATAAGATAATTTCAGAATTACTTAGTATGCTTTGTTAGTGGCAAGATTTCTCTCACCTGACGTACTGAAACAATACAACTCGGTGGCTGGCAATTTGATCACCTCCCCCTTAGAGGGGAGCAGCCTAACCAGGCCACAGAGGAAGACAATGAAGCCAGTCCTGATGAGACCTAATAGGCTAGGGTCAGGGGGAAGGGGAGGAGGACCTCCCCTATCAGTGAACTTGGGGAGGGGCATGGGAGGAGATGAGGGAGGGAATGTAGGATTGGGAGAGGATGAAGGAGGGAGCTACAGCAGGGATACAAAATGAATAAACTGTAATTTATAAAAATATAAATAAATTTTAAAAAAGAACACAAGTGTATCAATTTAAAATTTAATAATAAATATGTAACGTAATAAAACTCGTGATTGCACTGAAAGTTTAACATGAAACTGATAAGATTCATACCAGATGATAAAACATATTTTCAATTTGCTTTTGCAACATTGTCTAATGTCAGTTTAACAAAGGAATCCATACACATGACTATCAATGGGTTCAGTTAGAGCCACAGTGCTTTCCTTATCTGAAGATCAAAATGTCAGCAAAAATAAGACCCCCATCACTACCCCATACCTGCCACTTTCTAATGGATTTTTAAAAATTCTCAGTTCTAAACTCATTCAACAAGCACTGTGAAACTTATGTAGCAGAATCTTCTCTAACCTATAGACATGGGAAACCTGATGTAATTCCCCAAGCAGGAGAGCTAATATAATCTCTTCAACCTTCGTATTTTCGTTAGGGAAAATATAAAAATTTCCACAAGGGAAAAAAAAAAACTTGTATTTTTTGTATTTTCTTTAAGCCAGTGGCTTAAAGCACATGATTTAGTCCTAACTCGAATTTCAGTTCATGGAATGCAGTCTCATATACACATTTCTCTCTTATTTGAGAATTTTGGACATACATATACTGTGATTTGATCAAATCTACATTCCATTCCCTCTCCTCCAATTTCAATTTCCTCCCTATTCTCCTATTGTTCGTCCTTCCTGATTTTAAGTGGGCTTTTCTTTTTAACCCCACAGAGTCCACTAAGTGATGTGTGCACGTGCATACACTTAAAACCATCTTCTGCAGCATGAGGAGCCTCTTGGGGGCGCCATGTCTGAGAAACACTGGCTCTTCTTCCCCAACAGCCATCCGTTGTTCCTAAGACAGGATTTTCTCCTATATTATATGTCCATATGAGTGAGTATATACCATGTGCATCTTTCTGCTTCTGGGATAGCTCACTCAGGATGATCTTTTCCAGATCCCACCATTTACCTGCAAATTTTATGATTTCCTTGTTTTTTATTGCTGAGTAGTATTCCATTATGTAGATATACCACAATTTGTACATCCATTCCTCCACTGAGGGGCATCTGGGCTGTTTCCAGCTTCTGGCTATTACAAATAACGCTGCTACAAACATGGTTGAGCAAATGTCCTTTTTGTGTACTTGAGCCTCTTTTGGATATATGCCTAGGAGTGGTATGGCTGGATCTTGAGGAAGCGCTATTCCTAGTTGTCTGAGAAAGCACCAGATTGTTAGGTTTCATCAAGGCTGGATGCATCATCATCTTCCTCTGTGGCCTGGCAAAGCTGCACCCCCAGACAGGGGGAGGTGATCAAAGAGCCAGACACTAAGTTCATGTCAGACACAGCTCCTGTTCCCCTTACTAGGAGACACACTTGAAAACTGAGCAGCATGGGCTTCCACTGAACAGGAGGTCTAGGTCCTCTCCATGCATGATCCTTGGTTGGAGTATCAGTCCCTGCAGGGTCCCCTGGGCCCAGGTATTTGGGCTCTTTTGTTCTCCTTGTGGAGTTTCTGACCCCTTCAGGTCTTTCTATCTTCTTCTTCTTCCATAAAGATCCTGGCACTCTGGCCAAAGTTTGGCTATGAGTCTCAGTATCTCCTTCAATATCCTGGTGGGTTGAGTCTTTCAGGGGTCCTCTGTGGAAGGCTCCAGTACTGTTCCTTGTCTTTTCCTACTTCCGATGTCAATCCTGTGTGCCCTTCTGAATGAGGTTTAAGGATCTTCCCTAAGGATCTCCTTCTTGCTTAGCTTTTTTAGAACTATTGATTTTAGTATGTTTATCCTATATTATATGGCTAATATCCACTTATAAGTGAGTACATACCATGTGTGTCTTTCTGCTTCTGGGTTACCTTACTCAGAATGATCTTTTCTAGTTCCCACCATTTGCCTGCAAATTTCATGATTTCCTTGTTTTTAATTGCTGAGTAGTATTCCATTGTGTAAATGTACCACATTTTCTGTATCTATTGCTCCGATGAAAGACATGTAGGTTGTTTCCAGATTCTGTCTATAACAAAAATTGTCAAGGACATAGTTGAGCAAATGTCCTTATTCAATGCTGGGGCACCTTCTGGGTATACGCCTAGGAGTGCTATAGTTGGATCTTGAGGAAGCACTATTCCTAATTTTCCGAGAAAGAGCCAGATTGATTTCCAAAGTGGTTGTTCAAGGTTACATTCCCACCTGGAGGTATCTCGATCCCTGATCTCAAGCTGTACTATAGAGCAACAGTAATAAAAACTGCATGGTACTGACATGGAAACAGACTGGTGGATCAACAGAATAGAATCGAAGACACAGAAATAAACCCATGCACCTATGGAAACTTAATTTTTGACAAAGAAGCCAAAACCATACAATGGGAAAAGACAGCATCTTCAACAAATGCTGCTGGTTTAACAATATGTCTACATTTAGGAAAATGCAAATAGACCCATATTTATCACCCTGCACAAAGTTAAAGTCCAAGTGGATCAAGGACCTTAACATAAAAGCAGACACACTAAACCGGTTGGAAGAAAAAGTGGGGAACAGCCTAGAACTCATTGGCACAGAAGACAACTTCCTAAACAGAACACCAACAACACAGGCTCTAAGAGCAACAGTCAATAAATGGGACCTCATGAAACTGAAAAGCTTCTGTAAAGCAAAGGACACTGTCTTCAGAACAAAATGACAGTCTGCAGACTGGGAAAGGATCTTCACCAACCCTACATCTGACAGAGGACTAATATCCAGAATATATAAAGAACTGAAGAGGTTAAACAGGAACAAATCAAGTAATCCAATTAAAAAATGTGACGCAGAGCTAAGCAGAGAATTCTCTGTACAGGAATATAGAATGGCAGAGAAACACTTAAAGAAATGCTCAACGTCCTTAGTCATTCAAGAAATGCAATCTAAACCACCCCAAGATTTCTCCTCACACCCCTCAGAATGGCTAAGTTCAAAAACTCAAGGGATAATGCATGCTGGAGAGGATGTGGAGAAAGGGCAACCTCCTGGCAGGGATTTTACAGCCATCGGCCACTTCCATTGGCTCTTATGATGTATCCATCCATCTTCTTTTTCATAATTATATTTGAGCCTTGAGGGGAGGGAATGTGGCATAAACGTCCCGTTCAGAACTGAACATTCTACTGTCTCATGTTCGCTCCATGCCATCCTGTTAGTCTACTTCAAAAAGAAGCTTGTCTGCTGAGGTTGAGAGAGGCTCTGGCGGCTGAGAGGCGGTGACAGTTTACTGTTTGGTAAGAAATGTAACTATGCGGGCTTTTATAAAACACAATAGTTTTGCTTAGAACTGTAGAACAGAGGTGGCTGGGCTGACACAGGTAAGAAGCCATCACTGGAGCTTATTTCTAGGTTCAAACAATGGCACTCTTTACAATGCTAAGCAAATCACCTGATCTCATTACCTCACATTACCTCCTATTTTTAAAAACTGGAAAGGTTTTCTGCCAATAAAAACAATTCCATCCAGACAGATGAGTAAATTAATATTTAATTCTTTGATCATTAGAAACTTCATAATGTCCACTGTAGAATTGAATTAAACATTTATTACATTTGTGATCTGATACCTTGGTTTAACTAAATATAACTATAATTAGAAAAGTAATAGTGTTTATGCTAATGAAATCTGAAAACCTATTTTTTGTCATTTAAACAATGTGCACTATAACAAATAAAGATATTTTAATAACCTCTAATTTCAATAAATTATGTAGTCATCTGAATTATGTAATGCAATATCAGATCAAAAGTAGAAAGTGTCAAATACTGGATTAAGAATAATGCCTAACAAGACATTGTATGAAGAGATATGGAAAGTTTATAACTATTTTCTTTTTAACATTAAAATTATGTGAATTCACAAATCATATCCACCTGGGGAAAACAAGACTTACATCTCACTGCAGTGAGGAAAGACTTTAAAACCTCAGGCTGCCATGTTCCCTCAGGTTGCAAAAGTGCTCGTAAGAGGATTCAGTTTCATCTCTTCTAACTTTGAGAATCTTGACATCTAAAGTTAACACCAAGATAATTTTTCCTCTGGGAAAAAAAAAAAAAGGTTTTTCACCTTCATCACACCAGGGAAGGGTGATTTATACACTGAAGCTAAACACAAGTCATTTGGGAACCTTTGCCCGAGGATTTAGGACCTAGTAGTTATAAAGCAGAAAGCAAGAGGACGGAGACATCAACAAGATGTATTTGACTAGTGGCCATTTAAAATCTGAATACTCACAGTAAAATTTAAAATAATTTGATATAAAAGCAATCTAGGTATTCTTTGTTCCTAGGGATAAAAACAGGATTTGTTGATAATAGATATCTTAGGTATGAAATTTCTTTCTGCAGCAATGCTTTATCTGTCTTTTGTCTCCAATGTGTCTTGAATTTTGTCTTCATCTATGCTGACTGACATTTTAGGAGACCTTTGGCCTAGTCCTTAAGGCTACAGTTGCTTCTTCCTGCCTCTTTATGTGCCTAGACTCTTCTGCCACATCAGTTTTGTCTGTGCTGTGTGACTGGAATGTCGGGAGCTAAGTGGCTTAGACAGAACGGCAGTCTGTTACTCCCAGTTGTGGAAGATAGAAAACCCAAGGTGCAGGTGCTGCCAGCTTTAGTGTCCAAGTGGGGCTATACTTTCAAGATGGCACCCTGAACATGTGGACCTCCAGCAGAGAGGAACATTGTCTTCTAATGATAGAAGGTGACAGGCAGATGGACTTAGCTCTCCTATAAGACTTTTAAAAATAACAACTAACGGCATTCATGAAGGGAGAAGCCTTATAATCCAATTACCAGCTCATAATACTTTACTTTGGCAATAAATTTCAACATGAGTTTTGATGGAGACAAAACATTTAGGCAACACCATTCTCCTACTCTCTCACCGTGTGAGGGAGCCCTCCCCTCCTCCACGTGCTGGAACTGTAAAGTCCAAGGGCCACATAAGGGCACTGGGAAAGTAAAGGAGTGAAGAAAATGAAGCAAATTGCCTGCCTGGGCCCCACAGTCCCTCATTACTAGTTTTCTTCTTGCTGTCAACCTAAAATAATTGGAACAGATTTATACAAGTGTGTTATGTTTACGGTGGGATAGCCACCATGACAAGTCCTTCTGGAATAATCCTGGGAGTAATACGACATCAGGTATAAAGCAATGTTTGTTTTTCTGCTCAGTTGGTTCCAAAATTCCTGAAACAGTGAACAATCCTTTATTTCATAATTATGTATAAATCCTTTTACTTAAGTGATAACATGATATATTGAGTTTTATTTCCAAATATAGAGAAGAGCATTATAAATTATAAATAAGCATTTATTTTCTCTATTTCAATTACAATCTAAGTAATACAACACTTCCTACAAGGGACGGTCACAGGAGCGCCAGCACAAAAAGGAAAACCTGAAGTCCCTGCTTTGCTCTGTTACTTTTCCTTTAAGCTAGAATCGGCTGTTACTATTCTTATTACTATTAATGCTCAATAATGATCACTGTTGTTGTGAAAACATTTATGTGAATAACAATCACAATAAAAGAGATCAGCAATATTTTCATACTTGATTTGTTCTAGGCAGTGCACATACACAGAAAAAGAGAGAAACTCACACAGAGAGAGATATCACCACCCACAGCAGTCCTTCAGGGTGAGGAATTAAAGGTGGGTAATACTATGATCTCTATTTCAGAGTTAAGATGCTAACTTTTGATAGTATATATGTATATACTTTATACATATATAAAGTATATATATAGTATATATATAACTTTTGATAGTGTGTATATATATATAAATAATAAATGCTGAAAGAAATATTGTGTGCAAGGTTTGAGTCCTAAGTTCATAATTTTCAATATTTTTCTTTGATACAGTATCTCAGTGTGTTGCTGAAACAAGCCTCAAACTCAATAATGTATCTTTGATTGATCTTGAAATCACCATCCTCCTGCCTCAGCTTCCCAAGTACTAGGATCATAAACATGTGCCTCCACAACCAGGCAAGACCATGCCTTTGACCGGCATAGGGTTATTCTAATATTACGTCTTCTCTTTAATCCTAGTGGTCATAACTGTAACTCGGAGGGTTCTATTTAAAGGTACACCCTCAGTGTTTCCCATACTGGATGCCTAGCATTAAGTGCTTTGCTCATTGTGTTCTTTGCCCATGTATCCGTTCATACCTGAATTTCACCTCCACCTTGAGAATGAGCGGGGAAGGAAAAGTGGTGCAAAAAGGAACATGTCAGAACTATAGCTGAGACTCTGAAACGCATCCATTTCATATGTGCTTTGCAAATATACTTCTCTTTATTTTCAGTTTTGCACCCTATGTTTTACTCATGGAAGATGACCAATGTCTTTCAGATAAAAGCTTCTCATTAAATGTTGAGCCTCCAGTAGATTATTAAGATTTTCTTCCTACAAGAAGAGAGATCTCTCTTCAGGCTCACAAGGAAAAGATTTGTACCTGTAAATCTTCTACTAATGTAAAAAAGACAGGGTGTCACTATGCAGTTCTGACTGTACTAGATTTTGCCATATAAATAAAGATACCCTGGAACTCACTATATGGATCAGGCTGGCCTGGAACTTGCATTGCTGAATCTTCTGTTTTTTTATCTGCCACTTACCAGGTCCACAAGCATGTGCCACCACACCTGACCTTAAAAGACATCATAGAAAAGCCAAACAATGAGACCAACTGCTTGGGTACCAAGTACGTGTTCCCATAATTTTATTCTTTCACAGGTGGAGGCATGACTATCTGCCCGCTCACGCACGTGCGCGCGCACGCACACACACACACACACACACACAATCCATATCTTTGGAACAATACTCCTGTTGTTCACACAGACTAAAGTAACGGGAAAAGTCAGATGCAGTGAGGCGAGTCATAGTCTTGTATTATAACATATGAAAATAAAAGTATCATTTTCATCATTTTATCTCCACACCCAAGAATAGCTACAGTGACAGAAAATGGTAACATCATTGATTTTTAAACCCACTAGGAGAAATGGAGGCCAAAAAAACAGAAGTTGGGGATAATAAATGTTTGTACAGAACTGATCTCTAGCCTTTTCAAGACCTTGTGGGAAACTTTTCTCCACTTCTTCACTATTTATGGCGATTTAAAGGAGACCTGAGCAATTGATTGTGGTATTTATAGCTTGATTATCAGCACAGAAAGCAGTAAAAGTGACAACATTTAACTAGCAGCTCATCAGCCGGAGCATCTGTCCCAAATCTAGTTTGCAGAAATAGCTCGTGCAGCCAAGTGTCTGCTCCTCTTTGATTTCTGCTTTCTTTTTGCATCTTGCAATCACTAGAGAGATGGCAGCATTGCTCCAGGGGACCCCTGACACTCCGCAGAACAAGGACAGACATGAGACCCTCTTTGCTAGATATATGTTGGAAAGTAATCAGGAAAAGAGAACCTGGAATTCACATCCTAGGGAATGTTATAAACTGAATAGATATACATTAAGCATGATGCAAATACCTTTTACTTTGGCTGTAAGTAATACAGAAATCTCAAATTGTTAAAGCCCTGTCATGTCATTATACGTTCAATGAGACCAATTCCCAGAGCTGTTGGCTGCTTCTGACCTAGGCCTCCAGACACCCTCCTCAGCCTATATTCTGGGAGCTTCCAGGGAACACTTCCCATATGTACTCCAATCTTTCCCACTCTAATTGCCCACTTCCTGGGAAGCCCTGAGCACTTGATCCACTGAAATTCTGTTCTCTCCTTTACATGTCACTGTCACTGCTAGTGACAGCACACTCTGTGTGCTACTTCAGAAGTCTTCACACAGAACCTCAAATCATTCCAGTAATCCTACATAAATAAAGTGGCTCCTGCCCTCTTCCTCTCTCCCTGACTGCCTCTGTATTCCTCTCTCCTCCCCTTCTCCATATGTAATCTCCTTTCTCCCTCTCTCTGCCTGATCTTTGTGTGAGTGTGTGAGTATGTGTGTGTGTGTGTGTGTGTGTGTGTGTGTGTGTGTGATGACGATCTTCCCAGCATTTACACAATCAACCTCCAAAAGTCTCCTAAATTCCTTATGAAACTGGACTTTCACCAAACACAAAGGTGGGCTGGGAAATTGGAGTTACAAAAGCAGATGCTCTGATAACATTTGCATTGTTCTTTTCCACCAGTCTTGTGCCTTTGCCTTAGCTGCTTGGATACAAACATATTCATAAAAATCTCTCCCAATAAAGGCAATCTATTCTGAACAAGAGACAAACGGGATTCAATGAACCTTGTTTATTAACTGAACAAATATGTCAATGAAACTATCATGTCACCGTCTCACGCTGCCATGTTTAAGCCACACCGTACTACTTAAAAAGTACCCACAGATTTTATGTTTTTTAAACCATAACTTTTCTCTATATATTACCAAAACTTCATATTAACTATAGGACTCTAACATGCTACTTAACAGTCCCACTTATATCACTTACATTCAGGTGTCTATCATTTCTGGGGCCCCTGGAGGCAACATGTGTCTGTTTTCCATTTCCACATTCTAGTATGTCTACTTTAGTATTATACATGAAATAATCAAGTAAGATTATTTTATACACCGGGGGAAATCATGAAAACTTATCACTATAACGCACTGTGTATAATAAGCAGTTATAGGGGCAGGAATTATAAGCCAAGTACATTCATTTGGGTTAATGTCACCATTGTCCTACTTTGGGTAGTTTCTGAAAGAACCTTCCATATGATTTTTGTTTCACTATAATCTATTCTGAGCTTACTATCCTGACATAATTCTATGACTGCCCAAATCTCTGATTGAAACATTCAATGATTACTCAAAACTGTGGTATGCTAGGGAAATATACAAGTGATTAATACTTGATGCTTCCTGATATATAACTAAATAGTGAGCTGTAAACCCAGTCCTTCATTACTCTCTGTAGCCTACATTCTCTCTTTCCAACGGGTTTTTGTAGCCTAAAGCATTTGTTTTAAATTAATCTCTAGCTTTATATACTCTGTAATTTCATTCATCATATCCAACCAAAGACCTACAAAATTACTTCAGTAGATGAGTTATTTACTCAAAATCTTATGCAGCACAGTCACCCAACTGAGAAATTAACTACAGCTTATTGTCCAGGCCAAAGAGGAAAAGAGAAATCATTGCCAACATTTAAGATTATTTCCACTTTGTCTGGTAGAAACAAAAAGAGTCTTGCCAATAATCTAATTGATTATTCCAGTCAACTGGTCTTTACGAACGTTTAGGCTTGAGGCAGGCCCATCTGACTATAGGTTCTTAAATCTTAAGAAAATAAAAATCATTCTAAAAGCCGCAGAGGTCACAATGGTGAGAAAGCTGAGAAAGATAGGAATCAAAGCAACAGTTCTATGATGTAAGCTCCTTCTATACGTTCAGGTTCGGAAATCTGCTCAGTTACGGGACCCTTCACCTCGTGAATCCACAGCAACAGCTTCTCACCCCACACCGAGCTGACTAAGCAGCCAGACTCCTTTCCTTGCAGACAGGGCCATGGGTCTGCTTTTAGGCTGGCTCATGCTTAACTCAACAGGCAAAGTGATTCTGAAGACAGCCACCTTGACTCTGGCATCTATATCTCCATTTAATGCCTAATTCTCATTCCTTCTTGCCTGGGGAGTATTTTTTCCATTTTCCGTTTTTTAAACTTGTTGGAGGTTATTGTATTTTTTGCCTGTTTCTTTGCTTGTTTGTTTGATTGCAGGGCTATGAATCCAGGGCCTCACACATCCACAGAAAGCTCTCCACCACTGAGCTACACCTTTAACTCTAGGGAATTACTAGGGGAATAAAGTTAATTTCAAATTTTTATCAAGAATTTCTTTGAGTTCTTTCATTTTCTAGTGTTTGTGTATTTATTTGTTTTTGTTGTTGTTGTTTCATCAAGATAGAAAATCAGTCCAGGAATGTAAGAGCTCAAATGCCAGCTAACTTCTTACCTGTGCCATTCGCTGAAGCAACTAGTGCCCTACAAAAATAGACATACACCAACAGATAACCTGTCAGTTCTGAGTCTTAACTACAGCAGCATATTACCTTGAGGCGTTGAGCTAGACTTGATCCACACTGAATGTCTAACCATCTGCACATTTTCTACCTGTGAGGGTCACATTTCTCTCTTCACATGTGGTGTAGAAATGTGTTCATTTAATAGTTGCTCCATGAGATGTGACTTTAACCCAATCAAAACACATCTTAACATGAGCTGATATAAAGGGACAGACCCAAAGCCAATTCCATATTGAGGAGAAGGTCTCCTTGTATAGAGAAGAGTTAGCAATGGTCAGGGCAGTTCTAAAAAGCAGTAACAACTAGATTGGGAACATATGGCAGCAAAAGTAAAAATTTTGATGAGTTTGCCTGCTTCAGCAAATGTCATGTAAAGTAATTGTGTATCCCTTAAGATAATGTATGCTTGTTTTTTCCATTGAAACTAAGCTAGAGGAGGTTTATTTCCTTAAAATGTTAAATATGTATTTAAACTCAGACATTAGGAGGGGAAGAGAGACATGTAAGAGGATAACAGCAAACAACCTGAAGTGAACAGAGGGCTCTCTAGAGACTTGTAATATATTCTTTGGGGTTTTAGGGCATATGTCACTTAGACCAGGCCTATCTTGAACTTGTTCTGTAATCAATAATGACCTTGAACTAGGATTACAGTCATGTGCGAGCTTCTTGAAAAGATATTATGTCTGCAGAATGTTCCTCTCTGATATTTTAAACAGAAGACTTAAGATACCCTTCAGTCAGTATTCCATGTGAGCCTAAAAAAAATCACATGAGGCCACATAGTTTCCTAGTTCTAACAAATACGTTATAGCTGGCAAGTAAAGAGATTATACCTTGGATCAGTTATATAATAAAAGCAAAACTTCCCATATAAACGGATCCTCCTTCTCAGAGCCTGTGTCTGAGCTGAGCAATGCCAACTATGGGGTCTGTTACAGACAGTACATTCATCATCGAAAGACATCAATAACACAAGACAAAAAGTATTCTCAACTCCTCGCTGTTATTACTCAATAAGACAAAGTTACTTTAACAGCCATTTGGCCAAAATTTAGCTGCATTCTTGCTAATGAGGCCTGCAGATGTCACATTGCTGTAACAATCATTCTTTCTCCTCCAGAAATCACTAACTCCATCAATATCTGAACATTGTCACTAAAGCTGTCAAAATTATGAGTTATCTTACTTGCAGACAAAACAACACCCTACTATAATTTCAGGAATACCAGATGAAGACAGGATTCTCAAAAGTCAGAGACAAAGGGTAGAATTAAAACTCACAGCATTAGCAGTGATTGGAGTATCAGCTTTTTCTGGTGTCCTTTTCCTAAATCCAACTTCCATAAGTTAGTACTGGATGATGGTTGCACACAGTTTGTCCATCACAAACAGGGAATTTGAACTCAGAGAATACAAAGTTTTGGTAGGAGCCTAGCTTGCCAGTACCTATGCATCAGAAGATCTTTTCTCTATTGTAAACCATGGGTGAATTTATTATCTCTCTTTATCAGGACTGTGAACAAGCGTTCCCTGGACCTAGTGTGATACACAAACTACCTGTCTATTCTAAAAATAAACTTTGAATAAAATTTTAACAAATACAGTCAGAGTTTTTCTAAGTCATTGGCCCATCAAGTTGATAAGAAATTTAATCACAGTTACATAAATATATTACTGGGTTTTTTTGTGAACCATTGTTTCTATTATAGAGAGTTAAATATACACTTTTTCTATTGATATAGAAATCTAAGCTGGGAGGTGGTGGCTCAATGTCTTTAATCCCAGCACACAAGAGGTAGAGGCAGGAAGATCTCCATCAGTTCAAGGCCAGCTTGGTCTACACAGTGACCAAGCTGTGTTTTTGTTCAAAAACAAAACAGAAGGATTAGCTACTCAGGCATACTAATGTATGTGTCCTGTGGATCAATAAGGTAGTTACAGATTATTGCATATCTTTAAATAAACTAAAACACTTTACTATTCTCTGGGAAAGGAGATGATTGATGTTTGGCCAATAGCGACGAGTGTGCTATTGGCCATGCTTGATCATGATATACTGAATAATGCTCGAGGTGAATGAAATGCACATTGCCGTGACACATCTTCCTCATTATCTACATCTCTCTTCTTCCACCTATTGCATGCCTGACATCCTTTACTCATCTAGACATTATAAAGTAGATATTTCATAATTTTAAACTAAGAAAAGGTTTAAATTATGAAGAGAACTGCTACCTAGCCACACATCATTGTGATGAAACCAAGAATCTGTGATTTTTTTTATTGGGAAATCATTTCACCCCAGTCAGTATCCTAGCATTGAGGTCTTCTTATGAAAAAGTTCTGTGTGTCAGTGTAAGCTACTGTGTTTCATTTCTTTTTTTTTTTTTTTTCTGTAGTAGATGAATAATAGCATGTTATATTACTTCTGGGAAAAGGTATTCAGAACTAATCACTTGATTTGAATTGAGGAAAAGCAGCCCATATGGTCACCATATAATTTACAAGGAGTTATTCTTACACTAAAAATTATTATTAAAAAAATAACATAATACTTCCTCAACCATAAATAGGTACTTGGAAATTAGATGTAACTATTTCTTATAAATTGACTGGCCATAATTTATTTTATGTCTGATTCTTCATCTACATTTTGGTCTAACATTTATAATAATAGTAATTAATGAGGATGTATCATTTATCTAATAAAAAACATAAAGCCATTTTAAAATATAGAATACATTTTATAACTAAGTTTTTATAGAGTCATGACCAATAAGGAATCTGATTTAAGGACATAAGGAAAAAATATTGAAGTACCAAATGTTAATAGTTATAGCTTTGCTGCAATATAACATAGGTGATTCTTGCCTTATTTAGGCATTTTCATACTTTCTCATCATTATTAATTTCCTTATTGTCACAAAATGATTCAGAAAGCAAAGCTATTTTTCCCAGATTTATTTTAGTTAATTATGTATTGGCTAATGGAAGCTCTGTCAATACCTTGACTTTCAAAAAATGATGCTATTAACTTGGCTAAATAAATTTCCCAAGTTTTCTGACATTTTATTAGGGCAACTGAACCAATATTCACATCCAACTGTGTAGTAGGAGAAATTAGCATTTTTCCTCACTCTATTTCAGCTATGTTCATAACTTTGTGACTTAAACAATTCAAATGTAATTCAATTCTACCCACACTGTGGGCACATTTTCAGACCTTGAGACCATCTCAACTACAATGTTTTTAGTCAGTTAAGCCTGGGATCTGGAAAGCACACAAGTCAGTAGGCAAAGACCGCTGTACCATGCCACCCAGCTGTTCTCCGGTGATTATTATCTCATCACCATCTAAACCAGTTTAGAAATAATTGACTCAAAATTTAGTCTTAATGAAACATTATTTGGGTCACCATAACACCGGGAGCCAGTCTTATTTAAATTTCACCTTATAAAATTCAAGCAAAGGTAGAGGACTATTTATTTTATAAATTTATGACCCTATAAATTTACAGCACAACTGTAACTAAGATGAAGAAAGAGCAACTACTGAAGCTTTTTGACCCTCACTGGCAGCCATCACACACTTGACATGGTGGCCAGATTACCACTAATAATATGATTGTCAACAATACGAGAGGAGACAACATTCATATGTTCAGGCACTAATCTGATTTAGGGCCCATGACCATCCTAGAATGCAGGTCAGCGGGTTGAAAACTGGTCAGAAATTAAAGGGTGTAATTCATAAAGGAGTTCTGTTGAGAACAGGCCCTATTCTCAACAGGAATCAACAGCAAAACAATCAACAGCAAAAGTTTAGACCGAGAATGGTGGCTTTATAAGCATTTTTAATTGTTATGTTAAGTAATGTTCTTAAATTGTTTTAGTAAGGAGCTAGGCTGAGTTCAAATTAAGGTCATCAAAATGAAATGTTGGTGAGAGTTTACAAGACAAAGCATGATGCAATGCAAGCTGAAGGGAGGAACAAATGTGCTTCAGGATACCATGCCAGCTGTGGGCTTTAAGAAAGTTGTTTGGTCCTTGTGAAGCTACTGTCCTCTCCAGGTCATACCAACTCTCCCTTCTTTCATATGATTCCCTGCACTCTGCCAAAGGTTAGGTTATGAGTCTCAGCATCTGCTTTGATACACTGCTAGGTAGAGTCTCTCAGGGGCCCTCTGCAATAAGCTCCTGTCCTGTTACTTGTTTTCTCTTATGTCCAATGCACATCCCATTTGTCTTTCTAAGTGAGGATTGATCATCTAACCCCGGGTCCTCTTTCCTGTTTATCTTCTTTATGAGTATAGATTTCATTATGTTTATCATACCTTATAGGTCGATATAAGTGAGTATATACCATGTGTGTCTGGGCACAGGAATCTTTTCTGAGACTGACATTCCACCAAGGACCATGTATAGATATAACCTAGAACCTCTGCTCGGACGTAGCCTGTGGTAGCTCAGTAACCAATTGGTTTCCCATAGTAAGTGGAACAGGGACAATTTCTTACAGGAACTCAATGACTGGCTCTTTGGTCTCCCAACCCCCCAAGGGAGGAGCAGTCCTGCTAGGCCACAGAAGAGGACTTTGTAGCCAGTCCTGAAGATATCTGAAAAAACAGGGTCAGATGAAAAGGGAGGAGGTCCTCCCCAATCAGTGGACTTGGAAAGGGGCAGGGAGGAGATGAGGGAGGGAGGATGGGATTGGGAGGGAATAAGGGAGCAGGATACAGCTGGGATACAGAGTTAATAAAATGTAACTAATAATAAAAAAATAATAATAAAAAGAAAGTTGTTCTACCTGTCTATTCCTTAGTTTATATACCATATATATGTGTGTATATACATATATAGAGAGAGAATATATATGTTGTAATATGTATGAATATAACACAGAAGTTGGCATCAGGTAGTTTTTGGTATCTTCTCCAGTTTGATTCGATCATTGAACAATAATGAACTGAGGACAACATTCATACAATAATTCAGAATAATTTAGTAATAGAAAATTTTAAGTCAACTGTATGAATAGACACATTTAGCAATGTCCTCCATGATTCGCTTTTTCTAGACTCAGAATTGTCTTTAATTTCTTTTTTTAACTTGTATTAATTACACTTTATTCAGTTTGTATCCCTCCATAAGCCCCTCCATCCTCCCCTCTCAATACCACCTTCCCTCCCCCTTCTTCACGCATGCCCCTCCCCAAGTCCACTGATAGGGGAGGTCCCCCTCTCCTTCCTTCTGATCTTAGTCTATCAAATCTCATCAGGAGTGGCTGCATTGTCATCTTCTGTGGCCTGCTCCCCCCTCAGGGGAAGGTGATCAAACAGCAGGCCAATCAGTTTATGTCAGAGGCAGTCCCTGTTCCCATTACTATGAAGCCCACTTGGACACTAATCAGCCATGGGTTACATCTGTACACGGGTTCTAGGTTATCTCCATGCATGGTACTTGGTTGGAGTATGAGTCTCTGGGAAGACCCCTGTTTTCAAATTTTTTGGTTCTGTTGCTCTCCTTGTAGAGTTCCTGTCCTCTCCAGATCTTACTATTTCCCACTTCTTTCATAAGATTCCATGCACTCTGCCCAACAGTTGGCCATAAGTCTCAGCATCTGCTTTGATAGTCTGCAGGGCAGAGCCTTTCAGAGACCTCTGTGGTAGGTTCCTAACTTGTTTCCTGTTTTCTTCTTCTTCTGATGTCCATCCTCTTTACCTTTCGGGAAGGGGATTGAGCATTTTAGTTAGGGTCCTCCATCTTGATTAGTTTCTTTAGATGTATAGATTTTAGTAGGTTTATCCTATATTATATGTCTATATGAGTGAGTATATACCGTGCATGTCTTTCTGCTTCTGGGACAGCTCATTCAGGATGATCCTTTCCAGTTCCTACCATTTACCTGCAAATTTCATGGTTTCCTTATTTTTCATTTCTGAGTAATATTCCATTGTATAGATGTACCACAATTTCTATATCCATTCTTCGGTTAAGGAGCATCTGGGTTGTTTCTATCTTCTGGATATCACAAATAAAGCTGCTACAAACATGGTTGAGCAAATGTTCTTATTGTGTACTTGAGCCTCTTTTAGATATATGCTTAGGAGTGGTATAGCTGAGTCTTGAGGAAGCTCTATTCCTAGTTGTCTGAGAAAGCGCCAGATTGATTTTCAGAGTGGTTGTACAAGTTTACATTCCCACCTGCAGTGGAGGAGGGTTCCCCTTTCTCCACAGCCTCTCCAGCATGTATTGTTACTTGAGTTTTTGGTCTTGGCCATTCTGATGGGTGTAAGGTGAAATCTCCTTGAACTTTCCAACCCTGCTTTCCTTTGGAAATAAGATGAAAAAATATAACTTTTCTATCAAAGGGGGAAAAAAACTGCTGAGAAGACGCAGTAGCACCACGGGGCTGTTGTAGCTTAAGGAGAAAACCTGGACAAGAGATTTTTGTTTTAAACCAGTTCAAGGTCCAAGGCCCTGGTGACCATCTGTGACTTTATTTTGTAATCACTTGAGGAGCAAAAAGGGAATCACCATACTTCAGTCACACTTCATGGAACTGTAATTCAATTGGTCTGGTATATGTGCTAAACAGTCATCATTTTTTTTCAAAAGTTTCTCTATTAGTCATTTTGTCTTGATAATAGCACAGAATCACAAACTGGCTACAGTCTGAAAAGATGTATGTCTGAGGTTGTAGTTCTGGAAGGCAGAAGTGAAGACGTAAAGAGTTCCTGCTCTTGACAATGTGACCCTGAGGTGATTCCAGACTTCAGGACCTATGTGTGGATGTTCACCCTCTCTTCTCTTCTCAAAGCCAGCTGCATCCAGTCATAAGGCTCTACCCTGATGACCTTACCTGACACTCATCATTATCCAACCACCCACCTCTGGACACCACAGCTGGATTCCTACCCTCTTATGGTGCCACAGTGTAGGTGAGTCTTCAAAACTAACATAAAAAAGAAAAGGCCAAGTTCAAACATAGTGCTTTCCCGGTGATGCTAATGTGTGGCTGAGTAAATGACACATCTCTGAAAGAGCTAAAACTTGGTATTGTCTGAAATATGACATTTTTAATAAAGAGCTAGAATAAGTTTCTGGTTAATAAAGATAACAGAAAGTTTAGCATCTTGGGGTTCTGCAAGACCAAAAGAAATAAAAGTACATCAGAAACACAAGTTTCTCTATTGGGAGGGAATCATCTATGATTAAAGGAATCCATACAATATGAATTCTCATCTCTAGGAGGGTCAGCTGTTTGGATACATGACTATTATTTTCTTTTGTGTGCTAGTGTGACTGAACACATACGGTAAACTCAAAGCAAGAAAGAAGGAAGCCTCCTGTCCTCTTTCCTGTTCTCTCCTTCTTCCAATGTCCATCCCATTTGTCTTTCTGAGTGAGGACTGATCATCTTACCCACAGTCTTCCTTCTTGCTTAGCTTCTTTAGGTGTACGAATTTTAGTATGTTTATCCTATATTATATGTGTAGTATCCACTTATAAGTGAGTATATACCGTGTGTGTCTTTCAGAGGACTTCTGAAAGACTCTACCAGGCAGTGTATCAAAGCAGATGCTGAGACTCATAACCAAACTTTGGGCAGAGTGCAAGGAATCTTAGGAGAGAAGAGGGAGATAATAAGACCTGGAGAGGACAGGAGCTCCACAAGAAGAGCAACAGAACCAAAATATCTGGACACAGTGGTCTTTTCTGAGACAGATACTCCAACCAAGGACCATTCATGGATATAACCTAGAACCCTTGCTCAGATGTAGCCCATGGCAGCTCAATATCCAAATGAGTTCCCTAGTAAGGCAAACGGGGACTGTCTCTGACATGAACTCAGTGGCTGGCTCTTTGACAGTGCCCCCCTAGGGGGGAGCAGCCTTGCCAGGTCACAGAGGAGAATAATGCAGTCAGTTCTGATGAGACCTGATAAGCTAGAGTCAGATGGAAGGGGAGGAGGACTTCCCCTATTAGTGGACTTGAAGAGGGGCATGGGAGGAGATGAGGAATGGAGGGTGGGATTGGGAGGGAATGAGTTAGGGAACTACAGCTGGGATACAAAGTGAATAAACTATTATTAATATAAAAATAAAAATTTAATTTAAAAAAGGAAGAAAGGAGGGAGGGAGGGAGGGAAGGAAGAAAGGAAGGAAAGAAGGAAGGAAGAAGGGGAAGTAAGGAAAGAAGGAAGGAAGGAACTTGAAAGATCAAGAGCAAGGAAAAGGGGGGAATAAGAATGCTTTTACTACTCAACTAAGGTGGAAATACAGAGAACAGACTGGAGTCTCCTTCTGCTTTCCCAGAAGCTTAGCTACAATTCTCCCACTGTTAGACTTCTGTGAGAACTCCCTCGTACCCACGTGAAACCAAACTTTGATATCGGTACACATATCCAGCTTTGTGACATTTGTTTATGTATCTGAAAGCAATCACAATATTTAAAGTACAGAATAACACAATTCGTTGATTTAGTTCATGGTTCATCATTTTAGTTATGCATAAAATGAGCCCAGCATAGTGAACCACATGTGTAATTCCAGAACTTGGAAGCTCAGGCAGGAAGACAGATTCATCCTGAGCTGCATCATAAGATGCATCAAACGAAAGAAATCACTGTTGTGAAAATGTACTCCCTTTTCATATAACCCTTTCTAGCATTTAGCAATCTTTGTTATCTCTCTCCTGCTATAACCATTATAACTCTCAGTCCTGTATAGAAACCTAACACTTAAACATTATTTTGTTGATTGTTAGCACTGATGATCCACCGACAACAGCATCATCTTGTTTTTATTTATCAAGTTAGAGCGTGCATTTAACAGACCAGGTACCAGAAACCACCTCAGGGATACAAGCATAGGAGAGTGCTCTATGAACCAGTGGAGTATGAAATGGGAGGTGAGTACCCTATAGTCAGTGCTAGGATCAAATGAAGCCAGCAGGGCCTACAGGAAGATGGAACACACCACCCAGCCAGAAGAGAGTCAAACATTTTTTCCAAATACATTTTTAAGTAAACTATCAAGATTAATAGAGATTTCAGATTTAAATAAGTGGGTCAATAAATAAAGCAAAAAAGTGTGTGAGGAGTATGGAAAAGTAGGTTGTAAACTTGGCCATGGCTGTAGAATAAAGCTCAGTGCCCTTACAGTGAAAAGTTGTTAATGATATTGGGTGCCTACGTGATCAAGAAGAGAGATAGAGATTAAAAGGAAGGGTCTCATCTATCTCTGAAGAATCTGGGCTTCTCTTAGTTCAACAAGGAAGCACTTGAGCACATGTACATAATTGACTTTTAGGTCACAGAGATTACCCTGGCATCTGGGTAGGGAATTACTGGACAATGGTGTGACTGACCCGTGTAGAACACTATAAAGCTGTAGTTTTCATCCTAGAAAAACATAGTTATATAATAGTTGGTATAAAGTTGGAGCAATCTTGCCTCTCTGTCTCGTGTTCTGATATAGGGATTACCTTCCTTTGAAAGATAAAGAGTGGGACTCACAATATTAAGCAATTCACACTCATGGTTGGTGTTTGATCTCAGAATAACCTGAAAGCAAGTTTTAATCTCTCCTGTACGAAAGAGAAAAAAAAGAAAAAGAAAAAAGCATCTACAAGTGAACATCATGTTTATCTAACATTGCAATTTACTCATTTTTATCCAATCTAAACACTTCATAGACTTAGTAAGCACTCACCATCCACAAATCTTCAGGCGGGAAATGTAAGGAAGTAAAACAAATGGATGCACTCCCTGGAACTTCCCCATACACGTCCTACTGTCTTTTTGCGGCTGGAGTTGCCCTGCAGTTGCCTGTGTTTTCCTTTCAGGAGGTGGCAGATTCTCCCTGTTGAACAGGAAGCGAAGGCTTTGCTGGGAAGCCCCACACGGCGTATTTATTAAAGCTGCCTTCTGCACAGACTTGTGCCAGGTGTCGCTCATTGTGGGCCATATGCTCTCTGAGGTGATTACAGATTAAGCAAATCTGGAAATGATACAGTTAAACGGTGTACAGATCGAAGCATTACTGATTTTTTTTGTAAAGAAAAAATAAACTTAAAGTAGGTGCCTTAAGAATTACAGATTAAAATTTAATAACATTGCACATGAAAATAAAGAAAGTGAACCTGTTGATATATCAGCACAGTGCAGTGCGAGTATGGAATAATTACTGTGGTTTTTAAGCATATAGATTTATGAAAAAATGGACGTCTTCATCATTTGAAAATTCTCTGATTCTTTCAACCCCAGTATATATTATCGCTTCTATTTGGGGGGAAGCACCCTCAAACATGAACACTTTCCACTGTTTTCATGTTTGTTTGCTTGCTTGCTTTTATCTTTCAGTTTCTTTTACCTCTTTTTCTGAGCATGAATGTATTCATAAGGAACCTATCATAATGCCGTTTAAATGACAGGGATTCCTTCTTTAACAAAAGGAATCCTATGGGTTGAATCTTATTCTCCCATAATTTACATATTTATAACTATGACCTCACAATGGGAGTAATTTGAAAATAAGGTTAGTATACATGTAACCGTTTGAATCAAGGTAAGGTTATTGCATTATGTCCTAATGTGGCTATCTTCAGAAAGTGGGGAGATTTGTACAAAAACACATGGGCATGTGGAAAATTTCATGCAAAGGTAGAGACAGAGATGAGTGTGATGCTTTCAAAAGAGAAGAACTGACAACAGTTGCCAGCGAAACACCAGGAGCTGGGACAACAGAAGAAACGTCTTTTCCTTCAGAACTCTGAGAGGAAACAGCCCTGCTGGTGTGCCTGGACCATGGATGATAGACTCCAGAACTGTGGAAAGCATGTCTAGGAAGAAGTAGCAGTCACTGAGCTTGTGGTCCTTTGTTTCCGAACTCCTCCAGAACTAGAACATTAGTGATCTGTAAATAACACATTAACGCCTCCGCTTGTATTTCATCTTAATCTGATTGCTATCCTCATCATAACTCTCAAATGCCTTAATAATGATAGCATCAGACTATAGATGAAAATCAAAAGTAGAATAAAAGGAATATTCCCTGTAGAATATTAATTTTTAGAAATTAATTGAGAAAATACTTTGGACAACGGATCAATTAGAAAAGCAACAAAGTAAAGCAAAGTAGATTTGGAGAAACTGAATTAGACAAAAGTAGTTAGAGAATTTCTTAGGAACACCTCACAAGGATAAAATGACATCCTAATTCAGACACATTGACACAGCAATTTTGATGCAATGATTTTAAGTGATGTCTAAATGGCAATGTCAAAATGAAAAATCATTATAATGTATCTAGCAGACATTTCACATAATCACTGTTACTAAATGCACCTCAATTATGAAGAAGGATAAAAATATAAAAAAATTCATGTCTTCTAGGATTATGTGTCGGCTCCACACTTCAAAACCCTCAATAAATCAGTGTAAAAAAGCTTAATATTGTGAAATATATATGTATGCTGAATGGGGTGAAAATACCATAAAAATCCCCTCAGTGCCTAAAAATAAAATAAATTTCCTCGATGTAATAAAGTACATTCACAAAAACCTTCTTCCAAGTGCTACATGGAGAAATAGTATACAATTTGCCTTGAAATTGAGTTGAGACAAGATAGCCTCCCCAAGTTCAAATTTCTCTCTGCTTATATTCAACATTATTTTCAAAACTGCACCAACCATAATAATGCAAAAAAATAAATATTCTTTATTTGACGGATGCATGACCATCTCAGCAGAAGATGTTAAGGAATTGGCCAGAAAAATACAAATGAATGAATGAATACAGATGAAGTAATGAAATTTGGAAATGTGCAAGGTCAATATTTAAAATCCATGTAGTTCTATATACTGATAAGTAGGAATAGTGTAAAATTTAAAGAAAAGCTAGGAATAAATTTAGCAAAAAAAACACCACATACTACCAAATATTGCAAAATATTACTGGAATAAAGGTCTATGCAAATGGAGATATAACATGTTCAAGGATTAGAAGGATGGATGTTTTTAATGATTAAAAACCCTATTTCTATTGATTGAATGATTCAGTATCATCTCAATTAAAAATTGAATAGACTTTTGTGGAAGGAATGGACATTGACATGAAAATGCAAATGCAATGGGCATAGAGTAGATATCGCCTAAACATAACAATGAAGGTTGAATAATCACATCTTGCTCCAGGCTTTCCGTTAAAGCTGCAACAAGTAATGTCCAGTATTTGCATGAAGATCATCAGAAGTTTCCAAGTAGACTGAGTGACAGAAACAGTTTCTAATGAAGGTTCTAAGACGTGGCTCTGTGATGAAGGACAGCACTGTAAACTGGTTTGGGAGCAATTGCAATATGCAGAGGAAAAGTAAGTCTCAGCTCAATAGAGACATATTACCTCAACATGGATCACATAACAAAACCCAAAAGTCAACCAACCACTTCTGTATAATAAAATATGGCTGAATAACTTCACAATTTGGAACAAACAAAACTTTCTTAGAACCATAAAAGAAAGCATGATAAGAAAGGTTTTAATTAAATACAATACTCTTTGCCTTAAAAAAAAAAAAAAAAAAAAAAAAACTATCTAGTGGCCTGCTAAGGATTCAGGTAACAAACTGACACTAAATGAAGTGCTCAACAGGAGCACTAGGCCTCTCCCGCCAGGTTGCCTGAAACACATAGGCATTTCTTGGAGATCTGTAGTGCCGTGGGATCAGATAGCAAAGGCCACGACAAAACTGAGTGCTTCCTAGATGCCTGTCAAAAATATGTTCAAGGGACTGGAAAGGTGGCTCTTGTGTTAAGAGCACATACTGCTCTCCCAGACAACCCACATCAGGGAGCTTACAGGTGCCTGTAACACCTGCTCCAAGGGATCCACCACTTCTGTCCTCAGCTGGCAACTGCGTTCACACAGGCGCACATACTCACACAGACACACAGTCAAAAATAATACAGATAAATTCATTTGTACGGATAGGACTCAGAACTGACTGACAGTGGATAACCAGTCAGGGTCTCATGCCTAGGGAAGAGTATTTACTGTGCCCTCATCTTTTCTTAGTTGCTTGCAATTCTCTGCCCAGGGATGGGGCCATGTGAGATTTACTGAGCAGGTTTTATTATATGTTTAAACATTCAGATATATAAATATAGAAGGGGGAGTATTTTACAGTCTGTGGGTTATATCTCAATTTTAAAATGCTATCCTTATAAGTAGTGTAAAAATGATAACAAAATGATATTTCACGTAAACAAAAATATGACAAAATAACTGCACAATTCCCTCTGAGACAGTAATTCAAAGAACGCCAGACAAGCAGACTTGGCCAACACAACACACTAAAGCAGGGGTCCTCACCCTGTGGGTGGCAGCTCCTTTAGGCATTGAGTGAACCTTCCCCACAGATGGTACATCAGATACCCTGAGTGTCAGGCATTCACACTATGACCCTAGCAAATTTACAGTTACGAAGTAGCAACAACAATAATTTATGATTATTAGAACAACCCTAAAATACACTGTTGGAGATGCCAACAGTGCCATATTAAGTACATCTGTGCCGTCCATTGTCTACATGCTGTATGCACGCTTCCTTAGTAGCCAAACTGTACTGCAACAAAGTTGCTAAAAATCAAAACCCACTTACCAAATTAGTTTTAAAGTAGCCATTAATACAGAAAACTAAATCTGAATAATAAATTCCAGCTTGGTTTTTATTGAATGATAATTTGTCTTCTATAACAAGGTAAGAGAAATTTTTGAAAGTTTAATAGACTTAATATTCTCCATAAAGTGTCACAAAAATAAATTAAGTAAAAATGATCACCCAGTAGCTGACAGGGTATAATCTTTCATATTAATTATATTTTAAGATCTACGTAATGTTCTAACCCTTTAAATTATATGTGTGAAAAGAATGAGTCATAATTTCCCCCTAGAGATTTGGAATTATCAAATTCACCGTAGAGACTTGTATCTGTACTCTTCATTTTAGGGCCATGATAATATAGTTTTTATTCGTAAGATTAGATTATATTACCCTAAAAATAACCTCCTTTGCACAGCTTTAAATAATTTACGTTATGAAAATGCAAACCATTTGTCTGAAAAGATCACCTGCCTCACATAGTCAAACAAGCATCACCTTTGCGATTTTTTTCTGTAGAGTGATATTATGAGCCTGTTCTTTAGTGTTTGTCTAATTATAAACAGACTAACACTGATGAGCAAAAATCTAAGCTGGCAATTTAAAACCCCTTCAGAAAACTTCAAAGGACTTTCTTCCAAGTTAATTGTCTTCAACACAGATTATTTCTGCTGAAACCATAACTTAAGTTGCAGATAGACTCTCCTCTTTATTTGCATTAGCAGAACTGAACAGATTTTCACCTTGCATATAAGCCATGGCTTTTTCTTTCCATGGTATAAGAATGTTGGACTTTAAAATCTCTACGGAAGAGAAATTCCTGAAACAATTTTGAGAAGATGAAAGGATTGAGGTGAAATTTCCTCCACCATCTGTAAAAGTATATCAGATCCTTTATCAATTAATAATTGAGCTGAGGAGCTTACAGAAATGAGCACCAAGCCCAGATACATACAACTCTAGAGATATGTGGAGCCTGACGTATAAGAGTTAAGATTTTTATATTGGTAACAGTCATTCATTCTTATGACCCACATAAAAAATCCTTTTTTTTCCATGCAACATCTCCCTGCAAAATAGAAGAGACAATAGTTACAACAAATAGTGACTGAGCTCTGAGGCAAAATCTAGCAACGATGTGCTAAGTGGTTTACAAGCATTAGTGCACTGAATCCCCTGCTATCACCAGGCGTCGTTATCTGCTATATTTTACAAATGCAGAACTGAGACATAAAAGAAAATACTGAAGGTTAAATGGCACAGAGGCTTTAACCCACTCATAATATGCCCCATAAAAGGTTAGATGACTTGCTATCATTTAGACTAAAGAAGATATGGTTACCACATCTAAGTTTATTTCAGAGGATTACAGCATCAGGCACCCATTTCCTCATATGAAGAAGGTCTTACGTCCAAGGAGAAAGTGGTGTGTTACCCCAACAGCACCCTCGAACCACTGCACCCATGGCTATATCTTGCCTGACGAGTCACTATTGTGGTTCATGGGGTTCACAGCTGTGTAAGACTCGCAGCGATTGGCACAGCGCCTTCTGATTCGCCTACACAAGATCAAATCAACCCAATATTCCAGTATAGACGGAGGAGGGGTGCAGACCACCCAGAGCCCTGAGGAGCAGCTGAGCAGCCAGCTGGCTTCTGGGGAAGGGAGAGTCCGTGTTTTAGGGTGTGACCTGATAAGCTGACTATGCTACCATGGATGTTCACACAGCACCAGCTGCTCTCAGTGACAAAATAGGACATTAAGTGAAGGAGATAAGAAGAGGGAAAAATTGGAAAACATTATATACATGTGTACGATTCTCAACAATTAAAAATGCTTTACTGTATTTGATTCTATTGGATATCTTTATTAACTTAACCAAAAAAAAAAGTGTTTCATAGTCAGCGATGTTCAAACTGCCACATGGTTCCAGTCCCCTTTGAAAACTGATTGACAGTATAGTCATACCTCTGAGGTCAATGAATCCAGAGATCAAAATACTTTTTTTAAAAGACAGCTAGCTGGAGTAAGTGTAGGGATGCATGGGTCATCTCTTGTGGCTACAGCAAAATATCATAAATGTAGTGGCTTAGAACAACATATATCTTTTAGCTTCACCTCTGAGGGTCAAAAGTCTAGGACTGATCAGGAGAGCTAAATCATTAAATCATTGCTCACTTTCCCTACCCTCCAGAGGCAGCTAGACTTCCTAGGCTCAAACCCCCATGACCATGGCCTCAGTCTCTATTGTCTCTGTGACCCACCTATAGCCTTCTGGTGTCCTTTCTACTTAAGCAAACCTGAAAAAGTCCAATTGTCATGAACTGTAACAGTTGAGAAGCGTTAAGAACCAGGATGGGAGAAGACCTTATTCTGCCTGTCACAGACACCAGGCAGATCTCCGTTCGTCCACGAGCCATTCAACTACTGGTCTTAACGCTATTGATAATCTTCCTGAAAGTATCATAAAACTGTTATTTTTAATGTAGTAATAAACTTGAATTTCTCTACAACAATAAAAGAAAACATGCTTATAGTCTCTATTTTTAAATTCCATTTTTAACAGAAAAAGTTGGTCTCTCTCTCTTTCTCTGAAATTTTCAGGATAAATGCAAATCAAACAATTATAATAATTATTTTGCCCATGATTTTAAAAGTTTAAAAGGTTCCATTTGGAACCTCTTTGAGCTGGCTATTGTGGGCTTATTTTCTTTTTAAAAAACATTACTCCATTAATCTTTGAAGGCTCCTTGATTTCCAGCCATTTCGCTGGGGGAGGAAGAAGTGCTAGAAGGCATACCCCCAGTACCATGGACAATCACTGTTACTAGGGTGAAATTTTTTTCTAAGCAATTTCAGTGGGCAGGGCTGTATATTTTAAATTTATAACTTTGTCTTCATATTTACCATGCAATTTCAACATTATGATATTTTATTCTTTTATCCTTCAATTATATCTTATATGCTATTGTTCCTTTATAATAAAATGTATTAACAACTATTTATTATTTTATTTAATAAAATAAAGTAATACTAACAATAAGAAAATAGCATATTCCATTGTGAATGTTAGACTGCCTGGCAAAGATTGTGTTCAGAAATAGCCAAACCTATTCTAAATTGTATTAGAGAAGCTTACAGATCCTACAATGGTTTCAACAATTTTTAAAAAGAAAAGAATAAAGTGGAAAGATCACTTTACTCAAAGTTAAACTTACTGTGTAGGCACAGTAATTGAGACATCATGGTCACAGGAGAACAGAATCAAAGATCAATGAGACAGAACAGAGAACCCAGAAATAGAAGCACACAAATACACCCAACTGATGTTTGACAAAGGAACAGAAGTAATTCAATGGAGGAAGGACAGCTTTCTCAATAATGGTACAGGTATAATTGGGCATTCATAGGCTAAGCCAGAGAAACCAAAGTTCACACCTTATTTTACAATTTACTTGAAATCTCATATTTAAATGTGAAATGCAAACCAACACATCTTCATTCCCTAGGGCAAGATTAAGAATTACTAAACACCAAAAGTAACATCCACAAAAGAAACTGATACGTTAGACAAAAGTAAAAACTTTTACTTTACAAAAATTCATGTAAAGGAATAAAAAGACAAGGTTGAGAGAGAAAATGCTTATAAATCAAGTATGTGTCAAAGGTCTGGTTCTATAAAGTATAACTATGCTTCAAGCAGAAAAAAGAAAGAAAAGGGGGGAAAGCAGCGGGGAAGTCTGCGGAAGACTTGGAGATCCCTCCTGAAGAGGACTTGGAGACAACAGGTACTCACACAAGATGTCCGACACCTTTAGCCACTAGCAAACTGCAGATCAATCCACAACAAGATGTCCTAACAGGTCTACCAGCATGGCTAACTACGGTTAAGTAGTGATGACCAGCCAGGGCTGAGGAGGACTGAGAACGGAGATCAGCTGTGTGAAGCAACACAGATGAGGTCAGCCACTATGCACTCAGTACAGCATGGCCTCAAGAGTCTAAGGGAAATCTTCCATAGGATCGAGCACACGACTGGGAACCAAGGACACAGCATGGAGACCTGCATACCAGGCTTACTGTGATGCTATGGGCAGCACTCAAGTCACAGTCTGCCCAACAGTGAGAATAGATGAGGTGACTGAAGGAACACAGTGGCCTGTTACTCAGCCATTCTGAACAGTGATTATTTTTCAAACTTTCGTATTATCTGAAAAGCTCTCTTTACTTATCAGGTTCAAGATGCCACCTTTAACATACAAATTTGTAAGTATACACTTCCACTGATCAACTTTTCTGTCTGTAATTTAATTGAATTTTAATCGCTGGGTTTTCATGGCCTGCTTTAACATACAATGAAGCTCAGGCATTTTAGTTATCATATTTTCATAACCATTTTTTCTAATTTAGATGCCTTTTTAATACCATCGGACTGGTTCCAGGACGGAGGAGGGAAGTTGGCATTTTTCTCTTAAACCTCATTAAATTTATAAAAAAAAAAAAAAGCTTGGGGAAAATTGACATATTGGTGATAAGACTTCATATCCAAAAATATGACACATTTCTCTATTTATAGTGTAATTTTCTCTGTGTACCACAAAAGCAAATAAAAAAGAAATGTTTAAAACCAGGTATTTTATTATTTCTGCAGATGCTAACAACTGTCGAGTGCATGGCCTGCACGCAGAGTATCACGGACATGCAGGGGTATTTAATCCTTTAACTCTTGTTGCAGGAATAAATAGGATTGTTTGCCTATTTGAGGGACATATATCAGCAGACCAAAAATATAAGTGAATATCAAAATACTAAACTTACAATGGCAGGCCCTCTGCTGTGGTCAAGGATGGGAATAAAGCCGAGGAATATACCAGAAAAGGCTACAACTGTAGTTGAAGCCTATGTATCTAGAACAGATGTACGTTCATCAGTGTGTTGTTGATTTTGCATATCGTAATAAAGTGCAAGATAAAGAGAAACAAAAACCAAAGCTCTATCCATTCCATGATTTTCCCTAAAATACGTAAGCGTAGGTCCATGCTTAGAAACTGGGCCTGTGTGCTCCTTCAGTGAGCTCCAGCTGCATTCGTGTTACCAGTTTTATAGGTACATTAGCAGACTTAGAGCTGTGATTTATGTGACCTATAAAAGGGTCTTTAAAAGCAAGTAGGAAATCCATGCATAGCTGATCTGTGTCTTCTATTAGCCGGGCCATTTCACGGCCACTATAACCCTGAAATCGGTTAATGTTTTGCAATTGCTGCATTGAAAGTCTTATTTTGAACAAGGGACACCACAGAGTATATAGCCACTCCCGAAATGTAAACACAGATGCTGGAGAAAATCCAGTGGCATCAGTGCTGGTTTCAACAGAAGTATGACACTGCAAGGCCATCCCCATGCCCACTGCAACCATCTGAAGAAGCTGCAAAGATTTTGCCCTATTTGCTCTTTCTTAAATGTTCTTCCAGTCACATATTTATAAACCAGTGGTGTATAAGAATGCTTATGTAAATCAATGTTTTAGGAATTCTTTAATTTAGCAAAATTAAAAGAGAATTTTCTTCTTGATAGCAGGAAGATCTGCACTGGCAGCACGCATCTGCCACTTACTGGCTATGTAACGAGAGTCAAATGATTTAACATTATAACATTTAATTTTACTAATATTTTTAAATAGTTTGTTGTTAATTAATCTGTTTTATTTAATGAAATGCTAAAATTACCCATTCTAACACAGATTGCTTATTCTGATAAAAACATAAGTATTTCTTCTGCAGAGAATTATCTGATACATTCTAAGCATTCCCTACACTTCCCCTGGGAATTTTCAGGGAAAAAGAGGGTACTCGACTTCAGTATGAATCAATAACAATAAACATAACTGACTATTTAAAATTAATATAGTGAAGATGAAATTATTGCACGTAGGCAAAGGAAAATCTAGCAACATAGTGAGATGGTGGTTACCCCTCTGTGTCTGTCAGTTCTGACCTGGAGTTAGGTAGGAAAGAATGGGAGTTGCATTCTAATTATTTGAAGGACATAAAAGAAAACGTTGTAACCTTGAATAGAATGAGCACTGTTTCAGATTCGTTCTGCATCACACTTCACCAAGTCAGGATCACTGGACAGCCTTGACTTAAGTTGTCAGAAAACAGAAGCCAGGGAAGATTCTTGAAGGCAACCTTAGGGAAGTTCCTCAGCACTCAGCAACAGCAAATGTTTACTGAGCAACAGCAGACAAGGTTACAGTTAAGAACGAACTGGAGAGGGAGCAGTTTCAGCCTAACTGCAATAGCAAGATGGTCATCTTAGGCTGAAGTGGCAAAGGGCGAGAGCATGTTCTCAAGGACAGTTCAGAAGATGCTGGATGCCTCTGGGAGCGATGCTCTAATGCTCCTGTTAAACAACAGTGGGAAGATGCTGGCCTGAGTGAAAGCTGCTGTTTGAAGGAAGTCCACTTCCCTCAAGTGAACTTGGCGTTACCTCCACCAAGCAGCACTCAGCCGGCACACAGCAGGTAAGTGGGACAACAACATTTCCCAACAGGAGAACACTCTCAAGATGGGCGGAAAGCCAGAGTAAGAAGAGTCTGCAGAATTGTAAGAGAAATATGGAAATTTTCTTAAAGGCTTCCAATGGTGTTTCAGCTTATGAATGAAAGAAAAATGTTTTTTCTTCAGCTAACATTTTGGCATAAGAACGTAAAAAGTACTATATAAATTTAGGTGACATATTTAACTAAATAATGTTAAAGAGTGCCATCCACACTAAGAATGTTTGATTGTTTAAATAAAACACGACTAGTAGAAAAACAAAGAACTTTCAACTTTCAGCCAACCAGTGCATATCTGTGTCTGTGAGGCCTAGGATCTGAGGTCATGGAAGAGTGGGCAGACCACAGCCTGATGCTGTAGACACCCTTACTTCCGTTCCAGTGTACTTCAACACATGAATGGAACAAAGAAAGCAATGAACCAATTGAACTGTTGAATTCAGAAAAACATGATCAGAAAAACGTGTAAAGAAACGTCAGTAACCACATACTAAATATTAACAGGG
This sequence comes from Meriones unguiculatus, assembly GCF_030254825.1. Taxonomy (NCBI): domain Eukaryota; kingdom Metazoa; phylum Chordata; class Mammalia; order Rodentia; family Muridae; genus Meriones; species Meriones unguiculatus. The sequence goes on from NC_083356.1 coordinate 112,105,320, forward strand.
CAGCCTTTCCCAGAACTTTCTCAGGACAGACTAATTTTTTTTCTTTTTTTTTTTAATTTTTCATCAATTACACTTTATTCATTCTGCATTCCCCCATATGCCCCTCCCTCCTCCCCTCCCAATCCCACCCTCCCTCCTCCCTCTGCATGCATGCCACTCCCCAAGTCCACTGATAGGGGAGGTTCTCCTCTCCTTTCTGATCTTAGTCCATCAGTTCACATCAAAAGTGGCTGCATTGTCCTCTACTATGGCCTGGTAAGGCTGCTCCCCCCCCAGGGGGAGGTGATCAAAGATCAGGCCAATCAGATTATGTCAGAGGCAGTCCCTCTTCACATTACTATGTAACCCACTTGAAGACTGAGCTGCCATGGGCTACCTCTGTGCAGGGATTCTGGGTTATCTCTATGAATAGTCCTTGGTTGGAGTATGAGTCTCTGGGAAGTTCCCTGTGTTCAAATTTTCTTGTTCTGTTGCTCTCCTTGTGGAGACCCTGTCCTCTCCAGCTTTTACTATTTCCCAGTTCTTACCTAAAATTCCATTCACTCTGCCCAACAGTTGCCCATCAAGCACTTAAAGAAATGCTCAACCTCACTAGCCATTAGAGAAATGCAAATCAAAACAACCCTGAGATTTCACCTTACACCCATCAGAATGGCCAAGATCAAAAACTCAAGTGACAACACATGCTGGAGAGGTTGTGGAGAAAGGGGAATCCTCCTCTATTGCTGGTGGGAATGTAAACTTGTACAACCACTATGGAAATCAATCTGGCATTTTCTCAGACAACTAGGAATAGTGCTTCCCCAAGATCCAGCCATATCACTCCTAGGCATATATCCAAAAGAGGCTCAAGCACACAAAAAGGAAATTTGCTCAACCATGTTTGTAGCAGCTTTATTTATAATAGCCAGAAGCTGGAAACAACCCAGATGCCCCTCAACTGAAGAATGGATGCAGAAATTGTGGTACATCTACACAATGAAATATTACTCAGCAATGAAAAATAAGGAAATCATGAAACTTGCAGGTAAATGGTGGGATCTGGAAAGGATCATCCTGAGTGAGTTGTCCCAGAAGCAAAAAGACACACATGGTATATACTCACTCATATAGACATACAACATAGGACAAACCCACTAAAACCTGTGTATCTAAAGAAACTAAGCAAGAGAGAGGACCCTAACTAAAATGTCCAATCCCCATCTGGAAAGGCAAAGAGGATGGACATCAGAAGAAGAAGAAAACAGGAAACAACCTAGAAACCTACCACAGAGGGACTCTGAAAGCCTCTGCCCTACAGACTATCAAAGCAGGACAGACTAATTTAAAAACAATTTCCTGGCAAGTACTATAGATTATGTCTTGTAAAGCATGAAAGCAAGGCAGAAAGCCATACCCAGATTCAGGCTACACTAACCAGATTAGATGCTATAGCTGTGTTCTGACATTCAACAAGAATAAACATGTCTTATAAATTGAATGTAAATGTCTGTCACAGGAGGTAAAAACAATCACATCCAAGAACACTGCAGGGAAGAAAGCACACCTGAGGTAAAAGGCCCTCTGCCTTTTTTCCCGGAATCTCTCAGTGTCCCCTACACATTGCTGACTGTGCCCCATCGTTTGACTGTACTGCACACTGCCCAGCTTCACAGCGCTATTTTCTTAACTCTCTGAAGATGCCGTAACTCTACTGTGGGATCCTGATTTGCTTTAAAAGAAAATGGCAGAACTCATGTGTAGTGCGCAGACATTGTGCACAGACTCATGGCGTGCTACCTTGGCGTAGTTTTCAGGTGAAAAAGGAGACATACTTGGTTTTCGTAAGAATCAAACTGACACTTGTACACCTGAAGAATTTTCCAGTGCACTCTGTCTCAGGTGTCAGTTCTTCGAGGCAGGCAATACTGACTTCACCTGATAAACGCTGAAATCAAGGCTGAGGTTAGTAGAGACTCTGAATAGTCAGTCACTCCATGGTAAATGCCAACACAACCAGAATCTAAAAGTCATTGTGCACATGTGAACCCAATTCCACGTCCTTTCTATCACACAGGGTACCCAACCAAAGGTGGCTGTGACTTTACGAAAACTGATGACAAAGAGAAATCTTGGATTCCTACCACCGTATGAATGGTCCTGTCGTCCCTTTGACTACTGTTCTTTTTAACACAATCCTCTGGTTAAAACAAATCTTTAACACACTTTTTTTCCTACCTACAACAGAGAATTGTAACAGATATATGACTGAAAATAGCCTGTCTTTTCAAAAATGTGCCACTTTCATCCCTCTCTCCGCTGCACCCCGAAGATATACCAAACTGTGCAATAACAAACAAGTTCTCTAAGCTGTGCAGCTCAACGACCTGCTTCCTTTATGGTGTTTATTTTTGAGATAAAAAGAACAAAACTCAAAAAGAAAATCAAGGGTGCGGCTAATTATTCTGTTTCGTTTCACTCATGTTCTAAAATACAAAGCCAACTGAAATAGCACATACAGTGAGCACATGCACTTATGTCAATATGGGGTATAAGATTACATAAATCAATGGAAACAGTTTCAGGAACACATTGTCAAAATTATTTTTGCAGAATTCTTGCATTTAAAAAAAATCATCAAGAACAACCAATTGATCCAGTGGAATTTAAAACACTTAATAGAGAGAAATGACAATTTATATACATTCTACGACTGTTCTTTCATTTTAAAAAATGTCTAACTTCTGGACCAGGTAGGCTGCCTGCATATCTTCTCCATTCTCCACCCCAAGGCCCGATCCTCAAGTTGCCCCTAGTGCTGCAACAGAACATCATCTGCAACCTCTTCCCCCATTAGAGCCTCCTGTGACTCCTTCAGACCACCCCTTGTTCCCCCAGTGCTGTATCCCCAGCCCAACTCAGGCAGACACCTCCTGCTCAACCACAGGATATACTCTCCAGAAGACAACGTAAGCTGCCAGCAGCTTCCGTACCCTGTTCTCCTGGACCCAGTCCTCAGGGCCATCTGCAACACTGCAATGGGGCAACAGCTGGACCCTCCCCCATCCCCACTCTTCCGGCTGGTACCACAGCCAATCACATCTGGCCTCCTTTTCTCCCAGCCTCCCACACCAGCAAGCATTCCCAGTGAACACACCAGGCAAACAGGTTAGTAAAATAGGAAATATACAGCCAACACACTGTGAAAAATCCAGAGAGAAAAGAGAAATCAAGGAACAAAACACTCCACAAAGACAAACTGAGAAATCATCACCTAGACCTATAGTCTCCCGAAACCCAGATGCCTAGACACCAAGATAAGAACACAATTAATAGTACTCAGGGAAATACATCACCACCAAAGTCCAGTTATCCTAAAACAACAGACACTGAATATTCCAACACAGCAGAAGCACAAGAAAAATACCTTAAAACCAACTCTATGAAGATGGTAGAAATCCTTAAAGAGGAAATGAATAAATTCTTTAAAGAAATCCAGGAGAACAGGCATAGTTGAAGGAGATGAATGAATCCTTCAAAGAGAGCCATGAAAACATAAACAATTGGGGGAAATGTATAAATCCCCCTTTTTAAGGGATTTTTAAAACAAAACATTGAAAGAAATGAATAAAACTGTTCAAGACCTGAAAGTGGAAATAGAAGCAATAAAGAACACACAAAAGGAATTCTGAAAATGAAAAACTTTAGGAATCTGAACAGAAACTACATAGACAAGCTTCACCAACAGAATTCAAGAGACAGAAAAGATAATCTAAAGCACTGAAAATATAATAGAAAAAAAAATGGATACATTAGTCAAAGAAAATGTTAAATTAAAAAAAAATCCTGACACAAAATATCCAGGAGATCTGGGGAAGTATGAAAAGGCCACACCTAAAAATAATAGAAATAGAAGAATAATCCCAGCTCAAAGGCCTAGAAAATACTTTCAGCGAAATCCGAGAAGAAAAAGTTCCTTACCTAAAGAAGATGCCTATAAAGGTATAAGAAGCATACAGTAGAGCAAATAGATTGGACCAAAAAAGAAAGTACCACTGCCACAAAGTAATCAAAAAACTAAACACACAGAAAGAAAAAAAAAAAACAATATTAAAAGCTTCAAGGAAAAGACACTAAGTAACTTATGAAGGTAGACCAATTAAAATTACTTCTGACTTCTCAATAGAGACCTAAAAGCCAAAAGGGCCTGGACAAATGTCTTGCAGCTACTAAGAGACCACAGATGCTGGCCCAGATGACTATATCCAGCAAAACCTTCAATCACTAGAGATGGAGAAAATGAGGAAGCGCTATTCCTAGTTGTCTGAGAAAGTGCCAGAATGATTTCCAGAGTGGTTGTACAAGTTTACATTCCCACCAGCCATGGAGAAGGGTTTCCCTTTCTCCACAACCTCTCCAGCATGTGTTGTCACTTGAGTTTTAGAGTTTTCTTTTTAGCACCTTCTGTAGGGCTGGGTTTATAGATAGCTAATTACATTTGACTTTAACATGGACTATCTTATTTTCTCCAGCCATACCACTCCTAGGCATATATCCAAAAGATGCTCAAGTACACAACAAGGACATCTGTTCGACCATGTTTGTAGCAGCTTTATTTGTAATAGCCAGAAGCTGGAAACAACCTAGATGCCTCTCAACTGAAGAATGGATACAGAAATTGTGGTACATCTACACAATGGAGTATTACTCAGTGATTAAAAAAAAAAAAGAGGAAATCATGAAATTTGTGAAATTTGCAGGTAAATTTGAAACTGGAAAAGATCATCCTGACTGAGGTAGCCCAGAACCAGAAAGACACACAAGGTATATACTCACTCATAAGTGGATATTAGATATATAATTTAGAATAAACATACTAAAATCTGTACACCTAAGGAAGCTAATCAGGAAGCAGGACTCTGGATAAGATGCTCAATTCCCATTCAGAAAGGCAAAGAAGATGGACATCAGAGGAGGGAGAAAACAGAGAACAGGACAGGAGTCTACCACAGAGAGCCTCTGAAAGGCTCTACCCTGCAGGGTATTGAGGCAGAAGCTGAGACTCATAGCCAAACTTTGGGCAGAGTGCAGGGAATCTTATGAAAGAAGTGGGAGACAGTAAGACCTGGAGGGGACAGGAGCTCCACAAGGAGAACAACAGATCCAAAAAGTCTGGGCACAGGAGTCTTTTCTGAGACTGATACTTCAGGGAAGGACCACTCATGGAGATGACCTAGAACCCCTGAAGAGAGGTAGTCCATGGCAGTTCAGTGTCTAAGTGGGTTCCATAGTAATAGGGACAGGGACTGTCTCTGACAGGAACTGATTGGCCTGCTCTTTGATCACCTTCCCCTGAGTGGGGAGCAGCCTTACCAGGCCACAGCGGAAGACAATGCAGCCACTCCTGATGAGTCCTGATAGACTGGGATCAGAAGGAAGGGGAGGAGGACCTCTCTTATCAGTGGACTGGGGGAGGGACACAGGTAGGGCAGAGGGAGGGTGGGTGGGATTGGGAGGGGAGGAGGGAACCACAGGGGGGATACAAAGTAAATAAACTGTAATTAATAAAAATAAATTAAAAAGAAGTCAGACAAAAAAAGAAAACTCTAACAGAAGGAGGTTAACTATACCCATTAAAAAAAAAAACAAAATAAATAATTTTACACCAGCAAAATAAAGAAGGGAATTCCATGCATGTTCACTCATGCACACACACACACACACACACACACCAACAACAACAACAACAACATAACAGGAATTAAAAATCACTGGTCATTGAGATCTCTCCATATCAATAGTCTCATTCCCCAGTAAAACGACTCAGACTAACAGAATCCATGTGAAAAACAGGATCCATACTTCTGCTACTTCATGCAAGAAACACACCTCACATCAAAGAGACATTACCTTAGGGTAAAGGGTTGTAAAAAGGTTTTCTGAGCAATATCTAGAAAAATAGAATTTAAACCAGATTACTCAAAAGAGATGGAGAAGGACACTTCATACTCATCAGAGGGAAGAATCCACCAAGATGACCTTTAAATTCTTAATATCTATGTCACAAATGCAAAGACACCAATATTTGTAAAAGAAACACTACTACATCTTAAATCAAATATTAACCCTCACATACTGATAGTGGGAGACTTCAATGCCTCACTCTCAGCAATGAGGAGGCCATCCAGACAAAAACTCAGTAGAGAAATACTGGAGCTAAAAGCCATTATCAACCAAACGGATGTAAATATCTGCAGAGCATTTTACCAAACACGAAAGAACATACCTTCCCCTCAGGACCTCACAAAATAGTCTCAAAAATTGACCACATACTCAGTCACAAAACAAGTCTCGACAGATTCAGGAAACCTGAACTAACCCCTGCATCCTGTCAGAGCACCATGGATTAAACCTGAGCATCGCCAACAGCAGGAACAACAGGAAGCTTGTAAATTCATGGAAACCGAACACCTCTCTTCAGAATGAGAAATGGGTCAAGACAGAAACAAAGAGATTAAAGACTTTCTAGAATTCTATGGAAATGAATACCCAAACACATGCGACACAAAAGCGGCACTAAGGGGAAATTTCATAGCACTACATGGCGATGACCATACAGCATCTGCAGGGACAGGCCAAGAGTGCTTCACTGGCGGGATTCTCCGGTGGAAGGCCCTTGCAGACACCTTCTCACTTGGCAAGGAGCTGTGGTGAATTTTGGTGGCCTCCATGGTTATTGCCTGGGTCGCGTGTGCTACAAGCTCTCCTTGCTTTTGCTATGGTGTTTTTACTCATAGCAATAGTTTCAGTTTATCAGTCACAGACAAAGCTGGGGTCACACAGGCTGAAAGCCTTGTGGATGATTTTGTTTTTCTCAATGCTTTCTCAAGGGGTAAACCCCCCCTCTTCTCTCTCTGTCTCTATGAATTCTCCAGATGTGAGCATTAATCCTGGATATCTTGGAACCTATAATCATGCCCCTAGAGAAACAGCTGCGGTCACAGTGAGTAAGCCTGTGGCAGTTGTGGGGAGCGCTGGTCCTGCTTGCATAACTGTTCTAAGGAAGCTGTGTCTGATCAACAGAGACTTGAAATGGGGAAGCTATGTTCAATCAATAGGGACTTAAAACATGAGAAAAGCAGAGTTGTGTCTGATCAGCATAGACTTAAAAAAAATGGGGAAGCTTTGCCTGATTGATAGAGACTTAAAAAATGGTTCTTAGAAAGATGGTATCAGAAATTGATACATGCATATCAGGAAAGTTTGCTTGGTACAATGGACACATCTCTGTCTGCAGTTTTAAAAGCACAGTGACAGATGGGTGGATCGGTAGGATTAACACAGTGAAAATGGCTGCCCTACCAAAAGCAGTCTATGAAGTCCATGCAGTCCCATCAAAATTCCAACACTTACTTTACAGACCTTGAAAGGACAGTTCTCAATTTCATATGTAAAAGCAAAAAGCCCAGGATAACTAAAACAATCCAGAGCAATAAAAGAACTGATGGAGGTATCACCATCCCTGATTTCAAGTTGCACTACAGAGCTACAGCAATGAAAATCACATGGTATTGGCATTGAAACAGATGCGATAACCAATGGAATTGAATCAAAGACCCAGAGAGAAATTCACACCTATCAACGTATAATATTAAAAAAAAAAAATCAGAAACACACTGAAAAAAAAAAAAAAGAAAGTGTCTTCAACAAATGGTGTTGGTCAAACTAGATGTCTCCATGTAGAAGAATGCAGATAAATCCAAATTTATCATCTTGTACAAAACTCAAGTGGGTCAAAGATCTCAATTTAAAATCAGACATACTGAAGAGAAATAGAGACTAGCCAGACATACTAGAGAAAGTAGGTAAGAACCCTGAATGCATTGTCACAGAAAAAGCTGTCTGAACAGAACATTGATAGTGCAGGCTCAAAAATGAGACCTCACGAAACTGAAATGCTTCTTTAAGGCAAAGGACACTGTCCATTGGACAAAGCGGTATCCTACAGAGTGGGGAAAATTTTTCATCAGCTCTACACCTGACAGAGGGCTAATGTCCAAAAGATATGACAAACTCAAGAACTAGATATCAAAAACCCAAATAATCGAACTTATAGAAAGGGTGTGGATCTAAACAGATAATTATCATTAGAAGTATACAAAATGGCTGAGAAATACTTAAAGAAATGTTTAACGTATTTAGACATCAGGGCAGTGCAAATCAAACACACTCTGAGATTTCATCCTACACCTTTCAGAATGGCTAGGTCAACAACATGGGTGACAGCTCATGCTTGTAAGGGTATGGAGTAGCAGCAACACGCTTTTATTGCCGGTAGGAGTGCAAACGTGCACAGTCACTATGGAAATCAGTGTGGCAGTTCCTCATATTTTGGCAATTGCTTTACCTCAATGCTTTACCTCCAAACCCAGCTATACCACTCTGGGGCATATACCCAAAGGACACTCCATTCTACCACCAGGATACTTGCTCAACCATGCTCATTGTGGCTTTATTCATAATAGCAAGAACCTGGAAACAATCTAGCCATCTCTCAAAAGCTGATTGGCCTGCTCTTTGATCACCTCCCCCTGGGGGGGGAGCAGCCTTACCAGGCCACAGAAGAGGACAATGCAGCCACATTTGATGAGAACTGATAGACTAAGATCAGAAAGGAGAGGGGAACCTCCCCTATCAGTGGACTTGGGGAGGGGCATGCATGCAGAAAGGGGAGGGAGGGTGGGACTGGGAGGGGAGGAGGGAGGGGCTTATGGGGGATACAAAATGAATAAAGTGTAATTAATAAAAAATTTAAAAAAGTTAAAAAAAGAGAAAAAGAAAATGTGGTACATTTACACAATGAACTATTACTCAGCTACTAAAAAATGACATGAAATTATCAGGCAAATGGATGAAAAAACAACAACAAAAATACATCTTGAGTGAGCTAACCTAGATACAGAAAGACAACCATGGTATGTCGTCAGGTGTAAGTGGATATTATCCATTAAGTAAATGATAATCAAGCCACAACCCACAGATACAAAAAGGTCAGGTAAAGACAGGGCCTCTAGAGGAGACTCGTGGATCTCCCTGGCATGGGGAAATAAGAGTAGATTTTGCCAGTGGACTGAGTTGAGATATGGAAGAGAGCCAGAGGGATCAGGTGGTGAGGGAAGAAAGAAAGGAAGAGAAAGGGGGGGGGAGATGACTGGATTCGGGGACTCATGGGAGTAGTGTGAAAACTACAGCAGGGGAAACTTCCTGGTGATTCTAGTGAGGACTTCTAGTAAAGAAAGATTTGGAGTATATACTGACCATCTTTTACAGCCAGGCAAGCATTCCAGTACTGGGACTGGGTTGAATTTCCATTCACTTGTTGGCCAGTGGGGTCCTATGGAGATCCCCAAATAGCTCAGGCTGACAAGGACAGAGGGCCACTCTCCACAAACCAAGAGTAGGCCCCATTGCCCAGGACAATATCTGTACAACTTGTTAAGGTTAGAGAGGTTGAACTGGTGCCTGCATGTAGCCTTCACCACTAAGTTCTAGTTGCTTTGGTGCATGGAGGTGCTCTGCAGGCCACCAAAAGGGAAATGTGTGACACAAACCCAGTCACAAAACCCTCAACCTACAATCTTTCCTGCCTGAAAGATGCTCTGGGGCAGTGGTGGCTCAGACCTTTCCAGAGTGGCCAACCAATGTCTGGTTTAACTTGACATCCATGCCCCGTACCCAGCACTGCCTGGATGGCCAGGAAGGAGAGACTGGATAGCCTAGAGACATAGGGTAGAAACAAACAAGATTGGCCAAAAAGGAAGGAAGGAAGGAAGGAAGGAAGGAAGGAAGGAAGGAAGGAAGGAAGGAAGGAAGGAGAGAAGGATGAAAGAAAGGAAAGGAAAAGGGGAGAAAAGAAGTGAAGAAGGAAGGGAGGGAGGAAGGAATAGAATGATATTCGGCTACACTCTTAGATTGGTGCCATGTCCAGTTGTCACCAGAGAGCCTTGCTCTGGCAGCAGATGAAAGCGGATGCAAAGACCACAGCTAGACATTATGCAGAGAGAAAGAGTTTAAATCAGAGGTCTCCATTGGGTCATTGTCCTCAGAGCTTGGGGGACCCCGCAAAGAAGAAAAGGAAAGATTGTAGGAATCAGCTAAGCAGGGCTCATTTGGGCTCAGGGACTGAAACAGTAATCACGGGGCCTACGTGGTTCTGCATCAAGTACTCCATGTGTATGTTATGGCTGTTAGCTTGATGTTTCTGTAGGATGCCTAATAGTGGGAGTGGGTGTGTGTCAGACTCTTTTGACTGCTCTTGGGACTCTGTTCCTCCTGCCTTGTCTAGGTTCAATAGGTTGTTTCTTTGTATCTGTTATGTTGTGTTTAATTGTTGTCTCTTGGAGGACTGCTCTTTCCTAAAGGGAAGTAGAGGAGGAATGGATCATGGGAAGAAGGGAGCTAGAGGAGAGTTTGGAGGAGTGGAGAGAGGGGAAGCTCTGCTTGGGATATATTGTATGAGAAAATAATCTATTTTCAATAAAAATTAAAATGTCTAATATCTGAAAAATACTCATTTGTTAAATAACGTTTTTATATTTTACTTTGTTATTACGCAAGAAAGTTTCAATCAAACAAATAAAGTAAGATTTGTTGCTAATATTCTTTTAAATTCACTGTAAGAACAACATCCTGAAACCGTAAGCATGAAATTATTTTGGGAATAAAAACACTGGTCTTACTTGATAGCAATGGTTATCCAGTTGTTTGGTTTCCAGAATTTATGAAGTGTTGAGCTCTTAACTTACATTTCAGTGCCACATTTTCAATGATTATTAATATATGACATTGACAGAAGCTTTGGAAACATATAGAAAACATTAGATCTTACTCCTCTGCTTTCAGATGCCTGTGGGAGGACACGTGTCTCAGCTTGCCTGGTCTACTCAGGCATCTCAGAAAGGTAAAGTTTCAACCTTCAGGTATTTGGTCCTCACATTCTATTGTTCTCACTGTAAAGTGGGCCAACCTCCTTATAAGGCCAAAGGTAGTAATTCTCAGGTTTTAAATGTGTCCAAATGCTTCTGTCCAATTATTCTAGGAATTTAGCTAATAGAAATATACACAGGCACCCAAATTATGAGAAAGAAAATGTTTCTTGAGTCATTTGATAAAACTGTAATTGGAAACAGGCTGATTAAAATTGTGGGTTGATGGAATAATCTGTGGCTTCTCAAAGCTGTGATACCTTTATAAGACATTCTAGAATGAGAAATATTGAACCAGTGCATAAACCAGTCCTGACGAATACAGATTACAGAGCAGCACATGTGTTACGGCGTGTGACCTCACTCATCCCGAAAGCTCTGGCTCCCATTTTTTTGACAGAACCATCTTTCTCCACTACAACCTTTGATTTCACTGAGAGTTTTTACTTCTCAGTTCATACATTTATACTTTACATTAGTGACAACGGTACTTATTGCTTTAATTTTTAGAATAACATCTTATTTCATTCAATTATTTTAAATGAATACATGTGTCTTCCTGCTTCTCCAATTATCCTTCTAGGAATGAAGCCTAAAGAAATATACACAGACACCCAAAATATGAGAAAGAAAATGTTTCCTGAATTATTTGATAAAACTGTAATGGAAACAGGATGATAAAACATCACTGTGGATTGATGGAATAATTTGTGGTTTCTCAAAGCAATACAATTATTTACATTTTTATGGCCCTGAACTACATTAAAGCAACAAAGATCTCGTAAGCTTTACGCTTCATGTTTCAGTTCCCATGTCTCTGGAATGCATTCTTTCTGTTGGTCACACCACTGTACTCAGGGATTGGGTAACTCTTGCGGGGATTTCTGGAATGTGGTCTTGTGCTTCTTTTTAGTTCTCGCCTAATTCAAGCTTGCTCTCTTCTCCTTGAGGTTGACATGAGCTCCCTAATGCCCTATACCACATCTATTTTTATCCATAATCAATTTCTGTTGTACATACCTAGAAACCTACCTGTCATACATTTTTATCAAAAGTTTGGTTAGAAAAACAAAAATTTCATTATCCTTATATTTCTTCATAGATCCCAAAAGAAAGGACCAAGTAACTGAAAATGAAGTTGGCAACATGTTTCAGAGGCTTTTCTTGAAGGGCCTCAAAGTCATCAGCATCTTTACCACCTTCTTAGCAGGGATAGAGCTCCCAGATAAGCAATTGTGTGTGGTGCCCTCCTTTACTTAAAGATGTTGCTGTCGCACCATCTCAACTTCTATACAGAAACTGTTTTGCTTAAGCATCACTGCTAGGTCACTGGGTCTGGGGAGTCCCGAAGCACTTTGTACAGGAGGCAAGCAACAGTTCTTCCCAGAGCTCTTCTTTAGTTCATTGGCATCCCTTTAACTGTTTCAGAGAGGACTAAATCACAACAAGACCCCAGTGTTAACCACCATTCAACTAAGCATTTCCTTCACCCTGTTTTCATAAAGGTGTTAGTCACTTCTTTCTGGTCAATTTCATTCTTTTTTCTTAGGAAAGAAAATATAACACAGCTTTTTGAATGTTAAAACATATGAATAGATGCCTTTATTCCTGTAAATTTTTTCATACAGTCTTCCCATGTAGCTCTGGCTGGCGGATGTTGCTATGTAGCTCAACTCAGTCAGAGATACCTGCCTCTACCTGCCAAGTGTGGATTAGAGAAATGTGCCATCCTTCCTGGCCCATTCAGGTACTTATTGAGCACTCAATAAGTACTCACCATGTGCCAAATATCCTTCTCAGTGCTGAGGGGATGTCAGTGAAGAAATGAAATGGCTTGTCCCAACAGCCTCTGAAGTACACCCCCAAGCTGTCCACTGCCTCTTTCTCCTGTCTTCAGTCAGCAGCTGTCTGACTCCACTTTCTAATTTTTTCTAAGATTTACTAATTTTCAGGACTTAATTGGATATTTATGAATAACCAACCCTTAAGAAGTATCTTTAAATAAATCTGTACAATTTATCAGTTATGTTGTAAAGATGAGAAATTGATATTCTTAAAGAAAAAGCATGGAAGAAATTTGTACAGGGCTTATTTCATACATCAGTTTTGTATTAAATATGCCTTTTTGGAAAGATGTGATAGACAGAGATGTTTATGAAGACTTTTCTCAGGCCCTGAATATAAATCCCAGAATCAAAATCTAGCTAATTAAAATATTCACGTACTAGGTAAAGAAAATGTGCCATATGCACACAGTGGACTTTTATTCAGGCAAAAAGAAGAAAAAATTTTAATGCAGAAACTATAAAATAAAATCATCGTGTTAAATAAACCAGGCTTAAAAAAAACAAATTATGATGTTTTTTCCCATATACATTTTTTATTAAAGAACACATGAAAGTAAGAGAGGGATTATCTGAGAAAATGGGAGCAGCATGAGGGGACAGAGCATAAGAAAGAGGTAAACAAAGAAAAAAATAGCCTAACAAATGAAAATTATGTTTCTGTGGAAAATTAGAAATTTGAAATAAATGATTTTCATTAATAATCATTTTTAAATTTCTCTGCTATAGTATATTAAACTATTCATTACCATGTTTTCCACAGCTGTACTAAAATATTACATACTGGACAGGTGACAAAGAAAAGATGCATATTTTCTGTTTCAGAGGCTGGAAAGTCCAAAGCTGAGGTACTCACATCTGCCAAGGATCTTTTCACTGTATCAAAACATGGAAGAAAAGATTGCACGCTAGATCTAACTTCTGATTTTATCCCAACATAGGGGAATCACAATGATGATTTTTATCTGATCCTAATTATTTGCAAAAGGTCACCTCTAAATACTATTAACCAATGAACTTGAGGATTATATTTCTAACACAAGGGATGTGCTCAAGCATTAAAGGTATATCTAGTTATTCTTCTTCACATAGACTTCAGACTCTTGCAGCTTCCCCTTCACCAATGATTCAATGAGAGATACTTTTTTTAAAAGTCCATTTGATGGTCTTAATGTCTAATGAAAATTTTGAATCCTAAATCTGATATATGGGACAGAAATTTGATAAGCTAATACTATTAAAAAAGAAAGAATAGTTGTGGTCTGAGTGAGGCTACACACACACACACACACTCCACAGACCTTTGGCCACTAGTCCTAAGGACAAAGGGAGCAGAAGCTCTGAACTCAGGATTTGGATGACCCGCAAGCATGATGCAGTAATTTTCTAGGACCAGCTTCAGCGAGACTGCTCAATTTTCTTCAGGTGAACAAAGTTCTCTAGTTCTTGGGGAGTGGGTGGAGGATTCCCAGGGTAGATGAACACTATTGGCTAGTTTAGAAGGGCCAGGAATGCTTTATTTGCAGTTGACATTGTGGTCCTATCATATGAACGGGAACACAGTACCTAATTATCCTATGGGCAGCAGGGGGAGAGGTTTGCAGGGAACTGTGTCAAAATCATATTCCAGATATGGGTAGAGGCATCTGTGCCTAGAGGCATTCTCCAGAAGAGGTCAGGCAGAGACAAAGAAGCCCCTGATCAGAGAGGGAGTACTCCATTCTGTTAGAAGCTTTCTGGTCTAAGTGGACTGCACTGTGAAACAGCAGGATTCTCCAACAGTCTGTGTAAAACTCGTGTTAAAAAAAAAACTGAGGCCTGGGGGCTCTGCAGAGACTGACACCCCAACCAAAGACCATGGATGGAGAGGATCTAAATCCCCCGGCTCATATATAGCCATAGACTCAGTCTCCAAGTGGGTCCCTAGTAAGGGGAGCAGGGACATTCTCTGGCATGAACTCAGTGACAGGCTCTATGATCACTTCCCCCTGGGGAGTGCAGCCATGCCAGGCAACAGAGGAAGACAATGCAGCCAGTCCTGACGAGACCTGATAAGCTAAGGTCAGATAGAAGGGATGTAGGATCTCCCCTATCAGTGGACTAGGGGAGGGGATAGAGGGGAGAAAAGGGAAGGTGGAATTGGGAGGAGAAGAGGGAGAGGGACACAACCTGGAAACAAATTGAATAAATTGTAATAAATGATAATAAAAAAATATTTTAGAAAAAGAAGAAAAAAACCTAACACACAAGGTGATAGAATACAAGATAGTTTCTTTGGAGGTGGGTTAATGTAATTTTTTTTTGCTTATTTTAATTTTTATTTTTTATATTAATTACAGTTTATTCACTTTGCATCCAAGCTGTAGCCCTCTCCCTCTTTCCCTCCCAACCCCAACCTTCCTCCCTCATTTCCTCCCTGCCCCTCTCTAAGTCCATTGATAGGGGAAGTCCTCCTCCCCTTCCATTTGACCCTAGTTTATCAGGTCTCATCAGGACTGGCTGCAATGTCCATCTCTGTGGCCTAGCAAGACTGCTCCTCCTTGGGGGCGGGGGGGGGGGAGAGTCAAAGAGGCAGCCACTGAGTTCTTGTCAGAGACAGTCCCTGTTCCCATTACTAGGGAACCCACTTGAATGCTAAGCAGCCATGGGCTACGTCTGAGCAGGGATTCTAGGTTATATCCATGCATGGTCCTTGGTTTGAGAATCAGTCTCAGAAAAGACCCCTGTGACCACCTATATTTGGAGTTAGTAAGACCTGGAGAGGACAGGAGAGCCACAATGACCAAATATAGCTGGGCAAAATTATATTTTTATTTTGACAAATCTCTTTTTTAATGTATCTTTTTATTTAATTATTTTTATTTTTATTACATTTTATTCACTTTGTATCCCCCCTGTACCTCCCTCCCTCCTCCTCTCCCAACCCCATCCCCCCTCTTCCCCACCCATGTCCCTCTCCCAGTCCACTGATAAGGGAGGTCCTCCTCTCCTTCCCTCTGATCCTAGTCTATTAGGTCTCATCAGGAGTGGCTGCATTGTCATTGTCTTCTTCTGTGGCCTGGTAAGACTGCCCCCCCCTCAGTGGGAGGTGATTCAAAGAGCAGACCAATCAGCTCCTGTCAGAGACAGTCCCTGTCCCCATTACTATGGAACCCACTTGGATACTGAACCATTTATACAACCACTTTGGAAATCAATCTGGCACTTTCTCAGAAAATTAGGAATAGTGCTTCCTCAAGATCCAGCTATTCCACTCCTAGGCATATATCCAAAAGATGCTCAAGAACACAACAAGGATATTTGCTCAACCATGTTTGTAGTAGCTTTATTTGTAATAGCCAGAAGCTGGAAATAGCCCAGATGCCTCTCAGTTGAGGAATACATATAGAAATTGTGGTACATTTACACAATGGAATATTACTCAGCGATAAAAAACAAAACAAGGATATCATGAAATTTGCAGGTAAATGGTGGGAACTGGAAAAGATCATCCTGAGTGAGGTAGCCCAGAAACAGAAAGATAAACAGGTTATATACTCACTCATAAGTGGATATTAGACATATAATATAGAATAAACATACTAAAATCTGTACACCTAAGGAAGCTAATCAGGAAGCTAAGCTGATTAATTCCTATTCAGAAAGGCAAAGAGGATGGACATGGGAGGAGGGAGAAAACAGGGAACAGGACAGGAAGCTACCACAGAGGGCCTCTGAAAGAGTGTACCCTGCAGAGTATCAAGGCAGATGCAGAGACTCAGCCAAACTTTGGGCAGAGTGCAGGCAATCTTATGAAAGAAGTGGAAGACAGTAAGACCTGGAGGGGACAGGAGCTCCACAAGGAGAGCAACAGATCTAAAAAGTCTGGGCACAGGGGTCTTTTCTGAGACTGATACTCCAGCCAAGGACCACTCATGGAGTTGGCCTGGAACCCCTGCACAGAGGTAGCCTATGGGTTAATGTTTTTATAGCCGAAAAGTTCATGATCCTCCGAAGGTACCACTATCTGCCTAAAGTGCAGAAGTTGTAAATGTTTCAGTTGGGACTAGGTTTCACAGCTCTATTTTAATTGGTTGTGCTTTTTTGGTAATGCTTTCCATCTGTTACAAACAGATGTTTCCTTGGTGAGTGATGACGACTACACTTGTCAGTGGGCATCAGGACAAATATTTACAGCGTAGTCAGGAATTATACAGGTATAGTAAAGTGCCAGTTGCAGGTTCTTCAAGCTCCATGACTCCCCCTCCCTGGTGGCACACATACCTTGGCCGTAGCCAACATCTCACTAATAAGACTCAAGGTCTGCTCAACCAGAAGGAAACCATGGTACTGGAAACCTAGCAAACTACCCAAAGCTGACTAGAAATTTTAAAAGTAGGGTGTAAATGCAGATAGAAATCTGGAAGGCAGAAAGAGTAGGGTTATGATTGCAGGGATACGAGACATCCACACAAAGACTATAATCAAACCACAATTATAGCAAAAATGCAGACAGAAAAGGTAAGTAAAGATCCTGAATGGGCAGTTGTGCATGTCAGAAAGAAGAAGGAAAAGAAAAAGGGAAAATGAGGCCTGTTGTAGCAATTCCCTAATGTGAGAGAGGTTGTAAATATCCTGGAGGCCATTGAGTTGCATGTCCAAAATGACTGGCACTCACTGATTTTAATTTCATTTCTACCCAAAGGGACTCAGAAATCATCACTGTGACATGACAGTCCTTTCCAGGAAGAAATCGGACTGCATTTCTTCTGCTGGAAAAGAAAAAAAAAAAAAAACAGAATAAGCAAGAGCTTTGGCTAAGGGAAGATAAGAAAGTTACAACCCTGCCATGTGAGATTTCCACGTAGAGATCAGGCCCATGCTGAACATTTGAAATCCTGTGGACACTGAAATGCCAGATGCTGCCCAATTACAAATCTGTCCATTTTCACTACATTCCCAGGGGCTATTAGCCTGGATCATTATCATCTCTCCCACCACTGTATACTGTCTACCACAGCGATCCAGACTTCTGCAGCTGTATTCTTCCTTGCTTTTTGCTCTTCTTCATCCCATATTTAATTAACTTCTAGCTTTCTCTCTTTTTTCTTTCTCCTTTTTTTCTTTATTTGTGGGCAAAGCACAGCCTAAATGGATAGAAAAGGCAAAAATCAAAGCACATTTTCCTTGACCTACATCTCTTTAAAAATAGAGTAGTTTTAATATTTGATAAAAACCACATTCCCCCTTCCCAGTGTCACCCTCTTACCAGTAACTGGTCTCACTCTATGGATCTCTGTTATATAACATCTTTGCTAATGACAGCAACAAACTGGGATTCCAGGAGCAATTGGAATTTGAGGCCCTGTTAGCACAGTTCGTACTCTACCAAGCCATTATGAAACCCTTCAAATATCACTTACTTAAAATGGTATTGTATCTGTGCCAGGCAAAATTATGTTAGTATCCATAAAACCACAAATATTGTTGGTTTTTTTTATTTTCCCTTCTGTGACCCTCCCACTCTTTTTACTTTTCCTAAGTCAGCTTGTTTTTCTCCATGGGGTATAATTTAACAGCTTGTTTGGTCCTTTTGTCTACCCCACTCATATATCAATGCCTTCTTGTTCCGGTCAGCAAATCTCCTGCCAAGTGTGTTCTTTCCCACTCTTCATTAGAGCACTCTTTTTTCTGCCAGGAGCAATAGTTTAGAATCTCGCATCGTGGTCCAGAAGACTAAATTCTCTTCCTTGACACCATCTACAGAGCCAGCTGTTCACTTTGCATTCCTTCTGAATCTTCCAAAGTCATGACCTTCACTTAGAAGAAATTGAAGCAACACCTATGTCTACTCTGGTGCCTCACAAAGGTTTCTATTCTCTGCACACTGTTCAAATTCTTTTTTGGTTCATACTTTCAAGAGTTCTGAACTGAGAAAATAAATAGATATATCTTTTGAAAACATTAGAAATGTTAGGTAAGTTCCTAAGAGTTGACTAATACCTGATTTTCACATTCTCTTCAGTTTCATTGGTGAGTTTTGATGTATTAATTCTTTTTGTCTAGTTTTAAAGAGAATCATTTTTATTCTACCCCAAAAAACAAATGTATAGGACTCAATATTTGAACTGAAGAATTTCTCTAAAAAAAAATAGTTTAATTTTATCATCTGAGTTAAAGAAGACCAATTTTGCAGTGTTTCAAAGGCTTCTTAGAACCAAACTAAATATCTACATACATATATATGTAGATAGATAGATAGATAGATAGATAGATAGATAGATAGATAGATAGATAGATAGATGATAGATCCCATGGGGGTGCGCCCCCACGAGGGCACCTACCACTGAATGCATGTGAAGTTCTGGGGACAGCTTACCGTAGCTGGTTCTCTCCATCCACCACCTGTGTACACGGGATCAAGGTCGTCAGGCTTGGTAACCGACATCTTCACCTGCTCTGCCATCTCAAAGATCTCCAAAGTCAAACTGTCAGCCTGACACTCTCATCTACTCAATACACTGTTATCATCCCTTGATTTGAGCTATAAGATGAAGAGCCTATAAAATAAGAGGCCTACCCCTCTTCCCTTTCCCTAGTCCACTGATAGGGGAAGATCTCCTCCCCTTCTATCTGACCCTAGCCTATCAGGTCTCATCAGGGCTGGCTGCATCATCTTCCTCTGGGGAGAAGAGGGAGGGTGGTTAGCAATAGGAGGAGATGGAGGGGGCTACAGCTGGGATACAAAGTGAATAAATTGTAATTAATTGTAATAAATTGTAAATAAATAAATAAATAAAAATAAATAAGTAGAATAAGAGGCCTCAAGCTTAACCCAATTACTGAGTTGGGATTAACCTCTTAATGAATACCATAGGTGTTTTCTACAACGTAAAGAAACAGATACTTAGGAAAAAATATAATCATGAATTCAAAAAGCAAAATTTTAAATGAACCCCAACATCATTTTCAGCATTTTGTATTTCAGTTTTCACCTGTGTTTCTACTGGGACTTGTTATAAGCCAACTAACGAATGAGTTTTGAATTTGATTGCACTAAGAAGCACCTGGAATTGCTTACTGCTTACAGACAAATTCTTTCCCTCCTATTCAGCCCTTTACTCTACAAGGATCTAAAGTCTTCAAAGAAAAGACGAACAGTCTAAGATAATGAGGTCTTGCTCGGGATTTATGTTCTCTTGCACTTTCCAGTACAAATACAGCACTACGGTCACACTGTCATTGGAGATTTAACTGAATTTTAGCTTTCTAGGATTTCTCAATAAAATACAGGATCCTAAGTGAGTTTCCTTTTCTACCAAATGACAAATTATTTAAAACACGTATTTAAGCCACATGAGATACATTCCTAATAAAAGGTATTGTTCTTTATCTAAAATTCAAATATCGCTTGGTATCTTTGATTTGCAAACAGCAATTTTTCCAAAAGCAAATCTCCACATCTTCATTCAGTGCCTCTGGAAATGGGTAAAATCCTGAAGCTGGTTCCTGATTCTGCACTCTTTCCCCTAGTCCCAGGCTCTTGGAACCTGTGAATCCAGATAAGACACAAGTGTTGAGATTCTGTGTCCTTGCTTCTTGAGCATTTAATTCTGTATCTTTGTCAACTAAGAATGTTCTTCCCAGAAAAGACACCATGTCTATCTCTATTTCTTCTCTCTTCTAGTGCTCTCAACACCCTGCATTCTGGGGCATTCATTGCCAATGTTTTGGAATTTCTGTTTTCACATGGAAAGCACTTGAGAAGCTTCAGTAACATGTGGTGCCATGCCAGAGCTTTTCGTCTGAAGTGTAGAGGGGTAGGGTACAATCTTGGGCATTAACCACACTATGATTCAAATACACATTGACAGTACAACCTTTTATACAGATGTTAGTAGTAGTTGCAAAGTAAAATCACCTACAGAATTCTGGGAAATCCCCGTAACACAGACTACGTTCATCACCGTAGCTGGGAGTGAGACAAAGTACCCAATATTTTTCATTTTGAAAATCCAGTTAAAGCCAGGCATAGCAGAGAGCTACTGGTCCAAAGGCAGACAATGGCATCAATGACCACCTAATATCTCTCATACAATCAACCACAAAAGTATTCTTTCTACTCCTGACTTGCATGTCGATCTTATTTCATTGCAGCTCCACCCTTCCAGCTCCAAGTCACGAAAAGAAGGATTTTTAGAGATTTTCATACTGTGGGTTTTATGCTACTGAAGTTTCGGGGCAGAGAAAGAATTCCACATTTGAGAATGAAAACATTCAGTTTGACTATGAGATACTTTTGCTCTCCCAGGAGACAGTCCACCCCAGCATCTGCCTAACGTAACTTACTCCCTGACTAAACATCCTGACCTACCAGTTTTAGTCACATCTTTCTAGAAGGCGACTTTGCCCTCCTCCACACTGGAAACACAACATAAGAAAAGCTGTGACGGTTTAGTTTGGTTTGGTTTGGTTTCTTTTTTTTTCTCTACCAGTCTCTAAGCAAAAAAACAGCCTGGGCTGAGGATGGCAGCAATATCCTTACTCTAGTGCTGTGTACACACCAAGCCTGAAGGAGGCAAAAATGTTAAAATCAACTTGAACTTTAAGTGACATTTTTTCCCAAGCACATGAATAACTGCTGCATGGATGGATAATTACAACACGTGGTGGTGAGACCATCCTCCATTGAATTCTCAAAGTAAAGTTCAAGACAAACTTTAAATAAAGTTTTCCAAACACTTTCCTCTAAAGAGGCAAAGGATATCCAAACTCTGCTTCCCCAAGTAGCAAATTTCTACAAAACTGGAGTTTAAAAATGGTCAGTGGGAGAATTAAAATACGAACAGAAAACACCTCCTTTAGTATTTCTACCAGTTTCTTATTTTGGGGCCATTCACAGTGAAATTATTAATTATCTTGGCAGTATTTTCTGCTCTCCTTAATCAGCATTTATGGTTTTAATATTGTTTGTACAAGAGTTGCACCCTCTTCAGCCTCATAAATTGACCATCTTTTAGTCTGTCCTATTTTCTATTTGCTCTCAAATTACTTCCCAATTACTCACTGCTAAACACACCATTTTTAAACTTAATGGATTTTCTATTAATACAAGTTTTGTACAGTGAGTCGTGTAACGTTTTTATGATAAATTTAGGAGACCATTGCTATCTGATGAAATTGCAGTCTCCCGATACTGTATACCAATGTGTATAAATATCACTAGATTTCTATTGATGAGATCATAATTGTACTCAACCATTCCTCCATATTGACAAGGAACTAAACAAAACCTTACTGACATACAAGAATACATATTAGTTTCACACATATGTCTTAACTGTTTGGAGTGAGGTTTGCTGAGAATACATATAGGTTGCCAAGTGTATGCAATTTTGCTCCACCAGTGGTTTCTCAAGGCAGATATTTTTGAGAGGAAATACAGAAAGACCATAGAATATGAGCAGCTGGACAATGGATTCCAAGATTTTTTTATTTTAATTTTTATATTAATTACAGTTTATTCACTTTGTATCCCAACTGTAACCCCCTCCCTCAGCCCCTCCCAACTCCACCTTTTCTCCCTCATCTCCTCTCATGCCCCTCTCCAAGTCCACTGATAGGGGAGGTCCTCCTCCCTTTCCATCTGACCCTAGCCTATCATGTCTCAGCAGGACTGGCTGCATTATCTTCCTCTGTGGCCTGGTAAGGCTGCTCCCCCCTACAGGGCAGGTGATCACAGAGCCAGCCACTGAGTTCATATCAGAGACAGTCCCTGTTCTCCTTACCAGGGAACCCACTTGTATACTGAGCTGCAATGGGTTGCATCTGTGCAGGGGTTCTAAGTTATCTCAATGCATGGTAATTGGATGGAGTATCCATCTCAGAAAAGACACCGGGGCCCAGATTTCTTAGTTCTGTTGCTCTCCTTGTGGAGCCCCTGTCTCCTTCAGATCTTTTTATCTCCCCCTTCTTTCATAAGATTCCCTGCACTCTGCCCAAAGTTTGGCTATGAGCCTCAGCATTGGCTTTAATACACTGCTGGGTAGAGTCTTTCAGTCTTTCAGTCCTATTTTGTGTTTCCTCCCTCTTCTGATGTCCATTATGATTGCCTTTATGAGTAAGGATTGATCATCTTACCCTGGGTCCTCCTTCTTGTTTAGCTTCTTTAGGAGTACTGATTTCAGTATGTTTATCCTATGTTACACGTCTAATATCCACTTAGAAGTGAGTACATACCATGTGTGTCTTTCTGCTTTTAGGATACCTCACTCAGGATGATCTTTCCTAGATCCAACCATTTGCCTACAAATTTCATTATTTCCTTGTTTTTAATTGCTGAGTAGTATTCCATTGTATGAATGTACCACAATTTCTGTATCCATTCCTCAACCAAGGGACATCTGGGTTGTTTCTGGATTCTGGCTATGCACAAAACTAAATTCTAAGTGGTTCAAAGACCTCAACATAAAGCAGACACGTTAAACCTCTTAGAAGAAAAAGTGGAGAAGAGCCTTGAACTCATTGGCACAGGAGACAATCTCCTGAACAGAACACCAACAGCAAAGACTCTAAGACCAACAATCAATAAATGGAAGCTCATGAAACTGAAAAGCAAAGGACACTGTCATGAGAATAAAATAGCAGCCTACAAACTTGGAAAGGATCTTCACCAACCCTGTATCTGACAGAGGGCTAATATTCAGAATATATAAAGAACTCAAGAAGTTAAAAAGCAACAAATCAAGTAATCCAATTAAAAAAAAATGGGGCACAGAACTAAACAGAGAATTCTCTGTAGAGGAATATGAAATGACAGAGAAACACTTAAAGAAATGCTCAACATCCTTAGTCATCAGGGAAATGCACATCAAAACAACCCTGAGATTTCATCTTACACCCATCAGAATAGCTAAGATCAAAAACTCAAGTGACAATACATGCTGGAGAGGATGTGGAGAAAGGGAACCCTCCTCCATTGCTAGTGGGAATGTAAACTTGTACAACCACTTTGGAAATCAGACTGGCGCTTTCTCAGACAATTAGGAATTTTGCTTCCTCAAGAAGCATATATCTTGGGCATATATCCAAAACATGCTCAAGTACACAACAAGGACATTTGCTCAACCATGTTCATAGCAGCTTTATTTGTAATAGCCAGAACCTGGAAAC
Source organism: Meriones unguiculatus (assembly GCF_030254825.1). NCBI lineage: Eukaryota > Metazoa > Chordata > Mammalia > Rodentia > Muridae > Meriones > Meriones unguiculatus. Next base: position 112,129,279 of record NC_083356.1, read on the forward strand.
AACCCAGGTTCCATGTTTTTGCTTTGCTTATATCACATCCACTATTCAAAGCAAGCCCAAAGTCAAGAAACAGTAGGGACTTCTTATAACAAGGATATATAGCAGATATTTAACTCTACATTGAGCATGATAACTGCATTTTCCGCCATAACATGGATATATCCAAATATGAAACATAGTTGGTAGCTGTAAATGTTTTTGATGTTCTTACTAAGCCTAATAAGAATCTCAAGTCTTTCTTTCCTTGTCTATTTTTCTATCTTTTTTTTTCTTGTTGTATCTTAGACAACTTAATTTCTCTGCACCTGGATCTCCTCTTTCATAAAGTGGCAATAATAAACCTTGGTACTTCACAGGGATAAGAGGATTTGATGAAATGATGTTAAAAGCAAACACAGATACTTAACAAAGTTACCTGCCTAACGTGGAAGGGAGGGTGTATAATTAGACTTGGGCCAGGTTAAATGTTTTCATGGTCCTTCACTTCGTGTTCGTAGCTGCTGTTTCCTAAGTCATCCTTTTGTTCTGTATGGCTTTATTAAGAAGACTTGCTCCATGGGGGTCAAAGAATTGGGAAGCTGGAAGGAGCTTCTTAAGCAGCTATCGCTCTTTTACCGGCAAAAAACAAAGCAGTTCGTTCCCTTCATGATCTGTTCTCTTACTTGGAAGAATTAAGAATTAAAGCAAATATTCTAAGCAAGCTCTCTATATAACGAAAGCTATGATAACTTTGGTACTGCCAGTCAGCCAAATGTTCTCCTAACCATTGTGCATATTTTATCTGATTCAATTCTCCAAGTTCCAAGGAGCTGAGTAATATTATTCATTTTCCAAATGAAGAAAATTGATTAATTTGCCCCAGAACTCAGAGCCAGAGAGTGGCTAAAACTGCATTAAAATAAGACTGTCTGACTCTAAAATCTCTCTAAAACAATAACTTCAGAATTCTTCTAAATTAAACATGGCCTTTAATCATATTTTGAAAAAATAGCCCAGAAGAGGTATGGTATTGCTGTGTCTCAAATAATCTGAGTTTGATGAAGAACTAAAAAATTTCTTTGTTGGTTCAAAAAATTGAATATTATCAATATTTACTAAAAAGAATCAGGGTTAATATTTCCTTTCAGATATTAGAATTAGTATACAGGGAACCGAGTTTTAAAATCTAATTGTTTTTAAATGTGATCTGCTGAGCCCTAGAGTTTTCCGTGCAGAGAATAAAAGGGTTTGCATGCCCTGAACAAAGTCCAAATCCTACATTTTTCAGAGAAGACTAACAAGGCTGAGAAATGTTAACTCAACTGTCTGGTACCAACCTGGGGCTAAAATTCATATCTCATAATTAAATTCAGTAATAATGAGATCCTGAAATTAAAAAACAACCACAGCAAAACTATAAGGAAAGAAATTTCCTAAATGGTAAATCCAAAAGCTGCTCAATTAAGTTCTTTCCCAGCCATTGATCAGACCTCAAAATGTTTCTGAGATTATATTTGAACACCCAGCCTGCCGTGCATGGCCATACATGTGCTGCAGAGCTCCAGGAACCAATGTATAATCCGACGTCATCCTCCTCTACAGTCTGGTAAATTCAGATCACCAAGAGGGAAGGAGTAAGCAATTCTATCCACCTATTTCTTTTTTTAATTCTGATGGGAGAAAAGGTAATGTGTTCTTCCTGGAGCACTTTTCAAACCGGATTTCCCAGCAAGCATTAGTCTCCACGTCAAATCTGAAGCCATGTGCTACAAAAGGGAGGACAACGCCTCAGTTTCCGCTCTTCACTGGAGAGTGGAAGCAACTTTAACGAGTGTCGCAGACAATGACACCTTTATATTAAGTTTCCTAAAGAATCTATGACATCCATTTCAGTCTCAAAAAAACTAAAAGTTCTTACTGTTCTGTGGTTTTTGTTTTGTATATTACCTATTGGCAGGGTCTGCCAGCTACATTCAATGATATTATAGTCTGTGTGTGAAGAAGAAAACTGTCTTCCTAAAAGAACCACAATGTTGTAGCTTATTAAAAAAATAAGTACACTTTCTGCTAAAGCCCAGGACTTGTAAAACTGACTGTTATCAATAGGCAATTACTTCTGTTACCTTGGAATATATTGGCATTCATTTATGCAAAGATAATGTAACACATTTGTATTCACTGAAGTAAGCTATGGATATGATTGAGCAGGATGCCCATCTTATATTAAACAACCAAAGGAAAACACTGCAATCAGAGCTCTTGCATTGGTGAAAATTGCTTGTATCAAATGGAGAAAATTGCATTATGGCTTATTTCCAACACAATTGTAAATTATAAGGAAACAAAATCACAACTTTCACAACAGGACAGCAGAACATTCACCCTGGGAAATAGTGGAACATAGGCATTGACCTCACCTAGCAGAGTAAATGCTTCGGAAAGAGCATCGCTGGCTAGTTACGAGTGATTGCTCATTTATCTCCATTACAGTAAATGAATGCAGAATTATGGCGCAGCAATGGCTAAGGCATGTAATTGAGAAGAACATAATTAGTCACAATGCCCTAGAATAAACTGGTTCACTATTAACTAAAGAATGTATTTGAGAGGTTAGAAAAACAGAGAGAATCTAGAGATTTCATCTTTAAAACAAAATTTTCTTCTTTTAATATCATATTCTCATATCCAAAACTAAATACTTGGATTCATATCTAAACATCAAAAAAGAGATAATAGCCTGGTGTCAAGGTGCCAGGTATAAATACAAACACCTAAGGAGCTGAGACAGAAGATTTCAAGTTCAGGTACAGCCTGGGCTACATAGAAAACCTTGAACTAAAAATAAAACAATAAAATAAGCCTGTCATTTTAATCAACTTGTAACATGTTTATCCCTTATAAAAATAAACTTTGCTGAGAGTCAAAAAGGAAACCAACATCACTCGTCAAATACAAGCTTGAAAGAATTGTCTTACAAGTGTTCTAATTAGCGGCCCTCCTGGAACTTCAGAGAAAAGCTGGTTTTATTGCACGCCACTCACAACATTGCTTTCTCCCAACATTATTGGTATTTATCTCAAACATAAAGGCTCCTTTGTTCTAAACCCAGTTCCAGTTCTAGGCATGGTTTCCCACAGCAGAAACGATTAAGTACCATCACTGGTAGATCAAAGGAGTCATTCTCAGGCAAACTATGAAGTTGCTGGAGAGATGAAAATTTGCACTTTATCTACACTAAATAGTTTAAAAGGTGTTCCACAGGTGGTGGGCTTTCCACAGGGATAATTTCACTCAAAGACAGCAAGGAAAGAATTGTTTATGTCAGCATGTGGTTTCTAGCCAACTTTGTTGCTGTTACCTGGCTGAAAATCTTTTTTTTTTTTTGAGACAGAATTTCTCTGTGTAACCTTAGCTATCCAGGATTCATTTTGTAGACCAGGCTGGCCTTGAACTCACAGAGATCCGCCTTCCTCTGCCTCTTTGAACGCTGGCATTAAAGTTTTGTGCCACCATACCTGGCTTGGCTGAAAAATCGTTATTCTTGAAAAAGAAAAATAAAAAAGGAAATCATACAAAAGACATGGGTGGCTTAAATAAATATCTATTTAGCAAATAAAAGAGTATGCTCCAGAGAACTTAGGAGCACAAGATGGCCAGCACCCTGGTAGGTAACGTGTCAGGAATTTTCCAGGATCCTCTGTGATGTCATTGTCAAGTTCCAGGGCTTGGTCCCTCCTTCATCCCTTCCCACTTCCCCTGCACATGCACGTATGAACACACCTGCTTTTTCTTCTTATAAGTGCCTAAGTAAGGGAGAATAGATACACACACACAGTGCTAGCTCTGTGGTGATGGTGGTATTTATAGCTTCAGTCATTTCTCTTGACTCTGAGATGGGGAAATATGTGCCTTTCTCCTCTGCTTACCAGAATGTACCATGGCACAAGAAAGGGTGGGCCTAGCCACAGCTTCCTGTACCCACCTGCCTCCTCTGCCACTCACCACTAGAAAACTAGAAGAGTCTAAAATTCTCAACTCCCGTCACTTTAGAAAGCATCGTTAGTGTTTATAGGTGTAAGTTTAAAATGGATCTCATGCCATTGTCATTTTGTGTTTCTTTAGCTATGGAGCATGGGCTGGTTTGAATAAGGGTGAATCCCCACAGGCTCGTGTATTTGAACGCTTGGCTGCGCATTGACAGGAGTGGCAGTGCTGGAGAGGGGTTAGGAGGTGTGGCCTTGGTGGAGCAGGTATGGCCTGCTTGGAGGAAGCTTATCAGTGGGGGTTGGCTTTGGGGTTTCCAAATCTTGAGCCAGGCCCAGCTCTCTCTCTTCCCGCTGCTAGCGGAGTGGATGTAGAACTCTCAGCTCCTTCTCCAGCACCAGGCCGGCCTGTGTGCTGCCGAGCTCCCTATCCTGACAATAGACTCCACCTCTGAAGCTGTAAGCAAGTCCTAGTGAAATGCTTTCAGTTATATGAGTTGCCATGGCCATGGCGTCTCTTCACAGCAAGAGAACACTCACTAACACAGAGCATTTCTTCAAAGGTGAGCTAGAGCAGCTTCAGCCCAGTTCTTTACTGATTCACTACCGGTGATAGCTGGCCTGTCTTCTCAGGCAAAAAGCAACATCATCTCAACAAAGGAGGACTTGTTGGTACCGAGTTGATTCTTTCAACAAGAACAGAAAAAAAAAGTGAACAATATGATGCATACATAGATATAGATATATATACAAATCTGTATATCTGTAAATTTAATGTAAGCATTTTAATTGTTTTATATATACCGCTTCCAAATATGTGTATAAACATGTATATGTGTGTGTGCTGATTATTCAGGAAAAGCTTTTCTGTATGTTCACAAGAAAGAGGAGAGGATTTAATCTGAAATTCACATAGTTAAAAAGAGCCATCGTAAGAATCTCCTGAAACAAGCCTGTACCAGAGCCGTAAGACCTTACTCCTCCCGTCTTTCCTGTCTAAGCGTCATGAGCCTTTGCCTCCGCATTAACACTGTCACCTGGACCACTTCCCGTAGGCCAGCCCTGTCCTGCTGCTTCCGCTGCGGCAGGGCGTGGGGCAGAAGGGCAGCTGACGGCTGCATCAACATAGGTGTCCGCGTTCGCCACACAAAATGAGCCCGCGAACGCCCTTCCTGAATGGCAACTCTGAGCTGGATTTTGTTGCCTGAGGATCCACCTCAAAGTCTGTTTCCTCCTTGGGGACACAACTCCATTCCTAGCCAGGGAGCAACGGGGCATTGTTAGGTGCTGGAACAAGAAGGGTCAGTTTTTTTGTAAGAGTGACGGCCCTGCTGTTTCAACCATGTTGCGGTGCAAGGCCACACAGCCAAAAATATTGGGGGCCAAACAAACAAACAAACAAAATGGCCTTGATAGCTTTTTTCTTTTTCTTTTCTTTTTTTTTTTTTCTCTTCTTTTTCTCTTCTTTTTATGAAAGTACACAAGGGCAAGAGAATAGGGAAGGAGTTGGATACCGGAAGGTTTGAGAGGAGTGAATATGATCAAACATGCATGTGAAACTCAGAACCACGCACACATCTCCAGGAGGGCGCTTGGTATTACTACTGTGACTATTCCTCCTCCCGGTGAAAGTCACATTTTTTTTTCTTTTCTCCCTACTTCATTTCAATGTATTAATTAGCTGCCCTATAAAATGGAAACTGATGCTTATTTTTTCACTTGCTGACTAGTTTTAGTCTCTCTAAAAGCTGAAGATGGGAAAGCATCATAATTTTCCAGGAACGCTCCGTTTCTTTTTCGCGCCTTGGCTAGCTGTAATGAGGAAGCATCGTTCGGCTATTCCTCAGCCCCGCGGCTTGTGGACGGAATGCCAGGTCCTGTTCTGACCTCACAGACACAGATGTTTTCGTCAGCAATTCTGCCAGCAGGATATGAAATTCCGTTTAGTGTTAGAAGCAACATCTTTCTAACAACCGAATTTTTCTTTATATATTTTTGCATTGTGCATGTAAAGGAAGAAATGCTAAGTTATTTAAGAATAAACTTACAAAAATGTCAATGTAAATAAAATTCCAGTCTTCAAATATGCTGTAAAAATAATTACATAAACATTAATTCCGAAAGTTTCAAGGGAGCGTTTCTGTTATTTAAATAGATGTTTCCCCTTGTATAAGAAAAGGTGTGCTCATGCATAAATGGCACCCACGTTGTACGGCCATGTCTTTGTGTGCAGCCCAGCCAGCTTAATAAAACTCACAATAGAATACAAAATCTGAAAGGTTTTGTAGAAGAACATTGCCTGCTCTGTGGAGTCCAGGCTTATCTTTTCCCTGGGTCCACCTGAGGCTTTAGCTCACCTTTTATTGCTGCATAATTACTTTGGTCCACTGAGTTTTATGGAATTAAACATTTTAAAACAGTGATGCCATATTCCTTTCCATTTAATTTATGCCTGTGTTGGTAGTGTGCTGTCTCCTCTTTTGTGATGCAGGACTTGTTAAGGAACTTGCTCAGATTTGACCCAGGAAAGTTAATTGCCAACCAGGGTAGCTACACCTGACCCTTATTGGAGGAAGAGCCCTTCACAGCTAAAAAAGTGCAGCCTGTTTGTCTGGATACCTGGTCAAGCTTCTATGCTGAATGACCTTGAACAAGGCCTTCAGTTGTATGCTTCTGACTTTCCTCACCTAGACAGCAAAGGCCTTGGCATACAGAATACAGGATGTCTTCCAGAAACACAGCCTACTATTGCAAAGCATGTTTTCCAAATGCCAGGTGTGATCTACTCACTGAAGCCCACCCAGAGAGGTCAATATTCACAGAAGCACACCACTGCCTTGGATGCTGTAAGAGATATGCTTGTCCTTGGGGAGGACAGTTGATGTAAAGTTACAAGGCAATTAAGCGCAAAAAGCAAGGAACCAGAGGATAAATTCATAAGCACAGATGACAGGATGCAAAGCGGCAAGAAAGCCGGGAAATGTCAGGAGCGGTGAATCAACAATTTTCCAGAGGTGACCGTGAACCAGGAGTCATTAGAGTTAAGGACTACACAGTGAGGAAGGAGGTAAGGTGTTGAGGACTGAGGAACAAAGTTTCGAGGTTCCGAGTCCCCTCCTTTGGGGAGGTTGAAAGTGAGGCAGCTGCAATGATCTCGTGGGACTCATTTGTGCTGAGTTCACGTTGGCAGGAGAGACCAGCTGCCCGTGGCACCCCAGTTCTCAGGGCCATAGTAGGAACCCACGTACACACCGGCACCTTTGTCATCTCTGACTTCATGATTCAGTGGCTACCAAATGCTTCCCCAGAGCTACCTCACAAGCGCCAGTCAGTTCTCTCAGTTCTCTCTCAGCAGAACCCCTTCATTTAGACAAACGCTTACAGCTCTTAGCGCTAGACTTGCCTCACTTCTGTGATGTCAATAGTATAAATGCTCTGACAGTTACACCAATTTTTTTCTAGTGTGTGAATGCCTTCATTGTATCCACTGAATTAATCCATTCTGTTTCTACTCATCACATGTGAAATACACACACACACACACACACACACACACACATATACTTACCATATTGTAGTGTTAGGGACCAAACCTAGGGTCTCGGGCACACATAACATGCTCTCTACCCGTGAGATATCTGCTCAGAACCACTGCAAAAGTAGTGCTCAGTGACAAGTGTGCCCTTAGAACCAGAGCATCAGAGGCAGCTTCACGTCAGAACAAAATTTTACATCTACAAAACTATACAAACCTGCATCTGAAGAAACTTTTGTTAATAGCTATGCGTGTCATAAATGGAAGCTGATAAATGAGGCCTGAGAGAAAGCTGGTGGCTGCCTGTCCTACCCTTGCCACAAAAAAAAAAAAAAAAAAAAAAAATGGGAAAGATATACTTGGGCCAGAATGATGGCATGAAAAGGACAAAGTGGAATTCTAACCACTGAAGAGAAATAAATGTTGAAACCATTTAATCATGAACTAAATTGGAATTAGGAGTACTGGGGAAATGTAAAATTACATCTCAAAGGGCCTAAGGATGGCTAGGTCCTCCCATCAGGCAACAAGAGAAAAATGGCTGGTAAAGCCAGACAGGGGAGGCAAGAATTCAATACTTGTCTCACTTCCAAAGTTGGTAATGTATTTCCTCAGTGCAAAGCCATGTGTTCTACCTCAGCAATTTCACTATGACTCACATCATCCCTTTCTTCCCGTAGTTTGCAGACCACCACTGCATGACAAAGCTGTCATTGCTGCTGTTCAGCTATTGTACAGGACAGAAGAGTCTAGTGCTTAAACGTGGGAAGAGATTAGGTGTGAAAAGCAATACAATTAAATAAAAACGGTACTCTGCATTTTATTTGAGGTAGTCATAAAAAAATCCAAATATTTTTGAGCAATTTTCTGCCTGACACTTCCCATCCACTCTACATTCAAGTCACCCAGTGGTAGCACAAGAAAGCCATTGCCCATTGCATACATCTCGATGTAGAAGTCAAACACATCAAACTGACCCCAGTGGAAAATAGCTAAACAAGGTGGAAATTTGCCCTGAAAACATTTGAGTTTGGAAAGGTTTTACTCTGAAGGAACCTACTTCAAGACTTTGTGGCAAAATGTCCACTCTGAGTACTGCTGATTCTTCTTTGTGGCTGCCTTGACCACATTTAAAGACACAGTTATGTTCAACAGCCTGTCCTTCACTCTTACTCCACACTGGTAAAGACATATGTTTTCAAAACCTCATCACAAGAACAGTGGCTTTTTGTGCCTTATTTACCCCTGTTTTGGGGCAGTGGTATCATTTAAACTGAGCCACAGCCCTGACTCCCTTTGTAATCCATTGTATAGATGTCACCTCATTGTCTCATTCCTTATGCAGTCTGTCCATGTTTTCTTTCAATCCTTGTCTTCGGCCTTTCTTATAGTTATACCCAAATCCTCTCTGACACTGGTTATTGATGAGCATTTGTTGTAGCCCTTTGTTTCAATCTTTCAGCTCCATTTCTTCACCTCTTTGGTTACCTCACCTGTCTGCAGTTCCCTATTTGTTATTTTTCTTATTCAATGACTTCTTCAAGATTCTGCTCTTTCAACTGGGTGTGGTGGTGAACACCTGTAATCCCAGCTCCGGGAGAGGCAAAGGCAGGTGGATCTCTGTGAGTCTGAGGCTTGCCTAGTCTACAAAATGGGCCCCAAACAGCCCAGGCTACAAAGAGAAAACCCTGTCTTGAAAAAAAAAAGATTCTGCTCTTTCTTGAAATAAATAATTATTAAGTTGGTGGCATGTTTGTGCTGGCACTAATATATTTATTTGAGTTGACTTGCAACCAGGCTGTAGTTACAATCTATAAGTTACATGTGGAACAAACTTTGATCTGAAAAATATCAGATAAATGTGTATCAGAGAAAATACCTGTTTCAAGACTTGGTATTCATAAACAAAAAAGCAAAGACCACATTTTACATTCAATAAAAAAAAGAAACAAAATATGACTATTAGACATTATTTTGCTGTGCCCATGAGATCTAAGGATCATTGACTTGAAATAATAAAGTACATAAAATGAAAATCTTTGGGGAATTTAAGAAAATTTGTCAAACATTTCATGACAAGTGTGTATTTTATAATTTCTAAACATTGGTTTTATAATGACTTTTTAGCTTTTAATGTCAGGAGCTTGGTTGTTCCCTCTGTACATTAAACCTCATTAATGTTAATGGTAAAACATAATGAGCCTCACAATGTGGAGGAGGGGAGAAGAGTCGAAAGAAGATGCCTTAGTTTTCTGCTGCCTCTAACATTAGCAAAAGCTTTCAGATAGTTATAGCAATCAAAATTCCCATACAATCTATTCACTGCTCCAATACCATTTTCATATGGAAGTCATTTTGCTCAATGTACCTAAACCAGTCCTACCCTTTAGTTCTCCCGTGTCCACTGCATTTCTGAGAAGAGTTTGGATATTAAGGTCCACAGGGCACACGTGTACAATGCACAAGAGAATATGCACATGCATCGCCTGTCAATTAAGAAAACGGAAGCCCTATAGGAAAGGGTAGAATAGAAGGCGGGACATCCAGCCTTCTTATGAGTCAACGTCTTTTTATTCTGGATAAAGCCAGGCAAGTGGAAGATTTGCCTGGGAAGATGTGAGGAGGACAGACACATGGTACTTGAGCAGAGGTAACCAGGCAGAATGTAGATTAGAATAATGGGCTGTTTTAAGTTATGTGCTAGTCATAGAAGAGCCTACTGTAAGGCCTAGGTATTTGTAAATATGGTTTGAGTGTCATGAGACATTATTCTGGGAGCTTGGGGCCAGGAGGAGAAAACATGCCCCTATTGCACACAAAGACCATGCTATCATGGTTTTGAACAGAAGTCCAGCAACCAGAAAAGACATGGGCACTTAAAAACAACTGAGAGATCCATTTCCTCTGTTTCATTACTCCCAGACAGTTTTGTTTTTCTACTCAAATATTGCGTTGCGCGCACAGTAATAAGATAGGCATAAGACTCAACTCTGGCAGACTGGACTGAGTGGAGATGCCCTCATTTGTTCCTATTTGGGGTCCCATATTGCCACATTAAAAGGTGCTTCCTTCCTTTTCAGGTATATCAGAGGGGTCTGCACTCCTTTTGTTCCTCTCTACCCATTACCTCTTCAAGAGAAGGCAGGCTCTCATCAAAGTGAACAAATGAGACAAGAGTGACAGCCCAGGTGTACCCTCAGCATCCTTTTTGCATTTTAAGCCATAAAAAACATGTCATCTCCCACCCTTGTCCTTAGTAATTAGCACTCCTGAGCCAGCGGCCCTGAAGTTTAATCCTTTAGGAGTCAAGAGGGCAATATCTGTGAACTTGTAAATGTCAATAATGGTCCAGATTCATCCACAGCTTACTGGATCTGAAGCCTGGAATTAGGACCCAGAAAATTTAATTCCTCAAGAGAATTCATATGCACACTAGTGTTTAAAAAGAAGTTTTTCAAAGATGCTTCTAGAATGTTAACATGCAAATGGATAAACTACAGCTATTGATCTACACCTGTGATTCTGAGCTGGGGTGCATGTATCATTCTGCATTTCTGGCAAGGTTTGAAGCTCGCACATTTTCAGCTTTGACTAATATTAGGCATCAGTTGGAAAGTTTTATAAACATACACACATATACACACACATCATTTCCATTCATGTTTTCATACATAAAAGTCTTATTTTTGGTTTATGGCAAAGTAGTTGTTTCATAGTATGCATAATGTTAGGAAATGGACATTTTGGTGGGTTGTCTCTATTCATTTGCTACCATGAATAGTGCTTACATAGAAAGAGGGGGGTCACTTTGACATTCTGACTTCCTTTCCTTTGTATATATATATCCCAGAATATGATTAATGGACCAATTGTTAAGGAACCTCCATGTATTTTCTATAATGGCAATACTAATTCATACCATAACGAAAGTATGAAATTATTCAATTTTCCTCATGTCCTTATCAGTACCCCCGACTTGTCATGTTTACAGCAAACATTCTTACTAAAGTGAGGCACTCTTTCACTGTGCTGTGATTTACATTTCCCTATGGGGGCCCCAGTTTTAATCAGGTTACTTGTTTTCTGCCTTTGACTTCCTGGAGTTCCTTATACATTTTGATGACCTTCTCCTTATCAGATGTGTAGCTTGCAAATATATTCTCTTGTTCTGCGGGTTGTGTCTTCCCTCTGCTAATTAATTCTTCACCGTGGAGAAGCTTCCTTTTGTTTGATAGACTCCCATTTGTTTGTCCTTTATTTACTTCTCTGTGCTTTTGAAATCATGTTCAAAAAACACCTTATCTATTCCAGTGTGTTAAGAGATATCCCTATATTGTTGTAGTGGTCTCAGACTTTTAGATACTACATTTGTTTCTTTAATTTATTTGAAGTTAAGTTTTGTAACTGGTGAGAGATGAGTGAGTTTCAGTCTGCACATGAATGCCCAAGGACTCTGTATGTAGAAAATTCTCTGCTCTTAAAAATTATTCTGCTTAAACAGACTGGGTTCTGTTGATTGCCACTTATATCTAAGTACAATGTCAAACACAGGAAGCATACAATTTAATAAAAACCAAACTATACATATGCTAAATATTCCACTAACAGACTCCAGAACAATTGTTTTTAATTCTCTCTCCTTTTGGTGACGATTTCGAGGGAGTCCTGAGTTATGGAGATAATAAATTTGTGTAATAAGTAACAAAGAAACTCTGCTTATGCCATCTAATTAGTGTCACAATTGAAAGTTCTACTTGTGAACTGAAATGGGAAAAAGAGTACAGTAATAATTGTAGTGCCAAACACTCTGTATTTACATGTAAGTATCATATCAAACCACATCAATGTAAAGACACTTCATGCAGATGCTGAAACAGAATTAGAATAGTAAATTAATTTTAGTATAACTAGTATTAGTAATTTTATTGTATTTGTGTGTCTGTGCATCCATGTGTCATTTGTGTGTGTATGGATGATGAAGGACAACCTTGGGGAGTCAATCCTTTCTTTCCACCGTGTGAGTACAAGGCATTTAACAGGTATTGAGGGCAAGCATCTTTACCCACTGAGCCAATGAAAGATAATAACTATCTGGGTATAGTGGCTTATGGCTTTATCCCAACACTCAGGGAGGCAGACGCAGGTGGACCTTTGTGGATTCAAGGCCAGCCTGATCTACAAAGCAAGTCCAAGACAGCCAAGGCTACACACAGAAACCCTGTCTCAAAAAAAAAACTAATTTTGAATCAATAGACTCTTGTTTTACTTTTTAATTACTATAAGTTCTCAGAAGTTAAGAATAAACCATATAACATAGTAAATTATGCATATTCACATACATATTTTATAAGTTCATCAACTCACAATATAGTTCATAAATGAAAACTGTAGTATTTTTATTTACTTTACTTGCCTAGATAAATAGAGATGTATATTAGATGCAATGAGAAACAAAATTAGACAGCTTTTAGGCATCCTTAGCTTCATAACAAAAAATAATGTTTCTAACACACATGTCCCAGCTGGGATTGGGAGGAAGTCACTAGCAATTTTCTTATCCAACTTTATTTCCCATAAAGCATGTATTCTCCAAGCTTTCATTCATTACATAATGCTTTTACCAAACTCTAGCAGGAGTTCCTGGCTCTACCAGAAGCCATGTCTATACCCAGAACCCCAGATGAGACCCTGCCCACAGACATCCAAAATTCCCTCAGAGCTGCACAGCTGTCCCCCAAAAGATCCCCCTTTGTCTCCAAATTCTGCCAGAACTTCAAAGAATAGCTAATACCAATACTTCACATATTATTACTCAAACTACAAACAGAAGGAACATTACCAAATTCATTTTAGGAGATCATAGTCACTCTGATACCAAAACCACACAAAGATTCAGCAAAGAGAATTACAGACCAATTTCCCTCATGAACATTGATGCAAAAAAAATGCTAAATAAAATTGAATCTAAGAAAACATCAAAAAGATAATCCACCATAATCAAGTAGGCCTCATTCCAGAAATGGAGGGATTCCACACATAAAAATCTATCAATGTAATCCACCATATAAACAAACTGAAAGAAAAAAAACACATGATCATCTCATTAGATGCAGGAAAAAAAAATCTTTAACAAAACCCAACATCACTGCATGATAAAAAGTCTTGGAGGGAACAGGAATACAAGGGAGATACCTAAACATAATAAAGGCAATTTACATCAAACTTATAACCAAATTAAATGGAGAGAAACCCAAAGCAATTCCACTAAAATCAGGGACAAACAAGGCTGTCTACTCTCTCCATATCTATTCAATATAGTACCTGAAGTTCTAACACAACCCTGTACAATGAAAGAACTTCTGGAGGTATCACCATTCCTGACTTCAAGCTGTCCTATACAGCAACAGTAATAAAAACTGCATGGTATTGGCATAAAAACAGACAGGTGGATCAATGGGAGAAAATTAAAGACCCAGAAATAAACCCACACACCCACAGACACCTGATTTTTGATGAAGAAGTCAAAAACATACAATGTAAAAAATAAAGCATCTTCAACAAATGGTGCTGGTCTAGCTGGATGTTTGCATGTGGAAGAGTGCAAATAGATATATATCTATCACCCTGCACAAAACTCAAGTTCAAGTGATCAAAGACCTCAACATAAAACCAGATACACTAAATCTGTGAGAAGAAAAAGTGAGGAAGAACCTTGAACTCATTGGCACAGAAGACAACTTCCTAATTGGAACAACAACAGCTCAGGCTCTAAGATCAACAAATTTTTATAAATTTTTATTTTTTATATTAATCAGAGGTTGTTTACTTTGTATCCCAGCCATAGCCTCCTCTCTCATTCCCTTACAATCCCACCCTCCCTTCCTCAACTCCTCTCTGACCCTTTCCAAGTCCACTAATAGGGGAGGTCCTCCTCCCCTTCCATCTGTCCCTAGTTTACCAGCTATCTTCAGGACTGCTTGCAATGTCCTCCTCTGCGGCCTAGCAAGGCTGCTTCTAACTTAGAGGTGGGGGTGGGGGTCAAAGAGCCCGCCATTGAGTTCATGTCAGAAATAGTCCCTGTTCCCTTTACTAGGTACCCACTGAGCTACCATGGGCTATATCTGAGCAGGGATTCCAGGTTATATACATACATGCTTTTTGGTTGTAGTATCAATCTCATAAAAGACCCCTGTGCCCAGATATATTTGGTCCTTGTGGAGCTCCTGTACTCTCCAGGTCATAACTAACTCCCCCTTCTTTCATATGATTCCCTGCACTCTGCTGAAGGTTTCGTTATGAGTCTCAGCATCTGCTTTGATACTCTGCTAGGTAGAGTCTTTCAGAGGCCCTCTGTGGTTACTAGTTTGGTTATTTGTTTTCTCCTACTTCCAATGTCCATCCTAATTGTCTAAGTGAGGATTGATCATCTTATTCCAGGTCCTCTTTCTTGTTTATCTTCTTTAGGTGTACAGATTTTAGTATGTTTATCCTATCTTATAGGTCTAGTATCCACTTATAAGTGAGTATATACCATGTGTGTAAGATCAACAATTAATCAATGAAACCTCATGAAATTGAAAAGTTTCTATAAGACAAAGGACACTGTCAACAGGACAAAACAGCAGCCTACAGTCTGGGAAAGGATCTTCACCAACCCTACATCCAACAGAGGGCTAATATCTAAAATATATAAAGAACTTAAAAAATTAAACACCAACAAACCAAATAACCCAATTTAAAAAAAATGGGATACAGAGCTAAATAGAAAATTCTCAACCAAGGAATCTCTAATGACCAAGAAGCACTTAAAGAAATGTTCAACATACTTAGTCATCAGGGAAATACATATCAAAACGACTCTGAGCTTCCATCTTACATCCTTCAAAATGGCTAAGATCAAAAACTCAAGTGATAGCACATGCTGGTGAGGATGTGGAGAAAGGGGAACCCTCTTCCACTGCTGATAGAAGTGCACGCTTTGGAAATATATAACCACTTTGGAAATCAGTCTGGAGGTTTCTCAGAAAATTGGGAATAGATTTACCTTAAGACCCAGCTATACCACTCCTGAGCAAGTACCCAAAAGATGCTTCACCATACCATAAGGACACTTGTTCAGCTATGTTCATAGCAGCTTTATTTGTAATAATCAGAACCCGGAAACAAACTAGATATTCCTCAACCAATAATATGGTACATTTACAAAATGGAATACTATTCAGCTATTAAAAACAAAGACATTATGCAGTTTGCAGGCAAATGGATGGAACTAGAAAATATCATCCTGAGTGAGGTAACAAAGACCTAAAAAGACAGGCATAGTATGTCTTCACTTATAAGTCGACATTAGCCAGGATAGTACAGGATAACCATGCTACAATCCACAGACCTAAAGAAGCCAAGGAGGATCCAAAGGAAAATGCTTGAATCTCACTGAGAAGAGGAAATAAAACAGACATCTGAAGTAGAGGAGAGCGGGAACTGGGTGAGAAAAGGGGTGGGAAGTTTAATAGGGATGGGGATCAGATATGGGAAGAACAGAAGTGAGAGGAGAGGACTGGAAAAGTTAAAGGAAATTGGTGTTGGAGGCATCTCTGGGACAGGGGAGGCTCCTGAGACTCTATAGGGGTGACCATAGCTGAGACTCAAAGCAGCATGGGGATATGGAGCCCAAAATCACCACCTCCTGTAGCCAGGTGGGATTCTCAGTGGAGGGAGAAGAACACCAAACCAGCCATAAAACCTTCGACCCACAATTTGTCTGGCCTACAAGAAGTGTAGGGATAAAGATGGAGTGGACACTGAGGGAACAGTAAACTAATGACTGGACCAACTTGAGGCCCACACGGTGGAAGAGCCAGCCCCTGACACTATTAACGATCCTCTGCTTTGCTTGCAGACAGAGCCCTTGCATAACTGCCTTCTGAAAAGCTTCGTCCAGCAGCAGATGGAAACAGATGCAGAGATCCACAGCCAAACAATAGGCCAAGCTCAGGGAGTTCTGTGGAAGAGTGGGAGGAAGGTTTGAGGGAGCCAGAGGGGTCAAGGACACCACAAGAAGACCTACAGAGCAAACTAACCTGGGCCCATGGGGGCTCACAGAGACTGAACCACCAACCAAAGAGCAAGCGTGGGCTGGACCTAGACCCCTACACATATGTAACAGATGTGCAGCCTGGTCATCATGTGGGTCCCCTCACAGTGGGAGGAGGGGCTGTCTTTAACCCTGTTTCCTCTCTTTGGATCCATTTCCCCTAGCTGGGCTGCCTTGTCTGGCCTCAGTGGGAGAGTATGTGCTTAGTCCTGCTGGGACTTGACGTCCCAGGGTGGATTGATACCCAGCAGGGGTCTTCTGTGAGAAGAAGGATGCAGGGCATGAGGGTGGAACTGGGAAGAGATGGGGGAAGGGGCTGGCATCAGGCTGTAAAGTGATTAAATTGATTAAATAAAGAAAATGTGGTACATCTACACAATGTAGTTATTACTCAGCTGTTAAAAATATGTATCATCAAATCTTCAGGCAAATGGATGGGACTAGAAAAACATCAGCCTGAATGATGTAACCCAGAAAGACACACACAGTATTACTAACTTCTAAGTGGCTATTGGCTGTAAAGTGAAAGATAACCAGGCCACAATCCACAGACCCGGAGACGCTAAGTAACGAGGAGGGCTCAAGTGGGGAACACGTGATGATCCCTGGAAAGGGGAAAGAAAATAGATTTCATGAGCGGACTAGGGACAAACACATAAGGAATCAGGTCAGAGAACGATGGAGGACAAGAGTGCTGGGAGAGGTGAGTAGAACTGTGGAACATTGGGAGCGAGGTAGAAACCTAGGGCAATGGAAAGTCCGGGAATCTCTGAGGGTGCCCTAGCTAGGACTCCTGGCAATGGGAATGTGGAACCTGACCCAGCCATCTCCGGAAACCAGAAAAGACTTCCCAGGGAGGGGACACCACCCCAGCCACAAAACCTTCCCAGGGAGGGGACACCACCCCAGCCACAAAACCTTCCCAGGGAGGGGACACCACCCCAGCCACAAAACCTTCTACTATGACTTGTCCTGCCTGCAAGATGTGCTGGCACACAGAAGGTGTAAAAATTGCAGGAGTGGTCAACCAATGACCGGTCCAGCTTCAGACCCATGGAGCACACCCTGACACTGCCTGGTGGCCAGGAACCGGACACTGGATAGTGCAGAGACATAGGACACAAACATCAGTGAAATGATCCCTAATGGTAATCTACTCTACTACTAGACAGCAGCCTGGCACAAACGTCATCAAAGAGGCTTCACCCAGAACCGGATGGTGCGGATACAGAGGCTGGCAGCTGAACATGAGGTAGAGCTCAAGGAATCCTGAGGAAAAGGAGGAGGAAGGATTGTAGGAGGCAGAGGGACACCACAAGGAGACTTACAGAGTAAACTAAGCTGGGCCTGTGGGGCACAGAGACTGAGCCACCAGCCAGGAAGCCTGCATGGGACTGGCCCAGGCCCTCTGTGTATATCTGAGGTGTGTAGCTTGGTCTTCTTATGGGATTCCTCACAGTGGGAGAGGGGCTGTCTCTGACATATTTTGCCTGCTTTGGGGAAGGCTTTTCTCCTCTGGGCTGCCTCATTCAGTCTTAAAATGGAGGGAGGTGTCAGGTCTTATTGCAACTTGATACTTCATGTTTGTTGATATCCCTGAGGCCTGCCCTTTTCTGAAGGAAAGAGGAGGAAGAGTGGATTGGAAGCGAGGGGTGGACTGGGAGAAGAAGAAGGGGAAGCTGCAGTTGGGATGTAATATAGAAAAGAGCAAATTTTTTTAAAGTACTGCTTTTATTCACTTGTAAATTTCTTCTTTTAAAATGTGGAGGTTTTACAGGGAACAGATTAATGCTAAAGACATCAAAGGAAAAAACCAACCAATTTATAAGGCAGGAAGAATCTGAGGAGAGGTTGGTGTTCACTCAGAGGTTGGTGTTCACTCAGAGGTTGGTGTTCACTCAGAGGTTGGTGTTCACTCAGAGGTGTGTCTTCTTCGAACGATTTGCTAGGAGATAGGTGCCTTTCAAGGCACTATGGGAAATACATGAAAATAGTTACACATGGTTTATGTAGTCACATGATGTTTCGTCTGATAAGAAAAATAAAATGTGAGCTAAGATAACTGCAATTAGAGTGAGAAGTAACTGCCACAAACAGAAACGGATCTTTTTTGTCTAGGGAAAAAAAAATGTAAAGAAAATCTTCTAGACTCTTGGTGGTGGAGCACTTGCCAGCAAGCAGTGGGTAATGGGTTTCGCTCTGAGCACTGCCAAAAAATTACTAATTAGATTTTTAAAGAAAGGGAGAGGGGGGGTATGGAAAAGAGAGAGGGGGGAGAGAAAGAGAGGATGAAAATGTTTCAGAAAAGTGCAAGTCAGTTTTGCATGCAAAGCCGTACAGAGAGCATTCTAGGTGGAGGAAGAAAGACAAAAACAGGGAAAATCTAAGGAAGAAGGGCGTGACGGGCGTGCATAAAACATGCAGGCTCGGCCTGGACTCCCCTCTCGGCGGCACAGTGAAGGGCAGAAGGGATGCCAGGTGGGAATGCAGCATGATCTGTGAGTGCATCCAGAGCTGTCTCTGGGCTGAGGTGTGATTCTGGAGGCTGAGGGCCTGCCGTCCAGGCACACTTAGGCCGAGTTCCGATGTGCCGGGTCATGGCAGGTACTCACTGCAGTTCCAGCCACATCATTATTTATCATGACAGATCTTCAGCATCAGTAGGACTAGTGAGGTGAGCAAGGGAAATGGTCCTCAGTAAAAGGATATGTTTCCATCTCAATCCTTATGTCTCCCATTTATTCTCTGTGACATTTAGAGCTTTGGAGAATACGCGACGTGCATGAGGCCCCTCAGCGCATTAATTTGATAGGTGAGGAAGTTAAATGATTCCATGTGCTCAAAATAAAGAGCTAACTGTCCTAGATGCATTCTTACATCAACATAAATTTGTGGGTTTTTTTTTTTCATTTCTGTGCCCAGCATGAAGCTGTTAGAATGGAGTTGTTTTCTACACCATTAAATAATAATATTTATCCTGCAGAGCTAAGCTATATTAATTGCATTTCTTACTTTTTTCTTTTGAAACAATGAAAAATATTCATAATTATTTAAAGTTGTTGGGTATCATATCCAAATCCAGTTGGCTTCTCAGATTATATTAACCATCTATTTTCACTGCTTGATGCCTGCCAATTGAATTCAGTTCTTTTGGGGAACACCTCTAGATGCCTATATATGGCGTGGGTGATTTTAAACAGCATTTAAATTGTGATAAAGTAAGTTTTGGAGCCTAAGTTTTCTTCCTATCTAACATGTATCTCTTACCTGAAAGAAAATCCTTGGAACAGTGATTTTCCATGTGGGAAGTTACAGAAAGAAAAATAACTAGTTGTCACATGAAAAGAAAGGTCATCCATTGTGTGTGCTCTATCTATTAAAATATTTTTGATGAAACACTAAGCTTCGGGTGATGCACAGTTTGTGTGCAGGGCTTTTCTTAGGTAAATCTTCTGGCACAGCTAACGGAGCCTGTACAGCAATGGATCGTACCCTCTATGGCTCGCACATCAGGTGTCTGCGCACCAGACATTTACATTACGATTCTCAACAGCTGCAAGATTACAGTTATGAAGTAGCAATGAAAAGAACTGTATGACTGGTGTGCCAGCACACAAGGAACTATATTAAAAGGTGAAAGCACTAGGAAGGTTGAGAACCACTGCAGAGAATGTCCGTCTGTCCGTGCCCCTCATTGTGCGCGCACTGGCTGCTGTCAGCGTTAAATCTAAGCTAGAGTTCAGATACAGCTGTGGATGGGATGACCGTACCTTTGTACGGCACACAGCTCAAGCCTCGTCAAAACACAGGTGGTGAGCATCATGGATTCCAAACGCGAGCAAATCGGCGCTGACCACACAGGAATTATGAGCCCACAGGCTAAGCACAAGGCATGTAGGAAAGTGTTATTTAGGCCCCTTGGATTTAAAGACACGTCGGCATGGGAGTCAGCAGAATTAAACGTTCTTGCAATTTGGCCATCAGATATGCTAAATATTGTCATTACTCCAGTGTGTGAAATGGACTTGACAATAAGAGAGCTTGCTGCAAAGCTGTAGCACTGAGAATAAATTTGAAGATGCGTTTCTCCACTCCAGTAGCACTCACAGTGGGCCTACAGACAGCTGCCGTGTAACATCTCCCAAGGAGCCTGCCATGGCTTAACTAAAATCGCCACGACCTATGCTCTGAACCATAATTACAGGCTCCCAATCTCTTGTCTTTGTCAGGAATTATCTTATCAATACCTTACAAATAAATAAAAAGTTGTTTGTGTTGGCTGAAGAAGTTACAGTTTAGTCCATTATCTAAATGGAAATGGGTGAGAAAAAAAAAAAGGCTGGGGAGAGGAGCCTGCTATTGGCAATAATGAGCAGAGCAATACAAATGTGGCAGGACAAATCAAATTTGGTTGTAAAATGAACACATTTTGCAAGCCTGGTAAGGAGGATTCAGTTGTTTATATACACAATGTCAGTCTCATTAGCAAAGGTTATCTTGCAGCTCCAGTCTGTAGTTTCTTATTAACAAAATGCAAAGTGAATATACATACTAAATTAAACATCTCGCCTCTTCGGGGCCGTATCCGACAACTGTGTTTATCCACGCGTTCACTCAGATCAACAGTCGTATTAGGCACCGCTGTCTAGCAGGCGGCTTCGTTGGGACAGCAGAGCAAACGTCAATACTTCCGGAGTGGATTTACATGCTTTATTGAATCATAAAACCGTAGATTGCAAAGAAGATAAATAACAGCACCTATGTCTGGCTGAGTCAGAACGTTCCTCACTCAAATTACAAGCGCGCGGTGTGCCCCGCCCTCTCAGAAGGCTGCAGCGTCTGCCGTGTGGGCGTGGCAGAAGCTCTCAGAGGTCCGTTCTTTGGTTGCTGCTGCCCAAAAATGAGAGATGACGGGCCAGAATATTTTCATTCTTGGACTCAGTTTGGGTTTGGGGGTCCTGACTCCAGTAATTCTAACATCTGAAGTTCTGGTTGAATCTCTGGATTCAAAATCCGCGCAATCCTAGATTAAGGCTTCATATACTGCTAGAATTAATAATAGTCCCTGTCTGTGTGAAGGTATAATACAGAACAAGATCGAGATATTTGAGGTGCTCATCTGCTAAAATTGTGATCCTGCTTGCATGTTAAAAAAAAAAAAGTTAACACCAAGAGTAACTATAGATACATTTTGGGAAACTGGGGGATTGGGGAGAAAGAAAGAAAGAAAAGCTCCTGCTCTTGCCCTGAGGAAAAATGCTACAATGCTTTTTTGAAATGTATGAAGCAATATTCAAATAAGTGATGTTAGCATGCTTTCACTGTGATTTGAAAAGCCTTTCTCTGGTATCACTACTGAATAACTGAGCACTGCATCCTGTAATTTGCCTACTATGATTCTACTT
The DNA here is from genome assembly GCF_030254825.1 of Meriones unguiculatus. Lineage (NCBI taxonomy): Eukaryota > Metazoa > Chordata > Mammalia > Rodentia > Muridae > Meriones > Meriones unguiculatus. The sequence continues at coordinate 112,151,275 of NC_083356.1, forward strand.
ATTGTTCTTCATTGTTGACATTATATCTAAGAAAGATTATTCAACCATTAGAAAGAGCAAAACGAAATGCTTCCTTATCCTCTTCTCCACATCATCCTAAAAGGTGAAACCCACTTCAGGTGACAAAGAACAATCAGTCAAAACTGGTGAGAAGCTGCCATGTTCATACCGCATATGAAACATATTGCTTTAAAGTATCTTCCCCAGGAATAATCTCATACCTGAAATAATATCAGCATTTGGTATTTCTGTGCTGCGTTCTCATGGCAAAGCATTTTCATATGCAATTTTGCCTGTACAGGAGAAATGTGAAACACTTCATCTCCAATTGCCAGGATGAAACTGAAGCTAGATGGCTATAAAATGCCTTTTCAAACTCAAAGTCATACTAGGAAAGGGAGCATGGCTGTGGGCTGGACGCCCCCTCTCTGGAAGTGGCTGTTTTCTCACTGTAGTGTCAGTGGCTTCCCACAATGTTAGATGACCTGACTCACTGGAAGGACCAACTTTGCCTGAAGTGCAAAACTAGAGCAGAAAATTTTTGCTTTGAAAAAAAATCTAAATATAAAATCAAGAAGTGAAGAAAAGGCTAAATGCTAACCTCATAACTTTGAAACTACTTACATATTCATACGTTAGTATAATGTGATTTCAGATTAACTTAAATTGTATAAAGAAGAAAAATTAAAATATTAAAATTAGAATACTATTATGTAGTAACTTAGAAGTCTAGAAGGGGCTTTTTTTTTTCTTTTTTTCCTTTTTTTTTTTTTTTCTGTAAGTGCCTAAATTTACAAGGAAGCTGCTCTTTGATCTCCTCCCGCTGTGGGGAGCAGCCTTGCCAGGCCCCAGAGGAAGACATTGCAGCCAGTCCTGATGAGACCTGATAGGCTAGGGTCACATGGAAGGGGAGGAGGACCTCCCCTATCAGCGGACTGGGGGAAGGGCATGGGTGGAGAGAAAGAAAGGGAGGGTGGGATTGAGAGGGGATGAGGGAGGGGGCTACAGCTGGGATACAAAGTGAATAAATTGTAATTAATAAAAAAATAAATAAAAATTTAAAAAAACTTTTTAAAAAGATTACAAAGAAACTTATTCTAAGAGGCTATAGCAAGAGCTTTTTTAATATTAGCAATTAAATAAAACACACACATACACACACAAAACACCGAGAACAAAGTTCCTTAGGAAAACCTTCTGCTGAGCATTCAGGATGATCCATCTAGCATGCTATGAATGTAGAACTTGGAATGCTGGAGTCAAAGAGCCAAATGTCGGGTCATCTTTAACCCTGTAATTGTCATTTCTTGCCCCTGCTCCTGCCTGCCCTGTACATAACCTAACGTCTTTGTGATCATCACGTCACAGTTTCGGAATATACAAGTTAACCTCTAGTTTCCAACCAAGCAAAAGGCTAAGAATATCATCTGATAGCATTTGAGGAGTAGTGGGGAGTTTCCACTGCTTTGCTAAAGCTCACATAGCTCATTTCCACTTATGATTTTGAGCACTGCCCTGGTTTATGACATCCTTTGTCCCAGTACTATAAAAACTACATGGCCCACACTGAAACATGGAATCTGGCATATCCTAAATCTATGTTCCAGTGACACAGACATTCATACTTGACTCCATAATAAAGTCTTTGAGGTCAGCGTTGTGGTTTATATCAATACCATGCGTGTAAATATATAATTTACACACTGAAGCATATTTTATTTCATTGCTACATGCTACAATCATATTACATAAGAAAATCTTTCAAGTGCTATTACAAATATTATACACACACATATATACGTTAAAAACCTTTGTGTATTTTATGCCATTTAAGGTGGAGAACACCCCATAGCTGGAACTCAACTCTGGTCCACAAAGTGAGGTTAGGGAATTATTCATAATTGGGTCCCAATTCCTGGTCACTATTGAGGTTTGGGAGTCAGCCCATCCAAGATGACCTTAACAGGTCCTGGAATCATCAAAGAATCTAAACGGACCCACATCCAGGCTTTTCTCAGCTCTTGTTCCTTTCTATAACTCTTCCTTGTTTTCATTTTACCCAAGATCAAAATAACAGGCACCTGGGTCCTTCACTGTTCCCACGTCTACAGTTTTTTTCTCTTTCTCTCCATAGTCTGTCTTTTTTTTTTTTTTCTTTCACCTTCCCTAAAGAACACAGCTACATGAGTCTCCAGACTCTGTTACTCAAACTCTTGAGAGATGAAACGGGTCTACATTGTTTGAGTGCTTATCTTTACCCTGCTCTTAGCACCTCTAACCAAACTCCTACATATCATCCGACTCACCTGTCTTTTCCTTCTATCATTATTGGAAGACGTGTGTTCCCTCTAGTTCTTCTCTGGCAATGGTGTACTGATCATTAATCCCATCATGGTTTCTTTCTCCTTATCGTCTCCACTCGTAACCGCAGTATCTAACACACTAGGATACACACAGTGAAATGGCTGTCCTTTACTTCCCCCAAACAATCAGTACTTAAAGAATGACTTTTGTGGTGAAATCACAGTAATTGTGTGGCAAGTTTACTGCTGGACAGTGAAGGTAGCTGTGGAAAGTCTCTATTTCGCATGGAGGTCTGTGGACTAAGGAACCTGGTACCTGAACAACAGTCTAAAAAGTGAAAATATCACCTTGTCTTCACCACAACCCAGTCTTTCCTGAACAGTGCAAGAACTTCCCCCTAAAAGTAGAAAGGCTCCTGAATTAAATAATAAAAACACTAACATCTTGACCAGTGATATAAAGCCAGATGTGCAGAACCCAGCATGAAAGCACCAGGAACATAAAAAAACAAGACAACTTGTCTCACTGAAAAAAGACCAGCCCCACAGTAACGGCTCCCAGTGAAAATGACCCACATGAAAACCAAGATATGTAATTTATTTTTTTTTTATATGTTATTTTTTTTTATTTTTTTTTTATCAGTTACATTTTATTAACTCTGTATCCCAGCCGTGTCCCGATCCCTCATTCCCTCCCAGTCCCTCCCTCCCTCCCTCCCTCATCTCCACCGTGCCCCTTTCCAAGTCCACTGATGGGGGGGACCTCCTCCCCATTCATCTGATCCTGTTTTATCAGGTATCTTCAGGACTGGCTGCAAAGCCCTCCTCTGTGGCCTAATAGGACTGCTCCTCCCTTCGGGGGTGGGGAGACCAAAGAGCCAGTCATCGAGTTCCTGTTAGAAATAGTCCCTGTTCCCCTCACTTTGGGAAACCAATTGGTTACTGGGCTACCACAGGCTACATCTGAGTGGAGGTTCTAGGTTATGTCCATACATGGTCCTTGGTTGAATGTCAGTCTCAGAAAAGACCCTGTGCCCAGATGTATTTGGTCCTTGTGGAGCTCCTATCCTTTCCCCATCAGACTAACTCCCCTTCTTTCTTATGATTCCCTGTACTCTGCCAAAGGTTTGGTCATGAGTCTTTGCTTTGAAAACACTGCTAGTTAGAGTCTTTCAGATGCGCTCAGTAGACTCCTGTCATACGTTCGATGCACATCCCATCTGTCTTTCTAAATGAGGATTGATCATCTTACCCCATGTCCGCTCAATTGATTATCTTTTTTAGGTGTATAGATTTCATTATGTTTATCATATCTTATAGGTCTATATAAGTGAGTATATCCCATGTTTGTCTTTCTCCTTCTGGGATATTTCACTCAGAATGATCTTTTCTAGATCCCACCATTTGCCTGCAAATTTCATGATTTCCTCCTTTTTGATTGCTGAGTAGTATTCCATTGTATAAAAATACCACAATTTCTGTACCCATTCCACCGTTGATGGACATCTGGGTTGTTTCCAGGTTCTGGCTATTACAAATAGAGCTGCTATAAACATGGTTGAGCAAGTGTCCTTTTTGTGTACTTGAACAAACTTTGGGTATATACCTAGCAGTGGTATAGCTGGGTCTGTAGGAAGCACTATTCCTATTTGTCTTAGAAAGCGCCAGATAGCTTTCCAGAGTGGTTGTACCAGTTTACATTCCCACCAGCAGTGGAGCAGGGTTCCCCTTTCTCCACAACCTCTCCAGCATGTGTTATCGCTTGAGTTTTTCATCTTGGCCATTCTGATGGGTGTAAGGTGATATCTCAGGGTCGTTTTGATTTGCATTTCCCTGATGGCTAATGAGGATGAGCATTTCTTTAAGTGTTTTTCTGCCATTCGATATTCCTCTGTCGAGAATTCTCTGTTTAGCTCTGTTCCCCATTTTTTAATTGGATTACTTGGTTTGCTGCTTTTCAGCTTCTTTAGTTCTTTGTATATACTGGATATTAGTCCTCTGTCAGATAAAGGGTTAGTGAAGATTCTTTCCCAATCTGTAGGCAGTCGTTTTGTTTTGATGACGGTATCCTTTGCTTTACAGAAACTTTTCAGTTTCATGAGGTCCCATTTATTGATTGTTGCTCTTAGAGCCTGTGCTGTTGGTGTTCTGTTCAGGAAGTTGTCTCCTGTGCCAATGAGTTCTAGGCTGTTCCCCACTTTTTTTTCCAATTGATTTAGCGTAAGATATGTAATTTAAAGTAGACTTCAAACCAAACATTGTCAGGAAAGACAAAAATGGCCACTGGCTACTGATCAAGGGAAAAGTCATCCACAGGAAATTACAGACACAGCAAACACAGATTCAAGTTCATAAAACAAACGGCCCTAGATAAGTCACAGGTAATACTAACACAATAAAAATCAGTGACTTCATCAGCCGAACAAAAGCAAGCAGAGCAACACTTGAATTAAATTACACCATCGGTCGAATGACTTGAAAGACGTCTACCGTGCCACTTGAGCACTACAGAACACTCATTCTTATCAACAGTCCATGGAACTTTCTGGAAAATAGACCACATAGTGGGGTACAAACCAAGCCCCAACAAATAAAAAGAAGAAAGAATTCCTTGCATCCAATCTGATCACAATAGAATAAGATTACAAATAAATAATGAGAAATTACAGAAAATACGCAAACAAGTACACATTAAAGCATACTATTACATGATGAGGAGTCACTGAGAAAATCATGATAACTAAATCATGGAAGAAATTAATAAAGCAAAAAATAGGCAATATAGGTATTCAATAAAATAAAGGGTTGGTTCTTCAAAATGATAAACAAGATTGTACAAAAGAAAAAATTAAAATTAATTAAAAAAGATGAAAGAAGGAAGCATTAACACAGATACTAATGAAATTCAGAAAATCATAGGGATAAATCTTGACATGTTTTATCCAATAAACTAGAAAATCTGAAAGAAATAGATTAATTCATAGATTCGTATGACCTGCCAAAGTTAAACCAAGATTAAATAAATTATTTAAACAAGCCTATTAACAAGCAAAGACATTGATGTGGTCCATAAAAAAACTCTAGACTAAAAAGAAAGCCCAAGTGCAGATGAATTCATCATAAAATTCCCCCAGACCTTCAAATAAAGCCCAGGACAAACGCTTCTCAAATTATTCCGTGAGACAGAAAAGAAGTGGATCCAAACTCTTTGTATGAAGTCGTTATTATCTTGATTACAAAATCAGGCATACATAAGTCAGTAAGTATAATTCATTATATTGAGGGAACTCAGAGACATAAATCAAATGATTATCTCAATAGATGCAAAAAAAGGCCTTGATGAAATTCACCATTCCTTTATGATGAAAACCCTGGATTTATTAGGAATTGATAGGACATACTTCATTGCAATAAGGGCTAAATATGACAACATTATGAACAGCATCGTGCTAAATGGCGAAAAATGCAAAGCACCCCCAAGGCAATGGTACCCTTTCTACCCAGTTCTCATCACTAATGGGCTTGAAGAGACAAGACATGAGAAGGAAACAAAACAAACAGATACAAATAGGAAAAGGGCAAATAAAGGGTTCCTATTTTTAGATTACAGTGCTCTATAGGACTATACAGTGCTCTAAGGACCACAGCACAAAACTAAGAGATAAGACTTTCTGCACAGTGGTAGATACAAAGCCAACCTATACAACTCAGAAGCTGTGCTTATCTGCACAAGACCTGCACAACACTGGACATATCAACATTCCTCAGGAAGAGGATAGGGCTCATTGAAGCTCCATTTCTCCCTGAGGAACTATTGTCAGCTAATGGTTGTTAAGAAAAAGATGCCATTTCCTTCTACTGTGTAGCCACGATAACTTACCTTGTTCCAGTAAATAACCTCCCGTACATGATATAAGCAGGCAGCAAACTCATTAGAGTGTGAGATAAACACACACAAGTGACCATGAGAATGGGAGGGGGCCTAGTTGACAATAAGGGCTGCAGGCAAAACAGAAGTGAGAGAGGAGAAAGGGATATAAATGTATGAAACTGTCAGGAAGGAAGGAAGGAAGAGAGAAAGGAAGGATGGATAAATGGAAGCAAGAGAAGAAAGGAGGGGGAAGGAAAGAATGAGAAAGGAAGAAAGGAAAGGAAAAAGGGGAAGGGAAAGGAAAGTATGAAAAAGAAAATCTTACACCAAGCTCCAGGGAAATTCTAAGGACCGACTCACCCAACTACTTAATTCTGGAGAAACAATACTAAGCTAAATTTCTCTATATCCTTTGTATCATCATAAAAAGCTAGTAGCAAAACCTGAACCAGCATAAGTTTGTCCTTAATCTTTCCACCTGCTTTCAGAATTATTCTTCACTCTATAGCATTTTATTTTCCCTTGATATATCCAACGAAAACTATTTAGGCAGCTCACTAGGGTGTTACGTCCAACTTGAAGAGTTGAGGCTTGCTTGGTGGGTGGCCCATGGGTTTAGAGAAAGACTAATGGGGGTGATTTTAAACAAAAATGCACAGGCACAGACATGCAGTTCTGCATCTTTTCTAATGAAGAACGAATGTCATTACTCTGCCGTTTTAATTAAAACATGCTTATTGATCACAACTATAATTAAAAAAACAAGCTAGAAAACTCCATGTTGAAAATTCAAAATGTTGCTGAATCTATGTCCCTTGAGATCTGAAAATGACTACACAGAGGATCTGACAAGACTCTATTTCTTCTTATAAAAGCCAATTAAGAGAAACCCCATACCATCTCCCTTTTGCTGAGCCCATTGCAGCAGAGTTCCAAGGCAAAAGGGGAAAAAGGTCTGTAGGTGCCTATTTAGAGGGCAAAATGGTTACTGATAAGAGAATAAGTCCATTGTTGGTATAATGTTCTTTTGGAATGTACACACTTTACCCTTATTCATTCAAATGCTGATTTCTCTCCCCCACTCTCTAGTTTCAATCTGGACATTGAATTGTGATACTTATTCTAAGCATTACCTGTCTCAACTTTGTGTAAACATGCCAAAATAATGCAACCAGCCACAATGTTGAGCAATGGAAAGAAAGCAGGAAGAGAGGGAGGAGCCAGAAGACAGGAAGGTGTGGGAGGCAGAGGAGGTGAGAAGGGCAGGAGAGAGCTGGGAGAGCAGAGCTGGAGGAGAGGTCTTGGAATGACATGGGGAACCAACCAGACATGAGATTTCATAAAAAGCAACTAAATGGGTGAATCTAAATGTTAGGAAACTATGAGGGCTTGGAGGTTTAGGATGGAGTAACTATTGCCCAGCATTGTCATCTAGGTTAACTAAATAAATCATAGTCTCTGTGATTTGGTTATACAAGATTAACAGCAGCTTTACCAAAAGATATATCAATAGTAAATATTAATAATTTTTACAACAGTCCATCGTAAACTTCTGAGATTTTTGTGTATTGAATGAATGAATGAATGAATGTATAATTTATTCAGCCCATCCCAAGGTAGATGGAATCACTTCATCAACTGGTCAGAACACTGAAGATAGTCTTGCTTAGACAATTATATGTTTTCAAATTACTTTACGCAAATAATTGGGACTTCAAAAGCTCTGATAATATAGAATCCCTCAGACATATTGTTTCATAATCAAGCTCAGACACTCTGTGTTGTGAAACCACAGCACTGATGTGTATCAGAATCTTACTTTCCACTAATTCCTTCCTCCCTGTGACTACAAGTTCTCCATATGCTCTCTAGACCTCACAGAAGAATATTATCACACCTTAAGATTGCCCGTTAGTGAGAACTTTCCTTAAAACACACACACATGAAGAAAACAGCAAATCCCGAAGCCGTTTGTGGAAACCAAACCTATGTGTTAAATCAGGAATAGGAACCTGCTGAAAATATCAGTTCAATTGTGCTCTTTAGCAAAAACTCAACAGCATATGCTGTGTTTACACTGACTTCTGAACTCATTTAAAGTGTTAGTTCCTGTGCTAGGCTGGATTTGGAAGCACAGTACAAGAAAAGGACCTGTAGAAAAAACAGCATTCATTCCACAGAGAATCACTATTCACTGTAATAAAGACACCACATGAAGAAAATTCTGCCATACAGGGGTCCCTCTCTACAAGCTTAACAGAAAGAAGACTTTCAAAGCCGTAAAACCACCTCATTCTCAAGGCTACACTACTCTGCAAGCTGGAGACCGCTGCATGTGGCTGTTTACATTTTAATTAAAATCAAACAAATTAAATATATGATTCCCCAGTCCCACTGGCCATGTTTTAATTGCTCCAAAGCCACATATGGTTACTGAACAGCATAGGAAAAAACTTTCAAAACTGAAGAAAGTTCTATAGAACAACCGTGTTCTGAAGTTCTTGTCTGTAATGAGAAAGAAAATGGGAAAAGTGAGGCCTGTGCTGTGGGGAAGGCAGTGGGGGGAGAGAGAACAGGAGAGGACAGGAGACCCAGAGAGACCTGGAGAGAGAGCCAGGTACTTTTACGAGAAACATGGAGGGCAGCATGGGCATTTGTAACTTTGTTTTATGGGTTATAAATGGACTAACATTGGGAGCTTTCAACCAGCGTCATCTAATCAAGGAAGGAGCTTGAGACGTACATGTTGGTCAATGGGCAGGAGCATCGCACAGACAAGAAATTGAATAAAAAAGTATCAATCAGGAGATGCCTGTCTTTCCAAAAAATTTGGCTTTGTAGATCAACCCATACAATTTCCTGTGCACAGATATACACAGGATGCAAAGAAGAATGCCAATGGACTTGGGAAGTAGATACAAAACCTATAATAATGTTCTCATCCATCATTTGAATATTTAATAAAATATATATGGTTCTAAACCTATTTTCAGCATAAGATCAAGCAATGATATTAAAATTGTATACCTGAGTCCACTATCTTTTGGAATTTTGAATTTTCAAGAATTTTATTTGGCTAAAAGTTACCTTTAATATACCTAAATATAAATATTTACAGATATAATTGCATAAACCCTCACTACTCAATTGCTCCAGAAACTTTGGGCATGAAATTCAAGTGAGAGATTATTCGAGCTGAGAATTAAAATGAAGATGTCCACCAAAGACAGTCAAGATCTAATAAAACAAAGGGGAAAATGTACTGTGTAGAAAACAGGAATCTGCCTTTGCTCCCAGCAAGTTCCTGAATGAAGCTGGGCCCCTGAAAGGTAAGGATTTGCTGGACCGATTGTAAGTTTCTCCAGCCAGAATCGGTAGCTCGTATTAGCAGGAATATTGGCTGCGTGCAGCTCTAAGCAATGCCGATGGTTACACTCTTCCGAGGTGGAACGTTCCAGCTTATCTTCATAGTTAGCTCAGCGGTGACATCATTAAGGCTGCTTTATCTCCCCCAGGGATCTCAGCCTCTGCCTCAGTCGGCACACTTCGGTTTTAACAGCATCATTTGTTTCTCCGGCATCTCAATTTTCCTCTCCATGGACTCATGAGATTTAATCACACGTGTAACAAAAGCCTTATGTTCTATTTCCTCTTTTTCTAGGGCTCCAATTTCACATCTGTGCTGCCTGCCCAGATTTAATTCACTTGTCTAACTCATCAAAATGTCAGACATGTTTCATTCCTTCTTTCTTGATAATCTCACTTCCTTCTCTCCTTCCAGACAACCAGACCTCCAGCCCCATGGCAGTCACCGCACCCTCCTTCCGGAGAAATCTCTCTCCATTGCTTCTTGTTTACTTGTCTACATAATGCAAGTTATTTCACCACGGTGTGTGCATCTATAGAGCCTGATGTATGGATGGCTACAGGGAGTCATTCAGTCAACCATCAGCTCTATGAATGTGAGCCCGCCCCCATTAAACTAACCAGTCTACCTCTTGATCCTCTGTGATCTTCTGTTTCTGCTGGGTCTCACTGAACAGTTGTTCAGCAGGGGTTGGTACATGTTCATGTCACACAAGGACAAGAGTGATGCCTGAAGTTTTCACAGGCAAAACCACTATTTTTTTTCATATAACTTTCCTAGGAAAAGATCACTAAAGGAATGTCTGCATAGCCAAAAGAAAAATAGGTGAATCAATCAACTTTTGAGAACTGAAGCAATAAGCTAAATGGCTCATGCTGCAATCTCATACTCCTTGACTTCCTGTACCATCCCTCTGTTTATAGCAAGGCCCTGGATTTGGCTCATGCTGTTTTTCTTGGGCATTGAGGAAGTGTTCACGGACCACCAGCCGGCCATCCTTGGTCCTCCCAAACACTGCCTATCACAAGTGTTCACAAAAAGAGTTCCTAGTAGCCATATGAGCACCCACCGTGTCCCTTTAAGTTAAACCGGTAAAATACATGACTAAGTCCCGCCCCAATTCTGCTTCTTCCCTGGTGTCTACAGGTCCATTGCACAACTGGTTGAACTGGAGGGGTGAGCTTGGCCAGACAAGGTAGATGGGTGCAGGCAGGATCACAGCAAAGAACATAGGCCTCTGAACCGCTTCAGAGAACTGGCTCATTTATTGGGGGTATTTATGCCCCTGGGGAGGTGGCCAGGGTCTCTGGGGCAAGGTCTATGTGGCCATGTACAACTGGCCAGGACAGTGCTGGGGGATCTGGAGGAAAATTTTTATAAAGGCAAATAAGGAGTGAAGCCTGATAACCGTCAAGGTAATAAATTCTTACTAGGGTTGCTGGTGGGGCAGCCGAGTTTACTGCTCCAGGCTGGGATATGGCAAGCCAGCCCCTGTCATCTTCATCTGAGGTGGAGGTGAAGCTCCCCTTGACCCTTCCTTCATAACCTTGGGTCATTATGATCCCACAACTAAGAACACCCATGCTCTTTTAGTTGGCTGTACCCATAAATGAGTTAGTAGATCACATGTGACAGAAATTTAGGCTTTGAGGTAGTTATGATCGGTGTCTCTGTTTGTAAAAGTAGTGAATAATGTAGGAAGATGCTGAGACTCATAGCCAAACTTTGGGCGGAGGGCAGGGAGTCTCATGGAAGAAGGGGGAGATAGAAAGACCTGGAGGGGACAGGAGCTCCACAAGGAGAACAACAGAACAAAAAATCTGGACTCAGGAGGCTCTGAAGAGACCAATACTCTGATCAAGGACCATGCATGGAGAGGACCCAGACCCCCTGCTCAGATGTAGCTCAGTCTCCATGTGCAATCCCTCCTAAGGGGATTAAGGGCTGTCTTTAACTCAGTGGCTGGCACTCTAATCACCTCCCTCTGGGGGGACAGCCTTGCCAGGCCACAGAGGATGATGACACAACCAGCCCTGATGAGACCTAATAGTTTAGGACCAGGTAGTAAGGGAGGAGGACTTCCCCTATCAGTGGACTAGGGGAGGGGCATGGGAGGAGAAGAGGGAGGGAGGATGGGATTAGGAGAAGGTGAAGGAGGGGGCTACAACCAGGACACAAGGAGAATAAATTGTAATAAATAGTAATAACAATAAAGAAAAACAATGACAACCAACCCCTAACACACACAGCTATTGACTCACCTGAATCTGCAGTGGATGTGCTATAAAAAAATAGGAAGCAACGCTATTGTGAAGTCTGTCCTGAATTCTTAATTCTTACACTGGCACATGCTCCTTTATGTAACACACTCTACATTTTCTAAGAGTTAAACACGAAAAGCTCTCTGAGTCCTCCACAAAATCCAAATTGAGCCATTATCTTGCCATCCAGCCAACACTCTCCAAACAACTGAAATGACCAGCAAGCACCAAGCGCTTATGAATGGAGTATCGAGGCTTACCCCCGTGCATTATGTTTGTAAACTGTGTCCTTTCTTGACTGGGAGTGTCAGCCAAACAAAATGATGACGTTTGTGAGGTAATTCCATGATTACTCAAAAAACCCCACGTCATCTCAGAGACTTGGCCAATTTTTTCAGCAAATACGGCTTAGAAAAAGCCGTATTAATAGGGACTGGAACTTTTTTCACTGACCCAAATCAAATCATTACAAGTACACACACACACACACACACACACACACACACTAATTTAGAGTTGAAAGTTTAGAGTGGTTTAGAGTTGAAAGTCAAAATCTGACCAAAAGCATGTGCATTTCAGGCCATCTAACGAGCGACAGTGGATGACCCCTGGCAAGGGTCTGTGTAGCCTGCGTCCATGAGACGGCGCCACACTACAAAGCACATTTGCATACTTGTGTATCAGATACAAAAGTGTCCGAGAAGATGGTCAGGTGACAAGGTTTGAGTTCACACCATCATCATTTTTCAAATGCCCACACATTTGTTTTTTTCTACTAATTTCTCTTTTCAATAAATAAATGTTCATTTTTTTTGTATTTATCATATGAAGATATATTATTTATTTTAATTTTTATTTCTACATAGCTAGTTACCATAAAGCTTACAAATTTAATATGAATTTGATAACAAACAATTTCTGAGGATGAGGAATTCAGGCACAGCTGAGCTAGGGGGATACCTTATTTTAGGGACTCTCAAAAGAAAAATTTAATTTGTGGCAGTCCAGGCTCCCACATAGAGCTATAACCAAAGTGTCAGCCCAAGCCACCATCATCTAAATGTTCAACTGAGACAAGCCCATTTCCAAGCTTAGTTGGTTGCTGGTATAAACGGTTTCTGACTACACTGGCGCCTCACCCCTGTGTGAGCTGTTCACGGGAGGCTGCTCAGTGCCTTCTGCACCTGGGCTATGAGCTGCCTGACACGTTAAGCCACTTGACCTTTTGTCTGTTGTGTTTGTTGTAAAAACTCTCTAACTGGTCATTTGACTTTTCACTTTCCTGATGATTCTCCCCATGGAGGGGGAAAAAAGAAAGCTGTGTCTCGTCAAATTTAGTAGTCTTTTCTTTTTTACTCTTAAACTTTGAGCTCTAAATAGAAAGACCCTCCCATACCAAAATTCTAGGTAACACCCAGAAGTTGGACTCTGGTTTCACTTGTTCATGCTTGCACGGTTGAGCTCTTATTACACGGTGTGACGGGTGGAGCTGATTTTACATCGTATGTTTTTAATAGCCAATGTTAGCACCACTTAACTTTTAAAAGCCCATCGTTTCCCAACGAATTTTGGATGCCATAATAATTAAAAGCTAAATTTCAGTACAAACAGGATCTCCCCTGAAAGTTCCAGGATGCTGCGCTTGACCACCTTATTATGCTAGTTCTGTGCATGTCTAATCGTGGAAGCTTTGATATTTTAGTATTTTTTAGTTGTTACTTCCTGATTCGTCCATATCCGTTTTAGCATCAATTCTCTATCTCCAGAAAGACAAGAGAGCTAATGAATGTCCTTGCAACTGACCTCATGTTTAATTGCCTTATTAAAACAGTTGGGACATTCTCCCTGTGATGTGTTATCTAAGGTATTGCATCTAAAGAGAGAATGTCATTTGACTTCTTCAAGTTTGCAAAGTTTTTCTCATGTATTCTTTCATAATTCTTAGCATTATTTATTCCCACTTTTTATTTTGTGCTGCCTTTGCGATATTTTCTCCATCCAATAGTCCAACAAATCAACCCATCCACTATTGGGTGTTGCATCTTAGCTTCAAATCATTACATATATAACTATATTCAATATCACATAGACATCAGCGCATGCCTGTCTATCATCTATGCCAGCGAGAATTTGAAAGACAGTAAGTTCACCCAACACTTACAGCTAGTCCGAATGCTGCAGTGTCTAATTCTTTATACAGCCCTGGCTACACAGCTCACTGCTGCTGGTTTTACAGGTGAGGAAAATCTGATGAAGAAAGTGCGCTGTGAAATACCCTGACTGGATTATAAATGGTGAACTCACGGGTGTAAAATACACGCTAGATCAGTTTTCACTAACACTGAATTGATACTTGCAGCGGCCAATACTTTTTTAAACAAATCAACGGGATAAAACTTTACCTCCGTTAGGTAGCGTGATGCCAAATTGACTACTAGATCAGAAATCCTATCGAGAGAAGTAAAGTGTAGGCACCGCATGATGTACAGACAAACAGATGGATGGTGCTGCTCGGCTCTCGGCCATTTATCCATTAGAGTAATGAATGCCACCTCACGCTCGTTGGGTCAGGAAGAAAAATCTAAGTAGACTCCATCCACAAGCATTCATATTTCTTTTTGATAGATGAAATCAAATCATGAAAGCAGGCAACTTTTATTGACTTTTCCCCTTTAACTACTAAATCTGCTTTCTGAGAGGAAATGAAATGGTCACAAATAATATCAGAATCAAATTCTGTAATCACCAATAATAATTCTCTGAAGCCTAAATGAACATGAAGACGCACATATAAAATGCACCTGAAGCCTTGCGTAGTTAAAATGAAATCACATCAAAGTTATTTTTAGTCCCAACACATAAGCCAAAGAACACTAGACACAAATCAATTAAGTTGTCACCAAGCCTCTTCCGCTGCCCCTGAAATGTGAAAACCATGCTATGTAAAACTGCTGAGGCTAAAGTTACGGCACCAGTTTAGAATGTAAATTTTTTTTAACGCAGGCTAAAAGAAAAAGTCGTAGTTGAAGTTAATGTACTTGAGATCTTCATGTAAACAGGGAGTGGGTGTGGGAATGAGAAAGAACTCACTGAATTTGCATGAAATTACAGCTCATTTCCTTCACACGGCCAACCCCAACACGTTTGACCCATAAAGAGCTTGATCCCAGGGGGGTGGAGCTCAGTTGGCTGAGTCCGCGTCTAGCACACAGGAAGCACGGGTTCGAGTCTCCTCTCCCCTACATCTCTGCATTCCAGAGGTGGAGGTGACAGGGTCAGGTAGTTCAAAGTCATGAAGTCATGTTCTTAGCTGCATGAGGCCTTGTCTAAAAAAAAAAAAATGAAATGAAACATTGTCCAAAATGAAAGTAGTATGGATAGGATTAAAAATACATTAGACACAAGGAAATATATGGTATGGACAAAACAAAATACCCTGAGAAGGTTAACTAAGCATAGCACTGCATGACTGTAATCCCAGCAGTTAGAGGCCAGAGGATCTGAAGTTTAAAGTCACCCTCAGCTACAGAGGGAGTTTGAGGCCATCGGGGTACATGAGATCTCATCTGAAAAATAAAATATAACAAAAAAAAAAGAACTTGATCCCAACATGTTGACTTATTTTTTTTTTCTTTGGAGTAATTACCCACCAAAAGGAAAGAATTTTGCCTCACTTTTTCTCTTTAGGACACTTGGGGGTATCAATAGACAAAGCTTTAACATTTGTTCAGCTTGGGCCACCACTTAATTGAACTTCACAAAAATCTCGTCACTCATTTTTATGAAGGCATAACTAGTTTACCATGATTTAAAACTAATCCTTTCAACTCTGACACTTTGTATTTCTAGGTGAGGTATACTATATAGGGTTTTGTTTTTTTAATTTAAAAAAGAACCGAGACTATCATCTTAAAAGAGTTGATATTTAAAAGTAAAAAGGGGATTTTATGAAGTTAGAAGAAAGTGAGCCAGACTTTTAAAACTGAGAACACAGGATATGGGAAACATAAGGATGGAGATGGAGTGGCTGCTAGGGGGAAGGACAGATGCTGCACCACAGAGGACTCGAGTTCAGTTATCAGCCTGAGGTCAGGCCCTCACAACCACCCCAGCTCCGTGGGGAACCTATGCATCTGACCCCCAGAGGTTCCTATGCTCAAGTGCTCATGCCTGCACACAGACAAACACACGTACACATAGCTAAAAATAAAATAAATCTTTTTTGAAAAATCAGTGTTGCTGGTTCAGGAGAAAGTTTCCCATCTGTTCTCTTTTGCTATCAAACCAACCTACCCCAGCAGGAGAGACCTGTCATTCTGAAATTTTAAACAAGATTTTTTTTTTCTCCTCATAATCAGGAGCCTGTGCAACCATCAAAAACGTATCTGACAACGGAGGCCTCTTGTCATTTACTGCTGTTTACTCTGGAGTGCATTTCACAGCTTGGAGAGTCTTTATTTTACCAACTGTAACCCACAAAAAACTCACTTGTCAGCACACATAGAAGATAACTCAGATGGTTCCTTTACAATGTAAGATTATAGAGTGGAGCAAGCCCCACAGCCAGAGGACCTAAGCAGTGCCAATTTACTTCTGGTTTTCACATCTCAAAGTATCCAGTCCATATGGCTTAACAAATATCAATAAAAACCAATCGGAAACTGGTTAGCACAAAGGTCATACAGAAAGGTACAGGGATAACCACCTGCCCATTGTGTAAGTACACTCATACTAAAGGTTAACATGTCTCATCTTACCGTTCAAGAACAACTGTCTTATTTCAAATGCAAAGTGAAAATGAATCTGCAAAAGCAATAAGAATGTTTCAAAGCAGCTCAACAGCTTACACCCAGGATTTCCAATCTATCACCATTTCTTCGGGTGGGGAAAGAAAACTTCACTATTTATATCCCAACCTGTCAAGTAAAAACCTGCCTCTACACATTTGTCACTAACTCCCAGTGAATGAGATAGAAAAGTAAGGAAGGTGTTGCTGTCTGGGGACCGCCATCACGTTAGAGCATTGTGGTTTTGATGTACTGACGCGGCAGTCACTTAGCTCTTTCTGCCCAAAGAGAAGAGTGTCCTCTCTGGCCATTCTTTCCCCTTTTGCTCACTACTATTCTTCCTCTCTCTCAGTGGACACCTTGTAGGCATGGAGTCCAGGCAGTCCTATGAGCAAACGCCTAGAAACATGGCAAACCCACCTGGCTACTCTCCAGGATGAGTATTTCCCAAGCAGAATGAGAGCTTTTACCTTTGTGGAAACCCATTAAATAACTCCAAGCGAAGTCCAGACTCAGATGTTAAAGATCTGCCCCTGCCCCCAAGAGCCTACTGAGCTAGTCGTCAGCTGCCAACTCACCAGATTTTCTTAGTTGCTCAAACAACAGCCATGTTTATTATTTCTCACAGCAATGTGTGAAGGACCAGTTCGTGTGCCTGGGTGGATGGGGTCACTCATGCAACTGTCAGGTCCTACATGATGACTGAACTGGGCTCTGCGCTGTGAAAGGATCACTCAGGGCTATACCTGTGCTCAGCCGGGAGCCTTGGTTTTCCTCCAGCTGTCGTCTCTCCCCATGTACTCATACATCTCCACCCACATGATAGCCTAGACTTCATGGCAGGACGCTTCTAAGAAAGTAAATCAATAGCTGCAATGCGGCCTGGATTATTAAGAAAGAAAGTCACAAGGCCAGCTCAACTAAAGAAGAGCGAGTATGCAGAGGACTGGAGGCATGGCATGTACACGGGACATTAAGAACAGAACATTCACCTTTGGAAACTGTCTTCTACATCGTAAATACAAATGAAAGTTCATTTAAATAAATAGATCTCTTTACACAGTTTAGTAACCAACTGTTTTTATTGGTGGTGGTGTTAATATTTGCCATTATAAACTTTTAAAGATGGGAGAAAAACTTTAAGGAGAGTCTACTTTTATTTGATGCTATAAGATAGTTTATAAAATGCTCTCTGTATACTTTCTTTAAAGATTCATTTTTATTGAATTTTGTAGCTTATTTTTAGATCCCTTTCTTGAGAATTTTATCCAGTACACTTTGGTCACAACAACGTACCTCTCCTCTCAGATCCTCCCTAATCCTGTTCTACTTCCCTATCTACCCAATCCCATGTTTTCTCTCACTCTTAAAAAAAAATAAATTTAATTAAAAAAATGTAAAACAAGGAGTCCAGCCTTCTGTAGTCAACTCTTCTTGAATGTGAGTCCTTCTGTGTTGCATACTTAATAGTAGCCAAAATGGTAACCAGTACAGTGGGGTGTTTCTGACAGACCTGAGCATGTGTTTTCCAGGGGATTATGAAAGGACTTTGGAACTTTGGGCTAGAAAAGCCATTGAGGGTTGAGGGTCCAGTGGGTTCTTCTGTTGGCACTTGGAAGATAAGAAGGTTGAGAGCAATGCAGACGATGAAGATCTAAAGTCTAACATTTCAGAAAGAGGCAAAGGCTATACCAGGCCTTTTGTGTGAAGACTCTGTGATGTCTGGTCTGCTGGTGCTGAAGAGTCAGCCGTGATGAACAAGAGACCGGACCCACTAAAGTAAAACTTTTGCTTTACTAAGACAATTGATGCCAGTCAGCTGGAGCTAAGAAATCAACAATGATTAAGAAGAGATCAGCTTCTTCTGTTCCTATTATTCCAACCCACCCACAAAAACTGCAACCCCAAATTTACCCTGCCTATGGTATGTGCAGGGATAAAAATAGAGCAGAGACTCAGGAAATACCCAAACAATACCTGGCCCAACCAAAGACCCACCCTATGGGAGAGAGCCAACCCCTGACACTATGAACTATAATCTGCTCAGCTTGCAGACAGGAGCCTGTCAGAGTTGTCCTCTGAGAGACTCTATCCAGCAGCACCTCAAAACAAATGCTGAGGCTCACAGACAAACACTGGGCAATGAGTAGGGAGTCTTGCAGAAAATCGGGAAGAAAGAGAAAAAGACCTAGAGGTGAGAAGAACTCCACAAGAAGACCAACAGAGCCAATTAAGCAGAGCCGGGGGACTGGGCGGGGGCTAGCTAAGACTGAAGCACGGAAAGAGGGTGGGACTGGGAGTGGAGGAAGGATGGGGCTACAACGAGGATGTAAAGTGAATTTTAAAAATAAATAAATTATTAAAGAAGGAGGAGGAGGAAAAGGAGTAGGAGGAGGAGAAGAAAAGATCAGCATAACTGAGGTGAAGCCTTCTAGGAACTGGTTCCTGAGAGTCAGCACAGAGAAGTTGTGTTCTAGAAGTTGTCTAGGTTGTATCTTGTGCTGGTAGCCAAACTTGGAACTGTGTAACTCTCCCAGGTGGTACTGGTGTTGAAGGCCTGAAGGTGTCATGGAGAGCAGCTGAGGCTTAGCAATAGGAAGGGCCATTAATGAAAGTTCACTCATTGACAGTTAAAGACCCAGGATTGAAGCGGTAATGCAGAGAAGTTGAGGCTTGGCACCATGAAGAGAGCCTGTGAGAGGCCACTGGTGACAGTGCAGCCCAGGTGCAGCTGAAGACCCAGCATTTTGGAGATGCCAGTGCCATGGACGACCACTCGGATAGCAGAAGCAGTTGACTGGACAGGCTGGATCCTAGCAGACGAGCTGTGCGTGCTGCAGGGGTGGACCCAGAAGTGATCCAAGGCTGTGGGAGGAGCCGAAAAGACCATGAGTGGATCCCAGACACTGGATACTGAGTCATTTATAGTTGAACTCTGGTTTTGCCTTGCTTAGGTTGTGATCATGCCCTGGCTCTTCATTCTGAGATAAGAAAGGATTTAGTTTCTTTTCTTTTCATTTTTCAGGAGACCCCAGTTAAGAGACTGAATTTTTTAAGATATTTTAGGTTTTAAAAGAAACTGAATTTTAAAGTGTTTGAATCTGTAAAGACTTTCAAAGTTTCTACAGTGTGTTAGATTGTGATGTTGATGATATTTTAGGATCTTGGGGATTAAAAAGAAAGAAAATGTGTGTCTTAACAATGATATGTGTGTGTGTGTGTAGTTGACCATGAGTCAGGTGTCCTGGATAATTCTATGTCCACTTCTCCCAAGTTAGAGTCATCTGAAAGCAGGAAACTTCAACAACAAAAACCCTCCATAAGCTCCAGCTGTAGGGTATTTTCTTAATTAGTGATTGATGGAGGAGGGCCCAACCATAGCCGGTGGTGACATGCCTGGGGTGGTAGTCACGGTTTTTACAAAATTCAGGCTGAGCAAGCCATAAGTAGCAAGCCAGTGACTAGCACCTCTCCATGGCCTCTGCGTCAGCTCCTGTCTCCAGTTTCTTGCTCTGTCTGAGTTCCTGTCCTGACTTCTTTGATGATGAACAGTAATATGGAAACATAAACCAAATAAACCCTTTCCTCTCCAAGTTGCTTTGGTCATGGTGTTTCATTACAGCAATAATAACCGTAGGTAGGATAGTTGTTATAGCCAGTGTCTCTCCTTTGAAGAAAATTGACCCTCTCTCTCTAGCAGATATCAGTTGCCAATAGCTCCTTGACTAGGAGTGGGACTTCATGACCTCCTGTCCTCCATGTTGTGATTTTGTCTGGTTTGAACCTGATCTATTGTTTTGCATCCTGTCAGAGTCTCTGTGCATTCATTCTACTCTGTTATATCTGAAAACACTGCGTCCTTAAAGTCATCCACCACCTCTGGTTTTTAAAGTCTTCCTTTTCTACACAGGTCCTGAGCTTAGAAAGGAGTGTATTCTTGATAGGACTCAGAAGCAAGATTATTAAAAATCACTAAAAATAATACTCATTTCAGTAGGGATGAAAGTTGTGCTGCTATATCAGAGCTTCCCAAACTTGAATTGCTTTCTGTGTCAATCACCACTATTTGACTCACAAAAAGTAGCACAGTTGCTACATGAAGAAGTGGCAGGACTGTTCCACAATCCATAGATAAGACGGGAGTGTCCGTTACTGCATTAGTAGCTACATTACTATTCAGTTAATATACTAATTTCTCCCACCACCAAAGAATATTTAAATCTTGACAGAGTACAGCATGTTTTTAAGGAAAATGATTCTGTGATGTCCGTTTTGGGATTGAAATGGCACTTCAGCTGTACTACCAAAGGATGAAGGTACCAGTAACTTCTTTTCACTGGCCAGAAAGTTGAAAGAGGAGCAGATTAAAACAAAAGGAAAAGTTGAAAGAAGAGAAGATTAAAACAAAAAGGAAAGTTGAAAGAAGAAATTAAAACAAAAGAGAAAGTAATAAGATTATTTAGAAACCTCCAGAAAACTAGGAGGAGTTACACACCAGTGGGGCCCTATCTCTGTACCTAGAGCCTGGTTATCCCTTGCAACCTTCTTCTTTAAAAGACACGAAGACTGTCTCTGGTGAAACAAAAATATCTATGACACCAAGTGATGAAGACTCCCAGTCAAAAGTCACTCTATCACCCATTCAGCATCAAAGTTTACTTAAATATATGTTGATACCAGTCATGTGCTGGATGCCTCTACTGTCCTAAGATGCAACAATGAACAAACTGAGCAAAGGTTCTTACACATATGGAACTTAGAATGCAATAGTTAGAGGCATAATAAGTAATAAGTATGATTATTCTTTGAATTATATGGTACTCCCAAAGTGCATAGCTGATATTTAAAATAAAAACATAAGATAAAAGAAATAAGGAGTACTGGTTGGTTTGGCTTGGAAAGCAGGTCTTCTCACTCTAAATAGAGCTTTCAAGAGACCTGAGTTTCATTGGGAGCAAATCGGTTGGAAGACGCTGGGTAGCCGGAAGATAAGCAAAGAGGATACGGACAGAGGAGTGTTGGAGATGGAAAAAAAGGTCTGGAATGTGCCACTGTGTTAGGAAAAAGCAGAGTCCTGTGATGTTATAATACCAGAAGGAAGGAAAAGGACAGTTCTAGGTAAAGTCTGACAAGAAATAGATGAGGTCGTGTGGGGCCGTTAAAGGCACTGACTCCCTTTGACTTTCTCCATATAGAAAAGAAGAAACTATCTTAGGGTTTTAAGCAAAGAGCAGCATGATCTGAGCCACTTTTTATAAAGATGACTCCAGCTGCTTCTCCAGAGTGGCTGTGGGTGGCACTGGTTAGAGAGAGTCAGGTTAGATTGGGATATAATTCTAGCTGTCTGCATAAGAACTGAGTGAGGATGACTAGGATCAAAACAACAGTAGAAGTACTCATAAAATACTGCAATCAACATACATTTTGAACATATTCACATGTAGTTAAGAGGATCTCATAATGGGTTGGAGATGAGAGCTAAACAAAAGAGAGAAGCAAATGGTGAACACTTCATTTTCAATTACTTAGTCCCAGAAATGCTGTCACACAGATCAGGAGAGCCTTAGCTAGGATGAGGTAGTTTGGGACAGCACCAGCTGAAGATGACTGCTGAGGAATCCTAGTGATGCCAAGCCAAGGCCAACACTTAATGACCACAGTTTGCCCAGAGCTCTAAGCTAGAGATACAAATGTTTTGTTTGTTGGCATGTGCTTAGTCTATAAGCATAAAATTGGAACTCGGTGCGCAGAATTACAGTCAGAGGACAAGGTTGAAAGGAGGACATCCATCAATGAGACTGAGAAGAACCAGCCAGCTCCATAGGATGAAAAGCACAGAAGCATGATGTCCTAGAAGAAATAGGTGTCACAAGTGTTCCATACATGCTGAGAAGTCAAATAAGAGGAAGAATGCAGAGTGACCATTGAGAAGCAAATGAACAGAGAACTACATCATTTCACAAGCCAAATGCCACTCTGCCCTGTGAGACAGGCTCTAACCATGACATAGCAAGCATGTAAATTTACGTTTTTTGTTCTCATCTTTTTCCATTTAAGGTTAAGAACAAAACTATTAAGGAAACTAATTTTCCATGCAACATGGAAGAAAATGTGTTTATTTATTTATTATTATTTTTCCCAAAATCAACGTGGCATGACCATCAAAGCCCTATGCTTAGTTAACCTCCATAAAGGCATTTCCTGCAAGGCAAGATGCAGCGTGATTGGTAATATCAGCCCCCAGCCCCACACCCATCTATTTGCAGTGCTCATTTCCCTAAGATTTCCTTATCTGTCTAAAATAATCTCAGTGTAGGAAAAGGAGAGGGTGGTAGCGAAGTCAGTGAACACAAATTGTAAGAGCAATTTGTCCAAAGGACAAAAGAAGTCCTTCTTGAAATACTGCCTTTAGTTGCTACCTTTAAATACCTTTCCCGCTCTGTCACACAGCACCGTGTTTATTGCATACGGAATGCCACATAACCCTGCTTTGCCCACTGCCCCATGTATACGGGAATAAAGAGTGTTCCGTTACAAATGCTACCGACACCAAGTCTATAAGGAAGGCCTCAAAAGTCTCTAATAACCTACAGGAAAATAAACAGTAAAAAAAGAGATGACAGCAAACTAGGGTTTTGTCATGTTTTCTCTGATGCCATGAATTTCTATAAACTTACCACACTGTTACCTTTCCGCATCTTGTAACTATGAGAATAAAAATCTTTTTGTTTCTTTATACATTAGCATTTTGAAGAAGCTCTTTGTGCAAGCAGAAGCTTCTTTTCACTGTTATTGAAATCAAAGTTCTGTTCCAATTGAAGCAAGTTATCTTATTTATTTATATATTTAATCACATTACAGCCTGATCCCACACTCCTCCCTCCTCTCCTCCCATTCGCACCCTCATGCCTCCTATTATCATGCCCCCTTCTTCTTCTCAGAGAAGGAGAAGCCCCAGAAAGATACCAACTCACCCAGGCACCTGAAGTCATAGCAGGATTAAGCACATCCTCTCCCACTGAGGCCAGACAAGGCAGCCCACTAGGGAACAGGTATCCAAAGGCAGACAACAGAGTCAGAGACAGCCCCTCCTCCCATTGTTAGGGGACCCACATGATGACCAAGCTGCACATCTGCTACATATATGTAGGGGTCTCGGTCCAGCCCGTGCCTGCTCTTTGGTTGGTGGATCAGTCTCTGAGAGGCCCCATAGGCCCAGGTTAGTTTACTCTGTAGGTCTTCTTGTGGTGTCCTTGATCCCTCAGGCTCCCTCAATCCTTCCTCCCAACTCTTCCACAAGACTCCCCAAGCTAGGCCCACTGTTTGGCTGTGGGTCACAGCTGTTTCCATCTGCTGCTCGATGAAGCCTCTTGGAAGACAGTTAAGCTAGGCTCCTGTCTGTGAGCATAACAGAATGTCAGGGGTTGGCTCTCTACCATGAAATGGGTCTGTCACTGGTTTGCCATTCCTGCAACTTCTGCTCCATCCTTATCCCTATACTTTTTATAGGCAAGTTTTGGGTCAAAAATTTTATGGGTGGTTTGGTGTCCCCTTCCCTCCACTGGAAGTCCCACCTGACTAAAGAGGTGGCAAGTTCAGGCTCCATATCCACCACTGCTGGGAGTCTCAGCTAGGTTCACCTCCACAGACTCCCAGGAGCCTCCCCTGTTCA
This sequence comes from Meriones unguiculatus, assembly GCF_030254825.1. NCBI lineage: Eukaryota > Metazoa > Chordata > Mammalia > Rodentia > Muridae > Meriones > Meriones unguiculatus. The sequence goes on from NC_083356.1 coordinate 112,175,536, forward strand.
GAGGTGACCCACACCACTTTCCACTCTTTCTCCCAGTCCTCTTCCTCCACCTCACTCCTGCTCTCCCACCCCAGATCTCCACCCGTGTCACCCTCCTCACCCCTGCTCTCCCACCCCAGATCTCCACCTGTGTCACCCTCCTCACCCTCTCCCACCCAGTTTCCTTCATCTACTTCAGATGTCTATTTTATTTTCATTTTTGAGTGAGACTCAAGCACCCTCATTTAGGCCCTCCTTTGCCTCTCCGGGTCTGTGGATGGTAGCATGGTTATCCTGTACTTTATGTCTAATGTCCACTGGTAAGTGAGAACATACCATGCGTGTCCTTCTGGGTCTGGGTTACCTCAATCAGGATGATCTTTTCTAGTTCCGTCCATTTGCCTACAAATTGCATAATCTCCTTGCTGTTAATAGCTGAGCAGTATCCCATTCTTTTATTAGTATTATTCCATTATTTTAATACTCGAGTAGCAAAGCATTCCAAAGTAAACGCATCACACTTTCTGTATCCATTCTTTGGTTGAGGGACAGCTAGGTTGCTTCCACTCTCCGGCTATTATGAATAGAGCTGCTATGAACACAGTTGAGCAGATGTCCTTGTGGCATCTTTTGGGTATATGCCCAGGAGTGGCATAGCTGGATCTTGAGGCAGCACTGTTCCAATTTTTTGAGAAAACTCCAGATTGATTTCCAGAGTGGTTGTACAAGTTTACATTCCCAACAGCAATGGAGGAGGGTTCCCCTTTCTCCACAACCTCTCCAGCACGTGTTGTCACTTGAGTTTTTAATCTTAGCATTTCTGAGTGGTGTGCAAAGGCTTCTGGGTGGGCCATGGGGTACTGAGAACAAATGAAGTAGAAAATTCATGGTCTTTCAAATCACAGAGACTGGAATCCAAACTGTAAAGTCCAGTGTCTGCATGACGGTGATGTGTAATGTTAATTGTCAAGTTGCCAAAACATAAAATCCCTGGGGAGATTATGTTCCTTTGAGGGGTCATCTTGCTGATGTTAACTGGGGTAGGGAGGTTTGCCATTCCCTGCACAGGGATTATGGATTGTATGAGCGAGGAGAAAGAAGCCGAGCACTCATGTGCATGAATTTATTGTTCTCTTATGACAGAGGGTATAAAGTGACCAGCTGACCCAAACTCCTGCTGCGTGGACATCCCCACCATGATGGCCTGGCATTGATTTGTGAGCTAATGTGAGCCCATTCTGCCTTAGCTGCTTTTGTTATAGTGCTTTGTCACAGCGTCAGAAAGGGAACTAAGACAGTCAGCCACACATGAAGGCCATGTCCACCTCGGCTGGGCTTCTTAACCTATAAAATATAATAACTGAGTCTCGCAATAGTAACAGTGATGGCAGACCCCTGTCAGAGCTGTGTTCCTGTTTGCACTGAGCCGCTTGCCCCAGCCACTCCCCTTATGTGTAGCATCGCTCCTTCCACACAGATGAACACGCCAACGAGCAAAGTAACCATTCTCCCCACGCCAGACAGACCAACGACCCCAGAGCGTAAGTTTTTAGTAAAATGCCTGTGTGCGTGTTGTTATATTAGATGAGAAGACTGAAATCTTAAAATGCTGTGTAATCTAACCCTTGAAACAGACTGAGAGTGAGTTAACAAGGCCCTTCCTTACCTTTCAAGCCAAGAACCTGACGTTCTAATGAGCCACCACTGGAGTCTCCTAGCTAAGAGCAGAATAACAAAGTCATGCCTTTAGGAGACTCACCTGGTTCCTAATTTCTTACTTTATAAACATCTAAGAGAGTCAGATATTTCTTGTTTGGGCCTACCCTGTAGTTCCCAAGTGCCCTAGCACCAGTGTGCATATGTGGGGCGTGTCTGGAAGTGAGCTCCTCTGAAAAGCTCATTTCCCGTTTACCGTTGTGTTTCTAGAATGTGTCCCAGTACATCAGCTTAGTCCATATTCAAAGGCATGAGATCTAAAAAGGTGTGTGGGTGGACGAGACAGGCATGATGGGTTCAGTGTATGTGCTTTTAGGAGGCCACATATTCCAGGGACTCTTGAGCCTTCTGGAAGTTTCATCCCAAACGTGCATTTGTTTCTGTAAAGGCGGGTCTAAGTGCATATTCAAAAATGTTCCACAGTCTGGATGGATTCTCAGAAAGGTCTTGGACTCACAAATGTTAAGAGCTTTTAGGCAGCTTAAAGATAGGTCCACTGGTTCAAAGTAATTCAATTTGCACAGAAAACAACTATAAAGTACTCTAGCTGAGTACTCTAGCAATATATAGAAAAATAATCATACAAAAACAAATGATAATTCTCTAAGTGTCATGTCATAAACATGACACTTTTAAACAGCCGTCCACTGTGGTTACTCTGTTGCACATATAAACCTGTGTAGCAACATAATGTGTGGTTGTTCCTACTACAGCGTAGGGGGTTGGACCGTTGCCACTCCTTTCCCTCCTTGAGAGCCATGACAGCCTGAGGAGGTGCTGCCATTTTACAACCCTGTAACTGAAAGTACCCAACCTTCTAAAACGCTTTACTCAACAAATGTTTATCGGATTCTGAAGTAGATGGGAATTAGATCAATCACATTACGTTCTTATTCCTTCCCAAATGCTTTTATAGAATTGTATCTATTTATAGAAAAGATTCAATGAAAATTTGAAGAGAGGTTTCCAAAAGAAGTCAGAGGAGGTTATTGGGGGGATGGGAATGGATGGCCTTGCTGCTCCGTGCAAATTACAGTGGAAGGTTCCCATGAACATCAGGCTCCTGGACTTTCCACAGTGCATAGAAAGTTTTCCACTGGATCAATAGCAGTACAGTCAGTCATTTTTTATTTAATTCTAGTTAATTTAAACCTTCTGAAGAAAACGTCATGGAAGTTAAATAAATGAGAAAACGTTTACTTATATCCAAAGGCAGAGACATTTCATATCTGTGACCAGGAAGGAATGAGTATCACACATTCAGGCTGAGCAGGGGCCGGCTCTGCTCTGGGTCCCAGCACTGGCACTAACGACCTTGCTGTTTGGCGACTGCTGAGAATGAACACGTTGGTGAGGTGGTACCACGAAGTCAGGTTCGATACTGAGAACAGGACTGAAGTACTAAAAATTCCCACCCCTGACTCTGGGAGAGAATCTAGTTGTATAAAAATCTGTAGAACTATAAAATCAAGAGCACAGAACAGAGTCAAAGCAATCTCACTTCAGGGTCAGTGGCTTTTACCTCAGTGTTCCTTTCTCTGTCCGTATAAGATTCTGATCTAGACAATGATGCCAGAGGTAGTGGGCAGCGCTGGGAGGTGGTGTTAACACAAAAACCTCCCGTGGTAAAAATAAATAAATAAATAAATAAATAAAAATGCTTTATCAAACAAACTTCCAGAAGCATGTGTTGAATAATACTTAATTCATGGATGTAAAAATGTTAAGAAATCCAGTGACTTCCCCAAGTTGACCATGTGAGTCTGTTAACTTACACTTTGTAAGTCAAATCTTTATTTACTCTTTATAAAGCTACTGCACAGCACTTTTTTTTTTTTTTTACTCAGTTCTTGGCCAGTGGTTTGTTTGAGACCAATTTCCTAACTGTGGTTTTCATTAAAATTCAGCCTGATTTTTTTTAGATATTGATTTTGTCGCTCAACATGTTACTATCAGTCACAGACTCATCCCTCAAATATGCCTTACATAATTTTATTTCTAAGTTCTTCAAGTTACATAGACTAAATATGGCTGAATCAAAACAGAGTTAAGAACATATGTGAGAACCTATGAGGATTTAAAGAGGTAAATGCAACTCCATGAATGTTTTTGAAGAAATATATGCAAATTGTCTAGGTAGAGCCCTCAAAATATTATAGAAAACTTTGTTTTGTGTGTATACACACACATATATTTGCATTATATACATTTGCAGTATGTATGTGCATATATTTAAGTACATATGCATTACATAAAAAGATGATAAAGAAAAATAATATAATACACCATCTCAAAAGAAAAGAATATTTCTCTTTGGAGAAAACAGAAAGGGAGGGAAATTTCATGGAGCCTATTGAGAAAATTCTGTAAGAAGGAATCATTATGACAAAAAAAAAAACAAAAACGAAGAATTAGGTAAAGTCCAATATCAATACACAAAAATGAGCAAAAGAATGGAACCAGAGAAATGTGGGCACATGTAAAATTTCGCAGTCCCTTTTCTTGGTCTTCAGGACAGAGTATGTGATGAAAAGCAATGAAAGAGAAAGGACTTGAACTATAGCTTGAAATATATCATGTAGAGCCTTGAGCATACTCTAGACACGTGTGTAATTTAGTAGGCAATGGTGAGCCAATACATACTTTCCCGAAATACCCTGTCAAATCGAAGATACACTTTTTGAAATTTTAACAGACAATATAAAATGAATCTGATGTTTTTACCCTGGTTGAAGGTTTCGTAGAATATGCAGAGGGATGTGCTCAGTTTAAAATGAAAGATGAAACTCAGCAGAGCAGTTGAGGCTGGGGATGATTAACATCTTGAGAAGGAACGGCAGTAAAGATGAGCGTAAAATACATTCAGCTGCTGCTCAGCAATCTGACCGCTGGACTTGGGATAATCAGCAGCGATGAGTCTTTCATTAGGTCAGAAAGACATAATACTGCGGGGAAATCTGGTCTTCAGATGGTATTTCTTTGATGAACAGTAGTCATACTCAGGGAGTAGGGAGGTGAGCCTGGATGGTACAGACAACCAATGCAACAGCATCTTGGTCCGCTTGGGATGCTGCAAAAGAACACCATAGGCTGAAATGCTGTAAACAACAGACACTCCCCACAGCCCTGAAGAGTGTCAATTTCATGACCGGGGTGCTGGCGACTTCAGCATCTGTTACGGACTGCACAACTGGTATCTATTCGTAGTGCCCTCACGTGGTAGAGGAACCAGTTGTCTTCTGGAGTCTCTTTTATGGGGACACTCTTTTATTTCAAATAAATTTATTCATTTTACACCCGATCACAGCCCCCTCCCTTCTCTCCTCCCGGTCCTATCCTCCCACGCTCTTCCCTTTTTACCCCTCCACTTCCCCTTAGGAAAGGGAAGCCCCCTGCCCCTTACAAACTCACCCCGGCCCGTCAGGACTTAGTACATCCTCTTCTGTTGAGGCCCGAAGAAAGTCATCCAAAAGCAAGCAACAGAGGGCATATCAGATCTGACACATGCTCCCCTTGTTACTAGGCACCCACATGAGGACTACGCTGCCCATCAGTTACATATGTGTCATAAGCCTAGGTCCAGTGCATGCACAGTCTTTGATTGGAGTTCTGTAACCCCCATGGGCCTAGACTGTTGGTCTTCTTGTGGGGTTCTGTCCCGTCCAGGACCTTCTATCCTTCCCCCATACTTCTCCATAAGACTCCCCCAGGTCTGCCTAATGTTGGCTGTGGGTCTCAGCATCTATTTGGTTCTGCAGCTGGGTGGAGCCTCTCAGAGGGCAGCTGTGCTAGGCTCCTGTCTGCAAGCAGAGCAGAGTATCATGAATAGTGTCAGGGGTTGGCTCTCCCCCATGGAGTGGGTCTCAGGCCGGGCCAGTCATCGGTTAGACATTCCCTCTTTCTCCATTCCATCTTTATCCTCGCACCTCTTGTAGGCAGGGTAGATTTTGGGTCAAAGGTCTTGTGGGTGGATTGGTGTCCCCCTCCCTCCACTGGAAGCCCCACCTGGCTAGGAGGCGGCCCCTTCAGCCTCCGAGTCCCCCGCAGCTAGGAGTCTCAGCTAGAGTCACCACCACGTCCTCCCAGGAGACCCCTGCTTGTCTCGGAGATGGAGAACACTGCTTCTAATTGTAAGTGCTCCTCCTCTAAGGCTTTGTGTCCTCATCCTATTATCTTGGGGGCTGAAATCTCAACACATGAAACTGGCAGAGGATAACATTCAGATTTTCACAATCAGTAAGCTGAGAGAAATTGGCAATACCCTGTGGGAGACAAATCTGTAGGAAAAACAAAACAAAACAAAATAATAAAATAAAAACAGTAGCCAGTTTGAGCTGAAGAATGGGAATGTCCTGTGCATCGTTCTGACAAAGGAAGAACTGAGGCTGTTCTGTCAGTGTTAATGTCCAGACTCAAAGCACTCAACCCCTGCCTTACAGGTCCTGTTGGTTTTCCACTCATCTGCACTGGCCTGTAGCACCAAATCTCATTCATGGTGTTTTCCCAACACCTAAGCCAGTGCCTAACAGAGAAAGCACTAAATATTAATGTTTCAGCACTTACGAAGTTTAAATAAAGAATCTTAACGTTTCAATGGGAGCAGGGTGAAAAGGTATGTTTGAAGTGAGGGTAGTAGGTTATGATCTAATTGTTCCTGACGGTTTACTTCGTGGATCAGGAAAATCCCAGTTAAAAAACTGTCAACGGGGGCAGCAAGTATGGGTGATGTATATTTATTTCCAACGTAGAACCTTTGTGCTCTGAGCACTGTAGCGATGTTCCAGAAATTTTTAGTGGTCTGGGTTTTTGTTTGTTCTGTGGGAGAGGAAAGAATGTACTAGGTTTACACTTCCAGGTCACAGTCTATCTTTGAGAAAAGTCAGGACAGAAACCAAGCAAGAATTGAAGCACAAAACCATGAAAAAAAAATGCTGTTTAATGGGTCTAATATGTTCATGCCTAGTTAGCTTTCTTAAAAAGCTCAAGTCCACCTGCTCGTGACTCTATGCTGTGCCAAAGTTGACAGCTGAAGTTAAGTAGAGTTCGTCATGCCTTATCAGCTTAACACATAAACGCGTTAATTTAAGTCAAACCAAAGTACTCTAAACTCCAAGATTTTGTGTGAATATCAAAATACAAAATAGAGTCCAACTTTTTATAATTCCCACAATCTTTAAAATTTACATCTCTTAGAATGCGAAGTCTCTTACCTGTGGCCTCCTGTAAAATTAAAACAAACTTCATCCTGTCTTATTTGAAAGGAAGGACCATGAATAGAAATGATCGCTAATGCTCTCATCTTAACTTTGAAAGACATTTAAAAGAGAAAGACTCACCTTAAATAATAGTTTAGTACAAATAAATGAATGAATGAGCTTTCAAAAAGTAAGAACAATTACTAAATGTTTTTTAAAAATGTGCTTTGCTGGGCAGTAGTGGCTCACACCTTTGAGTGGTTTGCTCCCAGTACTCACAGAACTCACACAGATCTCTGTGAGTTCAAGGCTAGCTTGGTCTACAGAGCTAGTTCTAGCACAGCCAAGGCTTCACAAGGAAACCCTGTCTTGGGGGCTAGGGAAATTGCTTTGGAAACCAGAGAGATGACCAGGAGGAAGGGTACCAAGAAGACAAGAAACTACCAGCAATATCCAGGTGAAGATTTACCCCTTCTACACCATGTCCCCTACTCCTGTGGTTTTTCTCTTGCCAAGCATTTCTGACCATGTGAGACTATGAAGGCAGAACATGGGTGCCTTTATCTTAAACAAGTTGAGTTTCCAGATATCAGAGAGAAGCTATATCTCTACCATACCAAAGAAACATTCTCTTTTCAGAACTTGAGGAGAAATGAAGTAACCAATACACCAGGAGCTGAGTTGGACCACTACAAAGCCAGATCATGAGACCTTATCCAGGGAAGGTCTGCAGGTTGCTCTCCAGAGCCTGACGCAGAGATGGTTAAAGGTAACAGTGATTTCTGGTCCTCCACAGTAAGGTGAATAACTTCTGACAAGTGTCTCAATTTTCAGTTTCTGTGATTTCAATGGCAAAGTAGACACAAAGATGGAAGAAGAGTGATCAGAAAAGGCTGCTAGGAAGCAGGAGTGTTTCTCCTGATTTCTCGAGTACAGCAGCAAATCCCTACCTGAAAATGTGCCCGTTAGGTATGTCACCGCCTTCTGAACTTGTCACTGCAGTGACTGAGGCACACTCTCTTGGGACCCCAGGGGTGATCTGCCCGTGCAGACACACACAGAGTAAGCGAATCACAGGCCAGATCCGAGTTTACCCTGTTGGAACCTTCAGTCGGTTTCTGAGCCTTGAGCCATTAGGCTGTATTATTTTTATTATCCGATTTACTTAGGAAGACTTTGATTGTAACTTCACTGAATTTCTTTTTAGTGTTTCCCTTTCCACCCGAGCAGTCCACCCTCTAAAGCCTCGGTGGCCCTCAATTATCCCTGCTTCTCAGGGTGATGCCATCCGCTCCACAGCCCTCCCAGCAGGCCGGGTGAGTCAGAACTCTGCAGGGATTTTCTCCTGGAAACGTAAACGATTCCATTGGTTTCATGCATTCCTGAAGAACTAATCATCTTAGCTTCCTTGTCCCAGAAAAAAAAAAAAATATGGGCGTGTTTCTCTCGGCACCAGCACTAAAATTATTCCCTGGTAATTTTCAGTATTGCTAATAATAATAATAATAATAATAATAATAATAATAATAATAATGCACAATAAAGTAAAATGATAAATAACCCACCAATATAGCCATATAACAAAGTTTCAATAGAAAATATGAAATTTGCTCTTCTTAAGTTTTATTTTTCATTGTATGAAATATTCTACAGACACTAATAATCATCCTTTCCCTCTCTGAAATAGAGAACTTTTTTCACAGGTGAGAAAAATAATGAAACAGAGAGGCTTTGATGTGATTTCTTCAAACTGGATCATTTATATAACAACATACCAAAGTCTTTGCACATCAGAACCGAGTCAGGAATAAAATGGCCAACTAAGACCCTCAGAGGGATTCACTCTAATTCACTATTTTCAGACAGAAAGATGCCTTCAAATAATCCTGAACGCAATAATTGCTAAATTACATTTTGTGAAGAAATGGGATCCTTTTACTATTTAGCAATCCTGAGATTTAAATAAAAATAATAATAAAATGTCCTTTGACCCAGAATCACTTAAAGTGCAAAAGTGCAACAGGATTTAAGCTTTGGCTTGGTTTCTCAGATCATGGTGCTAACATTTTTCAATGATTTCTTTGACAGCTGTGGTGGTAAAAGTAAAATTACATATGCAGTGTACGTGACTGACAATATATAGAGCCTTTCAACTTCAGTGTTTAATATTAAACACTAAAGATCATTGGTTAAGGTGACGGAACGGAGAGTAGGAACTAAGCGTCACACACAACATGCTGTTGTTAAATGAAACCTGAGTGATCATTTTATTTTTTTCATTTTCAATTTTATTCTTTATATACATTACATTCTGGATGCAATTTTTTCATACCTCCCCTCCTCCCAGCAACCCATCTCCCACCTTTCTTCCTGTCCCCCAGATCCAATGTTCTATCTTCATTTCCCTTCGGAAAAAAACAAAAACATACACACACACACACACAAAATAAAAAAAAAAATACACACACACACACACACACACACACACACACAAAAAAAAAAACAGAGCTCTCAGAGTTATTAGCTGAACACAGCATAACAAGAAGGGGGAGTTAATATGACCTGGAGAGGACAGGAGCTCCACAAGGACCAAATATATCTGGGCCCAGGGGTCTTTTATGAGACTGATTCTCCAGCCAAGGACCATGTATGGATATAACCTAGAACCCCTGCTCAGATGTAGCCCATGGTAGTGTTATACCCAGTTCATACCCAGTTCTCAAGCCCCCAAAAGATCTACAGGAATCGACTCTGTTGCAAAACACATGAGGGTCTTTTTATTGTAAATTACAAGCTGCAGCTTGGGCCCACAACACCCACCACTGAAGCAGTGGGAGCTGAGCTCGCCGTCCCCAGGTTAGTTGGATCATTTATAGATTCTGGTCCCTCCCAGCATGCCCAAGGCAGGAGCAATTCCTGCCTGGCAAGCATCTATTGGTCAAGATGCTACATTTTGAATCAATTGGCTTTAGGAAGGTTCCCAGACCATTAACCATGACCAGGTGTCCCTCCCTAGGGGGAGGGTCCAGTTTCCTAGCAACTGTATCTCTAGTGGGTGGGGAAAGAATGCAGTGAGGTAGCTCTCCCCTCAGGGCATTACTAAACTTCTTTACCGCACCTACTTTAGGTCTTAACAATAGCTGCTACTTTATCTTTTGGTCTCTCATTTCCCCCTTTCCCATGATCATTTGAAGACCCAATCATGGGTCTTCCGGATATGACCCCTTGTATTTTATAGATTTACCTTTTTATAATGGGATCTGACTACCATTAGTATATTGTTCTCAAGCATTTCTTTATGAAAGCCATTAAGTAATTGAAAATACAAGGCCCAAAGATAAAAATCAAAATGAGTAGGGGTCCCTTCAGGGTGGATATAGGGGTAGTAAGCCAAGGAGAACTATTATTCTTTTTTTCTAGGGTCTTTGTAGGCTTTTAGCCCAGTTGCCACAATATTAGTTTCCATTTCAGCTAAGCAGATGCCCAAGATAATAGCTAATGCCAGGGAGCCCCTTTTGACTTAGCATTTCAGCCTGCCAGGGGGGATTTGGGTGAAGATCCGTCTTCTGGAGCTTCTTCAATGCTGACCATTGGACTGTAGGCATCAGAGGCTAGGGAGGCTGAAATGCCAGTCAAAGGCTGGGCAATAGGGCAGTCCCAAGCATCTGGTTAGTTGATCCACCTGAAGAGGCAGGGAGCAATCATGTCAGTTTCCAGGAAGTCCAGATTTTAGCTTGCAGTCCACAGCTGATCCCAGAACAGAGTTAAACAGGTGAAAATCTGCTGAGACAAATTCAGACTGGAGACAGAAGTTAAAATTTGTCTATTAAATGGGAAAGATCAGGGAAAATCTCATCTGCAATCCTTTTGAGCTATGCAAGATCCAGGTTACATCCTGAAATTCATATGAAATTTTTTAGTACACAAAAGGAAATATATAATTTTAAATACTCAGAAAAGTAACATATCAGCAAATCAAACATTTTGAGAGTAACCGGTAAAACTGCATCCCACTGAATGAGTATCAGCTGTTTGTTTTATAACCTTTATACACAACTTAAGCGTGTCCACGGTAACATTTTTTCTGTAGGCATAGCTGTTGGTAATCAGCCATGAATTGGCCATTTTTTATACATTCAGCATCTACTTTTAGCCCCCAGTTTCATGTTTACACTGGAAAGTTAGGCATAAATACATTAGTGGCTTTAGTGTTAAACCCTGGATGCTTGGACTTTTTTTTAACAAAGCAACTAGAAGAAATAGGTCTAAGATATTTCTGTGTCAAAATCTACCCCAGAAATGGCAGATATTAAGAATACTATAGTAAAAGCTATGACTTTTGGGTCAGATATACACATTAAATAGATGTTTTTAGCATGATGAGAAGCACCTTTAAGTCTATCTCCAGAAGCCAACCAAAGGAAATTAAAATCTCAACCTGGTGACAGAATAATAAGCAGTCAGTACTCTATCAACTTATCAGAACTCTATTGATTAATGCCAAAACTCTGAACTTCTGAAATCTTATAACATAAGCACAACAGTAGCAAAGGGGGGGGGGAATCTAAAGCATCTCCCATTTTTAATGTGTTTTAAACTATTTTTTGTATCTTTATAACTCATAATTATACCTTAAAATATCAACTTAGACTCTCTAATCTTTTTTGAATTTATTAACCCTGAAACATTTTCTTAGACTAAATAACAACACTCTCTAGATTTTTATGATCTAAACTCCTATATCCTCAGACCCTACATAAGCTCCATATTTTTATCCAGCTATATATCTTAAGATACAGGCAACTAACGTGAGTCCTGTGAGCAAGGCAAACCTGTTTTCCTTTTCAAATAAGATCTAGTACCTAGTAGTCCTAGCTAATGAACTGATCAATGAGCTAACAGTGGATCTAATTGTCTTTTCTCTAGCTGCAAAGCTACTGTAAGCTTAGCATAGCCATCAAGGTGTTCAGAGACCTGAGAAGGATAAATTACAAGCTAAATAAATATACCAATCCATGTGCCAATCAAAATAACAGAGATGACTAGTTAGTCCATCACCTAGGCAGTGTCCCTGGCTCCTGTGGTCTCATGGCATCCTGAACAGAGGCGGTTCAGCCAGGTACAGAAGATAAGAGGCTGTTTCTGTGGAGAAAGAAATGAGAGGATAGCCTCACCTCACCCTTAGCAACGTGAAACATTGACTCCAGGTGTCCACAGTTTTGGCTGGGCCCTAGCAGCGGGCCAGTTGAGGCAGTATTGTCCAGTGGTTAGCATACCACAACCCAGAGTCACAGTCATCTGTCATTGTGCCCAAATCTTCTCGGAGACCTTGGAGAGTTACTGCCAGGATTTCGGGACTTTCTGTCACAATAAGCTTACACATGTTAAAATGCCATATTCAGATTTCTGACAAGCTTGAGGGCCAGCATATCTGAGTTACTCTGTTTTTATCATCTGCTCTAAACTGTGTCTTATAGAACAGAATGCTATACTCTCTAGTTCTAGCATATTTCTGAGATGCATGTTCTAGGACTATATATTTTAAGTAGATTTACAAAGGCAACTTTATAGTTACCCATCCTAGGCTTAACCTTAAAAAAACCTAAACAAAGACACTAGGTAAAGCTCAACATCTTAACCAAATGCAGTTGTTAGCATAACTTTAAGTCTGCTCTTTCTGAACTAAAACTAAAGCAAACCTTTTAATCAGATACAGTTCATAGAGAGGCTAGCAAATCTTGCTGCTCCTACTACTTGCATTAAAATTGAACAGTAAAAAGCTTTGCATTTAGCACTAATCAAAGGATTGAACATAACTCACAGACCTAAACAAAGATGATTGAAAACTCATGGCTCCACCCTATTTATCTCTGGACTAGCATGGCAGCTGGCCACGTGTAACTGAACTCAGCTGGAAGCCCTAAACAAATATGGCAGCAAAACTACAGCTTCACATGCTCTCTATCCCTGAACCATCATGGCGGCTAGCCACGTGTTAGCACAGGCTGCGACTGACAATACCAAACATAGCCATTTGGTGCTGTTGATGATACAGCAAACACTGTGGAGCATCCACAATCCCGAACAACCAAAAGTTCTAACATAGTGATCAAATAAGTTTTAGAACTAACTGCATAACAGAACAGTACAGAACAATTTTAAACTGCAAGAATTATTCTAGCCATACCAAACCTATCAGCTAGAATTTTTTTCCCTTAAAAGAGCATAAGAAACATTTTGCAATGAGGAATCACCAGCCTTTCAAATGAATTATAACATATTTAAATACAGTTTTTTTCTCAAATCACTCTGGCTTTTTATAATACATCCACTAACCTTCTGCAACATCCTATATACCTTTAGGTTCCTAGCTTTCTTTTTCTGGCTTAACCAGACATTCTTACTTTTTTGCTTTCTCTCTTGCTTTTCAGACAACATAAAACTCTCATCAAAATCCTTTCCATTCTGACATGATATTGCTAGAGCCCAGAGTCTACGTACGATTTGCTTTTTTATAGGCAAAGCAAAAAAAAAAAAAAAAACAAGTTACATTAATACAAAGAGGAGTTCTGAAACTGCCAAATTCTTTCTCTAAAATTACTTCCCTGTAGCAGATAAGATGGTCCAAGGTCACATAAACTTTAAAGAACTTAGAACAAGCTTTAAGGAACTTGGTGAAACTTCCTCTTTTTTTGTCTCAAGGTAAAGAACAGGGTGGAAACATGTTTTTCCATAAACAAAGCAGCTTAACAAACAAACAGCTCTCTATAAGATACATTCTAAAAACTGCCATTTTCTCAATTAGCACAAGCCACATGGCTTAGTTTTACTTAGTAAAATTAATAAAATAAATACCAAAGTATTTTTCTTTTCCAAAGTATCGAGAAACTTTCAAATTTTCTCTTAGACTGCCCAAGATCATCGTCATACCCAAATGCCTGATAAACTTTAAACATTTTATACCCTTAAACATTTAAACTTTTTTTAAAACCCGTTTTTGCAATATCAAAACAAAGTACCCCTTTTGTAGGAGAGAAGTCACAAGGCATAACCATAATCTTAAAAGTCAAAACCAGATTTTAAAACCAGAATTTACCAGTGCAAACAATTTAATTTTTAAGACCAATACCAATTTAAAATAACTCATCCTTTTAACCTAGAAGGAAATTAAAATTATCTGACTAAGGTTTTCCCCTTTCTTTTTTTTTAACCATACCAAGATGGCGGTCACATTATAAACCACATGGTAAAGTCAAGATGGCGGTGAGGCACTGAGGCACTTCTTATACCACGTGGTAACCTATACATATGCGTTCATAGACCTTATAAACACATAGGCACACACTTTAAACAAGTTTTATGAGGCCTTTCAGAACAGAAAACAGAAGGTAGACACAAACAAATACTGCACAGAGACATTGAGACAAAAAACACCCACCAGCTGGCCAAATTAAAAACAGACCTTCAGATTCCCATTCTGGCTCCTCTGCCACAGAAGCCTCAGAGTGGTGGGTAGTTCTAGACCACCTCCAGATACTGATGAATTTGGGGGACGTCTCTCCCAACTTCAGTGACTGTGATTGTTTGACACGTCTGTCCAAGTCACATTTAGTCACTCATACAGATGCCTCGAGGCAGAACAGAATTCAGAAGATAGGCACCAACGGGAACACTGCACACCGCACAAAGCGAAAATGACGGAGACTGAGACACAGACACGACACTTACCAGCTAGTATGAGACCCTCCAGATCAGTCCTGAGGTCTTGGGGGGCTCTGGAATCTTGGTGGGACCTCCAAATGTTATACCCAGTTCGCGAGCCCCCAAAAGATGTACAGGAATCGACTCCGTTGCAAAACACATGAGGGTCTTTTTATTGTAAATTACAAGCTGCAGCTTGGGCCTACACAGCCCCACCGCCGAAGCGGTGGGAGCTGAGCTCGCTGTCCCCAGGTTAGTGGGGTGATTTATAGATTCTGGTCCCTCCCAGCATGCCCAAGGCAGGAGCAATTCCTGCCTGGCAAGCATCTATTGGTCAAGATGCTACATTTTGAATCAATTGGCTTTAGGAAGGTTCCCAGACCATTGACCATGACCAGGTGTCCCTCCCTAGGAGGAGGGTCCAGTTTCCTAGCAACTGTATCTCTAGTGGGTGGGGAAAGAATGGAGTGAGGTAGCTCTCCCCTCAGGGCATTACTAAACTTCTTTACCGCACCTACTTTAGGCCTTAACAATAGCTGCTACTTTATCTTTTGGTCTCTCGTTAGCTCAGTATCCAAGTGGGTACCCTAGTACAGGGAAACAAGGACTATTCCTGACATGAACTCTTTGACTTCCCCCCACTCCCCAAGGGAGGAGCCGCCCTGCTAGGCCACAGAGGAGGACTTTGCAGCCAGTCCTTAAGATACCTGATAAACCAGTATCAGATGAAAGGGGAGAAGGTTCTCCCCTATCAGTGAACTTGGAAAGGGGCAGGGAGGAGATGAGAGAGGGAGGGTGGGATTGGGAGGGAATGAGGGAGTGGGATACAGCTGGGATACTAAGTTATTAAACTATAACTAACATTAAAAAAAATTTTAAAAAAAGACTAGACACAAATGCTCATACTAAGGCTGGCAGAGGTAACCCATCAGGAAAAAAAGGGTCCCAAGTGTAGGCGAAAGAGTCAGAGGTACCCCCAGCTCTTACTCTTAGGAGTCCCACAAGAACACCAATTATGCAACATAACATAATTGACTGAGTTATCATAGAAATATTTACATTCAGCAGCAGAAGCCACATCTGAATTTATTCAAATAAAAGACCCTCCTTAAAGGGACTTTGCTGGTAATTTACAGTCAGTTTTTAAGAGCAAAATATTTTCACACAGAAATATTCAATAGACTAAAATTGTAGATGGCAATTATTTATTTTTATGATATTTTAATTATTATATTTATTTATTTATAGTCATTTTACATTTCAATGGTAGGCCCCTCCTTCTTTTCCTTCTGGTCCCTCCCTCTCTACCTCTTCTCACATCACCCTCCCTTATTCCTCAGAAAAGGGGAGCACTGGAGAGTCCCCCTGACAACCCACCCAAGCACATCAAGTCACATCAGGACTGAGTGCATCCTCTTCCAATGAGGCTGGGCAAGGCAGCCTCACCAAAGGAGAAAAGCAGGCAACAGAGTCAGAGACAGCCCCAGCTCCACTTACTTAGTCCCACATGAGGACTAAGCTGCTCATAGGCTACATCTGTGTAGGGTACCTAGGTCCTGTCCATGCATGGTCCTTGATTGGTGTTTCAGTTTCCATATGTTCCCCTGGGCTCTGGTTAGTTGACTTTGTTGGTGAAGGCAATTATTTAAATAATTATTGAATGGAAATCTTGTTGGGTTTGTGTCACCTGGTACTTACAGTTTAAGAATCCACATTTGTATGTTCCCAAATCAGCACTATCATTTTTTTTAAGTCACTGGACCCTTTCTTGTTGCTCCAGTGGGAATGGCGTATCTTTTACCAAACCCTTGTCCCTGCTTTTGGTTCATCCAAACTGTAGAAAAGTGAAAAAACTGTCCACAGAGGTCATTGCTCCCCAGGTGACATTCAGGCTGCAGAGGACTGGGTTTGTCCCCAGGTGCATTGAAAAGAAAACTCGAAGCTGTCCCTGAGGTCACAGAGCGTGTGCACTGAAGCAGAAGAATACTCTGCCATGCCAGGCTCATGTCCAGACCTGGGTTCACAGACCCCAAACAATGGTATGGATGATGTGCGTGGGTTCCAGAAGTTCAGACTGCTCACTCTTGGTTTGATTTTCACCAACTCTAACTGAGGGTCATCATACGCTGGAATTTTGAGCATAAGCCACAAACTACAATAGAATTCATTTCCACGAATGTTCGCCAGTAGCAGTCACAGGTATTTCCAGACCATGTTGTTATTATTATTATAATTACATATTCCAAGATGTGTGCTTCATTTGTGCTTGGCTCTATTTTAAGGTATACTTACTGTTAAAATCATAGGGTAGTGGTTTGAATGATAGTGGCCTCCACAGGCTCATATATTTGAATGCTTAGTTGCCAGTTAGTTGAACTGTTTGGGAAGGATTAGGAGGTGTGGCCTTGTTGGAGCTAGGGTAGACTTTTTGGAGAACATGTCACTGGAATTGGGCTCTGAGGTTTCAAAATCCCATACTAGGCCTGGTACCTCCTCTCTCTTTCTCTGTCTCTCTCTCCCTTGTTCTCGCTCTGTCTCTCTCTGTGTGTCTCTCTCTCTCCCTTGTTCTCTCTCTCTCATCCTCTCTCTCTCTCTCTCTCTCTCTCTCTCTCTCTCTCTCTCTCTCTCCCCCATTGCCTTTGGAAAAGGATGGAAGACTCTAAGCTCCTGCACCAACGCCATGCCTGGCTGCTTCCTGTCATGATGGTCATAGACTAACCCTCTAAAACTCTAAGTAAGCCACCAAATAAATGCTTTCTTCTATAAGTTTCTTTGGTCATGGTGTCTTTTCTAGAAATAAAACTCTAAGATGTAAAAATATATATTATAATTTAATATGTTAAATCTATATACTATTATATCCCAGAATATTTAAATATTATAATTGTTTTTTCAATACAGTTTTTTTTTGTAATCATTTTTTCATCAAACCTACTTTATTTAAGGTTCTTCAATACTTTAACCTCCCTTTTAACTTTCTGTCCCCAATCTTAGATAGGACTTTAGTTAGGAAAGGGGCTGTAGACTTCTTTTATCTACTTCCTGATGAGTCTGTAAGGGATTACCGAACTCAGTCTTCAGGATACCAGCAGTGGAGTCCAAAGGCCAACACCAAACAGCAACATGAATCAGCACTACAAGTCAGCAAAAGCTGCAAGATGCAGTTGGATTTTACCCGGAGAAGTTCTCTGTAACGGTTCTCTCTGCGAAGTCAAGTGTCAAAGTCCCATAATCAGTGCATTGATGTCGATCCAAAAATCAAAGCCTCACTGTCTGGGAGCCTCTATATATCTCCTCTCCTCAGAATCCACCCATGGATGTTCTCAGCTGGCCAAAGTCACACCCTTGAAGGAGAGAACTCACAGCAAAACACCACATGCCCTCTCACAAGCCAGCCTCCAGCAAAACATCACTCCCAGCTCACAGCAAAACATCACCTGACAAAAGTGAGTCTTCAAAGAAAGCAGAAACTTCTACTTCACTATGTGTTTGGCCTTATGCATCTGGAATATTTAATCTGAAGAAACTGACTTCTAGTGTTACAAAATGAGAAAATCCACTGACCTACACCTCAATAAAATTGGAAAAAGCTATTTTTAAATGCAATTTACTCAGGGGCTTGAGAGATGGCTCAGAGGTTGCAAGTTCATGCTGGTTTTGCAGAGGACGGTAGTTCAGTTCCCAGTACCTACACAAGGCGGCTCACAGTTACCCATGAATCAAGCTCCAATGCATTCAATGTTCTCTTCTAATGCCCACAGTCCTGCCCTCACATGCATACACCCACCCACACTCACAAATACACATAGTTCTAAAATAACAAAAATAAATCTAAAAGAATAGCAAAACATTCAAAGACTTCCTTGGATAGAAAGTGAACGATGAGGAAAAGGATACATAAATTCTGTAACAAATGCAGGAGTCTGTAGCACTTGAGTCAAGTCCCTCCCACCTCCCTCATGGAGTCCAAAGGTGGTAAGTCCAGTGCAGGCTGCTGTGTCCATTTCTCAAACAGAACCTTCTTCCAAGGTGGAGCAGGATGTTCGCACTTCTCTTCCTAATCCCAGCTGCCTACTGCAAAGAATGATGCTGGTAAGAACCTTGGAGACACGGGGACCCTTTACCGCCCAAACAACATGGGTAAGGTGGAACCCTTTCCTGAGAATGGCTTAAACCCTGGGACCCCGCGGCACTCGCCTCAGCTCCGGAAGTAATTATTCCCTGCCAGGAAAAGCACTCCAAGACTCCAAGACGATCAAGGTCTTTGGACTCCCCTTACACTGAGCATTCAAAATCTAGAGCTGGGATTGTCAGCAGGAGAGGACCCCAAAGCCTGAGGAACACTGTGACATCCGTATGCGATTAATTCCAGCATTTACAATGACTTCAGAGACTCTCCGCACAAGACGAAGTTGCAAACATTAGCCGAACTGAACTCTCGAAGTAAAAAGCATAATAGCATCTATTAAAGTGTGCAACACCTGGGCAAGTGCTGTGTGCTTATCATCACAGCACTTAGGGGCGGAGACCTGAGAATGATGACCTCGAGGCCAGCCTGGGCTACACAGCAAAACACTATATCAAAATAAATCAAATGAACGCGTAAATAATAAATAAAATAGTTTTTAAATCAACAAGGTGCTCCACGGGAAAGAAAAGGATTGACACACTGGAAGATGAGTCAGTGGAAACTACGCAAGCAATGAGGCGAGAAGAAAGGGGCTTCCTGATATTTTGTGGCACTAGGCACATGAATAAATCTGGTCTTTCCAGAAGTACCAGGAGAGGAAACAAGGAGTAGATGAAGAAAATATATTCAAAGAAAAAATGGCCATACACTCCCTAAATTCACTAAAAAAAAAAAAAAAAAAAAAAAAAAAAAAGAAGCAAGCTAACCATATGACAGCTTAAAGAAACTCAAAGCATCTTACACCCAGAAACACAAACCTGTATAAGAATACTGAAAATCAGAAATAAGGAGAAAACCTTCATTTCACTAAGAGAAAAATGTATCATTGAAAGAGTTCTGGCTTCAGACAGCTCTGGAGCCAATGCCCTGAAGTACTTCAAAACCTCTCTAGATCCACCTAGAATTTAAAACAAAAAACAGAAAAGAAAAAAAACAAACAGGAAATAGCAGGGGCAGTGGGGTTGGAAGACCCCATTTTCAACACACTTTTATCAAAACGCTGATGGAGAGGAAAAAGTGTAACTTTTTTTTAAAGAGGGTCTTATAGCCTTGACTGTATTGAATTAGAACTTGCTAACTGGATCAGGCTTGACCTCAGCTCACTTGCCAGAAGTTTTAAAATATTAATTGTGAATCTCCAGATATGGTAAAAATTAGTTTTTCCAAAAATAAGTAAAGACTTACTTGCGAGTCCATCCTCAGACTTAAGATTAGAAGAACGTTTTGGAAAACATTGACCTTCAGTTAAGGAGAGCAAAGGATATCGCTCCCTGCTGGAATCAACGGCACCTGTTTGCTCTCCGTCTGTATCAGACACTGCTTCCCCTGGGGGTATGGATGGTAGACAACTATTCATATTTCCAAGGACAGCTCAGGTCAAAGGCTGTCTAAGGTTTCTGAAAACATTGCTTTCCAAGGTCACCCTGAGGGTGACTGTGACTTAGCCTGTCATTTCTGTTTGGGGTTTACAGTCTGTTAAAGAATCCTTAAACTCTACATTAATGAGTGCAGAAAAGGACAACCACTGCTAACGGGCTTCTGAGCATGGAAAATTCCTTCCCATTCCTGTTTCTAGTCTTAGGTAGTCGTTTATAATAACAGCCTGTGAAATATTGCATGCAGTTCACAAAAATAAAAAAAAATTAAAAAATAAAAAATAAGGAGTCATCATCTGAGAGCTATACTTACCATCAAATGCCAGGGCAGATTTATCAGCAGCTGAAGCCTGGAGCACAGCCAGTGCACAGCACAGCTCTGCTCGCTGCAGCTCACCATCGGAGGCTTCACATTGCAGGAGCGTGGACGAGAGCCAAATCTCAAGAAGCTGTGGCTCAGCAGCTTGAACAAGGGTGACATCAAGCAAGGAGGGCTGAAGGACCATCAGAAAAGCACATAGAGACAGCTTCAAGAAGCATAACATTGCCATTGTCTCTCAGAAAACAGCAACAAACAAACAAACGGGCCAACCTGAGTGGGCCACTCAGAGGTGAAGTGGTTGTTGCTGTGTATGAAACGCCTCCGGCCTCTGAGGGAAAGCAGGGGCTCTCAAAAGAACGGAGTGCTTCTGAGACGCAAACACGCAAATAAAGAGACGGATGCTCACTTTGGGAGTGACCTGTGTCTAAAGACGGAGATGCCGTGAAACGTAAATTCCCTAAACAGAAAACGTGGTTCCTATAGCACCTACGTATCTGTCGATCCCTGGGCCTCTAAGCATTTTCAGCTGGACAAGCCTGTAAGTCAGAGTTCTGTACTATCTTTCCTGAGGTCCTCAGGGTGATCTCTGTCTTGCTGACTAAGTGATGCTACTACAGAGCTCCTGGTCAGAGAGCTCTGGACAATGGATTGAACAATTGTGGGGGCCGAACTGGACTTTGCTGGGATGTTGTACAGAAGGGAGTGAGCACTGAGCTGTGCTCTCAACATCTTAGTGAAGGGATCCGGTGCATCCTTGCTCTGGAGGCCGTCTTGCAAGGAGCTTACTTTCTAACTAGAAAACAAGAAACAGAAAACTCTAGTGAATTTATAATAGAAAACCCATTGACAAGTGAACACATCCATGGGGGCTGGGGGAGGGGGGGAAGGCAATTGGCCTAGGGAATCGAGCAAGCTTTCCTGAGAAAGAGAAGTGGAGCAGCGTGAGCATTATGAAGAGGGATGGAACTGGAGACCTGAGGGTGGAGAGGAGCAGCCTGATGTGAGTGGCCAGCCCCGCCACTTCAGGCCGCGGTGAAGTTCCAGCCCGAGCTGCTGCTGAGGGCCATGTCTGGGTCCGTGGCTGTGCAGCGACAGGGGTTGGTGTCCCTGGTCTGGACAGCTGCCTGGGACCATGTGGATGCAGAGCTGGTCCCTGGAGCCCTGTGCTCCTCTGGGATGCACAGTGGAGCTGGCTCTGGTGATGGGGCACTGGTAAGCTGGCTTGCGCTTGGGAGTGCTAGCCCTGCCATTCCTCCGCCCTGAGGTGGCATGGATGAAGAGGTGATGGCCTCTGCCCTCTTGTCCCTCGCCACCTGACACCTGCAGCAGTCAGGAGAGCTGAGCACTGGGCTGTGAGAGAGGGTGAGCTAGACCTGCCCCCTGCCAGCTGCAGCTCAGGAGAACAGGCCCTGCCCTTCACCTGGGCAGCAAGTAGAGCTGTCCCAGTGAAAGGGGCGCTGGTGAGCGGCCCTGTGGGCATAAGTGTAGCACTGGCCTTGCCACTCCCTGCCGTGAGGTGGAGGGGGTGAACCCCTAACCCTGCCCCTCACCACCTGCAGTCAGGGAGAGCTGGCCCCAAGGTCATGAGAGCTACAGAGCTGATCCTGCCCCGAACCAGCAGGAGAGCAGGCCCTGGCCCCGGCCAGTGGGTGTCCTAGCTGGAGCAGCGCTGGGAGATAAGGGAGAGCTGGCGGGGGTCCAGCTCAGCTTCCACCCAGGCCCAGATCCAGGGCTTTGAGTTGGTCCACTCCAACATCTACGCCATCCATGAACTGTTGGGTGTGTGAAAAAAAAAAAAATGGTTCATGTTGATCTAAAGATGCAAGATCTCTGTGACACAGGGCAACAACAGGATAACCAGGAGGAATCCCGGTGAGCATCCAGTACTGATTGTGTCCTAAGAGCCAGAGAGCTCGAACCAGAGCAACGTCTCTTTGCAATGAACAATTAGTAGTGAAAATGTGTAGACTGTTGCATATACTGTGGGACAAACTGACACACTACAGCTTCCAGCATGAGACATTTTCTGTGCTTTGTTGCGCACTCGCACGTGTGTGTGTGTGTGTGTGTGTGTGTGTTGTTTTGTGAGGAATGAGTGGACTGGGTTGCATGTAAAAAGGTTTTTTTAAGTATCTTGAACCTAAAATGGCATTTGTAAGTCCCTATGTAATAGACACCGATGGCCAGTTAGAAGCCCAAGAACCACGCAAAGTGGAAAGGCTGGGCTGGGACCACAGCTCAGCAGATAGGTGTAAGAGCTGAGCTTTGCCCCACGCACCCAGGGAAGAAGTCAAGCCCAGCTGCGCACTAGCCTGTGGCCATAGCACGCTGCAGAGCTGCAGTTGCATGCCCCAGGGAAGCAAGGGTTAATTTTAGGGGGATCCCAGCGATTCTACAGTTAGGAAATGGTAGAGGGGCAGTCTGACCAAAAAAAGATGGAGTAGACATTGAGCAGGTACAATTTCTACTACAAACACAAGCAGACTCCAGTGCTAACAACCCTGACACACACCTCCACCGTACTCAGAAATACAGGTGGGCTCGGCAGCAAGAGGAAGGGAACAGCACAACATAGACCAGGGATCACTTAGAAAAGAGCCCCGCCTTCCTCCGTTTCCCCAGAGCTCTCTGTATTTAACACACTTCACCTGTGAGGCAAAACCAAGAACAACAAGAATTTTGTTTGTAATTAACCCAATAAAGTTTTTATATTCTGAAAGTTGTGAGGCCCCAAAGAATGCATGCTAGGTCTCAGTTTTTATCCTCCGACCCAGCACATGGGACAAGGAAAGCATGATAAAATGAATAAATGGATGATTGACAACTGGACTCGAAACCTTCACTTTAATAAGAAGAGAGCCAGTAATTAATCAAATCAAATGCTTTTTGGATAATATAAAAACATACAAATTAATTTATTGAAATGCCCACTTCATTCTTGTTGATGTTCGT